>NC_090272.1:230193192-230833192 GCF_040414725.1 Anabrus simplex
ATCACAAATGAAGAGATACTGAATCGAATTGGTGAGAGGAGATCGATTTGGCCAAATTTGACAAGAAGAAGAGAGAGAATGATAGAACACATCTTAAGACACCCAGGACTTGTGCAGTTGGTTTCTGAAGGAAGTGTAGGTGGCAAGAACGGTAGGGGTAGACCAAGGTATGAATATGACAAGCAGATTAGAGCAGATGTAGGATGCAGTAGTTACGTAGATATGAAAAGGTTAGCACATGATATGGTGGCATGGAGAGCTGCATCAAACCAGCCTATGAACTGATAACTCAAACAACAACAACAACAACCATTCAACAACCTTATTCAACTCTTATTATTGCAATTATACTGTAGTACCTACCTGTCTGTTGTTCTTAACATATTAAAAAGGAAAAGAAAACTACATATAGCAAAGTAATATATTGTAGAATTCCACTGCATTCTTTAATACTACACTGCCAAAAAAAAAAATATTAAAAAAAATATGTAACATCCTCTAGGACTGCATTCAGTGGCACCAGGGTATATTATGTGTGTACTGAAGGTTTGTTGTATTAGTGATTCATTTGTCATGGACATCGGCAATCAGATGGCGCTCAGGAGGCCTGCCCGTGTGTACTCCGTTTCGACTCTGCAGGCAGTAACAGTGCTAAGGTTAGAGGTGAACAGTGTTTGCAATATTCATTCTAGGGTACAACCATGCCCTGCCAACAAGCACGTGTTCCTGTTGAACAACTGCAGCCATTTGAACGGGGTCAAATTGTGGGCCTGTTGGAAGCCATATAGATGTATCAACGGATTGCTGCACATGTTAGGTACAATGTTTCGGTGGTGGGTCATTGCTTTCAGCAGTGGTCTGTGGAAACTTCCCACGCCCATAGACCACATTCCGGACATCCACGCAGTACAGACACGCATCAAGATCGACACGTTGTGCGAGCAGTGATGGCTGACCGAACATCATCCAGGAACGAAATTCGGTCACATGTTGCACCTGCTCTGTCACCGAGAACCATTGGGAACAGTTTGAAGGATTACGATCATCAGTGCCTCTGGCCAGGCTACAACTGACACCATGACACCACCAAGCACGGCTACTCTGGTGTCGTAAGAAAGTCCACTGGAGAAGGGAATGGCACTCTGTTATCTTGGGTGAAGAGAGTAGGTTCTGTCTGTATGCAAGCGATGGATCTGGTGAGCGGCTTTTTCCCGAGTGCATTCGCCCACAACTCCCACATCCCACCCCAGGCTTCATGATTTGGGTGGGCCATCAGTTACAAATCGCGGTCACAGTTGGTGTTTCTGCAAGGTGATGTAACCGGTGTCCACTACATTGTGCGCAGGTTGTTGTCCCTGTGCTACTGCGATTTCTTCGACAGAAAGATGATGTGCTCTTTTAGCAGAATAATGCACGTCCACATACAGCTGCTGTGACTCAATATACTCTACGTGGTGTAAAACAACTGCCCTTGCAAGCAAGATCACCAGATCTCTCGCCAATTGAACATGTATGGGACACGATGAAATGGGAACTCACATGTTCTCAAAAGCCTGCAAGAACTATTGCCGAATTGCATCAAAAGGTGCAATATGCTTGGGACAATCTATTGCAGGATGCCATTCGACATTATGATCATTTGCATGCACGAATACATGCCTGCATTGCTGCCAGAGGGGGTAAACTGTGTATTGATGTGGCTGTTTGGGCATCCTTTACTGTGACTTGTGTTTCATTTGGTCTGAATTGGTAAGCATATACTCCTGCAGTGATGAATACCTGTCACATTGCTTGTGAATAAAATGACTTTGTCCTTGAGGATGTTGTATTTTTTTCTTTCTGGCAGCGTATAATACACAAGCAGACACTGGACTCTAGTTACACTGGCCACTGCTGCCACTCTCTAATAAACTGTGTGTAAATGCTGACTCATTAGCACAGAATGTGCTGACCTCTCCGTCAGTCCACTTTAACTTGAGTCTGCACATTTTAACCTCTTCACTGCTGCGATCGAATATACTCGATCTGCTTTTTAACTGTGTTATATGCTCCTGCTCTCTATAAGCCACACTTAAAACCAATTAGTTTATATTATTATTTCCGAAGGAAAATGGTTTTCTTTTATTACATAGTTGCAAATGAAATGAAATGAAATGTCGTATGGCTTTTAGTGGCGGGATATCCCAGGATGGGTTCAGCTTGCCAGGTGCAGGTATTTTTATTTGACGCCCATAGCCAACCTGCGCGTTGTGATGAGGATGAAGACAAGATATACACCCAGCCCTCGTGCCAGGGAAATTAACCACTGATGGTGAAAATTCCCGACCCTGCTGGGAATCGAACCCGAGACCCCAGTGACCAAAGGCCAGCACGCTAATCATTTATCCAGCATAGTTGCAAACATCGTGTTGGAATGATGGCTGCCACATACAAACATAAGATTTGTCGGGAGGAAATCTTGCACTTTGAGAGGAGATTGAGTCCGACGTGGATTTTGATAGTGGCAGTAGTGATATTGAGGATATTAGTGAAGTGATAGGGAATGATGGTGATGTTTATAGTGGTGATTTGCTGCCGGGAGGAAGAAATGATACTGACCTAGGCCTACCCACGTGGTCGGACGACGAGTTTGTGCGGAACGCACACACATTTCAAGTGCCAATCCTGGCTATGTAAAATAATAATTTGTTCCCTGAATGCCCTGATATTGTTAACATTGATACTTTCATGGCCCGTACTTGTAGACATGATATGATGGGCTTTTGGGATTATGCTGTGTCAAGAAAACCAGGTGAAACTCTTGGTCCGCGTCTTCAGAAGAAAACTCTCAACTGTTTGCGTTGAAGTCTTCTACAATAATAAGGGTTTGAATTTAAGAATATTTTACCGCTGGAGAATTGTAGTGGTATGCTTGTTTGTCACCAGATGGCTTGCTGTATGCTGACACAGCCTTCCAGGTGGGAGCTGACGACAACATTAAGCTATAATATGACATTACCACATAACACATAGCTTGGAATGAACCAACTGGTGATGACGAACATACATGTTTGGAAAACAGCAAAAAGGAATAACAATATAGGAAGGACAGGGAAGAGAACTACCTACATAAATCCTTAATGGCGGCAACCACATATTACTTAATTGATAACCAGTGTGTCTGTTGAAATTGTTAGGATTTTTATGTATTTCCACAGCTTCTCATATAATCCTAGACCTATAGTGTTTAGTGTAGGAAAGAGCTCAAACATCTTGGAACATGACTTCATGACCAAACGATAGGGCATATTGCTGACTTGTCTGGTTGGTTGAGATGGATATTTCTTTGGAGTTCCTTGATGCGAGTCCCATTGGGCCAGCAAGTTTGGCCATTGTATACCTTGTCACAAGTACAAGGAATTTTGTACTTCCCAGGGTGTAATAGTGAGGACAATTTTTCCTTGCTTTTCCCTAAACTATGAGAAAATTTAGTGACGGTGCCAAACACTGTTTTTATATTATGTTTGCAAAGGACCTTGGCAATACTGTCTGTGGTTTTGTGAATGTAATGCAGGTAGGCAGTTCCCTTCACTTCTTTCTGTGAGCTTTGATTAGTTGTCCCTCTGGGATGCAGGGCTCTATGAATCTACCCTTGAACGTGACTGAGTGTGTCCATCTCTTCCTGGATATTTGATGGCTCACAAATTCGGGTCACTCTCATGGCAAGTGTTATGAGAATGCCCTGTTTTTATGCTGGATGGTGGTGGGAATCTGCATGAAGGTAGCGATTTGTGTGAGTAGGCTTACGATAGACAGTATGTCCTAAGGAGCCATCCGGTTTCTTTCTTACTAGAACATCCATGAAGGGAAGGCATCCATCGGACTCCATCTCCATAGTGAATTTAATTGAAGGATGTTGCTGATTTAAATCGTTTAAAAATATATGAAGTTTCTCAGGACCTTCTGTCCATACCACAAGTGTGTCATCCACATATCTCCACCAAGTCATAGCTTTGACGGGCGCCGAAGCAAACGTAAAGAGTTTTACCTTGTTTTCTTGACACAGCATAAGCCCATATCATGTCTGCCCTGATAATATTTCAAGGTATTTCTGAATGAAGAGGTAACAGATGAAAGAAACAGATTTTATAAGCAGACAGTTGATGCTAAGTTCATGACAAGTTTTGCTCTACTTGTATCAATATTGTGTGTTTAATTTAATCATACCATTGTTAATCGTGTTTATGGATTGATATTGTGCGTATATATAGTATTTGTACCGTGAATTATCACTGGCGAAACCTACAGAAGGTGCGGCCTCCATAGGGTCTGGACTTCCCGGGAATATAGCACAACCCAGAGGGCAAGAACACAGATAGCCGAGGAATTCAGGTTAACAAGGTTTATTAAACAAATAGGTAAACACCAAGAAAAGTAAAAAAAAAAGGATTAAAGTATTTAAACACCAACATCACCCAGGTTCCTCTGACACGTGCCCTATTGTAATTTACAGGGATCCAGCCCCTGTTCACAGTTCATCACCAAAAAACAGTGTAAAAGGTAATCCTGGATAAGACTTATTGATAAAGCGCCACCTCAGGTGGCTCAAGGAGGAGCGCAATTTTCCCTTAACATGACATACCATGATACCATATACATATATATACTTTCAACCACTAAGGGCACAAGCGCCCAATAAGTTAAGTTGCAGTAGGACTGCAATAAACGATCCCAAGAGGTTCACACACACTTTACGATTTAGAGGCAACACTGCTTTTATAACAACTTGAAACAACTCTAGCGCCTATTCAGTGGTTTACAATCAAATAATGTCCTCCCGTAGTCTTATACTTGTTAAGCAAGTTCAGGGTTCTTACCTCCCATACCCCTTAGCGGTCCGGGGTTCGAAGGCCGTGCGTGAGATGCTCAAGTCAGAGAGCAAGGCAAGAATGACACTCCCTCCCAGCCAGGCCGCACGGGCTGACCAAGAGTAGCCGTGACGCGAGACCACGTGACGCGAGGCGACACGGTGAGTCTGCGTAAAGAGCTCGGGGCATCCGCAGGGGTACGGGAGGGAAGGCAGAGGGGAGGCAGCACAGGCCGGGCCGTTCCCAGGGTGGAAATAGTTCCTTTACCCTGGGAGCATCTTTTAGGAATAATTTTATTATTATTATTATTTGCCCAAAGGGACAGCAACAGGCGAAAAACACAATAATGCACCAAAAATAGAAAAGCATTAAAACAGGCACAATAAATAGTATAGGAGGGGAGAGAATATCAAATACATGGCTCAGTATTCATAGCCCATGATACAAATGAAAATTTCTAAGCATCTTCCTAATGGACAAAATTTTTGCCAGCTCGTGTGGAATCAAACCCTGGATCTCTAACATGAACAGTCTTCAACACTGTATGAACAAGCTGGTAAGTTAAAATATTGTCTTAAAATACTATTCTGTAGTTAGGTTGTTGAGGTTGTTAATCCAGCACTGAGGTCACACCAAGAATTCAGCAGTGAAAAGGCTAAGAGGAGGTACCATAATTTAATTCTTCTTTCAGTTTTATGACCGCATAGGATCACTTAAGTCAGTCCATTTTCCAAGTTGTGGTAATGATTATTGTTTTAAGAGGAAGCACAACTGGACAACCATCCTCTATTAATACTAATTAGAAGGAAAAAAGTCCAGCTCCATGGCTAAATGGTTAGCGTGCTGGCCTTTGGTTACAGGGGGTTCCGGGTTCGATTCTTGGTAGGGTCGGGAATTTTAACCATCATTGGTTAATTTCTCTGGCACAGGGGATGGGTGTATGTGTTGTTTTCATCATCATTTCATCCTCATCATGATGCGCAGGTCACCTACAGGTGTCAAATCAAAAGACCTGCACTTGGCGAGCCGAACATGTCCTCGGAGACTCCCGGCATTAAAAGTCATATGCCATTTCATTTCACTTCAGAAGGAAAAAAAAAAAATGGAAGGGATTCGACACTTCAAAAAATGAAGTTATCGGCCAAAGAATGACAAGGGCCATGAGAGAGCATGAAAATGAAAGACTCCCTAGGCCTTGAATGTTCTAATTCCATCCAGGTCGGAAAGGAACAAGATATGACCAAGGTAGGTTGGATAGGATAGATGAAAGTGAGGAGCCTGGCACAAGTAAGTGGAAGCAATGGCAAGACTTGGCTAAGGACCTCATGGTCACCAACCCACACTCCGAATTAATCATTATCCAAGTCTCTTTGAAGGGAGCATTCAGACCTTTTGGTCATCCCAGTACTTTTTCATGTGTTCCGATATTTATGCCCTTCCTGGTGTTGAAAATATTTGTGTTGAGAGTTTCTTTCTTGCAAGTGTGAAGATGTTTGTATTATGGATCTTTTTTGTTTAATTTTATCTTACCGGTGTAACGCCAATTTCCTTGAGATCCTTTCTTATTTCTCTGATCCATTTGCATCCTGTTGCAGTATTTTTTGAGTTGAGATTATACTGTACCAGTTGTTTGAGAAGTTTTGAATCCTGTGTTCTCATTATGTGTCCAAAGAATCCCAGTCTCCTCTTGCACACGACTTTGTCGGGTATTATTTGTGTCTCACAAGAAGTCACGGCAGCTCATTGGTACAGCACGAGTAACAGATACTACTCTCGTTACAAACATTAGTCATGACAGAAGATGATGATGATGATGATGATGATGATGATGATGATGATGATGATGATGATGATGATGCTTGTTGATTAAAGGGGCCTAACAGCTAGGTCATCGGCCCCTAATGGTACGAAATGAGAAGAAATGTAATGAGAATTTAAAACTTGAAAGTCATCTACTGACCAGAATTCAAAATGCAATGATGAAGAATGAATGGATGAATATGAATTTAAAACAATCAGTGCATCTAGCCCACAATATTGAAAGTTAAAAATAATTCCAAAAATAATCCACTCACTCGAATACAAAAGAAACAGATGACGAATAATGATTTTGAACTTAAAAGAATCAGTGGATTCAACGCGCAATGTCCCACCTTCCCAGAAACTATCTTAAAACAATAGTATAAACTGACCAGAGGGCTGCTTCCTAAGCACAATCCTGAATCGATGATGCTTGTTGTCTAAAGGGGTCCAAAATCCAGGTCAGTGACCCCGCGTAATGGTACTTATCACTAGGAAAGTAAGACCCATAGTATTTCTCATGTAGCGGTACTAATCACAAGTAACGTAGACTTACGTGTTCATCACATTGTATTACTATTCACAGGTAATTGCAAGCTGTCCACTTCATGGCCGTATCGATGAGTTTAATCAACAAATTAATCTAAAAAGCCACCTAATCGATACTTTATTTCTTTTGCCTTTGGCAAACTTAAAAATACATTAACAAACACAGTACATGTTTCGACCACTTAGTGGTCATCTTCAGCTGTATATAAAAAATCTTAGATGATAACATTTAAAAGCAAGCACATTGGATCTTAAAACTATATCCCATGGGAATCCAAAAACTATTGTTCTAGATGCTTTAAATGAAATGGAAGATGGGGGGGGAGGGGTTGGGGGTAAGGAGATTTATGTGAATGATACTTAAATTACAGTATCGTTTACAATTGTGTTTAAAAACTTAAATGATGAAAAACATATTTAAAATATTTAAAAGCGTCTATGGTAAAATTCTTTTTGATAACATTAGGTGGCGTGAATAAAAATATTCCACGAACAATCAGACCATGTCACACCGCTATCACACTAGGTCGTGCACGAAGGCAGTTCTCCAAGGCAACGCGGATTAAACATTTGCCAGATAAGATCGCGAGGCAAGCTGCCCGAATCAGATTGCCATTTTGTATAACAGAAGCCACCACAGGGTTTTAACAAGTTAAACGACTAACACAATTTCTTTTATCACATTCCGAAGAGCAATTCTCGGAAGTTAAACAGTCAACACGGCCTTTTAACCACAAGAATATCACTCAAGGAAGTTATTAAATACAAACAATAAATACCTGAAGACTGGTGCATCTGACATAAACTTTCATTCAAGCACAAGTGTTTTTGAATAAGTGGCTTACCATAGACACTTTAGAATATTTTAAAGTATGTTTATTAAAAACAAAGTGTTTAACAGCACCACAGACGCGAATTTTAATTAAGTTATTATTTTCTCACAAATGCCTGAAGATTATTACAAACACGAACTTTTTATTCACGCCACCTAATGCTATCAAAAAGAATTTTACCATAGACGCTTTTAAATATTTTAAATATGTTTTTCATCATTTAAGTTTTTAAACACAATTGTAAATGATACTGTAATTTAAGTATCATTCACATAAATCTCCTTACCCCCAAACCCCCCCCCCCCCCCATCTTCCATTTCATTTAAAGCATCTAGAACAATAGTTTTTGGATTCCCATGGGATATAGTTTTAAGATCCAATGTGCTTGCTTTTAAATGTTATCATCTAAGATTTTTTATATACAGCTGAAGATGACCACTAAGTGGTCGAAACATGTACTGTGTTTGTTAATGTATTTTTAAGTTTGCCAAAGGCAAAAGAAATAAAGTATCGATTAGGTGGCTTTTTAGATTAATTTGTTGATTCACAGGCAATGTAACACGCAGGTAACACAAACCTATGGTGTTTCTTACATAATGGCACCACTCATGGGCAACACAAACCCATGGTGTTCCTTACTTAGGTGTATTAATCACAGGCACTCTTACTATCTCGTGGTGTTTCTCTCATAGTGAGTACTAATCAAGGGTAACGTAAGCCCGTCGTATTCCGCATATAGTGATACTAATCATGGGTAATTTTTAACCCATTCCAGTCTGCGCCTCAATATCCCCAACAAGCGTTCTGGACTGGACATTTTTAAGGATCTTTAAAACATTATATCTCTGTACCTGTAGTAGAAATTGGCATGTTTCTTTTTTCTTTGTGCTTGCTTGAGAATCTAATTTTTAAAAGCGCTCTTTGTATCATGTCAACTATCACTTGAGATTTTAAAATTGTTTATATATTATACCATGTTTTGCGAATGGAAGAAAAGTCTGACGGATAACTAAGCAAGTACAGTTTTCTGAAATACAGTTATATTTACCCTATTTCGCTAATATAAAATGTGCATTGCAATTACAAAACAACAACAATAATGAGTACGATATAAAAACAATAATTTTTCAATAATAATAATAATAATAGTAATAATTACAATAACGAAAATGGGAGCTCTTACGAAATTTTATTTTAATTGATAAATTTTGTTAAAACTTACTCAAATGTAAAAATATTGTTCCATTTACCACAAAATATTTCTGAGAAAGAGAAAATACAGTCTTCTAAGCAGACAACTTTACGAATATGTAGACAATCTTACGTATTCATGCAAATATGAAATACGCGGGAACATGCGCTAGGCCGTAAAACGATCACCAATCATAATGAAATGCAAGAAGTTGTTTCGAATTCATATGTCAATAATATGTTCATTTGCGCATAAACTTATAATATATCATAAAATATCGAAAATATCACTTTCGTCAAGCACATGTTCGCCGCGAGAAACCATGTCTTAGAGCTTACTGAGTTACAATATCTACTGATGCATGCAGTTCAAAAATATCGTAAATTCTCTGACTTTGACATATAATACTGCCATCTGCTTAAATACTCTCGTAACTAATACATGAAGAAACATGATGTAACCACCAGAATGCGTGCATAGCTCGTTCTCGATTTTTAGCGAATTGTCAAACCTTACTATGGGCTATGCCCGCAGCACGTCCTGAACGTAATTTCGACCGCTGCGAGCTATGCAGTTAATTTAAGAGTTAATTTCGTGTGGCTATTTCTAGTCGGGTGCAGCCCTTGTAAGGCAGACCCTCCTATGAGGGTGAGCGGCATCTGCCATGTGTAGGTAACTGCGTGTTATTGTGGTGGAGGATAGTGTTATGTGTGGTGTGTGAGTTGCAGGAGTGTTGGGGACAGCACAAATACCTAGCCCCCAACCCATTAGAATTGGCCAATGAAGGTTAAAATCATCGACCCAACCGGAAATCGAACCCGGGACCCGTTGAACCAAAGGCCAGTACGCTGACCATTCAGCCAACGAGTCAGACATCATGGGTACTGTAAAACCCATACTGATTCACTCTCTGTTGCTATTAATCACAAACCTATTGTGTACCTAACATAGTGGTAGTACTCGCAAGAAAAGGTGACCCATGGTGTTCCTCACATGATGGTACTAATTACAAGTAGTCTATGGTTCTAATTCAATCATCCCTTGGTCACCCCTTTTAGTCACCTCTTATGACAGGCAGGGGATAGTGTGGGTGTATTTTTCATTTGCTTCCCCCACCCACAGGGGCTTGTTTGTTTGGTCTGCAAGAGATTTTATTTTGATCAAGTCCGCCGGCCAGCCGGTTAGGACCCCCCTATCCACCACGTGGAACACGCCACGTCAGAGTACCACCTCTCCTTCTGCTACGCCAGTGTAGGTTCGTGGCATGACAGAAGAAACAGATGCATGTTCATTATTAAACTGTTTATTATGCAGTATTTAACATGATAGTAAACATGGAACTAAAACACAATTGCACTACCACTTTGGAACTTTATAACAGCACCTCATTTCACAAGAGTCACTGCGGAGGGAACAGGCCTTGAGACTAGACATAGCTGCATGCAAGGCACCCTTCACTGCGCCTCCACACGACTTCTCGTCGGACTACCCAACACTATCTGTCCTTCTCGTACTTTTTGTTGATGCAGGTTCTTTCAATTTTTCTTTTGATCTTCTGTCTGTCCTTGATTGTTCGTTCAGGTGAAAGAGGGTCTCTGTTGCATATTTTGCAGCCATTTTTATAACTGTGTTGTCCTCCTTGTGTTTTTTGTATATGTCACAGTTTAATTTTTGTGCTTTAGCGAGCTTGCTTGTTCTTATTTGGCTAAAGTTTTTTTGTATAGGTTCGCTGTTATTACTTCTCCTAGGTATATACAGGGTCTCTCTTATAAACCCAGGTTGTCCAGCGGTGTTTACTCTCCCAGACCTAAGCAACTGTACGGGAGGCACACGCATAGTTCTTGACCTTGCAAGGAGTGTACTAGTGTTCGACCTAGCATCAGTAGCCAGTCAATCTCAGCTGTTAACATGGTAAGACAGTTATCATTGCAACACAGTATTTTCGTATGTAAAAGTTATGTTAAGTACGAGTCGGCTCAATGGGTACGCAATGCATTTGTTCAGCAATTTCCTGGTGAAGTGCCAGTTTCAAGAAAACAGATTCACGTAATTGTATATAAATTTAAAACTACTGGCTCAATGCTCAATAAAAAACATGAACAGTTTTAACAGAGGAAAACCTAGATGACTTTGGTGCAAATATTGAATGGTCACCGAAAAGATCACTGACAAAATTAGCACAACAAGTAGGGGTTTTGGTTTCCTCTGCACACAGGGCTACAAAGCTGTTACACATCAAACAGTACAGGTTTACACGGACCCATTGTTTAAAACCTGTTGATCCAACCACAAGAGTGAGATATTGTGAGTGGTATCTTGCATGATTTAATGATCTTTTATTGGACCCACAGCATGTATTCTTTTTGGATGAGGCCTGGTTTCATCTTAATGGGTGAAAGACTTCTGTGAAATAAAGCTCAGAAGAAGGAGATGAAAAAAAATACTTCTGGTCATGTGAACAGTCATAACTCTTGCTATTGGTGTGCAGAAAATCCTAATGTTTATGAAGTCCCTCATTATGAAGGACGTCACTTTTAGCATCTTTTATAACGTAAGATTTCATATAAGATTGTATACACGCTTAAAGCAGGGCGGCCGCGCACGGCATAAGGCAGCTGCTGTAGCACAGAGTACAAATACCATGTGCTTGCTCTGGGTTTATATGTATTGTTACAATTTGCTTTACATCGCACCGAAACATATGTCTTACTGCAATGATGGGATAGGAAAGGGCTAGGAGTGGAACAGAAGCAGCCGTGGCCTTAAGGTACAGCCCCAGTATTTCCCTGGTGCAAAAACAGGAAACAACAGAAATCCTTCTTCAGGGCTGCCAACAGTGGGGTTCAAACCTACTATCTCCCAAATGCAAGCTCACAGCTGTGCACCCCTAACTGCAATCAACTTGTTTGATCTCTATGTATTTGAATTGGGTGACAATTTTGATTACATTACATTTATGCTTATTTCTTTTAATGATGTTGGGTTTTTGAACATATTTTCTACCTTTTTCCAAGGCTGTTTTATGGCCAATAATAGTTGCAATGTTTTAAAGTTCTGATATCTGTGTTTTAGCTTTGCTCTAATTCAGTTGATAGTTCTCAGAGAACCCGAGGCAGTTTGTCTTGATTTTCCTGCCTATTTTGAGTGGGGGGTGGGGGGAAATTTCTTAAACCATTCCCTTGTTACCATTTCTAGAACACAGATGAGCAGTAGGGGCGAGTCCATCACCCTGGCGTAGTCCTGTTTTGATCTCAAATGGTGCCGATAATTAGTTCCCCCCTGAACTTCACTTCTGACTTTGTGTTTGTGAAGGTCAGTTTTATCATATTTATGAAACATTTACTGCAGCCAATGGCCATTAAATACACAGGATACTTAGAGCATGTTTAATGCCCCGAAATATAACAGATTTTTGGCCATGGGACAGCACATGTGTGATACTAACCATAAGTTCACTAATATCGACCAAGACATGAAAATCTTCAAAGTTATAGAAAAAGGCCCCATGCTTGATATTATGGAAAATTGTTTTATACATCTGGAACAGTTTTTCAAGTCTAACTTCAATCTAAATGAAATTTCAGAGAACTCAAACATTTTATTTGACCTTTTAATTCTTATCTTTAGTAATCATTGTCTCAGATAAAAAGAATTATTTCTTTAATAATCTCTTTAAATTCCCCTCTCAGCAGTAGTCTTTCTTTCTGCATCTTTCTGCCCCACCTTAGACACCCATTCTCTCCTTCTCCCCTCCCCAACCCTTCCTTCTTTATCCCCCCTCCCTGCCTCTCCTTATCTACTCTTTTGTTTCCATTGCCTGCTTCCTACAGCTTGTCAGTGTTTTGTTCTACATCAGACATTACATGTACTGTATATTTCACTCTAGAGGTAAGTCTCATGAATAATTTTTCTCCTTTTTAATTTCTTTTCTGTGTGTTTATTCATTCCTAATTCTCGCTATCATTTCCAGATTTATTTCATTGCCTGAGATCCTAACTCTGCTTAAAGACAACATCATATGACAAGAAGATCACAACCATAATCTTTGTTGTTACCGTATATGTATTTTAACGTTATAATTATTCCTGCAACATTGTCTTTATCTTATATACATATGTTTTAATTATCTCATGATCTCTGATTTTGGCTGAAGATGGCCACTAAGTGGCTGAAACTAGTCCTGAGACTTATGTAATATTACTTACTTGATACAGTATACTGTATTGAAAATGCGTACCCTCTTGTCAATTTATTTCTTCTAATTCCACTTCAATACAGAACAAAAATGAAAAATATAGTTTATAAATATGTTTCCAAGAATGATAATAAAAATTAAACAGGTTTTATTGAGGATATAAATGCATAATTAGGCTTTTTTAAAGTTTTGTGACATATTTTGAACAAAATCTCATAACATATTTAGGTAGTTTTCATTTGAATTTCATTTGATAAGAATCAGAGTAAGCACTAGAAATTATTTTTCAAGATAGACTGGAATAGACTTCTACTGCAGACCCATTGAAAAGTAGAGTATGGAATATTTCTAGCAGATAAGAGCTATTGTTTGCTGGTTGGGTCAATTCCTGAAAATTGGGCTACTGTTTTCATGGAAGCAAAGGCAAATCTGCAGTTTTTTGTCCACAGATTTTCAGGATATTTCTGAAAGTTATTTTACTCTATTCAAGTACGCTCCCATTACATCGTGATGTCGAAAGAAGTTTTCCTCTCTACAAGACGATACACAGCGACAACAGGAGAGGATGTAGGATGCTAAAAGGTTTGTTTTTTCCACCTATTCAATACATATAAATTTTATAAATTAGGAATTTATTATTGATTCCACTTGAGACATGTTTCGCCCTTCATTGAGGGCATCATCAGTCAAAATATCACCTCAAGGTAAAAAATCAGGTACCAGTAACTGGTTAGTAGTTGACATGTACAAATTAATACATATTATTAATACAATTACAAAAATTAAGTATGGGAAATAGTTGTACAAAAGTGATGGTTGAACATATAGGTTTATAGATGAAAAGTCAGCATCAATGCCTAAAATTAACATAGTAGAGTTCGGCAGTGGTGCTCTGGAGAAACAGTTGATGCAATCATAGGAAAAAAAAAGTTTAAAAATATTTACATTATAACAATTAAGGGAGAAAAGGTGTAGTGTTCGGCGTCAATGTTTGTAACCAAAAATTAATGTCAAAGGTTGGTAACTATACAGTATTTACATTGTTCAATTGAACAGTTGAGATAAAGTTTTAAAATATTTACATTATAACATTCAGCGTAAATGTTTGTAATAAAAACTAATGTCAATAGTTGGTAACTATATAGTAATTACATTATCTAATTGAATAGTTGAGAATTACAATTATATACATAATTACACAAGAGCAGCTGGTGTGCAAGGATAAAAAATTTACAGTACCAAGTGCGTCCTGATGTTTTAGACGTTGGAAGAAGGATTTAGCATTGACATTTCAGAAATATGTAGAGCAGTTTATTTTAGTTAAAATCACCGGGGGTAGGGAAATATTTCATAGCCAAATGAGGTTTTATAGGCATCAAGCTGAAAGTTTTCCAGTTGCAGCGCCGAGATCGGTACGGAGACTGGTCAGTGTGGATGGAGATTCATGGGTATTCGGTGCGTTTGAACGGTAACAATGGTGACAGTTATTAGTGGGTAATTGCTAATTAGGAAAATGTTGCGGGTTGAAACTTTCGCTTATTCTTTTAGTTGACTTCTGTAGCATCGAATGTGATGTGAAGACATCGGTGTGAAATGCCGGTGAGACAAATTGATATTGTTCCGTGGAATAAAGTATGGCGGACGTCGGGATGAAGTTATTGTTCTTTACTGGTCTGGTGAGATAGAATAGAGTAGCTTGATTTGTGAACTGCTATGGAGAGATTAGAATGTATACGGCAACTGCAGAGTCAGAGCGTTAAAGCTGGGGTGAGGCAACTTCTCATTCTGACTGCGAAGAGGAGCCGTAGTGGCACGCCATATTTGTGCCGATGTGCGCTGGGTTCCGGCGTGTTGTTGAAAGTTGTATTGTATGAAGTGGAAGTTATCTGTAATTGAGATGTTAATAGTATTAGTTAGTGTGTAAGAAAGGTTTATGGTAAGTAATGAAGAGTGAATGTTATGTTACATACCTGATGTGTCGCTGAGAGGTAATTGTTGATGAGTATTGGTGGACTATGAAGGAGGCTCAGTCGGTAATACGCACATGCGGTTAGCAATGGCGGCGGGAGGGGTGGAGAGCTTTGGGGGGGAGGGGCATGGGCGGAGTCATGCGCAAAGGTGAGCTGTCAGAATAGAGGAAGGTAGAGTGGAGGGGCGAGCTTGTTGTGTATTGGGAGTGCAGGTTGATGTAGTGTTGGTTTATAAAAAGGGGGGGGGGGGGTATAAGGAACCAAAAGTTACGCGGATAATATTGGTGCCTATTTGTTAATGTGATGAATGTTATTTGCTTGTGTTGGGTGTTGTATTGTTTTTGAAGGTCGAGTGGTTCTTATTTCTCGTGTTGTATCGGTGGGGTCGTGGTGGAGGGGGAGGAGCTTGGGTGGGAGGATGTGTGGGCTTGCTGTCGTTGTGTGTGGGGGAATTGGTCGGAAAGGGGGAGGTGGGTGGTAGGGGGTAATTGTCGACGTGCTGGGTGAGTTAGTTAATGTGGTATTGAAGATTTTAGACAAGTTGTTGCCTTGAAAATTTATTTTTTGTAGTAAGGTGGGAATTTGTTCATAAAGGGGGTTTTTTAAATCTATTATCTCGTTGAGGTTTTTATCTTTGTTGAAGTGTTGGTCTAGATAGATGTATAGGTTCTCAAACTCAGTCTCTCGACTTTTTTTAGGATTGTTAAGTCTTGTTCTATTGTGGTGAAGTGGTGGCCAGTGTCCCTCATGTGGGTGCTCATTGCGGAAAATTTATTATGCTTTTGGGCATTGTAGTGTTCTAAATAACGGGTTTGGAAGCTTCGGCCAGTTTGTCCGATGTACGAGGAGTTGCATTGTGAACAGGTGAGTCTGTAAATACCTGAGCCCGCGTAGTGGTTTCTTCTTGGGTTGACAGAGTTCTGGTTGAAAAATATGTTCTGGTTCGTGTTCTGCGTTTTGAAAGCAATGTTGACTTCGTGCTTTTTTAGGGGGTTGGCTATCTGGTGGATGACTGGATTAGTGTATGTGAAAGTTGCGTATTTGTGTTTATTGGGTTTTATTGGGGAAAGATTTGTTGTTAATTTTAGTTTTACTTTGTTGATGATCTTGTTGATCATGTTGGTGTTGAAGCCATTGAACTTGGCAATATCTGTTATGTAATCAAGTTCTTTTTTCAGATTGGTAATTGTAATTGTATTAATAATATGTATTAATTTGTACATGTCAACTACTAACCAGTTACCGGTACCTGATTTTTTACCTTGAGGTGATATTTTGACTGATGATGCCCTCAATGAAGGGTGAAACATGTCTCAAGTGGAATCAATAAAATTCCTAATTTATAAAATTTATATGTATTGAATAGGTGGAAAAAACAAACCTTTTAGCATCCTACATTCAGTATCTTCAATACGGATAACAATGATTTTTATCACTTGCAACGTCAAAGCCAACCAGGCTACAGTGAAAACCAACAAACACCTAAACCTCAAGGTAAAAATCGGCAAAATTTCAAAAGACATTAATTTCCTTAAAGAATGTATTAAGCTAAATTTAGTACCTAAATTCTTGAGACCACTGCAAAGGAAAAGCATTCCGTTTCAAAACTTGACTATCACCCAAAACAAAGTCAACAACATCTGGTTGAAGGACGAGATTAAACAACTATACAGGAAAAAATCATTCTTAAATTTACAGCTTTATCGAACACATTTAACCCTTGCACAACACTTATCCCCTCTTGAATGGCAATCTTTCCTAAGACATACTGACAATAAATTAACCAACGTACTAGAAAAGAAACAAGATACATTAAACCTCAAACTAGCCCATCTGAAGGGAACCAAACCAAGCACATCAAACCACAATAAGAACAATAATACTACATCCATTATTTCAAACAACACCCCTACTACCATCAATTTGTCTGACACCACCTTCTCTGACATAGAAATGAACCTCCTAAACAGAGGCCTAAAACACAATTGGCCTAACCCCAATACTATCGATGACCTAACCACCACTATTGCAGAAGTAGAATCCAACATTAGTAAACAGATCACCACAGAGAAACAAAATGACGTCAGACACGAAATAAAAAAGAAACTGCCCTCCCTAGTTAATGAGTTAAAAACCAACAAAAACACTACCCTCTCAAAACAAATCCATGCTTTAAAGACCAAAATAAACACCAATAACGTTATAGTAACAAAAGCCGACAAAGGTAACACAACTGTACTCATGAACAAACAGGACTACATCAAAAAAACTGAAGAATTCTTTTCCGACACAACCTACACCACCATCAACAAGGATCCTATACCAAAAGTACAACGCAACTTGAAAACCCTTCTCAAAAATTCAACTTTCCTCTTAAATGACCATGAAATCTTTAAACTAGTCAACATGAAGCCAACTTTACCCACAGCCAAGTCCTTACCCAAACCCCACAAAAAAGACATCCCCATCCGACCAATTATCAACAGTAGAGGCAGTCCAACATACAAAACTTCAAGATTTCTACACTACTTTCTCAAAAAACACTACAAATTCAACAACAAAAACCCCATTAAGAACTCAATTGACCTATGTCAAACCCTGAATAAATTTACACTGCAACCAAACCACATTCTATGTTCCTTTGACATCACCAACATGTATCCGAACATCCCAGTTCTCGAAACCATCCACATCATAAAAAACAACCTCTCCAAACACAGTGGACTAAGCAAAATAGAAATTGATGAGTTCATTAAAATATTAACCTTTATATTGAACAATAATTACTTCACGTTCAACAACAAGATTTACCATCAAAAGGGCTTAGCTATGGGAGACCCTATTTCTGGCATTCTAGCGAACATCTATATGGACAACTTAGAACACAATAAAATTATAAATTCCATCAATGGCATTCATCTTTGGCTCCACTAAGTCGACGACACACTAGTAATCATCGATAAACAGTGCAACAACAGCGACAACATCCTCACATTCCTAAACACTTTAGACAACAACATAAAATTCACAAAAGAAGATGAGGACAACGGCTCCATCAATTTTTTAGACATCAACATCACACGAATGGACAACGCATTTGAGTTTCGAATACACAGAAAACCCTCCTTCACCCCACTAACAATAAACAATAATTCCTTACACCCAAACTCCCATAAACAAGCCCCTTACTACAGTTTAATATACAGAGCTTTAAAAATTCCCCTTTCACCTACCAATCTGAAAAAAGAACTTGATTACATAACAGATATTGCCAAGTTCAATGGCTTCAACACCAACATGATCAACAAGAACATCAACAAAGTAAAACTAAAATTAACAACAAATCTTTCCCCAATAAAACCCAATAAACACAAATACGCAACTTTCACATACACTAATCCAGTCATCCACCAGATAGCCAACCCCCTAAAAAAGCACGAAGTCAACATTGCTTTCAAAACGCATAACACGAACCAGAACATATTTTTCAACCAGAACTCTGTCAACCCAAGAAGAAACCACTACGCGGGCTCAGGTATTTACAGACTCACCTGTTCACAATGCAACTCCTCGTACATCGGACAAACTGGCCGAAGCTTCCAAACCCGTTATTTAGAACACTACAATGCCCAAAAACATAATAAATTTTCCGCAATGAGCACCCACATGAGGGACACTGGCCACCACTTCACCACAATAGAACAAGACTTAACAATCCTAAAAAAAGTCGAGAGACTGAGTTTGAGAACCTATACATCTATCTAGACCAACACTTCAACAAAGATAAAAACCTCAACGAGATAATAGATTTAAAAAACCCCCTTTATGAACAAATTCCCACCTTACTACAAAAAATAAATTTTCAAGGCAACAACTTGTCTAAAATCTTCAATACCACATTAACTAACTCACCCAGCACGTCGACAATTACCCCCTACCCCCCACCTCCCCCTTTCCGACCAATTCCCCCACACACAACGACAGCAAGCCCACACATCCTCCCACCCAAGCTCCTCCCCCTCCATCACGACCCCACCGATACAACACGAGAAATAAGAACCACTCGACCTTCAAAAACAATACAACACCCAACACAAGCAAATAACATTCATCACATTAACAAATAGGCACCAATGTTATCCGCGTAACTTTTGGTTCCTTATACCCCCCCCACTCTTTTTATAAACCAACACTACATCAACCTGCACTCCCAATACACAACAAGCTCGCCCCTCCACTCTACCTTCCTCTATTCTGACAGTTCACCTTTGCGCATGACTCCGCCCATGCCCCTCCCCCCCAAAGCTCTCCACCCCTCCCGCCGCCATTGCTAACCGCATGTGCGTATTACCGACTGAGCCTCCTTCATAGTCCACCAATACTCATCAACAATTACCTCTCAGCGACACATCAGGTATGAACATAACATTCACTCTTCATTACTTACCATAAACCTTTCTTACACACTAACTAATACTATTAACATCTCAATTACAGATAACTTCCACTTCATACAATACAACTTTCAACAACACGCCGGAACCCAGCGCACATCGGCACAAATATGGCGTGCCACTACGGCTCCTCTTCACAGTCAGAATGAGAAGATGCCTCACTCCAGCTTTAACGCTCTGACTCTGCAGTTGCCGTATACATTCTAATCTCTCCACAGCAGTTCACAAATCAAGCTACTCTATTCTATCTCACCAGACCAGTAAAGAACAATAACTTCATTCTGACATCCGCCATACTTTATTCCACGGAACAATATCAATTTGTCTCACCGGCATTTCACACCGATGTCTTCACATTACATTCGATGCTACAGAAGTCAACTAAAAGAATAAGCGAAAGTTTCAACCCGCTACATTTTCCTAATTAGCAATTACCCACTAATAACTGTCACCATTGTTGCTGTTCAAACGCACCGAATACCCATGAATCTCCATCCACACTGACCAGTCTCCGTACCGATCTCGGCGCTGCAACTGGAAAACTTTCAGCTTGATGCCTATAAAACCTCATTTGGCTATGAAATATTTCCCTACCCCCGGTGATTTTAACTAAAATAAACTGCTCTACATATTTCCGAAATGTCAATGCTAAATCCTTCTTCCAACGTCTAAAACATCAGGACGCACTTGGTACTGTAAATTTTTTATCCTTGCACACCAGCTGCTCTTGTGTAATTATGTATATAATTGTAATTCTCAACTATTCAATTAGATAATGTAATTACTATATAGTTACCAACTATTGACATTAGTTTTTATTACAAACATTTACGCTGAATGTTATAATGTAAATATTTTAAAACTTTATCTCAACTGTTCAATTGAACAATGTAAATACTGTATAGTTACCAACCTTTGACATTAATTTTTGGTTACAAACATTGACGCCGAACACTACACCTTTTCTCCCTTAATTGTTATAATGTAAATATTTTTAAACTTTTTTTTTCCTATGATTGCGTCAACTGTTTCTCCAGAGCACCACTGCCGAACTCTACTATGTTAATTTTAGGCATTGATGCTGACTTTTCATCTATAAACCTATATGTTCAACCATCACTTTTGTACAACTATTTCCCATACTTAATTTTTGTAATTGTATTAATAATATGTATTAATTTGTACATGTCAACTACTAACCAGTTACCGGTACCTGATTTTTTACCTTGAGGTGATATTTTGACTGATGATGCCCTCAATGAAGGGCGAAACATGTCTCAAGTGGAATCAATAATAAATTCCTAATTTATAAAATTTATATGTATTGAATAGGTGGAAAAAACAAACCTTTTTGCATCCTACATTCAGTATCTTCAATACGGATAACAATGATTTTTATCACTTGCAACAGGAGAGGATTCTCATTTAAAAACCTTAAGATGCATGTGGTCATACTTTGTAACAGACCTGATAATGGAGCCTAGATCAGGAACGAAAGCTTTGTTCAAATAGCGCATACTAAGTGTATAATGTTAAAATGATTGAATACTGAATAGTGAGAGTAGCTGTGGTGCTTTTGTCTTCCATAGAGTCCTTCATTGCCAAGGACTATGCAGTGTATCCTTAACGAGTTCATGAACTATTCAGCATTATAGTTGATTTTTAGGTTAATGATTTTGAAGAATTAAAATTACTTTAACTCTACTACATTGAAGCCTGTAGCAATCATAATAAAAGTGTTTATGTTTGTAATAATAATAATAATACTTTAATAATGCTAATACCACAATGTAGATGCTAATTGTTAAGTCATATTTTGAGTTTAAGGCTTGTATGTTCTTTAGGTCATAAATGCATACATGTTTCATAGAAATCTGCCCCCTAGTTATAACCATAACTCTGTTTCTTTTCCTGTTATAATCCACTTTTAGCTCGAGGTGCATGAACTGGTTAAGAAAGCTGCTCCAGGGTCTGAAACCTCAGTGCTATTCTTCTGGAGTTGTGACCTGAAAGGATGATTCTTGAAAGGATTTTGTATGTAATGTCCAAGAGCAAGATTTCCTTGTAGATTTTAGGATCTGTTTTTTCAATTTTTCTGTGTAGTGGGTGGATGATGGCTGTCGTCTAGTCCTTGTAGTTTTTCTTTAATCCACATGTTGACAAGCTGTTAATGAAAGGAGATTTTTGCTGATCTTGTTGCATATTTCCAGATCCCTACAAAGGTCTGATCTCCAGGAGCTTTATAACTTTTCATCTCATCCAGTGATTGGTAAATTTCTTTTATTGTGGTGGTGGTGTTATTGGAGAGTTTGCATCCATGTTACAGAGTTCTGTTGATTCCTACCAATTTAAGAGTGTAATGAAATATTTAGCTAGGTTTTCTGCATTGTCTTTACTGTTATGGGCCAGCTTACCATTTTTATCCTTCATTAGTAGGATTAGGGATTTGTAGTTTTGGAGTTGCTTTTTGAAGGTTTTTGCAGTAATCTCTCAATTGTGTTTTGTTGAATTCTTCAGTGAATGCCAATGCATCCTTATGGTGTTGTCTCTTAATTCTCCTTGAGGTTTGGGTAGTTCCCTTTCTTTGCTGAACTAGAGTTTGCAAGGATATTCCCAATTTTGGGGATTGGCCAGCAATGACGTCTTCTCAACATTTTTGTCACCTTCACTGTTTCACCATTGATTCCTTTTATAGGATGTTAATGGGGCCAATTCTTCTGCAATTTGTTTAAGGTTGTTGAATAGGTTATCCACGATTATCCACAATTTTTATTTTTTCTGTTGCTTTTTGATTCTGTTTCATTCTTGATTACCTGGGTAGGGTCCATTTTTCTTTTAGGTTTAGGGGATTTGCTTTGTAGTTTCTTTTGGGGAGTGAATTTTAATTTTGACTATATAGTGATCTTAACTTATGTCCATTCCTCAGAGGATTTTGACGTAATGTGGTATAGTTTGTCCATGAAGACATGATCTAGTTGCTATTCTCCTTTAGTATGGTCAGGGTGTTTAGGTTACCATATGTTTTCTTTTCAGGTAGTTTATTTATTAATTTATTTATTCCAAAATTAGTTTTGGCAGACTGAAGAACTTAAGTTGATCAGGTATCTGAAGGGAAAAAAAAAAACAAGAGTGTGAATGAGAACATTTTGAAGAAACTGAGTTATTAAATGAAATGCCAAAAACATGTATTAGCACTCTGTCTCTCCTCCAGCCCAAGTTTCAGGGCTGCCGACAGTGGCGTTCGAACTTGCTATCTCCTGAATGCAAGCTCATAGCCGCGCGCCCCTAACCGCACGGCCAACTCGCCTGGTCATTAATGTATTTTATGTGCTTGTAGTTTTAACTCAGGAGGTTTAACGCCTCCCCCCCCCCGCACCATCTCATCCTAATTCCAATTTTTATGATGAATAGCAAAGGATGACCGCTATGAACGATCGAAACTAGTCCTAATTGAAAGTAAAACTGTGAACTGGGTGTGATTTTTTTATCAAGGTTCATGTGAATGTTTCATACAGTTCCTTTCTTGGCTACATACAGGATATCTAAATCTTTATCTAGTAGAACCGCTACGAGTGAACACGAGAGATTACAGTCACTCATTTTTATCCATAGTTAAAGATCAATATTTTTATACTTCACTGAAGAAATATGAAGCTAAAATTTCACTCTGTTCTGACATCGACGATCAATAAAATTTGACATTCCTTTGAAAAGAGTCCACCTGATTTCAACTATACACCTCCAGCCATCCAACTTCTAGTCAAATCAGCACTAATTTTAATCAGAGAAAGACTGAAGAATGATAAATATTTTAAACAAATTAAGTTTTTATTGTATACTGTTATGTTTTTTCTCTCCTATTAGCCTTATTCTCATGTACTACTGTTTTATATCTATTATTTCTTGTACATCAAGCTGAAGATGACTTATCCCTCTGTGGGGGTGATAGAATAACACCCAAGGTATCCCCTGCCTGTTGTAAGAGGCAGCTAAAAGGGGCCCCGGGTGCTCTTAACTTGGGAACATGCGTTGGTGAGCATGGAGCCCTTAGCTGAGTCCTAGCAATGCCTCCACTTACTTGTACCAGGCTCCTCACTTTCATCTATCCTACCCGACCTCCCTTGTTCAACTCTTGTTCTTTTCTGAACAGATGATATTAGAGCACTCAAAGTTTAGGGAGTCTTTCAATTTCATGCCCTTTGTGGCCCTGCCTTTCTTTGTCTGATAACTTCATTTTTCAAAAGATCAGATCCCTTCAATTTTTTCCCTCTGATTGGTATTATATAGAGGATGGTTGCCTAGTTGTACTTCCTCTTAAAACAATAATCATCACCACCTGAAGATCACCTACAAGTCAAAACTCAAACATGTCCGTAGATATAATGTTTACACGGGCCATTTAATTTTAGTGGTAACATTTTTTGGTATTGAACAGGTGGACAAATGTAAATTATTATTATTAAAAATTTTTAAATATGAGATTCTTCCACCCCAGTTTTCAATTTTTAAAATTTGTTTTCAATAACATGATTCAAATATGTGTTAATGCAAAATGTTGTGAGAAAAAATGTTGGGTAGAAGGAAAAGAGGAATACAATGGGGAATGAGGGGAAGACTGGAAGATTTAGAATTTGCAGATGATATTTGTCTAGACTGGTGCCGTCAGGGGATCACCTGGAGGATAGAACAGCGCACCGTGGTAGTCAGCGATGAAAGCAGATTCCGCCTACATGCAAGTGATGATCATTCATGCGTACAACGTGGACCTCGTGACCACTGTCTTGTCCAGTGCATTCGTACAAGACAAACTGGCCCAGGCCTTATGGTCTGGGGTGCAATAAGCTACAACTCTTGTTCACCTGTGGTATTTGTGGAGGAAACGCTGACCAGCCCTCGGTACGTGCAGAATGTTGTTAGAGTCGTTCTTTTGCCGTTCTTGCAACAGGAAAGCAAGCTGTTCCAACAGGATAATGCTCACCGACACACCGCCCGTGAAACTCATCCTACTCTGCAAGATGTGCAGCAACTTTCCTGGCCAACACGATCTCCAGACTTGTCTCCAATCGAGCACGTGTGGAACATGATGGGGCGACAAGTGACTCGTGAGACTCGTCAACCTATAACTCATACAGAACTGCATGCCAGAATCAGCACCTGCACTACCGCCTGTGGAGGCTACACTGTGTTTTAATATCTGTGTTTAAGCATGGGTCCATACCTGGTACCTCAGAACCGCTTGAGCTATTTATCTGTAAATGTAATCATTTCATGTACTCCATACGTATTGTTTCTGCAAAAAATATTGAGTAAATTGGAAACCTCTCAAAGGGTGTTCTAATTATTACTATTTTTCAGCAGTATATGTTAGCATGAATACAACTTCAGAACTAGTAAACTGTACTGGTGAGGTTTTAGACACTGAAGACTAAATTATTCTCCGTGATGAATACTTTCCTATAATGGCATATGAACTAATGTAAGCAACTCCAGTGAGCAGTCTGTTTGTTCAGTATGCAGCAAAACCCCTGTTGAAGTTAGGAAAATATTCCTGTATACAGTAATTGAAGTATTCATGGTGAGCTAAAGAAACTAAATCTCTCATATCATAAATTAGTATCGCGTTTGTTTGATGGAGCTGCCAATTTGAGTGGTGGTGTAAATTGTGTCCGCGCTCAACTTTCTAAGGGAAAGGGATATGAATTGAAATATATATTCTATGCAGAGTGCATGTTTTACTTACTGCTGCCACCAATTGTAGAAATGCACATTCCATGATAAGACGTACATTGCATGTTATTAACATATATTTAAGAATGGTGCTGATTCATCAAGTTTGGTGGGGACATTTGTATTAGAATGGACGAATTACATTGTGTTAGTAGGTTTGGAGATTTTAGACGAAACATTACATGCTGTCTCGAACTTGAGAACCTGCAAAAGCAATCACTTACAGTTTCACAACCTCCTGTTCTTGTGTCTGGAACTCAATCACTACAGAAGAATGGAGAATTACTATGAGGAAGGTGGTGAAAGCAAAGTAGTACATAAAATTAAAAATCTAGAGATCGCTGCAGCAGAAGTGGAAAGTGTGTGATTGAATAAAGAGGAATAAACAAAGCAAAATACAAAGAAATTTGAAACTAACATGATCTGTAAAAGGATGTCTGAAGTTAATTTCATGTTTTGGCAATATTAAAACTTTTCAGGGACTTACAAGAAATGACTAAGGAACTGTGCATATTATAGGGGTCCAAATATGTTTATATTTTTATTGATGTAATGGCTCTCAATGAATCAGAACCTGAGACTGATACTTCCTTTATCTTAAGTTCCAATATTGGGTATGAAACTCTAAAGACAATTGCTGAATGTGTATTGTGAATTCCCATTTCCACCACCGCAGTGTGCAATTTTCCCGATCTACTTGGACAAAAATAATTGACAAATTATAAATTTTGGTCCATGGTGGATATATGGTATGTATAATCACAGCTTAGTAAATAAAAATTTCCACCTTTCTTCCACAATAATGATCTTTTGATTGTTTATTCTACATTAAGTTATACATTAATACGGGACATGTTTTATCCTGTTTTAGAACATCCTCAGCTGTGTTTTCTTGTTATAGAATTAAAATTGACACAGAGAACAAAGATTCATAAAGCACTACACAATCAATAACACTTAACCCTCAAGAACTCGCGATAGTGCACTGAGCGCGCCACGTTTAAAGAAAACTGATGTACATTGTTGTGCCAGCAGTCTGCTGACCTGTGTTGTTAGCTATTCCTTTAGTACAGTGTGAGAAGTCAAATATTTCTCCAACAGAATCAAATTAAACGGCGTTTTGAAGTTTACAGCGTCACACCTAGCGCACTCAGTGCACCACGTGCGTCATTATGTAAATATATTTTTATTTACAAATTATTTTATTTTTCATTAGAATTGTCTTCCTTTAGTCATTGTGCACTGTTTGTTGCCTTCTATGGGAAGTTTCCTATAATCGTTCTGTTTATTTAGGGCTGGAAGAGATCTGTCAAGTCCACAGCTGTGCTGGTTACAGAATTATGTTCCAGATTTTGCCATAGCGGTTGACTGTGAAAACAGAAAGGACAATTATGAAACTGAAAATGAGCAAGTAATTTACAGTAAATAAATAGATAAATAAATAAATAAATAACTCCGAAAGAGTACAGCTGCCAGTGATGCAGAATAAACAGGACAAAAATGAACTGCGCTGAAGCCAGATTTAAATTTATGCTCTTTAATATGCCAGAATAATTATACTTCTGATAGTTGACACACAAAATAGACTGAACTGATCTTCGATTTGAATGTACTCATTGCCTTAATAAATACACTTGTGTTAGTTCAGAAGGTAACATTTATATAGAAGCTTAGTGAATTTCCATAACTTAATATTATATTCTTATGTAATATAGCGAGGTAAAATAAAGTTGATTTTATGTAAAATATTTAAAGAATTAATTGATCAACAATATAACATAAAATTTAGGCATTTCATTTAAACTCAGAGGAGATATTAAAATATGTAACGGGGCACACAGTGCGCCACGCAAGTGCTTGAGTGATGAAAATGAACGTGAGTGCTCGAGGGTGAAATTGAAATGTCTTGTCCATGACAAGGAGATTTCCAGTAGGTCTTGTGAATCTTATCTTTAATTATGGATGACATATATTGTTTGTTAGAACTCATTATTTATACAGTGTCCCACTTGTGCTCTTGTTTTAAAAAAACCTTCCTTACTAATGTTATTAGGCTACAATAAAGAAAACCTTCATAGAAAAAAAACCTTCCTGTTTTGGCGGACAGGACACTTCCCCAATGCCTCCATTGAGCCCCTCTACTTCCCCTCCTCCCTCTACTGCGCGTGTAGATCCTGCGGTCAAACACAGTTACAATATTAGACAGAGAACAGCTGTTAGCGCAGTAGGTGGCTGTGAGTCGACTGTGGGAAGTTGTGGGGTGAGTACACTTAAGGTCTAACATACACAAAAGTTGGTCCCTTTCACATTCTCATAGTATTCAATTTTTATTTCTCCTCTTTCAACATTTGGATGCAACGGATTTAAAGAAGAATGGAAAACTCATCAATACCTTCAACTTCTCTACATGAACTACTAACTAGGTCCCTAAACACTGTGTATGGTTCAAGATATTCTGATGTTGAAAGTTATCATAGAATGGAATTTGATTTAGATGAGAGACTTCATCATTTTCTAAATCATCTTTGATTATGCTTCTTGGATCACAGAGTGATTCCACATAATTTCATCAATTATTTAGTGATTTTTCGTGAATATAAATAGTTTTATGTTTTAGGCCAAATTTGTAAAACTTTGCAATAATTTTTGCGATTTTGAGCTTTGTGAAAGACAGGTGCCCCTAGTCATAACAAATAGCTGGCGAAGACTTAAAAGATATGGATCCCAACATTCTTTGTACAGTCAAGAACGTGAGTCAGTACACATTTTGGCCCAAGTCAAGAAGTTGAAAAATTATTTTTGTCCATCTAGATTGGGAAAATTGCACATTGCACTCCTGTGTAGATAGGTCATTCAGCACTATGAACTGGGTGAGGACAAAATTAAAGAACAAAATGGGCCAAGATCCACTTCAAGCTTGTGTAAAGGTGTCAATTGAGCAAGAAGAGGAAATGACAATCATCGCTGCTACAGTCCACAGATATGCTTTAAAGAAACCTTGGCGATTTCATCATGTGTGAAGCAAGCATTTAAAACTACCTTAATTAGGCCTTCCTAATGATATTTATCTGTAAAGTTTGCAAAACTGTACAAGTCTGTTTAAAAGTGTGTATGTTTGTATCAGAATAAAACTTAACTTTTTTACCCTGACTACGTACTGCATCTGTAAAAAACCATGTTATCACATCAACAGTCCACGATGAACTGAACATCCTACAGTAATGTTCCTACTTATAAACTGTGGCTAACCTAAAGCCCTCATATTACAGCCTAATAAATGCCATGCATCACTCCCCTATGTTCATCGTAATGCTGTGCCATCCGTAATGGGCAGTCTTCCTCTATAAAGTTTGCAATGTTCCTACCAGTAAAAGCATTCTGAATGATGTTCATTCACCAGCCTGTTAAGGAAGATAAGGTTTGATTGTTTCTCTCTCTCTCTCAGCAATTATGGACAGTTTTAATTAGTTAGTACAAAGACAGAAAAATAATAACATAAGTATCAAGTGTTTACTTTTAACTCTAGTTCTATTGTTTCAGTTAACCTGTTATAACTAGGATATGCCTAAGAGAAGTTCAGAATTATAGTGTAGTTATTTTATTAGACAGTATCTTGCTTGCTACATTAGCACATTCCTTGTGTAATCCATTCAATATTTCAGCACTTAACTAAATGGCAGTTTTCATTTCTATTAGAGTATAGTAGGGTAAAATAGTAATAAAATTATAATCTGTCTACATATCTAGTTTTGTTGTATAATTCTTCCAAATTTAAACATTTAATGGCAATTTTTATTTCTGTTTGGTCTTAGTAATAACCTATTGTAATTAGGATAGGTCTAAATGCAGTTTAGACTTATTGTAGTGTAATTATTTTTTTAGAAATTAGTGGGCTTATTTTATTAATGCAAACTGTTTGTGTAGTAGGGGAAAATTTCTAGAAATTTTGCTCTTAATAGAATTCTATTATAATTAGGATAGGCTTTTGCACTTTAGAATGGTATAATTATTCTTATTAGACAGTATCTTGCTTAATTTTTCTGTTTTCAAGTAGTAGTAGTAGTAGTAGTAGTAGTAGTAGTAGTAGTAGTAGTTTCTTTGAACCAGTTTGGATTTAGAAAGGGCAGAACCACAACCAAAGCTGTTGAGAGGGTGATTCAAATATAGACAGAAAGCAGTCAGAAATGGGCTGTTTTGATAATGCTTGATGTCAAAATTGCTTTTAACACTGCTTCTTGGAGCATTATTTTGAGAGAAGTACATAGGAAGAACATTTCTTGGTATCTACAACAAATAATTGCTAAGTACTTCAAAGGACTTGTTGATTTGGAAGACCTTGAAATTAGTGCTGGCGTTCCACAGGGATCTGTCCTAGGACCCACCTTGTGGAACATTCTATATGATGGCATCCTACGCCTGCAGCTGACAAAAGGGACAACATCTGTCGGTTATGCAGATGACCTTAAAATAGTGGTAATAGCAGGGAATGTAGAGGAACTAACCTTCCGAGTAAATGAATCACTGAGACGAGTTAACCTTTGGATGGTAAATAATAAATTGAGACTGGCTCCACATAAGACTGAGGTTGTAATTTTGAAAGGTTCCAAGAATTGGAAGAATGTCTGCTTCTTATTAAATGATACAATGATTATCCCAGGGAAGTCTGTACGATACCTTGGGGTTCTTATTGACAGGAATTGCACATTTGATGCACATGTGAAGGCAGTAACTCAAAAGGCAGAGAAGAAGGCATCGGCATTAGCTAGACTTATGCCTAACATCGGGGGACCAAGAACAGTTAAGAGACAGATTATGTGCTCTGCAGTATATTCTATTTTACTTTATGCCGCACCTATTTGGCACAATGCACTCAGGAGGAAGATTCACCGAAGAGCTATCGAAAGAGTACAGAGGAAAATGCTGCTCAGAGTTGTTTGTGCATATCGAACTGTTTCAACAGCTGCTTTACAAGTTGTAGCTGCCAGTATTCCCATTGACCTCCTCGTGGTAGAGAGAAAACTTTAGCATGAAAGGTGCATGGCTACATCTGCTGAAGAAAAGAAAGCCTTGAGGAACCAGCTCTTACTAGACTGGCAAGGCCGATGGGATGGCACAACCAATGTAGGCCAATGGATAAAAAAGCTAATACCTGACATAGGAGGCTGTCTTAAATGTAGACATCGGCAGGTAGATTACTATCTGTTGCAGATCCTGACAGGACATGAAGGATTCAGCATATACACCATGAAGATGGGAAAGATGCAGGGAGATGGTTGTCGGTACTGTTCTGGAAGGGATACTGTAGAACACACTTTTTTCTACTGTGTTCGATGGGAAGAAGAACGAAGGAAAGCCTGCCAACAACCTGGCCGACGACTCATGCCAGGGAATCTGGTTCAGATTATGTTGGAGAGCCCGCTTGCCTGGAATACAGTAAAGGCAATGGCGACAAGCATTATGGAGACGAAGGAGTAAGAAGAGAAAGGAAGAACTTAATAATATACAATAATATACATCACTCCATTCTGATGTCACACCATCAAGCAGTTCCAGAATGGGCTGAGTGAAGAGGGCAGGAGTTTTTAGTTGGTGGAAATCCAACTTCCACACAGAGTGGTGTCTTTAAAAGACTTTCCCCTGCCACAACAAAAACTACTACTACTACTACAAGTTCTAAGTACTAAGGGCTGATTTACACGGGTAGAGTAGCGAGGCGAGTAGAGTGGATAGTAGAGCTACTAGCATCGTGTAAATGACTGGGATAGTAGCAAGTAGAGTAGAGTAGCTAGTACGCAGTAGAGTAGAGTGGATTTCTGCTGTGGTAAAGTAACTCTACCATTATCCTTCCCCCTCCACTGGAACCGAGCTCCGAGAGCTGGCGGAAAAGGCCGAGGACACTCGATTTTTCAGTTGACGCGTCATTCGCTTATTTCCATGTGTGTACTGACGGTATTCCGCTGAGTAAACTGAGCATTTTTGTGCGTTTATTTGGTGGCAAAATCAAGTGTACGGAAGAAGAAACATGCAAATTTGTAGAACTGTACCGCAAAAAAGAATGTTTATGGAACATAAACAGCATTATTTACAGAAACTAAAATATGAGACCTGGCGGCGGAAGAGGACTTGATTACGAAAATGGGTAAAGAGGGTTTTGGTTTTATGGAACTTAAACAGATTTTTTTAAAAATAGGATGTACCTACAATAGTCTACCTCTGTGGTGTAGTGGTTAGCGTGATTAGCTGCCACCCCCGGAGGCCCGGGTTCGATTCCCGACTATGCCACGAAATTTGAAAAGTAGTACGAGGGCTGGAACGGGGTCCACTCAGCCTTGGGAGGTCAACTCAGTAGAGGTGGGTTCGATTCCCACCTCAGCCTTCCTGGAAGTGGTTTTCCGTGGTTTCCCGCTTCTCCTCCAGGCAAATGCCAAGATGGTACCTAACTTAAGGCCACGGCCTCTTCCTTGCCTATCCCTTCCAATCTTTCCATCCCCCACCAGGGCCCCTGTTCAGCATAGCAGGTGACACCGCCTGGGTGAGGTTCTGGTCATCCTCACCAGTTGTATACCCCGATCCAATGTCTCATGCTCCAGGACACTGCCCTTGAGGTGGTAGAGGTGGGTCCCTCGCTGAGTCCGAGGGAAAAATCAACCCTGGAGGGTGAGCAGATTAATAAAGAAAGAAGAATATTAAAAGCCACAATGTAACATTATAGCTCAGTGATATTAAGGGGAGGTATACCTTTGGAGGTCAAACAAATGCAGGTGTATTGTCCTATAATGGAGAACAGACCTCCCTCTTTTCGATGGAAGAAGGATTTAAAAAATACCTAAACCTATAATAGTTTCGAAGATGCAACAACAAATATAAACAAGTGTCAGCTGGATTGTCCCTTTAGATGAAGGTTTCTCAAGTTTCAGTGTTACACAGCATGTTCATCATGTGTCTCGATGTGTTTAAGTTAGACAATGATGCAGGACTGTGTACTTTAATCATATTAATAACATACATCGGGATCTTCTACATATCACTTGACAATGCCATTAATTTTAAGCAATAACAGTAATGTCCACAACAAATAGAATAATTTTCATATTTTGTTTGGAATATCCAAAATAATTACTGTTTACAGTACAGTGTCAGGTCTTGAAGCTTAATCTCTACACCTGGGGCGTACAAGCAACGAACAAACGAATTATATCAATGTATCAGTAATCGAGATATTTATGGCAAAGAAGCTACTACAAATTAGGCCTATGTCAGCATGATTTACAGTGTACTGATGGCTATTATGGCTATTATCATTGGCCAAGAACTCCAGTCACCTCAAGCTTAAATCTCGGTGTTATTGCATTTCTCATCACTGTGTTGTGTCTTTGAATTTTGCGGTGTTATAGCATCTAACAGTGTCTGAAAGTTATCAGGCTTCGATCTCATACACTTTCTGTATTCTTCTTTATACTCTGTCGCAAGTTCTCTCAGAATTAATGTTGATGCCCCGAATGTATCTCTCCTAAGCCAGCCTCTTACCCATTCCCTTCTTCCCTCATTTGCTTCTTCTAATACTTCACTAACCTCTTGCATTAATATGTTTGCAAATATCTTTAAACTCTTCGTTACGATGTGCTTGCGTCTTGACATGGTGCTACTACTCTGCTCTACTGTATGACTCCACTCCCGTATGAACGATACAAGTGTCAACTCTACCAGACAGTGGAGAGTAGAGTAACATGGCTACTTTACTATCTACTCTACTAGCCTCACTACTCTACCTGTGTAAACCAGCCCTAAGTTCTAAATACTACTACTATCAAATAACTGTAAAGTAGTTATTTTATCAGTTGGTTTCCTGCTTGCATTATTGTTGTGAAATTCTTGCGTAGTATACATTATTTCCTTCCTCTGACATATATACTTTTACTACCAGAATAAGCTATTTTATTTCAATATTATCTCACATTTCTTTGAAGAGATAAAATGATGGCTGAGAGAGGCAGATGTAAGGACTGTGGGTGTGAGTGGGAACTAAAAAGATGAGGGAAGGGACAGCGAGTTTGAGGGAGATAATTACTGTAGACTTGTAACAGAGGACAGGAATTAAGATAGGTCTCCCTCAATCACCATACAGGATATGTTAGGTAGGCAAGAGGGAGGGGAAGGAAAGGGAGAAGTTGTGGAAGACAAGTGGGTTAAATTTAAAGCGAAGGAAAATGAGGGCTAAGGGTTCTCCTCAGGGAGTGGACCCAGGAGAGAGTTCAGTGAGGAATCTGTATGAATCACTGCAGGCAGATATCAGTGAAGATGGAGATCAGGGAAGTGTTACAAAGGAGGAGTTGGACGAGAGGAAAGGGAAACAATTGGAGGAGGGAGGTGGAACAGGGTAATGAGAGGGAGACAATAATGTAGACACCTCATTTGCAAATAAAGAGATTTTGATTTGATATGACCCACACGACTGATGATTGTCCCATGAGGGCAACTTAGGTAATATCCCAAAATAAGTTTCCTGCACCTTTATATCTACTTTTCATTGTAAATAATATACCTCTTTTTTTTCGTATTGTATGATCATGAAATAAAGGTTGGATACGAATGTAAGGTAAACTATTAGCTAGGTTAACACAAAAGTCAATTTTCTTCAGTTTTTAAATATTTGTATTTTTCCGAGCATCTTTAACTTTACTACAGTTCCATTATTCGGTACCGTATTGGTAATTTTAAAAGGTACTATATTCAGATAAAATAATGAAAAAAAACCTTTTGGTATAGATTTTTTCTTGACATTTGCAAAAGTTGATTTATCTTTGTTCTGACAAACTGTTGGTTAGCCCGATTTTGCGAGCACCAATCAATTGTAGTAACTGCAATCACACGTGAGCCTAAAACCAATAATAAAACTGTTAAATTTACTATTTTTAAAAATGATAGGTGACCAATTTTATTGATACTGTTTTAAATATACATAATTATCACAATATAGCACTAGTAACGCAAGCCTGTGAGATAAACACATTCAAGGTCATGCAATAATAACATCAAAAGATGTAATAACCTAAAGATTTATAGGTCTGTTGAGAAATTTCCCTCCAAGAATTGATACATTTCCCTCCAACAATACTGATTATCTATTAGCACAGCCAATATAGGCCATCTTTGAAGTCAAATTGCAAAAGAATTGTACGTGGTAGAAGGAAACTGAAAACAATTCTGAAATCATCATAAAAAATTGAGGTAATACCGTATCACATATTAGTTTTCATTCATCTGATACCATGCAGACTAGTTACCTGATCCTGGTAATCATTAAGAAGGGAATTCCTCAAGGCAGTATTATTGGACCTTTATGTTTTCTTATATAGTATATGAGTAAAGAACTGGAATTAGAAATAAGGCTTTTTGCAGATGATTGACTCTAGAGTAATAAATAAGGTACAAGATTGTGAGCAACTGCAAAAAGACCTCAAGACAATGTTGTAAGATGGACAGCAGGCAATGGTATGATGGTAAACAGGGTTAAAAGTCAGGTTGTAAGTTTTACCAAGAGGAAAAGTCCTCTTTGTTTTAATTACGGTGTTGATGGTGTGATAGTACCTCGTGGAGATGAATGTAAGTACCTATAAGTTAATATAAGGAATGATCTTCATTACGGTAATCACATGAACGAGGTTGTACAGGAAGGTTACAGATCTCTTCACATGGTCATGACAGTAAGGATGTAAAGGAGAGGGCATGAAAGTCTCAGGTAAGACCCCAATTAGAGTATGGTTCCAGTGAATGGGACCCACATCAGGACTACTTGATACAAGAACTGGAAAGGATCCAAAGAAAAGCAGCATGATTTCAAACAAAGGAGTAGTGTTACGAAAATGTTTCAAACTTTGGGTTGGGAAGAGCTGGGAGTAAGGAAAAGAGATGCTCGACTATTTAAGTGGTATGTTCTGAGCTGGCATGGAATGACATTACATTAGTAGATGAACAAGGTTGAACAGAGCTTTTATAAGAAAGATCATAATATGAAGAAAAAGTTTCAATTCAAGATGACAAATTGCGGCAAATATTAATTTATAAGACAAGGAGTAAGTGATTGGAATAATTTGTCAAGGAAAATATTAGATGAATTTCCAAGTTCTTTAAAACATTTAAGAAAATGCTAGGCAAAGAGTTTGTAGGGAATCTCAAAGAATCCAGTGTTAATTTTTGACAAATTCATACTCATATTCATAATAACGGGTCTGAAACCGGTCCTGTATTTTTAATAATAATAATAATAATAATAATAATAATAATAATAATAATAAACAAGTATTGATTAGGTGGAGTTCCTCTCCTTTTTGCATTTGTGTGAACTATCAATACGGATATGAAGCTTATAAATTACGAAATTCATACTCACCAGTAATACTTTGTGAGAGATGTGAATATACTGCTGCAGTCGTTTGAGTATCTGGAGAATGTACTCGTACAGTTCTGAATTTCCTGTAGAAAACAAAATTTTTTTTTTTTAAATCACCAAAACTAGTAAAAACAAATTTATATCTAAGGGGCTCATTTGATTCTCTTAAACAGCACTACAGTAAGTGGGGTGTAATCTTCAGTCTTTATATTTTAAGCCTAAACATTCAGTCTTATTAAATAGAGCACATTCTCCTGATTTAAACGAGTACCTACGTCACCTCCCCTGTGAACCATGTGACCTTGCCGCAGTGGGGAGGCTTGCACGTCCCAATGAAGCAGATAGTCAAGCTGCAGGTGCAACCATATCAGATGGGTATCTGGCAAGAGACCAGACTAATTAATGGTTCATCAAAAGGGGGGCAGCAGCCTTTCAGAAGTTACAAGGGGGTAGCCAAAGTGATTGACCGATATGGCCTTGTAATAATACTCAACATGGCTTAGCTGTGTTGATACTGCTGCACAGCTGAAAGCAACGGAAACTACAGCCGTAACTAACTCCCGAGGACATGCAGCTCTCTCTGTATGAATGATATACAGATGATGGCTTCCTCCCGGGTAAAATATTCCGGAGGTAAAATAGTCCCCCATTTGGATCTCCAGGTGGGAACTACACGAGAGGGGGCGATCATCAGGAAGATAGATACCAACATTTTGTGAGTCAGAGCATGGAATGTTAGAAGTTTGAATTGTTATGGTAGATTAGAGAATCTGAAAAGGGAGATGGATAAGAGTGATAGGACACATCTTAAGACACCCAGGACTTGTCCAGATGGTTTTTGAGGGAAGTGTAGGGGGTAAGAACAGTAAGGGAAGACCAAGGTATGAATAAGACAAGCAGATTAGAACAGATGTAGGATGCAGCAGTTATGTAGAAATGAAAATTTAGCACAGGATAGGGTGGCAAGGATGGCTGCATCAAACCAGTGTATGGACGGATGACTCAAACAACAACAACAACAACAACAACAACAACAACAACAACAACAACAACAACAACAAGAACACCTACATCACTACTTTTATATTATATGCTCTACTATGTCTCACAAAAAATTTTATCTCAGAAAGCGCTGAGATTATAAGCTGCAATCTATGTACTATAAAACTACTGTACCTATACAACATACTCTCGGAATGACCTTGGAGTAATATATCTCACACAAATCTGTGCAAGATAGGATAGGACTTCTTGTAGTGTGTAACTGAATAGGTGTTGGAGATATAATAATAATAATAATAATAATAATAATAATAATAATAATAATAATAATAATAATAATAATAATAATAATAATAATAATAATATTGTTGTTATTGTTGGTTATTCAGCCCGAAGGCTGGTTTGATCCTCTGCAGCTCCGCCAACAGCTGTCATAAATAGCCTAGGCGTCATTGAAGAGGCGTACTAGGGAAATGAGGAGTGAGGTACTTTCCTGTTGCTTTCCTCACCGAGCCAGCTATTGCTATTACATATCAGTCTGCCAAGCCCACTGAAATGTATGCACCAACCGACCCTATGAGTGATATTTTCACACCATTCATAGCAGGGACTGGCTGCATAAGGAATGGTATTACTAGCATCACTCATACCTCAGTCACTTTCATATTGTCAAAGCCAAGGATAAGACAGAGACAGGTCAATGAAAGTAACACATTTGATATAGCCCATACTAGAAGACATAGTGCACTGTAAACACACATATTGCCAGCAAAGGAATAATAATCTATATAAATAAAATTGTAGGGGGTCCGCTGTCTGTAATTTCTTCTGTTTTGCCAATTTTTCAGATATTTATCCGTTTTAGGTCAACTCAAGACCGAATCGGTGGTTTTTACGTTTCGTGTCTGTTTGTTTGTCTGTTTGTCTGTTTGTCTGTTTGTCTGTTTGTCTGTCTGTTTGTCTGTTTGTCTGTTCCACCATCACGTCGAAACGGCTGGATAGATCTCAACCAAACTTCATATTTAGAGTATACTCATCCCGGGGAAGGTTTCGATATCCATATCGTTTTAAAATCTTTGAATACACGGGGGGGTTTATAGGAAAACCAGAATGGTTTTTCCACCATCACGTCGAAACGGCTGGATAGATCTCAACCAAACTTCATATTTAGAGTATACTCATCCCGGGAAAGGTTTCGATATGCATATCATTTTAAAATCTTTGAATACACGGGGGATTATAAGAAAACCAGAATGGTTTTTCCACCATCACGTCAAAACGGCTGGATAGATCACAACCAAACTTCATATTTGGAGTACACTCATCCCGGGGAAGGTTTCGATATGCATATTATTTTAAAATCTTTGAATAGGAAAACCTGAATGGTTTTTCCACCATCACTTCGAAACGGCTGGATAGATCTCAACGAAACTTCATATTTAGAGTATACTCATCCCGGGGAAGGTTTTGATATGCATATTATTTTAAAATTCTTGAATAGACGGGGGGTTTATAGGAAAACCAGAATGGTTTTCCTCCATTTTCTCTTATACTATTGATTTTCTGTAAACTTAGTTTACCGTACGTGAAACGTCTCTTCATTATAAACAACTTTCGTTATGTTCATAATTTACCTTACTCTTCACATGACGGAGAAATTTACAATTTTCCGCTGGTATCATGCTCTGCATTGAGTGACCGACAGACCGACAACGAACCTACAGGTTACCATGGCAACGTCTCTGACTGCATGCCAGCAGGGAAGTAACGTATTGCCATTTTCCTCATCATGCTTTTAAATTCGTGGTTGTTCCTTGGGTAGAAGGCAAGAGAGGCGTCAATCGGCCTATCTGCGGGATATTGGCGGAATATCGTTGGATGTTATAACCGCCCTCGAATAGATTAAGTAATAACACCATTAGTCATCTTCTTATTATTTGTTTACCTAAGAATCACTGGACCTAAATTTCTCCTCTGTTACCGCTTTATTATATCCATAACTCACACTAGCATAATTTATTGAGGGGCATTTGATTTTCCAATACATTCACTTGGCATTTACATATTTGTCGTTATCCGGCTGTCCTCAGTTATAATCCATTTTCTATTACTTTCAACTTTCTTAACTGTATTATTTTCTTCCTTAATTACGCCGTATGTACGCGTGTGCTACAAACTACTGGATGTATTTCCACCAAGACTCACATTTAGAATACACCTGTCCTTGATAGGTTTTGGGCAAATATTGTTTCTAAATCTCTGAACTGACTGGGGGTTTATACGAAACCGAAACAGTGATTTTGCACTTCCACAAAATATACACAACCAACGTTAATTTAAATCTACCTACCTTGGTAGAAATTAATTTCTAAACCTTTTTCCTCATGTGCATCATTTCGATACGAGGATTAATAAGGGAGATATCATTAACGGACCGTTTTTCTGTACAAGTCCCATCGGACTTAACTCACGAGCGGGTGCGTGTAAAGCGTATTCCTTACAACTTGAAAACTACTGAAGACATTCGAACCAAACTTTGTATTTAGCATCCACCTGTCCAAAGGTAGGTTTTAAACTTAAATAACATTTCATGTTCCGGAATGGACTGGCGGTTTGTAGGGAACCGAAATGGTTATTTTACTCTTCCACAATATATACAGAACAAGACCAACCTGACGAAATCGACCAAACGTGATAGAATTCCACCTCTAAACCCTTTTTTTCATATGCATTTTTTCGTCAGTAGGATTAATAAGGGAGATATCATGAATGGTCACTTTTGCATGTTAAGTCCAGCGCACATAGCCCGAAGGGTGTTTTACATGGAGCAGATTCCTTATCTATATAAATCAAATCGTAACGACTGTGTGCCTCTACACTGACTATTTTGGCGAAATTTTCGTACAGCTTTCCGTTTAAGGGGTAATAATGACCATCTGCATAATTTTTGGTTTAGTTACCTGGAAGTCCTAATTTTTACCCGCCTCGCCCAAAATCCAGATTGTGGCATAATCTGCCAGAAGAAAAAGAAGATAATTGAAATTTGAAAAAATTATATGTTTTAGCCTGTAACGAACGGAAAACATCCTAGATTATTACATTTTTCACTTTTTATCCCCGAAGAATATCGAAATATGCAGGCAATTTTAATGATGGTGCAGACCTTCGGAAATTCCTATCACATAACAGATTGCACAATCTCCGTTCAATTTGGAATGATCTACAACCTTGGTCTTATGACTTTTTGCCGTATCTGTATCCCTTTTACGCTTGATTTTTCTCTATTAATCGATGTTAAGTCAGTTTGGAATTTTCACAAGCATAATTCATACTTTCGATTACTTATATGAAATACAGAATCATCATACTCTTCACGAAAATTGGCCCACCCAGTAGCCATCTGTGAGCCAAATTCTATGTATGTAGCTGTCACATAATTATCCGAAAAGTAATGTAATGTGAGATAATCTTACAAAAACGTTACCCTGTTCCACGTTTCTAACTCAATCTGACCCTAGAATAGATGACATATCATAGGACCAGCCATTTAGGGCACTAAATCCGGCGTGTCTTATAGTATAATTCTTTGTCGATATGACGTACGTTTAGTAGCAGTTAATCTGTAAATGAAGGTCTTCAATATTGTAAACACGCATATACTTTCGTATGTCGATCTATATATATTCACTGATGTCGATTTGTAGCGATCGAGAAAGGGTGGGTCTGCTAATGTAATGAGTACTCCCCACACCGACTTTGACTGGCTGTATGAAAGGGCCCTTCTCCAACTCCTGTGTAACTGTCATTAGTAAGGAAGGTCTACAATTGTAATGAATAGTTCGCTTCTCGATTTGACTTGCAGAAGGCAAGTGAGCATGCAGTTTTGTGTAAAACTTCCCTACCCGATTGTGTTTGGCAGAAGGCAAGGGTGCCCGCCATTATAAACAAATGTCCTCATCTAAAATGTGACTGGCATTAGGCATAGTGGCCTGCTATTTTGATGGAAACTCACCAACTTGGTGTGACTGGCAGTAAGCTGGCTGGCAGTAGGAAAATCAGCCTGACATTATAATGATAACGGCACAACTCAATTTTTAATGGTGGTAGGGAATTTGCCTGCCATTATAAGAAAATCTCCTCGACTGTAATCTGTTTGGGAGTAGGAAATGGGGCCTGCCATTGTAACGAACACTCCCAACTTGATTGTGACCGCGCAGTAGGCAATGGGGCCTCCAATTATAATGTAAACTTCCCAACTCGATTGTGAATGGCAGTAGACAAGTGAGCCTGCCGTTATATCACAAATCCGTAACAAACACTTTACATTGGAAACAACGTATGGGGACATCCCCATGCTCTTTCTCGGATAACGCTAAGAGACATGCAATTTTAAAACAATCTTATTTACTGCATGTACACTGTTTACTTCGATATTCGAATACAATGTTGAACACCGTAGCGAAGCACGGGTACATTTGCTAGTAATAATAATAATGTGTTATGGTAGGCCTAACAAGATATGCTGCTTACCAGAGCATAATACTTCGATATTTAAAAATTTCATGATCCATACTGAAGTGGGATTACAATAATTGAAATTAAGAGGGTTCCTCCTATTCAATACAAAAATATTTATTAACGTGAATGAATCACATACTGTTCACATGAGGTACTAGTTTCGGCACCAAACTTGTGCCATCATCAGCCAACAAGTCAAATTGGGCAAACACAATATAACTTTAAGTTAAAAACAACTTTAAAACACACTATAACACCTGCCCAGATGAATATGAAATAAAATATGGTATATGGTATAGAGAATAATGCTTTCTAGAATGGTTTACGACTGTATACTGAGGAAGAAAGTTTTCTCTCTCACTAACTTAATTCGACTGAACTATTATAAGTTGATAACATTGTGACCTGTAACCACTCTGCATAACAATGAATAAGTGATAAGCCCATAGATCATGCAGAAATGCTGATGTGCTGTTATGGGGACAAACTGAAGTACAGAAAAAACTGGCTGAATGGAACAATATCTTCAATAAATTTGAGATGAAGACAAGTAAAATAAAGACTGTAGAAATGACCATCAACAAAAAAAGGAAAAATTCAAACCTCTTTTTGGAATGAGCAAAAGTAGAATCGGTTTCTCCAACACTGTCAAGTAGGAAATACTTATAATTAAGTCAAATCTACTCTGGGACTGCAAAATACCACAGAAAGCAAAAACAACCCTGTACCACAACTACTTGGTACAGATTCTCACATATGGTTTCCAGGCATGTACTCTACAGCAGAATTCAGGCAGCAGAAATGAGATTCATTAGAACTATGAATCAAACTACTCAAAGGGATACAATCAGGAATGAAGTAAATTACCAGTTTAATAAAGAAAAATACTTCAGCGATGTGGGCACATTATGAGAATGATGAGCGAGAGACCTGCCAGACAGTACTGTACTTCAACCTTATTGTCCAAGGAAAGAGACCAGGGGGAAGGCCAAGGAAATGCTGGATAGACACAGTGAAATCAGATGGGAAGGGGAGAGGTCTCAAATGGGAAGATGTCCTGGAACGGGAGATGTATGCAGACAGGAAGAGATGGCGAGTGCTTGTACACCACACCTGGGAAACTGAAGTTGGAAAATGATGATGATGAGTGTATGACTACCACTATGCACTCCTGTAAAGGAGAGACTGTCAGTATTTCTCAGTTTATAACTTAGGTTCTTCAGTCTGCCAAAACTAATTAATTAACAAATAAAATTTAGAAATAAGTTCAAAAATAAAATGTTCAACAGAATTATATCTGAAAAAAGAAACAACTTAATTAAAATAAGTATAATTCTTTTATCATATGTTTTCTTCTTGAGGTAAGTTAGTTCCTAAATTTTATTTATTCAAAATTAGTTTCAACAGATTGAAGAAAGCAACAGTTATAAACTGACTGAGTTAGAATTGAAAAGAGTGACAAACTTGTTTGAATGTCACCAAGAAACTGACGATATTCGGATGTGTCTTTTATATATTATACATTTCTACCCCCTCCTCAGTGGGGTATATTGGGATCAAGGCGTGGGCTACCACTAGACTTAGGTTACCCCTTTTCAATGATTGATTTAGTGAACGTCAAGCCTTCAGCATTTTGAGCTGCAGCCAATAGCCAACGGAGAAGCCTGTTGTGTTGTGAAGGCTGCTTTACAAGCTACAGTACTGCCCTGGCTTCTGCTACTGCCAGTGCTCAACCCCTGATCAGTGGAGATGGTAGCCTAAAGTTTAACAAACTCAAGTCCAGTTTTGTGGCTTGCCCTTCGTCCGATGGCCCCAGATCAATTTTCAGAATCAACCCCCCCTCATACTGTTAATTCCCCTGGCTTGGGGATTGGGTGTTTATGGTGTCTTCACCATTCATTTTATCCTCATTAGGACACCACCAAGCCTATACAGATGCCATGCACCATTATTATTATTATTATTATTATTATTATTATTATTATTATTATTATTATTATTATTATTATTAAATACAAATGTTGAATTTTACAGCGATCATACCCATCATTCACTGGTTAATTAGCTTCCTCGGAAGATAGTGGTGGTGTCCCACCCATGTTCACGAGTTCGATTCCAGCCAACAAAAGAGAACCTTGAAAGATTGCATTGCAATTTACCAGATCTACCTATAAAAGAAAACTATATTACTCCTATAACAGTAGCCCTGTAGTGTCTTCTTACAAGGATATAGAAGTAAACGGAAGTGAAATACCAACCTCTGTTATCCATATTATTAAGTCAGAAGTATGAGGTGAGGAAGTATATACGATGAGTAATGCATGTGTGATAGTTAGCAGTGCCAATCTGACAGAACAAAGCCTAGCACACCTATCCCTCTGGTGGTCCCCGCTCATATCCGATATACAGCAGCAAGCTACATGGGGCGAGTAGAGGGGAGAGGGATGAGAGTCTGGGCTGTGATATCAGTCTTCGATGCCTTGCTCTCAGATGTTTTTTCTCACTGCTTTCAAGTTTTGTAAATGGAACAATGTTTCAGATGCTTACATTGTAATGTGCTTTAGACTTCTATCATTCTCAATTGTGGTTGGCCTTCACTGATAACCTTGGTAGCCCTCAGTACATGCCACTGCCCTTCTTAAAGGATCACCCATAAGATACAACCTTACTCAGGTATGTGAAACTGCAGCACATTCGAAATGAGCATGTGCTTTTTTATGTTGTACACCTAAGTAGTTCTGCCACAAGAAATGCATGGCTTATGTTTAGGCCCCTTGCAGCTAAACAAACTTTCATATAAGCATGAATGTTGAGATTTTTGTTCGTAAACTGATCTAAGTTGTAAGGCTGTAGCTCATGCAGGAAAGAAAATAAGCAGTCTGTGGGTGCCTTGCAGTCTTCATAGGATTCTAGATGTTTGTTCACCTACGAGCTCTAGAAAAACTGCTTAGCTCAAAACCCTGCAGATTACAAGATGACATGTTGCCAGGGGCGGTTTATCCATAAGGTTGCAGGTTTGCGCTACCCCCATTAAATGTTTACGTTTATTTTTAGGTGAAGTTTTATCATTCGGATTACTCAACTACTGTATTTTCATTCAAGAAGACAATCCTTTCAAGAGCTTGAATGAGCAAATATTGACTACAGGGTACTTTACAAGCCGGTACTCTTCGATGTTCACTGCAGGAGCCGAAAAGTTTGCAGCGGGAAGTCAACCTGTGGTAGGATGAAACCTGGGCTGCTCGAGGAGTGCGCGGGGCTGCTGGAAGTGTGCTTTTAGGCTGCTAAAGGGGTGCGCGGGGAGAGGAAAAAATAGGCATGGCTTCTTATACATTGCTTAAATGGAGGTTTATCAACCTGGCTCCTCCTACCACGGCCGACTGGATCCCTCGCTGCGCTAAGGAGCTAGCTAGAGCGAAGCATCAAACCGGCCGTGCTCCTACGTAACCAAATACTAGCAAAGTCGCTAGAGACCGTTGCTGCTCAATGTGAGATTCTGTTATAGAACAGGAGTGTCATCTAGCAACACTGAATGGAAGTTCATCTGCTGGCTCACGGCCGGTTAGATCTCTCGCTGCGCTCCGTAAGGAGCTAGCTAGAGCTATTCGTCCTTGCTAGAGCGACGCATCAAGTCGGCCGTGGCTAAATATATAACTAATGGCTCTAAATTTGAAAATAAACACCACCATTTCTTTCAGTATAGTTGTGAGCTTCGTTATGTGCGTACAAGCTAAGTAGCTTATTGATTTCATTGTGTAAACGTTCGTGTCAGCATGTGTGTTTTTATTATTGTGCGTTTTTATCAGTTAGTGGTATTTTGCCGGATCATGAATTCGGTGTAGTCTTTAATGTCTAGGCCGTTTCCGCAACGGACTGCCGAGGAAAAATCCCAGATGAAACGCATGGAAAGGCCCACGCGACGTTTAATTTCGAAACCAGGTACATTACAAAAGGATATTTTTTCAATACCGGAATTAGGCTACCTCAAAGTGTTTCATTTCAGTATTGTAAAAGAGTTTTTAAATGAAAAAATGCTAATGCGTTATAGTAATATTACTGAAAATATAAATGTAAAATGTTTATTTTATTTTTAATAAAAAATGTATTGTTGATGTATCTAGATTTGAAAATTAGCCTGTAATCATATTACAGTATATCATTGGTAAAAATTGTGCACCACTGAACTTTTAAACCACCAGCCGCCACTGCATGTTGCCACCGTGACGTACCCTCTTGACCATTATTCTTGCCTTTCAAGACCATGGCCGCTATCTCACCGCACCGAATGTGTGAGGTGGTGAGATCTGCTATATACGATGATTGATAACCTTGGTGTTATAATATTAAGACAATCAGGTCTACTACCACCACATTTGTCTATCTAGATATACCATAGATATCCTACTTGGCCTGCAATCCAAACACAATCTCCTCCATTTATTGTTAACACATGCTCTTCTTATTAGAAGACAGTGCCAGATACCAGGAGAACATAACAGTTTTAGAGCTACTAACAGCAGGTTATAAAATAAACAAAGTTCCTTCCTGACTTCCTCCTTACATTTCATGTTATCCTAATAGATAGAAGCCATTGCAAGCTCTTAACAGATACTGATACAAGTTAGGGGAGGTAATGGGTTCAAAACTCATGTTTCATGTTGCTTAGTAAGCCTAAATTTTATATTTTTCATTTTTCCTCATTTTACACCGTCTGTGATCGAAACTGTGTACATTATGTTTTTATATATATATATGAGAGAGAAAGAGAGAGAGAGAGAGTGAAAATTAGAAAGAAAAATGCAACACCTTCTTCTGATAAGGAGAGTACAGGATATATTTAGGGTTATAGGAACCGAACCAGCAATCTAATAAGAACGAATCTCTCGGTTCAGAAATGTGTGGATTAAATATATGCTATAGCTTACAACCCTGTATGTTATGTGAAACGTGAAATTGGATAGATGCAACACTAAACACTGTATTTTAATACATCCGTGTTCTATATTTTGTGTCGTACAGGTACTAGCAAGATAGGTACCCGTGCATTACAACGGTTTTACACTGAAAGTTATCCGTCAAAGTATCACATTTAAGAGAGTTGGTTGAGCCTGTAAAATACACCCTTAGTTCGTAGGACAAACAGTTTTGGAGTTGTGTTTTCGGTCCTAACATTCATTTGAACCCCCATGGGACTATTAGGGTGTACAAGGGACTAACCTGTGAAATTTTTATTTCATTACGTCGAATAGCAATGGAATGTTTTTGGGATAAATTGTTTGAAAAATATTTCTTATTTAACATCTAGGACACAGAAGACCAAGTTTCAAGTAAAAGGTTAAGTTTGTTCTTGAAACTGTTTCAGAAGAATGAATAATGTGATTTTCAGGAGTCAACCCCCATCTAAACCCCTTAGGAGATAAATTTTTACGGTATACGTTTGGTACCTGGGATAAAAGAACAACCTTCTTGCAAAATTACAACTTCGTATGTCAGACGGTTTCGGAGGAATGAATATTTTCGTTTTCCGATCTTAACCGCCATTTCCCTGAGGGGGTTAATTTTTTTTTTTCAAATCTTCTGTTATTTAACACCTAGGATATCATTCGTAAGTCAAACGGTTGCAGAGAAATTAATATTTCTACCATCGCCCATCCGCCAAAACCCCTAATGGTTACCGTATTGTTTTCGGAGCACTTCTTTGTAAAATCTAAAAGATAGAATTATGTGTGTAGGCTATACGAACAGCGCCAATTACTCTGATGATAATCGAGATGAAGCGTTTAATATGTTCTACATGTATTTGGCCTATTCACTTTTTAAAGAAATGTATTAGTTCCACCTTTCAATACAAATCGTGATATAGGCCTACACATTAAATCACCAAGGATAACAAGTCATTAGTAGATGTTTCGTCCCTCTTTATGGGGCATCGTCAGCTACACAAACTTCACTGATAAAAATATATAGCCTACATACAGTACAATGCGGCATATGCATTTAAAATAGCAGTGTGTTGCATTCAAATTGATGTTGTAAATGTCTCTAAAATGAAATTCTAAAAGAATTTAATTGTGTAAAGTCCACCTGTTCAATACACGTTTGCCATTTAATAAATGGTCTGTTTAAAAAGTTACATAGTCGTTTAAAAAGCTATATAGGACATGTTTCGACCTAGCCTAGAAGTCATCATCAGCTAAATTACATAAAGAAGAAAAACATAACAGGAACAGTGATGCATAAAAAAATCGAGATATAATACAAACAACAAATGCAATGGAAGTCTATGTTTAAAATGTACATAGCTTCAGTATTAAAATACACTCAATAAATATAATGGAAATATGTGATAAAAATGTACATAGATTCAAACTTGGGTGAATTTAGTTGTAAGTGTGGGTCCAATCGTAGGTACAATATTCGTTGGCTGGAGGAAATAAGTTACTTAGGGCCTATTATTTTTTGAAAGTATTTCCTCCCGCCAGGCAATATTGTATTAAATACGGTTGGACCCATACTTACAACTAAATTCGCCAAGTTTGAATCTATGCACCGTACATTTTTAATACGGATTTCCATTGTATTTGTTGAGTGTATTTTAATACGGTACTGAAGCTATGTGCATTTTAAACATAGATTTTCATTGCATTTGTTGATTGTATTTTATCTCGATTTTTTATGTATCACTGTTTTTGTTATGTAATTGGTCTTTGTTATTTTAGCTGATGATGACCTCTAAGCTAGGTCGAAACGTGTTCTGTATAGCTTTTTCAAACGACTATGTAGCTTTTTAAACAGACTACCAGTATTTATTAAATGGCAAACGTGAACAGGTGGATTTTACACAATTAAATTCTTTTAGAATTTCATCTTAGATATTTAAAGTCAATACGGAGTCGGAATGAAGTTCATTACTTCTAATTGTAAATGTCTGTCAAAAAACAATACATTTTCTTATGTGCATTAAAAAGATATGTGAACAAAAATGCCACTGTAAAAACAACACTATCACAAGACACGCGTACCGGTACTATAATAAGTAAAGCTTAAATGTTCACCTGATTTCTTGAGAATACAAGAGTTGAACTAATGTCACCTTAGGCAGCTGTGACTGCTATACACACTTTTAACACCGTATATCGGTATAGATGGTAAACAAGTTGATGTTGATAGGGGCCAAAGTAGCGGGGAACACCTCTCAAAAGCGAAAGTGAGCGCCGTTGCTCTAGAATAGAAGAATCTTAATGTAGCTATGAGTGAATGAACCGTGTTCTAGAAGAATATTAATGTACAATAGATATGGCTATGGGTTGAATGAACGAAGTCCTGAATAACTTTACATTGGCAAATGTAAAATGATTTTCCACCAGACATAAAAGAGGAGTCTATAAAGAAAGAGGCAACTACAATGAAACGGGAACCGCAAAGAAAAATTAATCAAACAAAACTAGGTATGCGAAAATGACCTTACTCCTCACAAGCACCGTTAAATACGGTTGTGCGCTATTACCGCGCTTGTGCTTAACTGACCAACGACTGACTGACTGTTACGTAACCGAAGAGCTTTTCAGTCTGTTGAACACACAAGTTCAACATACGTATTGTTTACTAGTGTGTTTTAACAGGCCTGTTGTAGTGTAATATTTATGTTGAGCTTGTGTGTTCGACATACTTTTTTTTTTTTTTTTTTTACGTTTCTATGGACTTGGTTAACCACTATTTCCTATCTAACTTCATAAACCCTTTCTGTAATTATTATTATTAGGGAAATATATAGCTAATTTGATTATACTGATGAAACCGCCATCTTTTTTTTTCAATTTTCTAGGTTCGAGATCTTAAAATAGGATCACGAAAATCCACCGTCTTAAAAATCTGTTCACAGAATTCAACATGAAAAGATAGGCACTTGGCTCTGAAAGTTATCAATTTCTTTCTTGTTCTTTTGCTGCATTAGAAGGGCTTCTATTCTACCTCCGTAAAATGTACTAGATTTCCATAAAAAGAACTAACGTAGGCCTATTAAAAATGTCCATGAAGTACTAGATCTAATACTACGTACTAAAGGTAGCAACCCTGGATGTATGTAACCGTGGTGGCTGAAGAGCAGCCTTGTTGAGGGCTGGCGAAGGGAGGGATTAGTGTGGGCGAGGCAAGAGTAGCTTTACTATCATCTAATAATCTACGGTAGAATTAATATCCTGCTTCTTAATTTTATATATATCATCAAAAAAGAATACGGTAAACTTATTATGTTTTTAAAATTCCATTGAGATTTCCAACTGGGTCGAATCTTTGATCAAGGTGATTACAAATATTTTCGTAAATATTTAAAAGGATGCCGTTGTTTTCTATGCGTAAAACAGTGAAATCTTGACACAAGGAAGAGAAAGAATGGTTTAAATTTGTCATGTGGGCGCTCATGGCAAAAAATCTATTGTATTTCTTGACACTGGGGTGTTCTTGATAACAGATAATGAAATTTCTTCCAGTCCGACCTACTGAAAACACTTTAGTTTGTAAACTCCGGATTTCTGGAATTTATTATTAATATCGACTTTGTGTGAGTTATGAAATAAAACGGAATTAGTATTAAGCTTGTGGAAATTTAATTACCCTAGTAGGTAACTTCAGAGGTTTAAACATTTCAAAATATACCGGTAGATATTCAATGTGGGCAAGAATACGTAGGTACCATTAATGGTATAGAGTATCAAAACTTTTTCCTCCAGTCGTGTACAAGGTGTACTACGTTTAAGATTATTTCAGTTAAACCTCTCAGTTTTACAGACTTTGTTGGCAGTGATGAAAACCAGTCGGAAATTCGGTCCAATTTCTTGGCCTGTGAAGCCTTGGTTAGTTTTAGAGCTTCAACAACTTCTGGATAATTACAATCCTAATGTACCGGGGTACGTGAAATATTTTAAATTATATCATATTTGACACCTATGACGTAAAAAAAACGACCTTCTTGTAAAATTACAACTTCATACATCAAATGGTTTAGAGGGAAAACACATTTTGTCACCAGGCCTCACTCCCCCAGTTAAAACCCCTCAGGGGTGTAATTGTTTAAAGACCACCTCTTATTTAATATCTAAGACACGGAGGAACAACCATCATGTGACATTTCAACCTCGCATGTCAAACGGTTTCAGAGAAATGTTTGTTTTTTGTCATCAGGCCTCACCCTCCAGTCAAAACCCCTTAGGGTTGAACTGTTTTAAGATACTTCTTATTTAAAATCTAAAGCATACAGGAGCAACCATCACGTGAAATTTCAACTTCGTATGCCAAACGGTTTGGGAGAAATAAATATTTTTGTCATCAGGCATCACCCCCTACCACAGACAAACTCCCTTAGGTGTTTTTAAGGGTGTATTATTTTAAGACCACTTCTCATTTAAATTCTAAGACATCAGGAGCATCAATCATATGTAATTTCAACTTCGTAAGTAACACTGTTCCAGAGAAATTATTTCTTTCCATCAGGCCTCGTCCACCGGTCAAAACCTCTTAGGGGTGTATTATTTTAAGAGCACTTCTTATTTTAAAATCTAAAATATACCGGAGCAATTATCATGTGAAATTTCAACCTCGTATAACAAACTGTTTCAGAGAAATTGATATTTTTGTTTTCGGGTATTAACCAACATTTAACCCCCTACGGTCTGAATTGTTTTCTAAACTTGTCTTATCTTACATCTCGTACGTAAAGGAGCGATCATTATGTGAAGCTTCAACTTTGTCCAGTAAATGGTTTCGGGTAAATGAATACTATGGTTTTCATCCCCTTAGCCTAAGTAAATAATCATTTGAAACCATTTCTTATTGAACACACGCTGTAATAGAAATGTATCGCCGAAATTTGATTTCCTTATGTTCAATAGTTTTGCAAGACCGTTGACTGACAATCAGACAGAACATTGCATAGGTATAAATAATGATTATTACTTCTGGTACTTACCTGGAAGACAGCGGGAAGACAGTCCTGGCGATGTGAACCGGATGAAGATCACTGAAAAACTGATGAATTCGGGTGGATTGCTTCCTTTATATAGCCCAAGGTCGGCCGTCTAAGAAAACAAGTATGGAGGAAAAGTCTAAAAATAGACTTGAAGTACCTGTACTCTTTACGAATATCTGTGTCCTACTAATTTCTCATTATAACGCCTAATACGATTTATTTAGCACTCATTCCAATAAATAAAAAACGAATACTTTCTAGCAAGGTTTTACATGTCCAAGATCTGAACCCGGTTCCTCTTATCACTATTGCCGACATTAAATTATAAGAATTAACATTATTATTTATTATCATTTCGCTCATTCTAAATCACATCCACTTCAAAGCGTGGATAGCCAGGCGTCAACTTGCCGCGTTGTCGCTGCCTCCAACATAACAGCCATCTATCGGCTGGACTTTGAAGCAGCCACTTCTCTTTCTCTCTCTCTTTCTCTCTCTCTCTCTCTCTCTCTCTCTTGAGCATGTTGAAACTTGAACTCACAGCTGAGCTGACAAAAAGCTCTCTCTGCTGTACTCATCAATGTAATACTGTAGAGGAGTCTTAAAACTGTATGGATAGGTACTAATATGGTTTAGAATTGTTACACATATTCTCAGAGACTACAGTATACTTTGATGTTTCTGTCCAATAGAAAGAAAACCCAGGAAACATAAATACAGGAGAAATGCGTGATATTGATAAAAGAGGACGATGTTCAGTAGTAGCATTTTAAAAAATGCTATTTGCTTTACGTCGCACCGACACAGATAGGTCTTATGGCGACGATGGGACTGGAAAGGCCTAGGAATGGGAAGGAAGCGGTCGTGGCCTTAATTAAAGCACAGCCCCAGCATTTGCCTGGTGTGAAAATGGGAAACCACGGAAAACCATCTTCAGGGCTGCCGACAGTGTGGTTCGAACCTACTATCTCCCGGATGCGAGCTCACAGCTACGCGCCCCTAACCGCCCGGCAGTAGTAGCATAGCTCTTCTGGGTTGTGCAGAGTCATGATGATGATGATGATGATGTTTGTTGTTTAAAGGAGCCTAACATCAAAGGTCATCGGCCCCTGTGCAGGGTGAGTCTCGGCCCATAAGTGGCCTGGCTGGTCCGTGGTCCAACAGCTCTGCACTCTGACCGGCCAACGGAGCAGAGGAGGGGTGGCCACGGCTCTACCGTGGTTCTACGCCTCTGCATTCGGGAGACGGGGCAGGGCAGGACTTCACGGCTTGCCCCAATCGTCGGCTGTCCTGAGAATGGTTTTCCATTCTGCACTAAGGGGAATGTCGGGACAGTTCCTAGTGTAGGCCACGGCCGCCAACCCCCTCACCTTCTCCGAGCATCTCCTTTACCGTAACAAATCTCCCGGCCTGAGAGACGGCGTCACCGTCTAAGAGGCCCACCTCCTCCTTCAGGGGAGGATTGAAAACATTTAGTAGTAGTAGTAGTAGTAGTAGTAGTAGTAGTAGTAGTAGTAGTAGTAGTAGTGTGTTACAAGCGGCAACTCCGCATCTCATCCTACCAGCTGAACAGTGTTCTATGCAAAGAGGATGTGTTATTTAGTTCAACTGGCAGAGTGACTGGTTCATTTCCTTCAGGAAAGCAAACTAACAGTATAACTCCACTAATATGACTAAAACAATCTCCTTTATATGTAATTAGGTCTTGTATGTTTGGTACGGTAGTTAAATGCCGTGATGAATCACACTAACGAGAAGATCACTGTGTATTGTTATCCTACTGTTTTTACCTCGTACATAGCCAGTCATCTAGACTGGACTTTAATAGTTATGTCCTTTCAATAGCAGAACAAGTTATTCTATGTAGCCTTTAATATGAGCACTGTACACGTCAAAGAGGTTCAGTGGCTGGACGGAGGCTTGTTATAAGGAGTCCAATAAGAACGATCAAGAAGAAGAATGGCATTAGTAGACGAATAAGTTTTCTTTTCTTTTTTCTTTTTTGCTAGTTGTTTTACGTCGCACTGGCACAGATAGGTCTTATGGCGACGGTGGGACAGGAAAGGGCTAGGAGTGGGAAGGAAGCGGCCGTGGCCTTAATTAAGGTACAGCCCCAGCATTTGCCTGGTGTGAAAATGGGAAACCACGGAAAACCATCTTCAGGGCTGCCAACAGTGGGGTTCGAACCTACTATCTCCCGAATACTGGATACTGGCCGCACTTAAGCGACTGCAGCTATCGAGCTCGGTACGAATAAGTTTGAGTGGTGTCTTGAATAGTAGGAAAGATCACAATATGAAGATAAAGTTGGAATTAAAGAGGACAAATTGGGGCACATATTCGTTTATAGGGAGGGGAGTTAGGGATTGGAATAACTTACCAAGGGAGATGTTCAACACATTTCCACTTTCTTTGCAATCATTTAAGAAAATGCTAGGAGAACAACCGATAGGGAATCTGTCACCTGAGCGACTGGCCTAAATGCAGATCAGTATTGACTGACTGAACTAAAAAAATAGTGTTCTATGGAACACCGTCTAACAGTGCGCCGCATGACTGTATGTAAGACACAGTCCACGCCTGTATATTGTGCCGAGAATTCCATTTTTATGGTGTCTGTGGTGTTATGACTTTCTTTTAAATCATGCCAGATAGATGTGTAGTGCCGGCGTGCGTAAGCAACTGCGATAAGTCAGTAAGGATCCTCAGGATTCTGATCTTCTTAGTAAATGGATTCATACAATCCCACGCGCGGGTAGGCCACCAGCCAACAGATCGGTGGTGTGTATGAAACATTTTCAAGACAGAAACCTGAGCTTTATTGAGAAAATATATTGATAAGGATGGGAAGACGTGTTTCCGTACATGCTATCACCCCGTTTTGTGCGAAGGTGCAATTCCAAAAGTTCCCAAATTTTCCCTCATTCTAAATAGTACAAGTCAAACCAAACGCAAAAATCCCCAAAGAGAGAAGAGAAGAAATCGCCATTCGCCATAAAAAAGCATAAAGAGGTCCAAGAAAGGTGGGCAGACGAAGAAAATCGAGACAAAGATTTTTCTCATTTTTCGGAAAATTTATCAGACAAAATGTCTACGAAATGTATCTTGATGCTTATAGTGTGTAACTAGACATAAGCAATGCCCCCACAATAAATTTCAGTAGGTACGGTACCGTATTAGAATAAACAATGATTTTAGTAAGGAAGTACATGTGAAGGTGGTGGTGATAGTTGTTTTAAGAGGAAGTACAACTGGGCAACCATCTTCTGTTAACACTAACCATAGGAAAAAAAAAAAAATAAAAAATAAAAAAAAATAGAAGGCTCGGGTCGCGCCATGACCAGAGACAGCTATGGTTGTAGCATATTCGTCATGGTTGTAGTTTAGGAACTCAGAGTCACTTTACCGTTCATGTTAATTCTTCAAACAACATACCATACTCTTACATTGGGAATATGTGTATTTCGCCATCTTTTTTATAAATGGACAGAACTTCCGGCACAATTCTGTCCAGCGATAGAAAACGCTCTCTCTCGCACCCTACAAAGCGAATAAGCCGCGTTATTTGGCGTAAAAGAGCAGGCGAGAGTTTGGGCAGAGTAGGTAAATTATTGCCGTCATTGTTTTTAAACATGATTAAAACTGGAAATATGACACTTGGTTGTGGTTTTAGTCCATCATGGAGTTTTTATTTATTTAGCTTTCTCTGAAATGTTTGGTGTAAATGTAAACTAACTTCCGTTCATGGAAAAGAGAGTGGGGAAGCTGTATGACTGAAGAGAACAGAAATATGATTTACACTAATGTATTGTGCCTCAGTAGTCCTATCTGAGTCCGGCCCCGCGGTGTAGGGGGGCGACGCGACCACCTGTCATCCGGTGGCTTCGGGTTCGATTCCTGGCTGGGTCAGGGGTTTCTAATTGTAAATGATTGATATCTCTGGCCTGGAGACTGGGTGTTTGTGTCGTCCTTAACGTTTTAATTGTGAACACTCTACACTTCCGCAATTCCACTTACACGCAGGTTCATGTCATATGGTGAAAGTCTTGACAAGAAATCTGTCGAGGTCGACGCCACGAACAATTATCATTAAAATATCCTATATGATATTTAAAGGTATAATAATATTAATGAAAATAAAAGACTCAAGACATTCATGTGGTGTTGCACATCTAGTCTATGAATGATAATATGTGGTTATTATCAGCAGCATACTGTTATCGCTATTGAGGGGATTGTCGCTCGCCCGGTCGCCTGCGCTGCGAGCGTATCTCCCGCCAAGCACTTTCTTCTTGTAATGCGGCCAGCCAGCGCTCGCCTGGCACTGAGTCATAAGTGTGCTTTCGCGCAATATTTCCTGTACTTTATGAAGGTATTATGTATATACACACGCTCACGTAATGAAAATGGCACTGGAACAACACACTGAGCACTAAACACTTGTACACTTGAGTAAACTGAACCTTACGCTCAGTAGCGGGGACTGGGAATTACAGTATAAGTGGGTTGGGAAGGTGGGGGGGAGGAGAAAAATAATGTACAGACAACAATAAGTACCCGGATTTGTGGGGATATGGGGGGGGGGAGGTATATACACATTAAAACTGAAAACTAAGCTACAAAGTGGTACGGTAAGTGCTTTCTGTGCGAATTTCGACAGAGAGGTAGAGGTTGATAGTTTAGGTACCAACTTAAGTGTGGTAATAATATTTTTTTAATTTTTAGATTTTGATTCAATAAGTCACCATACAATACAACTTTCACTAAAGGAACAATATTACACATGTATTACAATTAAATAGAAGCTCTGCGTGATTATACAGTTAACAATCATTTAGTATTTGACTACACACTAAGAAACTAACAGACACTAAAGAGACTGTCAGACTAACGAATGTACGCGGCAAGCGGGTGAATCATACTTTATCTCAGTGTCCATGACCTTGGCAAAAAAAGTTGACGTTACCCTTCCTCACAGCACATGCATGCAAAGTCTCTACTTCTAGTTGTGACGCTATACAAATCGTTTACCCGCGCTGGATGACATTTTTTTTGCGTATTTCCGCCAATAATTTTGTTAATAATTAAAGAAAATAAAGTAAATTACTAGCTGATAAATAGGGCCCGGATTCATATGCACTAAAAACTCCAAAAATATGCATGCACATATGCACTAAAAATGTTGAAAATATGCACGAAAATATGGACTAAAAATAAAACAAAATACACTTACAAATGCATTATTTAATTTTAACTCAGTGTTAAATTCATGAACAGTTTAATTACTTGCAAAATGATGTATGCCAATAAGTTATCAACTGATTTTCAATGTTTTCAGGGGTCAGTGACTTTCTGTTGTTGGACAGAATTAGTTTATATATTGAAAACGATTGTTATACGTCGACCAACGTAACTGGGTAACACTTGTACACTGGCACTGACTGCTCGTAAAATTATTCTAGCAAAGACTGTCTGACTCCACTTATGTAGTTGCTTAACTTCTTCAGTCCTCAGTTTGAGTCCAACACTGCACTGAGTTTCCTTTTAACTTTTTCTCCAGTTTCACCAGGGATACAATATAAATAACTAATGGTGTTTTGAATTAACTGAAGGGATTTCTGTAGGGGTGCACTGTGAGTTTCTAGGTCCTTAATCGCCATCTAAAGTGATGAATAATGCACATGGATGAAACTCATATCTTTATATACAGTTTCAGATTCAAATGCGCACTTTGCTTTACAAACACCCACAGTATGACTCTCATCAATACCTTTACTACATCTTTTACTTGATTAAAGTTCTCCTCGTAGAATGATACTGCAGATAACCAAGTTCCCCATCTTGTGAGAACACGTTCTGTTGGAAATAGCTGTTGTGAAAAGGGTCATTATCCATCTACCTGCTTGTATTGCGACACTGAAAGCGCTTTCTTGTTCGGAAAAGGCTTCTCGTGTTGCCAGTGGATGTAAAACATAGAGAGTTCATTAGATTTTCATTTCGTTCAGAAATCTTGGATAATCAATCACAACATAAGAGAAAAAAAATCTGTATATGCACTTACATTCAAAATATGCACTAATCTTCAAAATATGCATTTGCATATGCGCATATCCATATAAAAAAATCTGGACCCTACTGATAAGACAAAACGTACCTAACTAATGTTTTCCCCACAAAGTGTGTGGGCGGCTGGCCCCTCCCCCCGCCTCATCTCCCATAATCAGCGCTACTGCTTAAAGTTCTCAGCAGACTGCAAAGAAGGATAACTTGTGGCACCGAGAAGCACATTACAGTAATGTGCTTGGTAGGAGACAGGCTCGCAGCGCAGGGGACCGGTCCAGCGACAAACCCCTGAATAGATAAAAGAATGTCCCTGTAGTATGTGAAGGGAAAGTAACAAACTATGTACAGAAAATACTCAAAGGACCTGTTAATAAACACACAAAAAGTGAAAAACATAGCACTGCCAGTATATACAATTCCAGCCTATTATGCACATCAATGGCATTGCAAGAAAAGAAAGATATGTCATTTTATCAATGAAATCAAATCATTCATCATTAATCAGTATTTAGGACTGTCACCCAGGGGGCAGGTTCTCACTCAATTGTTTATCTAGAACTTTATCAAATTTGTCAAACATTTCTCTTGATAAGTAACTCCATTTCCTAATGCCTCTTACTTTTTTTAATTTTTAATTTTAAACATTTTTATTCACAATCAATACTTTACATATACATACAGAGGTAGTGAAAGATACAGTGTGAATCCCACATAAGATAAACTTGTGTATGGGCTTCAAAAATACAATAGCTAGATTATGTACATCATGGCATCTAGTGAATATAATTTGCTCCATTATCATTTTGGTGATATTGTACTACGGTAATTTTATGAACTGTTTTTCTGCATTTGGTGTAATAAACAGGGAGCTGGAAATGAGAGACATTGTTTAACTCTCTCTTATCACCTGTTTTATGGATCGGGACTATGATAGCAATTCTGAATGGGTCCGGAAATTGTCCTTTCATTAGTGATAGATTAAAAATATAATGCAGAGTCTTTAGAATATGTGAACTAATTGTTTTAAGTGTTTTAATTGAGATATTGTCATAGCCATTGGCTGAGTTATCTTCTAGTGCAGCTATGTGATTATTTCTGTTTCTGTTATGGGAAGAAAAAATATTGATTGTGGTTGAGGTATTGAATGAATGTCATATGTACATGTGTCATAAGGTTCTTTGCTGGTATTCGTTATTTTGTCCGCAAGTCCTAAACCTATACCGGTACCACTGAAATAACCTACAAATTTGTCTGTAATGTTAGTAGAACAGATACCTGATGAGTGGAATACAGGAATAATTTTCCCAATATATAAAAAAGGGAAATAAATACAAATGCACTAATTATCGGGGAATTACACTACTGAATATCATCTATAAAGTATTTTCAAATATCCTATTACAATATCTGACTCCATATGCTGAAGAGAGATTGGATGAAGCACAATGTGGCTTCAGGCGAAATAGGAGCACAGTAGATAAAATATTCGTTGTACGTCAAACGATGGAAAAATGCTATGAGCATAATATAGATCTGCATATGTTTGTAGATTTTAGACAAATCTTAATAATCACTTCATGTATCTCATGTAGCATTTCTTTGCTACAATTTTTAATCAGTTCACTTGTTATTCCCTCTTCACTTGCTGCTTTATGGCTATTTAATTTTGCAATAGCATTTTCTACATCTTTCTTTATCCATTGTTCTGGCCCAATCTGCTCCATATGCATTTCACTTTCTTCTATATCTTCTCTTTCCTTGTTAAGGAGCTCTCAGAAGTATTCGGTCCATCTTTCACTTACTTCCTCTTCATTCTGTAGTAGCTTACCTTCTTTATTCTTACAGCCATTCATTCATGGCTTATACCCCTTCCTGAAATAATTAATTTCATTATAGAATCCCTTTGTCCTCGTCTGTAACCTTGTGTCCCTACACTCTCTAGTTTCTTCTTAAGCATCTCTCTTTTCTTCCTCTTACAGATGTTATTAGCTTCACGTCTACATTTCTCATTCTTTTCCCTATTTGACCTTGTATCTCTCTGTAACATTTTTGCTCTTGCTGCATTCTTCCTTCCAATCACTTCATCACACTCCGTATCAAACCAAATATTTCTTTCCTTTTTAGCTATACCCAGTGTTTCCTGTGCCGCATTTTGTATGCACCTTTGAACTTTTGCCCATCTTTCCTCTATTCCAGATACTTGTCCAATCATCTGTAAAATATTGTTCATTTTTGACTGGAATTCTTGTTTTCCTTCTGGTTGTTGTAGTTTTTCCAAATTCTATTTTCTTCTCTCCGTAGGTTGTCTCCTCTCTCCTATTGCCAATTTTTGTCTCACTATTGCTTTTACTAAATAATGATCAGAATCACAGTTTGGTCCAATAATGGATGGTGCATGCCTCACAGTCACTAGTACATGATCTATTTGATTTACCACTGTGCTTCCTGGCATCTTCCATGTTCCTTTATGTATTTTCTTATGATCAAAGCAGGTGCTTTTAATTATAAGACCACTCGTAGTTGCAAAATGATCCAAATGAAAACCATTCTCATTTGATTCTTCATGTAGTGTATATTTTCCTGCTATTGGTCTCATACACTCTTCCTTTCCCACTTTGGCATTAAAATCTCCTAAAACAATAACCATGTCATATCTTGGTCCCTTTTCAATGGCTTGTACTAACTCATCATAAAATTGTTCCTTCCTTTCCTCATCCGCATCTTCAATTGGTGCATGTGCTGATATAACAGTTATGTTCCTAAACTTCCCCCTAATCCGAAGCTTACATATTCTATCTGAGATAGGTCAAATCCTATTATACTCTTCTTCAGTTTCCCATTTACTATAAATCCCGTACAGAACTGCCCTGTTCATTCTTCCGGCCCGCTGTAATAGAGGTTATAATCTTTCTTTTCAATACATCCTTGCCCTTTCCATCTTATTTCCTGAATCGCTACTAAGTCGTATCCAAATCTTTTTATTTCATTTACTATTTCTTGCATTTTCCCCGGTTTCAACATTGTTCTTACATTCCACGTTGCCATGTTTATATCCCCTTTCCTTACTCGTGTCTTTTCCTAAGCTTTTGTCGTCTTTGATTTCCATCCGATTTTCTCGTAGAAGTCTTCTAAACAATGTTTTTTTTACAAGGTGAGGTTGTTAACCCCACGCTCAACCCTATCCACTGGCTGGAGACATTGATTCTGGAGCATCCTACTCCTAGACAGGTTGTCTTCACCACGACTAAGGAGTCCCATCTACCCCGTCTTATGTCCTCAACTAATTAACCCCAGTGAGGATTGGTTGCCTCATCCGCCTTTTCCATCATTCTGAAGGTCTCCTTCTCTGCTGGATCCGCTGTTAAGGTCTTCACCCAGAACCCTGGGCATGGGTTCCACGTTATACCCCGTGGGACTGGGTCCCCACCTGAACTTAGCCATCCTTTTACACCGGCCTACTGGAGTAGAGGATGCCCACCCCCGCAATGTGGATGCGCCAGGCAGGAGTTACTCAAGTGGAGAATAGGGAAGGTGGCCCTATCTCCCTTGAGTCGGGTTAATGGTTGTGTATGGTACCACAACCAAAGGCATAAGGGACAAATTACACCAGACAATTGTAAAACAAAAGATGAGGTCCTCAAATAATGACGAGATCACAAACACTATTAAGAAACATAAAACATATCGAAACTGGATAAACAGGCTGATTAAAGTAGCAAAAGAGAAGTACTATTCAAATAAAATTATGTCAAGCTCAAACAATTCTAAAATCTTATGGAAAAGCATAAATGATATAACATGTAGGAAGGAGAAAAGAAATTCAGATACAGACAGCATAAATCTTACAATACTCACAAATTTAAATCTCATCTATTGTCTAAAACTACAAAACTTAAAATATATAAGACCCTTCTTAGTCCTGTAGTGACATATCGGTCAGAAGCCTGGAACCATTTAGTTGATGATGCAAATAAATTAAGAATATTTGAAAGAAAGATTATTAGATGAATATATGGCCCAATTCAAGACCAGAATGGTTGGAGGATAAGGACGAATGCTGAAATACAGAGCATAATAGACCAGGAGGACATAGTTAGATTTATTAAGGTACTGAGACTACGATGGCTTGGCCATGTGGAAAGAATGGAGGAAGATCGCCAAGGAAAGCATTTAAATCCCGAATAGATGAAAGACGGCAACAAAGAAGGCCCCGTAATAGATGAAGCAATGAAGTTGAAGCCGATCTGAGGGCAATGAACATCCGTCCATGGAGATCAGCCGCTCAGGATCGAAATAGATGGCGGACTATGGTAGAAGAGGCCAAGGCTCACACAGGGCTGTAGCACCAGATAAGTAAGTAATTTGTCCCTTATTCTAATGGAAGTTATGATTCTAGTTGTGATCTATGGTGTTATCTTTCTGAATTTTGATCTTAGACTACATGTCTTGTGTTAGTAGAGTATAAATTCATATTTGCTCCACTTTTTGCTCTTGAATTCCAAACTTATCTTTATATTATGACATTTTCTACCTGTAACAGCTGAACTCAAGCTTATTCGTCTAGTAATAATATTTCTTTTCCCGCACCATTTCTACACTGACAGCTCGGATCAACCAGCTAGTGTCGTTAGTTTCAAGTCTTCACAGCCCAAAGTTTTCGACCTTGTCATAACATTACACTTTTATCAGAGGTCACCCAGAACAAATTGTGTTGCTTTCCTTTCAATCTTTTCCAGTTCTCATATGGGATCCTGCCAGAGACTTATACAACCTCTAAATACTCTCAAAACCACGTGAAGAGATTTGTAACCTTTATTTACAACCACACTGATGTGATTACCCCAATGAAGAATTTTCCGTATGTTAACACCTAAGTACTTACAGTAATCCCCATGAGGTACTTTCACCCCATCAACACAGTAATTAATACTCAGAGGACGTTACCTCTTAGGGGCTGCCTGGGCAAGGCGGTAAAGGCGTGCTCGGTCCGCCCGGAAGAACGTGGGTTCGAATCTCTGTCAGAAATTCGTAAAATTTAAGCAACGAGATTTCCACTTCCGGAGGTGCACATGGCCCTGAGGTTCACTCAGCCTACACAAAAAATGAGTACCAGGTTAATTCCTGGGGGCAAAGGCGACCGGGTGTAGAGCTAACCACTCTACCCCCATCAAGTGCTGAGGTTACGGATAGTGGAAGTCTTTACCTTCCACCCCTCCAAGGGCCTTCATGGCCTGTACGGAGATAACTTTGCTTTTTACTTTATGTTACCTCCTGGTGAAACATACAACCTGACTTTTCATCCTGTTTATAACCATACAAGTTATTTATTACTCTTTACAGTCCAACGTCGTTTGCAAAAAGCCTTGTGTGTGATTCTAGCTCTTTACTCATATCTATCTATATATATAAAATAAGAGTTTTGTCTGTACATTGCTCAGAATTTGAAAGAATGGTATTTCTGTATCGGTCATTTCCACAGTAACAAGGAAATGCCCTTTTTACTTTTCCGTAATTTCTGTCTGTCTGTCTATCTGTCTGTACACGCATCACTAGAAAACGGCTAAAGAGAATTTAATGAAAATCGGTATGCAAAGTCGGGGAATAAGTCGCTACAATCTAGGCCATAAATAATTTTATTTACGCTGTTAGAAATGGTAGTTTAGGGGAAGGCCTAAAATTTAATTTTCAAATATTTATATTATTAGTGGTCCGATTATAATGAAAAATTGCTATTCAAAGCCCAAGAATGAGTCGCTACAATCTAGGCTATAAACAATTTTATTCACGCTGAGTGAAACGGTAGTTTAGGGGAAGGCCAAAAATGTAATTCTTAAATATTTTTGTTATGAAAGGTCCTACCTCAATGAAAATTGGCATGCATAGTCGGAGAATGAGCCATTATAATCCAGGCTATGAATCATTCTATTCACACTGAGTAAAATGGTAGTTTAGGGGAAGGCCTAAAGTTTAATTCTCAAATATTTGAATTATTAGTGGTCGTTTCGATAAATACTACATAACCAAAGTTATATAGAATTAAATTTTCGACCATTTATGTCTTATACATTTTTACCGTACCAACTGTGATAACACAGATATTCATGAAATTGTAATTTTGTTGCTAAGTCCATATCAACACCGAGACACGAGAAAATGGGTTAACAGAATTTAATGAAAATTGTTTTATAGAGTCGGGGAATGAGAAACAACAGTCTAAGCTATAAACAAATCTATTCACCCTGATTGGAATTGTAGTTTAGGGGAAGGCGCCTAAAATGTAATTTTAAAATACCTATGTTATTGGTGCTATCAAAAAGTATTACATAACAAAAAGTTGTAGGGAATACAATTTCTGATCATTCAGTTTTACCGTACTGTACCGACTATGGTAAGAGTGGTATTTCAGAGTCGGAAGAAAACTAAATGTGAAGACCTACAATATCAAAAGCGCATAGCATTGATCAACAGTACATTACATTGACCATTGTTTGATGTGATGTTCTTTGTCTCTTATGCTGCCTCTCAACTCCGATAGATGGTATTTCTGCTGCGTACCGAGTATAACAGCCCGACTGAATATTAGCGGGAAATAGCTGAGGAGTTAGAAAACCTTCTTCTTTAGCATGTCATTCCTCTGGTTCATATATTTTCTGATGCAGCTGGTACGTAACACACAGGTTCATCATAGTATTCCAGCTATGCGATCCCTAATCTGACGCGCTGTTTTGAATGAGCAGTGTGCATACTTAAGCCAGAGGCTGACTTAACAGTAGTACCGGTAGCAGTAGTAGTAGTAGTAGTAGTAGTATGGCCTGGTCTAGAATAACAATTTAGGCCTATTCCAAATTATAGCACCACAATTCACTAAATAACTCAAAATTCGACCCTGGAAAGAGCCGTTTCTTAATTAAAGCTTCTTCCTCTTTACTTTTATTAAATTCTACGTTCATTTTATCCCATATTAGCAGTGAAGAGTGGGTTTCTCCTCTGGCTTGGAGGAAAAATTTGCCAGTGTAGTGAATTAAGATTTTTTGACTCATCGGATACTCCTAGGAAACAGGTTAGTAGAAGGGCATAGTTTATGCCCTGGGAGTCTCTACTATTCGACCTCCTCCCTGCCGAGAAAAGACAAAGGGTGTTCACGGATCACGGCTATCTGCGGCTTTGATCATTCCAGCTCTGGACTGTAGTTTTATCAGCCCTGTTTGGAAATATGATGGCGATTTTTCAGGACGCGCTGAAAATGGGGTCATAAATATTTAAAGTTGACGTGCCATATCATTCATTTCTTTGATTTGGGCATTGAATTCATGGTACAACGTCTGTAACGACGTCTGATAGTCTCTAAGATTTTCATAAGTAGGCAAATGTAATGATTTTAATAAAGTAAAATTGTCAAAATATCCGTCTTCAAGCTGACTTTTCAGTAACAAACTCTGCATTTTGAAAGCCTTAATTCTTTAACAAATGGTGCTAATCAATGTGTTTCTGCCTTGAAATGAAATATTTAAATGATTCAAATAAGACGTTATGACAGCCAAGAAAGTGAGGTTAGCTACCCATTGTTTATTCCGCAAAGTTGGTTGTGGAGAGCCTTTCTTCTCCATAAACAGAGCAATTTCTTCAATTATTGCAAAGAAGGTTGCTAGATGCCTTTGCTGGCAAGATGTAGTGTTTACAGTGCACGATGTCTTCTGGTATGGGCTAGAATAAAATTGTTACTTTCATTGACCTGTCTCAGTCTTATACTTGGCTTTGACAATATGAAAGTGGCTGAGGTATGAGTGACGTTTGTAATGCCATTCCTTATGCAACCAGTCCCTTCTATGAATGGTGTGAAAATGTCGGTCATAGGGTCGGTTGGTGCACGCATTTCAGTGGGCTTGGCAGACTGATGTGCAAACGCAACTTTTGGCTCAGTGAGGAAAGCAACGGGAAACTACCTCACTCCTCATTTCCCTAGTACGCCTCTTCAGTGACACCTAGGCCATCTATGACAGGTAACGGTGGATCTGTTGAGGATCCAACCAGCCTTCGGGCTGAAAACCCAACATACATACAAGGTTGCTAGCACTTTGGCGCAACTTAACCAGCGCACAATACAATAAAAGGGAATGTCGCTACATTCTGCCACCAGATCTTTAAAAAATTCTTTGAACTGCCAATGTTTCAAACCTTGCTTTCTGCAGAAATTTACACATTTTGATACAGTATCCATAACAGATTTAAAGTTAGGAAAGTTTTTTGCACATAATTGTTCTTGATGTAAAATATAATGTTCTGCGTGGAGTAGGTGGGGAAGGAGGTGAATGGTGCTGCTGAGTGCAGCGCTGGTGCGCCACAGCACTAAGTGCTTGAGTTCGAAAGGCCTGGTTTAAGCGAAGAAGAAGAAGAAGAAGAAGAAGAAGAAGAAGAAGAAGAAGAAGAAGAAGAAGAAGAAGAAGAAGAAGAAGAAGAAGAAAGGGACAGGATGAAACCCGGTGCCGGCACATAGCCTACTCCTGTGGAATAGCACCAAGGGGTTTGCTCAAGGCTTAAAGTCTCCATCCAACGGACGAATCACCATCAACAGCTTCATATATCTTCACTCCAATAGCACTGCGGAGAGGTTTGGAATTTAATCCAGGCTTTTGGCATGCAATCTAGTGATTAGAAGTTCTATACCACCACCTGCCCTACCCTGCTGGCCAACATTCTGATGGTGACTTTTTTTTCGACCAACGGGACTCGAACTGGCTAACCTCGGTATCAGACTATTTAGACTTCAACATCTTAACGATCATGGCCACCAGATGGGTTCAATTAAGACTATTCACATTAGTCTCCAGTAATTTACTATGATCAAGATCCTGTTGTCCCCTCTGCTATGCTTGAATTTTCTTTGTTATCCAAATGATCAAGTTAATTTAAACTGTGCTCCTTTACTATTCTACTTATGGGCTTGGGCTGCTTGATGCATTTCCTTGAGTTGCTGATTGATAAATAATTATCTACATTCTTGGATGTTTTTACCTTTCACCTGAAAAGGTACCTGATTGGATATCTTTAAATTTGATCACCCATTGATCTAGCAATATTGGTTTGCCCCCCTTTCTGATTATTATTGTCTCTAATTCTCAGTGGCATATATTTAAATTGTCAATCAACTTTCTCTAACCTTGTAAAATGATCCCTAGGTAACCTCACACTTTCAAAATTAATTGCTATTCTTTCCCTGTTTACAATTTCAGATGCATTAATTAATCATATGGTTATTTTTCCCTCCCAATAACACAATTTTAGTTGGGCATATCACGCATGTCTGTGTGGTATAACATGCAATTTTACTGTTAAGAGCTCACAACAGCATCTATCTATCAGGATAACATGGAATGTAAGGAGGTTAAGAAGGAAGTTTGTTTGATTAACCCCTGTTTGTAGCTTTATAACTGTTATGCTCTCCTTGTACCAGGCACTGTCTTCTTATAAGAAGAGCATGTGTTAACAATATGGAGAGGAGATTGTTTTTGGATTGCAGGCCGTGTAGGTAATCTATGGTATATCTAGATAGACGAATGTGGTAGTATGATATAGATGTTGATTCCCATAGGGAACCTGAAATGTGGTAGTAGACCTGGTTGTCTTTATCAGTCCTTGTGTATAAAAATGTCACACCTCGCGTTCGGTATGGTGAGATAGCGGATACAGTCTTGAAAGACAAGAATAATGGTCGAGAGGGTACATCACGGTGGCCACGTGTCATCTTGTAATATGCAGGGTTTTGAGCTAAACAGTTCTTCCATAGCTGGTAGGTGAACAAACATCTAGAATCCTATGCAAACTGCAAGGCACTCACAGACTGCTTATTTGCTTTCGTGCATGAGTTTCATGCTTATAACTTAGACCAACAGATACATACAAGTGATGAGTTTACAAACAAAAATCTCAACATTCATGCTTATCTCAGTTTGTTTAGGGGCTAAACATAAGCCATGCATTTCTTATGGCAGAACTAATCAACACTGTAACACACAAAATGGCGCATGCTCAGATCGTGTCTGATGCAGTTTCACATACCTGTGTAGCTTCTTCTTGTGGGCGATCCTCTCGGAAGGGGTGCAGTTATACAGAGTATACAAGTCACACATCCTCAAATCATCAGTCTGTTGGTGACAGTCAAATGGGTTCCTTAGGAAGCAGGTAAGTCAATATTAATACCGGTAAGAATGCTCTGCTCATTTTTATTCCTGCATGATCCACAGGCTTATCACTTACTCATCACTATGCAAAAGTCATCAATTTGTTGTAATCATCAGTCAGTTTACATTTGTGTGAGAGAACGCTGTGATCCCCAGTATACACAATATTAAAGATAATCTAACTAAGAAAAATGTTTCAAAATATTTAAGTCCTTATTTATTGGGGAAACCAAAACAGTGAGAAGCCGAATTACAGAGTTCCACAATGAAAAATATACTTGCAGTGGAATAACATAATGCAAACATAAAAGAATAAATGAAAATGGTGAAAAAACCCATCTAATGTCAGAAGTAGCAGAAGAAAATTAAAAACTAACAAAACAACTGTAGAGATACAATTGACAATAAAACATAAAGGCAAAAGAAAAGAATGAGGAAAATTAAGGACTGAAAGTAAAACGAAGAGAAGAACTTATAGCTCGGCACGGTAAGATAAATACAGATATGACACATAAATAACGGTATAACCCCCCAACCCCATGGCACTACACCCCTGAAGGGCCTTGGTCTACCAAGCGACCGGTGCTCAGCCTGAAGGCCTGCATATTACAAGGTGTCATGTGGTCAGCACAACGAATCCTCTCAGCTGTTATTCTTGGCTTTCTAGACTGGGGCCGCTATCTCACCGTCAGATAGCTCCTCAATTCTAATCACGTAGGCTGAGTGGACCTTGAACCAGCCCTCAGATCCAGGTAAAAATCCCTGATCTGGCCAGGAATGAACGCGGAGCCTCCGGCTAAGAGGCAGACATGCTACCCCTACACTACGGGGCTGGCTAAGTAACGGTATAGCACAGTAAAAAAAATAAAAAAATAAATAAATATTACATTATGTGCAATAGAGGGGACAGCAATGAGAAGAGAAATAGGGAATATGAAGGAAATGAGCTAGGTTAAGTTAAGGAAGAATCAATTAAAAGAGGCACATGAAGAAAAAAACGTCGAAGTTCCTGTCAGAAGATAAGGAGTTAAGGAGGGTGAGAATGCCGATAAACAAAGTTGTTTGAACAAGAGAGAGGTGGGAATACCAAATATGAAGGGGTGGATTTATCCTGGTTTTGAGAGTTGGGACATGTAGAGAAAAGAAGAATGCAGGTTCAGGATAATGAAATATACCATTAACAATGTTATATAGGAATCTAAGGTCAGCTACTTTCCTCCAAGTAGATAACGGGTAAAGTTTTAACTTATCCAGTATCAGTTTGCTGCTCAAGTTTCGACAATCAGATACTCTGGCCCTAACAATGGCACTGAAGAATGACTGCATGCGGTCAATGTGATTCATATTAGTGGGTGAAGACGTACACCAAATAGGAGACGTGAATTCAATAATCGGTAGGATGCAAGATATATAGTAGACTCTGAGGGCATGGATATCGGTGATGTCATAAAATTTATAAAACAAACCGAGAAGTGACATTGCTCTGAGGTTATCTTTTGGATATGGGACACTGTCAAACTGTCAAACAACACTCCGAAGTAATTTTGTTCTGTTAGGGTTGGGTTACAGAGGAGCGAGTATTTACTTATAATGGGGTATTTACAAAGCGTGATCAAAATAGGGGAACACTTAGCAGGATTAGGCTTAAGACGCCATGTAGAACACCGTTCAGAGCGAGAGTTAAGCTCAATCTGTAAGGTATTTATGTCTGATAAAGAATCGATTTGTTTGAATATTTTACAGTCATCTGCAAATAGAATTTCACAAGAAATGCAGGGTATGGTAATAATGGGATTGTAAATAAATAGGACAAAAAGAAGGAGACCAAGGACACTGCCCTGTGGGACGCCAGAATCTACCATAACAGGAATCAAACAGAACCCATCAAGAACCACACACTGAGTTCTGTATTGAGGAAGCTCTGTAGGAGAGTTAGGAAGCTACAATGGATGTTAAAACATCCTGAGAGTTTATAGGAAAGAAGTGCGTGGTCTAAGGTATCAAAAGTCTTTGCAATATTGATGTAGCACACGTACAGCTGAGAACCAGCATTAAGAGTAGATGTTGCACGATGGAGAAGAACAGACAGATTAGTTAGGCAGGAGCTAACAGAAAGAAAACCATGCTGCTAGGATGATATGTAAGAAATGGTAAAAAAAAGGAGACACTGGTGGATGATCTTTTCACAGATGAGTGACAGTGTGGCTAAATAGAAACTGGGCGATAGTTTCTGACATCAGACCCCTTTCCACTTTTAAAAACTGGAGTGATTTTGCGATTTTCCAGTCATCAGGAAAGCAGCCAGCTAAGAAGCAATGGTTAAATATAACAGAAATAGGATGAGCAAGAGTCGTAGCGGTATTCTTAAAGAAGATGGGAGTGAGGCCATCTGGACCAGTAGGTTTATTTCCTGGTAGGGAGGAAAGTAAAGAATAGACTTCTGACTCAGACGTGGAAAGATTACTGAGACTATGAGAGGAACAGATTCAATACACTCTGGGAACTGTACAGGTGCAGCAAAATTAGACGCAAAGTAATCGTTGAAAATATCTGGTCTATTACTATCACTGGCTAAATTATCACCCCAAGTCACTATGTCTGGCACAAGCTTTGTATTTTTCCTGTTGTTTATCATAGAACAGAATCTCTTGCTGTTACTTCTCACTTCTAGGCAGGCAGAGTTTATGTATACTTACTAATATACTGTATATCCCATAAACAGTACTTGAATATATCTTTAATTAATGATATACCGGTATAGGGTCCCAGGAATCAACCTAGGAAGAGTCCTTGTGACTCTGGGTAAATGGTAGTGAAATGCGTCATTGCCAAACTCCTGCAACAATAATATATTGGGTTCAGCAAGAGAACCCAAGTAGCCTCTTCCACTACAACTCCAGCACGAAACCTACACAAGGTGCCCCCTGTTAAGCTGAGCAACCCAGTGGAAGGTTGTGTAACCAATCCCAGCAGAAAGCTGGGTCAGTGAACCGATCAGTGCTGGGGGCTTCAAGGCTTACAACCTTGATAGTTAAACTCCACGTTACCTTTGGGTAACCCCATTAAACTTTTTCGTAACTCTGTAAACATGGAGCAAACAACTAATTGGAAATCTACCCCAGATGGTAACAAATCCACCCCCACTCACAGTGGGGCAAGCAGGCCACGGATTCTGGGGAGCCTGCATCTTCATGTAAGAGGAAGAAACACATCAACTATCTGGCAACGATAAACATTAATTCCCTCCTACAAACGGGAAAACTGAAACATACATTGGACATCCTAACAAAACACAACATCCTTATAGTGGCTTTACAAGAGACAAGATTTACGAACGAAGAACCTTTTGAGTCACAAGGCTTCAGGATCTAGAAGGTACAGCCAGGTCAGAGAGTGATGAAGAATATGCCTCACCTGGGTACAGGCTTCATAGTCAACAACAAAATGATCAACTCAATTATCTCCTTCTCATCACCAAATGGGAGAACGTCCACTACAGCTTTCAGAAGTCTCAACAAAGCCTACACGATTGTTAACTTCCATGCACCTACCAATGATACTAATAAGAGTGATATTGAAAGTGTTAAATACTTTTGGGAAGAACTGGAAGAGACAATCGATAAGATTCCAGAACATCACGTGATCATATTGATGGGTGACTTTAATGCCCAGATTGCTAAGGAGTGCAGGTTTAAGAACATAGTCGGAGAATACCCGGCCCACAAGAGAACCAATTGTAATGGTGAGAGGCTGATCAGTCTGTGTAAAAATTACAACCTTGTTCTTAAATGTACAGCATTCAGACACCTCCCCCGAAAAGCCAAGACCTGGAGGTGTCCCAATCCCTTGCTAGGAGAGTACCAGCTAGATCACGTTGCCATCAATAGAAGGAATAGCAAGGAAATAATGAACGTCCAGGTATTGAGAGGTGCCAATATTGATTCAGACCATTACCAATCTTTGGTCAAAGCAAATTTCATTCCACTCACGAAATACAGAGGTAACAATTACACCAAGTCCAGAATCCCAAAATTTAATCCAGCCTAGTTGAAAGAGAACAACAACTTTAATAAGGTCCTAAGCAATAATCAGAATAAAACGGATTGGTCTAACCTACAGAAGGCGCTGATAGATGCAGCAACAGAAACCATCTTTGCAACCAGAAGGAGTAAGCACCCATGGTGGACACCAACATGTGATAAGACAATAGAGGAGAGAAGACAGGCATGGGTGAAATGGAACTGCAACAAAAACACAGAAAATCATACAGCCTTCCTAACTGTCAGAAAGAACACGGCCAAGACCATCAGAAATGCTAAGAGGCAATATAACGACAACATCATAGATCAGGCAGAGAAAGACTTTCAAAGGAACAACACCAGTAACTTGTACAAAACTCTAAAATCTCAGACAAATGCTTACTCAGCTCCTACAGTTCACCTCTGAGGACCAGACGGAGAACTGAAAATGAACAATGAAGATTATACTACAGTCCTTGCAAAATATTTTGATGACCTCCTCAATGCAGAAGAACCACAGGAAAAACTACAGTTTCAACCCAAGAATGTTATTAACCCTGACTCCCTTCCTCCTACCAAAGAAGAAATCAAACAGATCATCTCTGAACTGAAATCTAACAGAGCAGCAGGCGAAGATGGCATCATTGCAGAATTATGGAAACGTGCAGATGAAGAGTCAATTAACAGTATCCACAGAATCATAACTGACATCTGGACAACAGAAACACTACCAAGGGATTGGACTTCAGCTATCATCCACCCGCTGCACAAGAAAGGAGACAAGTTAGACCCTAACAACTACAGAGGGGTCTCTCTCCTATCAGTGACTTACAAAATCTTCTCCAAAGCATTGCTTAAAAAAGTGGAGGCACAATTAGACTCCTGCATAGGAGAATACCAAGCTGGATTTAGGAAGTTAAGGTCATGCACAGAGCATATTCTGAACCTCAAAACTATCTTTACCTAAAAAAACCTCAGCACCTCACCCTATGTAGTAATTTTCATTGACTTTTGAGACGTTGACTGAAATGGGACTGGATAAGAAGTCTTTGAATCTTGTGAAGGCTACTCTAATGAACACTGTGTCTAAAGTCAAATTCAGGGGGGGTATTACCAAAAAGCTTCAAGATCAAAACAGGTGTTAAACAAGGAGATGGTTTGTCCTCCATCCTGTTTAACTGTCTGCTGGAGAAGGTCATTCAGGAATGGACGAACACACTAGCTGACAACTCCGGATTAAAAATCGGCTACAAAAAAGACAAGTTAACAGTCACTTGCTTAGCTTTCACAGATGATCTCACACTCTTAGCTTCAAGTATGGAAGAAGCTACTTACCAGCTATCCTCACTTGAATGCATGGCAGCTAAAGTAGGGCTGAAGATTGCTCTCAACAAAACAGAATTTCTGACCAACATCAGAGAAGCACCCAACTTCATTTCTTTGGGGGACAAAATAATACAAAAGGCCAACTCATTCAAATATCTTGGAGATTGGATAACCCCAAATGTTAATGAGGACCTTGCAATGAAGAGTAGATGCACTAAATTAGAAAGAGCTTTTCACCTTTGTAAGAACATATACAAGTCTAAATCTCTCTCCTTGAATCTTAAACTTAGACACTACAACACCACAGTAAGACCATCTGTACTGTATGCCTCAGAATGCCTAAATATGACCCGGAAAGGACAACTCAGAAAACTGGAACTGAAAGAGCGAAAGATCCTCAGAAGGATTATGGGTCCCATTAAAGAAGGAGATGGGTACAGAATCAGGCACGACAAGGAACTGTACAGTAAAATAGAGAGTATTACAACAGCTATGACCGAGCTCGATAGCTGCAGTCGCTTAAGTGTGGCCAATATTCAGTATTCGGAAGATAGTAGGTTCGAACCCCACTGTCGGCAGCCCTGAAAATGATTTTCTGTGGTTTCCCATTTTCACACGAGGCAAATGCTGGGGCTGTACCTTAATTAAGGCCATGGCCACTTCCTTCTCACTCCTAGCCCTTCCCTGTTCCATCGTCGCCATAAGATCTATCTGTGTCGGTGCGACGTAAAGCAACTAGCAACAGCTATGAGGAAGAGAAGACTAATGTTCTATGGTCACGTAGTCAGGACTCACTTCAAGGATCTTCAACACTGTATCTAGAGGGAAAGCAACAAAAGCCAAATGTACGAATTTAGTCCGGAAAAACCTACAATACCTAAACATTGATCACATTGACATTTACAACCAAGATAAGTTCAGAAAGTTAGTCAAGACATCTGACTCTCTCCAGTCACTAACAACTAAATCACTGCGTTCAGGAGTAGGAGTGAAATGGACTCAAGAAAGAAAAGACATCCATAGTGCTAGAATGAAGGAATACTGGGCTAACAGGAAGAAAAGAGCTCACCAGAGTTAAGAACCACGTGGTCCTCGTTGGCCTAAATGAAGAAGAAGAAGATATACTTGCTATTTGGAATACTTCCTAGACTTTAACTAAGTCATAGAGTCTAGGATATTTCTATCTGCATATCTTTATTACTAACTAGGCTACATCTTCTCTGTTTCATTCCTCTTTAGATTTATTTTTTCATATTTCCCTTATAATATTACATACTTTCACTGTTCTCTTTTATGGCTTGCATTCTCTGTTTAATAACTTAACAAAAGTGTAAAGTTCAGGTTCATTTTTGAGTTTATGTACCGTATTTCCTTCCCATCTATATATTTCTCTCAAAAGAATGTCCGGCTCCATGGCTAAATGGTTAGCATGCTGGCCTTCGGCCACAGGGGTCCTGGGTTCGATTCTCAGTAGGGTCGGGAATTTTAACCATCATTGGTTAATTGTAATTTATAAGCTTCATATCCGTATTGATAGTTTACACAAATCAAAGAGGAGAGGAACTCCACCTAATCAATACTTGTTTATTATTATTATTAAAAATACAGGACCGTTTTCGACCCTAACGGGTCATCCTCAGCTGAACATACATATATATATATAAAACACATCGTACAATTGCAAACATTACCATATTTAGAAAGGAATATCATGTGACGGTAACATGTCAGGTTGTACTCATGAGTAGGGCATTCGTCAGATTGCACATCTGAGAAAAGTGAATATTCCTAAACTTAAAACTAACTTACGAGTGTTCATAAAATAAAAACATGTGCGTAAAACATTTTCATGCTTGTGAATGTTCGAGTTCCTTGCACTATTTCTTAATTCTTCAGTTTGAGTGTTATCGTTAAGTCTAGTTGTCCACAACTATGCATTATATTAAAAATTCAATGGCCTAAATTGTAATATGAGTTACATTTAAAATACCAAAATCTCATTTAAAAAACAATATTTTGTCACATATGTGCACAAAGGATAAGAACACTTTGCATCTCTAAAAGGCAAAATATAGACCTAGTGTGGATTCAGTTGAGGCTTGGATGGAAGTGTAGAAATTGCAGCTTGTCGTATATAAAATCCAGTTGTTTACATTAAAAGATGAGTCATAATGTCCTTTGCCATATTAAGATGATGATGTGTTACATTAAAAAAAAAAAAAAAAAGAGTAGTACACAACGTGCTCCCAAACCATACACAACCTCAAGACCACAATAGCAACAATTCTTACAATATCACAGAACTACAAGAAAGAAGGAGCCTCCACTCTGGTTTAATGTAATGCATCATCATCTTAATATGGCAAAGGATATTATGACTCATCTTTTAATGTAAACAACTGGATTTTATATACGACAAGCTGCAATTTCTACACTTCCATTCAAGCCTCAACTGAATCCACACTAGGTCTATATTTTGCCTTTTCGAGATGCAAAGTGTTCTTATTCTTTGTGCACATATGTGACAAAATATTTTTAAAAATGAGATATTAGTATTTTAAATGTAACTCATTACAATTTAAGCCATTGAATTTTTAATATAATGCACAGTTGTGGACAACTAGACTAAATGATAACACTCAAACTGAAGAATTAAGAAATAGTGCAAGGAACATGAACATTCACAAGCATGAAAATGTTTTACGCACATGTTTTTATTTTATGAATACCGGTACTTATAAGTTAGTTTTAATTTTAGTCAAACTGAAGAACTAAGAAACAGTGCAAGTCATAAACGCGAACATTCACAAGCATGAAAGTGTTTTACGCGTATGTTCTTTTCATTTTATGTACACTCATAAGTTAGTTTTAAGTTTAGGAATATTAACTTTCCTCAGATGTGCAATTTGACGAATGCCCTACTCATGAGTATAACCTGACATGTTACCGTCACATGATATTCCTTTCTAAATATGGTAATGTTTGCAATTGTACGATGTGTTATATGTATATGTACATTCAGCTGAGGATGACCCGTTAGGGTTGAAACTGGTCCTGTATTTTTAATAATAATAATAATAATAATAATAATAATAATAATAATAATAATAATAATAATAATAATAATAATAATAATAATAAGAAGAAGAAGAAGAAGAAGAAGAAGAAGAAGAAGAAGAAGAAGAAGAAGAAGAAGAAGAAGAAACAAGCATTGATTAGGTGGAGTTCCTCCTCTTTGCATCATTGGTTAATTTCACTGGCACGAGGGCTCAGTGTATGTGTCGTCTTCATCATCATTTCATCTTCATCACAAAGCACAGGTCACCTACGGGTGTCAAATCAAAAGATCTGCACCTGGGGAGCCGAACATGTCCTCGGACACTCCTGGTACTAAAAGCCATATGCCATTTCATTTTCATTTCTCAAAAGAATTTTACACAATTATACAATTATTAAACAAAGAGATATGAAACTGAAATAAGACAAGGGAGTGTGCTGTCACCTCTTTTGTTTCCAATGGTTATGGACAAAATTATAAAGAAGACAAGAGAAGCATATGGGAATAGGGAGATGGAGATATTACTATCTGCAGATGATATTGTGGTCTGAGGAACAAACGATAAGTAATATTAAAGTGTTTGGAACAAACAGCAAGGAAGTGCAAGAACAACTTGATGCACTGAACAAGAAAATTGGAAAGAAAGACCATGGTCATATCAAGAGGAGAAAGACAAGAGAAAGGCTTTGTGAAAATTAGTGGTCAAAGCCTTCAAATTATTGACAGCTTCAAATACCTAGGAAGCGAATTAATGTAGAATACGAGGCTGGATATGGAGATTAGCAAAAGGAAGTACCAAGGAAGTCATCATCATCATTATCATCATCATCGTTGGCCAGCTCCAGTTTCCCAGGTGTGGTATACGAGCCCCTTCCATTTTGTTCTGTCCATGAACAATTCTTCGTTCACAATCCGCTCCCAATCCTGACCTCTCTCCTCTACATCCTTCTTCAGTAAGTCTATCCATTTTTTCTAGGTCTGCCCACTGGTCTCTTTCCCCTGATTTCTCTTTCATACTCCTTCCTTGCAGACCTTTTGAAACTCATTCTTTTCACATGACCAAACCACTTCAGTCTTGCCTTTTGGATCTTCTGGAGTAAGGAGTCTTCTAAGTCCTATGTCTTCTCTGACTTTTTCATTCCTGATTTTATCCCTTCTGGATCATTGTGCGTAGGAATTTCATTTCTGCTGCTTAGAGTTTCGAGTTGTCCTTTCTTGTTAATGTAGCGGTTTCCAGGCTGTATGTGAGGATAGGGGTGTAGAATGATTTATACAATGCCATCTTGGTTTTGAGTGGTACTTTTTATCCCATAGTATCTGTCTTACTTGGAGGTAAAAATGTATTGCTTTGCTGATTCGATTGTTTACTTCATATTTAGTTAAGTTATCCTTGGACATTATACTATCCAAGTACTTAAATTCTGTGACACTGTCCAGCTTAGGCAAAGATATCAAGGATAATTTAATTATCCTTGATATCTTTGCCTAACGTCATCTTCAATATGGAACAATAATGAGAGTTGTTACTTGTAACTGTCCAGCTTAGTACTTAATGTAAAGAGATAATGTACCAAACGTATTATGCACCCATATAGACCTGGAAAATGACAAGTAGAGAGGAGAGTAGAATTCAAGCCAGCAAAATTAAATACCTAAGAAGTATGATAGGAAAAACAGATTGAGAAACAAAGATATGAGAAAGGAGGTTGGAATGAAAAACCTAAATGAGAGAATTGATAGGAGGGTTTGGACATGTAAAAAGGATGGAGGAGAAAAGAATACCAAAACAGATGATGAATATGAAGTTCTGGGGAAAGAGAGCAAGAGGGAAGTGGATCAATTCAATAAAGAGGAGTTCAGGATGAAGAAGAAACGTGGACTGGGAAGAAGTGATGGAAGGAGAGAGGAAGATGGAGAAGTGCCATAAATGCCCTGACCCAGCAGGAGCTGGATAACGGAAAAGAAGGAGGATGTATCAAGAGCAGTAACATAGCCAGGATCGAGCAGTGGTTGGGAGGGTATAGTTACAAAATGATGATAGAACACAATGTGAGTGTGTGGTGCATGCTTGCGTCAATGGACACTGATACAAGTTGATATTCAGATTGTAGTACAGAACAAGAACAATATGATCAAAGTAAACAGTTTTACGGACAATGGTATGTTCAGATTACAATCTAAAATCCAAACTTTCTAGGTTTCTTAGAAAATAGATTCAAGAGATCTGTTTGTTTTACAATTTTTTCTCTATGAATATTCAAAAGAGCCAACACTTTAAGTCGATTTTCACTTGTTTATTGTCAATTTCTGTTTATTTTCTTTTGGGAAAGTTCCATGTGGGAAGGGGAATTCTAACCCCCAGTAGCCTCCCCCTGGCTATGTCCCTGATCAACAAAGTAAGCACTAAATGAAGTAATGAAATGTAGGATACATGATGTCCTAGACGATGTAACACCATTACCATCTAGGACAGAAAAAGGAAAAGACTATTTGGAGAATTACTAATTCAACGAAATGTTAGGAGAAACAGTATCTAACTCAAGCAAGGTAGGTCAGGTCTGAATTTACAGGGAAAGGGGAAAGGGGTAGATGAGAGATTCCTACGTTTGGTGTTCCGACGAGGAAGAACCTGGGAGTTGTTTCCCTCTCTCATTAGAGGATTCCATGAGGGGAGAGAGGAAAGAGTGAGATAAAGAGTGTGTATATTTCCTCTACGTACTTTATGGAGAAATTCGTAGTGTTATAGAAGGAAATAAAGGTACGATATGATATAAACACTTATTAGGTTTAATTATAATGTTTAATGTAGTAAGCGACAAACTAAGTGTAGCAAGGAAAATCGTGCACATATCAAAAGAAATTAATTGGATTACAGTAAATGATTATTCTCTCCCCAGTTTCACGAGATCTGGAACTAGCGGATGGCAGTATTCTGTTCTACAGCACGACTGCAATGGTCTGTCATATATCAGAAATAAATGTTTCCCCGTATTTTGAGACATGGTTGGCAGTACAGTCGGACACATTTCGGAGACATCGGAATTATTCAGAGTTTTGTCCATCACTGTTGTCTGCCTCACTGTGCAAGTACGCTCTTGCCAGGATCAGCCAGTCACTATCTTGGCTTCGTGCTAGTATCACTATGATTCTTCATTCACATACACCTACAGTTACACTACTTACATTTGCATTAGTGTGGTGTGGTTTCATTTCACAGTTATTTAATAGATTCATTGTACTGTATTAAAGTTTAGTCAAATAGACTACTGTTTGCACGTACAGTGCATATGGTTTCTAAACCGAATATCTCATGGGCTGTGGCTTCGCAAGCCTTTAAACAACATTGTCAAATTCACACAGAGGAGTCAACAATACAACGTTGGTGAAGTTATGAAGACACTTCAAAGAATCATACATCCCCAGTATAAGGTTGTAGGACTTTTCATCAGAGCAAAAAGAACCATATCAAAATTCTTAGTTGAGTTTTTCAAAAATATTATAATTTAGCGATCTTGGCCATTAAAGCTTACATTCAAATTGTTAGAAATCACTTTCTTAGTGTTGCATACGGGAAGGTAAAACCAAGGACAAATTGTCTCCACTTTTACGTCTTGGGGTATACAAAATTCCCTGTACTTGTGGCAAAGTATACATTAGCCAAACATTCCGGCCCACTGGTACTCGTATTGAGGAACATGAACAAAATATTCATCTCAACCAACCAGACAAATCAGCATTAGCTATTGTTGTGTCATGATGTTGTGTTCCAAGATGCTCAAGCTCTTACCCACACTAGACACAGCAGGTCCAGGATTAGACGGGAAGCTGTGGAAATACATATAAATCGTAACAATTTCAACAGGGACACTGGCCATCAATTAAGTAATACGTGGTTGCCAGCTATTAACGATTTGTGTAGGTAGTTCCCTTCTCTGTCCCTTCACTATTGTCATTTCATTTCGGTGTTTTCCAAATTCGTACGTTCTTCATCACCAGATGTTTTATTCCAGACCTGTGTCAATGTTATACTTTCATATGTGTGTACACCTGTTGTGTAACTCCCTCTCAGACTAATTCTGATGGTTCTGTCAGCTTCCGCTTCAAATGCTAGTGCTGTACTGCATACGGTGAGCCATCTAGTGATGAATGTACACCACTTGCACTTCTATTATTAACGTCTAAATTCAAACTTCATTCTTGGAGAAATTTTCCTTGTGAACAGTCGAGATTTTCTTCTGAAGACGCAGAGCAAAGTTATCTGGGAAATGTAAAGAATTTTGCCTTATTTTCTTGACACGGCATGAGCCCAAAAGCCTGTATTGTGTCGGAAAGGACTAACTCCAGAAAACTCTCCATGGTTAAATATGCATTCAGTATTAAAATGTTATGATATACTTTGTAAGATTTAGGCAGCCTATCATTGTAGGAAGTATAAATAAATAAAATATAAAATCTCCACATTATACAGAATCATTTTTGTCAAAAAATGCTAAATGCAAGAAACAGTTAAACATCCCTACAATGTTACAGAGGGCTTGGAAGAAAATTCAAGCTATCCCATCAGTCAGACATGTTCCAAGTCCTCACCATGATCAGACACCGATGATAGGCCTATAGACAGTGCTTCAGATTGAACTGTACCAAATTCTTCTTCCTAATCTGTTTACCCTCCAGGGTCAGTTTTTTCCTCGCATTCAGTGAGGGATCCCACCTCTACCGCCTCAAGGACAGTGTCCTGGAGCTTCAGACTCTGGGTCGGGGGTTACAACTGGGGAGGATGATCAGTACCTTGCCCAGGTGGCCTCAACTGCTGTGCTGAACAGGGGCCTTGTGGAGGGATGGGAAGATTGGAAGGGATAGACAAGGAAGAGGGGAGGAAGTGGCCATGGCCTTAAGTTAGGTACCATCCTGGCATTTGCCTGGAGGAGAAGTGGGAAACCAAGGAAAACCACTTCCAGGATGGCTGAGGTGGGAATCAAACCCACCTCTACTCAGTTCACCTCACGAGGCTGAGTGGACCCCGTTCCAGCCCTCGTACCACTTTTCAAATTTCAAGGCAGAGCCGGGAGTCGAACCCGGGCCTCTGGGGGTGGCAACTATTCATGCCCACCACTACACCACAGAGCCAGACACCAAATTCTTGGTATTTAATTTTTATTTTGTTAAAATGAAGTTGTTCTTGGTTCTTTTAAAGTCATGGTGCTTTCTTTAAAAATCTCATAATAGGCCTACAAAAATTGTTAAAACTTTCAGCCTTTTATCCAATTAATTGTGCAATAATATCAGATTTTCATTAAATTTTGTTTTTTACAGTACAGTACTAAATACTTTTAATTTTTTATACTGTACTATCTTCTATTTTGTTTAATAAATAACAGTTAATCATTTTTGTATTTTAAAACTGTAGTTTTATTTATATACCGGTACCCTTGTTTAAACCAAAATTTAAAAAATGACCTCGATAATCTGGCATTGGCAGATCACCAAGCAAGCTGGATTATTGTGGTCTTACTGTATTATATTCTATTCTTTATATTTCTCTCTGATCTTTCTTGTTTCATTACAGTCTCTAAGCAGGTGTCCCACTTCCATATCTTTTTTGCATAAAATGCTTGATTTTATGAATTGTTTTCTTGTCTTATAACTTTATTCTTATATACTCTTATCAGTCTCCAAATTATCCCCCTAATTTTGCTTTGTCTTTGTTATTAACATTTCAGTCCTTACTGCCATATTCTTACTTATTTTACAACATTCGACAAGTAGTCTATTCTCTTGCAATTACATTCTGGTTTTATTGTTTCATCTTCTTATACAATCCCATATTTTCCCTTAATACATTTATTTCCCAGCATTTCTATATCAGCCAGTAGTTTCTTCACCCCATCCACCCAGTAACCCTCCTTTTGATGCTTCATTTGGTATAGGTATGTTATCCTTAGAATTTCACGTCCTGCTCCCATCTTCAGCCTCAACCAATATTTAATTACCGGTACTTGTTTAACAATATCTGCCTGTGTACTCACCTGTTCAGACATCATTATCAATCCACTGTATCCAGTAATTTTGGCAAATTTACTTACTACTACATCTTATGCTACATTTCATCATCTATTCCCAAATTAAATATATTTTTCTGAATGTTTGGCACCTTTCTATCTAGTATTTTTATACTAGCTAGAGAACTTAGTCCCTTCATTTCTGCCCTTTTTATCTGTTATATCCATCTGTCCTTGTTGCTTATAATTATCCCTATGTGTTCAGTTTTTTCATAACTTCTAGTTTTGTCTTACCCCATTACTGTTCACTTTTTTAGTTTTTCACCTCCTTTATACAACATAACTCTGGTTTTCTGTGGATTAATTTTTAGGTTCCACTCTTTATGATAATTTACTATCTCATTAGTATTATTTTGCATTTTGACAGGTGATAACGTGAGTAGAAGGAAGATCAGAAGATCAGACTCGGAATATGTTGGTTCTCGAGACATGGAGAGGCTCCTTTTTAAAAGCCTTCTAATTGGAAAATATCAGTAATAAAAATGATAGTCATCACCATCATTTCCCCTTTTCCAGCTGACACCAGATGGAGGACACAAATGGTTCTTCTCCACTTCATCCTGTCTCTTCACCATTTCTCATCCAACATTGTGTTCCTGTCCAGGTTCTGTTCTCCTATGCTGTTCTTCACAGAGTCCATTCATCGCAATCTCGGTCTTCCTGTCATCTGTCTTCCTGGTGCTTATCTTGGCAGTTTTCCTTCTTTACCGCTTGACCTCAGTCTCTTCTGTTCCAGTTTGTCATTTAGTTTTTGCAGATTTAGCTCTTTTTGTATGTCTTTATTTCTCATTCTATCCCTCCTTGTCTTCTGTACCATACTCCTGAGGAATTTCATTTCAGCTGCCTGCACTCTGCTCTCATCGCTCTCAGTCATTGTCCAAATTTTTACTGCATATGTCATTACAGGTAAGTAATATCCCTTTAGCTTTCATTGGTAATATTTATTCTATACCAACCTGGTGGTAAAAATCACTCCCCAGTTGTATCCTTCTACTAATTTCCCCTCTATGGGTGGGGGTGGTAGAATAACACACATGGTATCCCCTGCCTCTTGTGAGAGGCGATCAAATGGTCCCCAGGGGCTCTGAACTTGGGAGCATGGGTTGGTGACCACAGGGCCCTGAGCTGAGTCCTGTCCACTTGTGCCAGGCTCCTCATTTTACTCTATCCTATTTCACCTCCCTTGGTCATCTCTTGTTCTTTTACAACCCCGACGGTATTAGGTTGCGAGGCGTAGGGAGTCTTTAATTTTCACGCCCTTCATGGCCCTTGTCTTTCTTTGGCCAATACCTTCATGTTTCAAAGTGTCGGTTCCCTTCCATCTTTTCTCTCTGATTAGTGTTAATAGAGGATGGTTGCCCAGTTGTACTTCTTCTTAAATGAGTAACCACCATCTCCACCACCACCATTGTCTTACTCTTCTCCATATTCATCCTCAGTCCCCACTGTTGTTGTACCTCCTCTTCATCTACTCCCCAGATCATAAACATCATTGCATTCATTATTCATTCTTCCCCCTCTGTGATCTCACCTTTCTGCCCTTACAGTGTTATCCATCTCCATCATGAGCAGTAAAGGTGACAAGACACTCCCTTGTTCTTTTCAGCCAATTGTCAATTCCTAACCATTCTGTTCTACCCACTATTGTCTTCACACAGCTGCAACAGTTGTCATATGTTGGTTTAATGATTATTATTAGTTCCTTGCCAATGCCCCTGTGTGTCAGTCTTTCCCAAACTTTTGTTCTGAGGATACTATTATATGCCTATTCTAAGACTATAGAAAGCATTACTATATCCTTCCTGTATTCCCAGTTCTTTTCCATGATCTGTTTCAGAAAGAAAATGGGTTCCACTGTTGACCCTGCACTTCTGTATCAAACTGTTCCTCTTTTAACTGACTTTTCACCTTTCCTCTATTTCTTCCTTCCAATATCCTTTCCATTATCTTGGTAACATGGGAAATGATGGCGATTCCTCAGTACCGGTAGTTACCGTACATATACACACTTGAGCATTCTATTAATTCACTGGAGTCCTGCTGCTTCAGCAGCCTTGATAATTTGTATGGCTGCTCCATCTGTTCTCACATCATTTCCCATCTTTGTCTTGTTAACTATCCATTCCACCTCTGTCATTGTAGTGTCTGATTACTTCTCTGTTACTTTTTCTATTCCTGCTGCCTGGATACCTTCTCCACATATCTGGATTTTTCACATTCAGCAGTTCACTGATGTATTCTTTCCATCTGTTCATTATCTCTTCTAGTTTTGTCAGTGTTACTCCTTCTTTATTTTTCACAAACCCTGTGTTCACCATTTCATTTCTATAGTTTCTTATAATTCCAAATAATATTTCTTTTCCACAGTTTAAATCTGACTTTACTTCCTCAGTGAATGTTTCCCAATTTTTCTTCAGCTACTATTTTTTTTTTTCTTTTCAGTTTTTACTTCTATGTATCTTAATGTACTCATTTCAGTCTCTTGTGTTTTCTATTCCTTCTAAGATTTCTTCTTTTCCTTTACTTTATCTTTCAGTCTATCATTCCATCATGCTGTCTCTTTCTCTCCCACCTTTCTGGATGTTGTGCCACATGTTTTCTCTCCACACCTTACAAATCCACTCTTAAATGATTCCATTCCTATTCAGCTTCACTAATATCTGCCCTTGGCATCAGTTTTTGTAATTTTTTCCCAAACTATTCTTGAACCTCTTTTTCCTTCAGTCACCAGACCATCATCCATATCCATATGGACCAACAATATCTTCACTTCCCACCTGTGCTTTCAGATTGCCAGTTATAATTACTTCCTTGTCTTCAATGTATTTCTCCATCTCTTCAAGGAATTGTTCTGTATTCTCTTTTTTTATTTCCAGTTTGTGGAGCATTTACTTAGAACAGATCCTGTTTTTCTGTATGATCATTCTGTCATTGATCTTCTTCACCTCCTCCACATATTTCAGGACATCCTTTCTAATGATCACCCCTACTCCATTTACTACATCCCATCCTCCACTGTAAAGCAGCCTGTACCCTTCTCAGTTTTCTTTCCTCTCTTCCTCTTCATTTTTTCTTTCCACTAAGGCCAAGGATGGCTACGTCCTTCTCTTTCATTAACTCTGTCAGCTCTTTGGTCTTGTCTGTAAGGGTTAGAATGTTGACTGTTTGATTCAGATATATTGTGATATTGGCCACCTACTTCTCACAGCTCTCCCAGTACCAGATGGAGTGCACGTCTCCTGCAGGGAATGCCCTAGCATTTTCTGAGGCCTCACCATATCTGCACTCACTTTAGGCTTTTATTATGATGGTTTTGACGCTTCCAAAGGCATATTTAGAGTTGCTGGCAGTAGGTGATGAGGCTGCTCATAACATGGAGTAAAGACACCTTCTGCAGCTGCCCCTAATGTGGAGACAGACACTGTTTGATGCATTCCAGGGTGATTTCCTACACTGAAGGGACCATCAGTGTACCCAAGAAAACTCGTCTGCCTGTAGCTGTTGCTCCTCTTAGGGAGTCAAGTTATTTGTTACCACCTGGCACTCAGAGCTGAGTCGCTCGCTCTATGGTCTACTCTTTTACTGTAACAGAACAGACCGGCCACACTGGTGATGAAAATAATATAGGTGATAATTTGCAACTCTGTTTGAGACACAGTTTTTAAAATATCTTGTTTTTTCCTTCCTTTTCTGTCCTAACTTTCTTAAATTTCTCCCCCCTGTGGATGGGGCAGTAGATCAACATCCATCCTATCTCCTACCTGTTGTAAGAGGCAACTAAAAGGGGCCCTAGGGGCTCTTAATTTGGAAGGTTGGGTTGGCAACCATGGGGCCCTTAGCTGAGTCCTGGCATTGCTTCCACTTACTTGTGCCAGTCTGCTTGTCTTCATCTTTCCTGACCAACCTCCCTTGGTCAATTCTTGTTCTTTTCTGACTCCAATGGTACCTATTAGGTTTCGAGACCTGGGGAGCCTTTCAGTCTCATACCCTTCGTGGCCCTCGTCTTTCATTTTCCAATACCTTCATTCTTCGAAGGTCGAACCCTCTTCCATTTAAAACAATAAACACCACCACTTTCCCTCTGACTAGTGTTAATAGAGGATGGTTGCCTTGTACTTCCGCTTAAAACAATAAACACCACCTATTAAGGTTACTCCCAGAGAAAGTATAGTTATAGTAGGTCATTGTTTGATTACGTCAAGCAGATGACTTGCTTATAGTCTTGTGGTTTTCTCAGAAAGTGCTGCATGGATTATGGGACTGTAAAATGCGCTTTGCAAAATAATGTGTGAGATTGAGTATAGAATATAGTATAACTGTAGTGATGTGGATAATCATTTGAATCATGAGAATGCACTGTATTTAATAAGAGAGTGATCATTTAGGCTTAAGATATAACAGCTGAAGATTACACCCATCAATGGAAATAGTCCGAAAGACTTGACCAAGAAACAAGAAGGAATACAAGTCATAAGTGAACTGCTATAAAATAAAAGTTTATTCAAGAGAACTACAAAGTTTGTGATCGCTGTCGTGTTACTGGAAAGTACCGTGGCAGTGCACATAATGAATGTACATCATTTGAAGTACCCTGTTCCTGTATTTCTACATAATATGACTAATAACGATGTTCATTTCATAGTATTAGGAGAGCCAAGATCGACTGATATGGGGGTGGGGGGTGGGGGTGGTTATAGTCACAAAATGATGATAAATGGTACAACATAATGAAAGTGCTCATGTGTGTGTGTGGTGTGCATGTGCACGAGTGTCATAAAGACACTGATACACATAAATTATGTTAATATTCAGATTGCAGTATGGGTACATTACAAAATCTTAAATTAAAATACAGAACAAGAGCAATGTGATCAAAGTGAATAGTTTTATGGTGAATGCTATGTGCACATTACAATCTAAAATACAACTTTTGAAGCTTCTTAGAAAATAGAATCAAGAGATCTGTTTTTTTTTTGTTTTGCAATATTGTCTCTATGAATGTTCAAAAGAGTCAACACTTTGAGTTGACTTTCACTTGTTTGTCAGTCTCTGTTTATTTTCTTTTGTAAAAATTCCATGGGAGGGTTGTAACCCCCAGTACACGGGCTATGCCCCTGTTTCATAGTCAAGCAATTAGGTTCACTACTGAAAGAGTAGACGTTATTCCTAACTCTGAAGGAAATTATATTTTCTTCACTAAGCATGTAGGCAATGTGAATTTTTGGTTTGTTTTGTTTTATGGCTAGTAGTTTGAAAAAAATATAAAAAATAAACTCATCTCACATGTCATCCAGAAACAACCAAGTATTTTGGGAAAGAAAATTCATGCTTAATGGCATGGGAAAAGCTTATTGAGCACATGGAGGACATTATGGGAGGACAAATACAGCATTATCTAATACCAGCTTTAACTGTTGCTGATTTGACAGACCAAGTGGAACAGGTATCGAACTCCATCCCTCAAAATGACATTTGGAACCTCTACAACACAGTACTTGCTTTATTCAAGATCTTCGTGACTACAGTGGTTATCAATGTACCACCATGTGACAAGTCTTGAACCAGTGACCTGAAAACTTTAATCAAATAAATATGTTACCTAGACAATTGCTTAGCTTAAATTTCATTCATGTAAACTGTTTTCTTGGTGTTGAGATTTTATTTTCTGCCAGTGTCATCTCTGATTTGAAGGTCCTTGAAAATCTGCTTCTCCCAAACATCACGAGGTCTTCCTTTTGGTCTCTTCCCAGATCAAAGTATGCTCAAAGAACCTTGTGGGGATCCATTCTTTTCATGTGTCGATTCCATTGCAATCTATTCACTTCAAGGCTCTCCAGAAAGCCTCTTTCCAGTCCAAGTTGTTGTCAGATATCCACAATCCTTATTTTAGCCATTTTTGTTTTTTGTAGACAACAACAGAGGAACTTCATTGCCCGAAGATGACGCTTTGTTGATCCAGTACGAGTTGCTGCTTCCAGAACATATGTCAGTATAGGTACCAAATATATTTTGTACAGGTTAATATTGGAAACTAATGGAAATGTTTCATCCCAAAGTATTTGACGTACAGCGTGATAGAATGTGGAAGCTTTCAGTATTCTGTTGGTAATCTCTTGATATATGGTATTGTCTGAGGACAGAACACTACGTAAGTACCTACCTAGTTGTCTACAATATCCATCTCCTCATCTCCAATTCTTAGATGAACAGTTGGAGAGTTTCTACTCATCACCAAGCCACCTGCCTTTGTTTGGCTGATTTTAAGACCTAAGGTTGTAAAAGCTTTATGCCAAAGATCTAGTCTGGCTTGTACTTCTGCTTCCGTCTCACTCCATACCATTACATCATCACAAAAACCAAGGCATTTATTGCTGCATCATTTCTTTTAACTGCCGGGGTATATACTAAATTATACGGGCTAGTTTTCATTCCTTTACTAATGAATATTGGACCTTGCTTCAATATGAGCAGTAAGTATCTTTACCATTATTGTGGACTTCTGTTGGCTACCCAGAAAAAAATAATAATAAAAGACTGATGGCATGTTTGAATAGATTTGTATTATTCATAGACCTTCAAATTGAGAAGGTTGTGTGTCAAGACCTTTTGCTCTTGCTAGATGCTAGCCATATCTTGTATAGCAAGAGACTGCGACTGAGAAAGCCAGCATATCATTTGAAATATTGCAGCACTTTGGTAAACAAGCTGATAGGCAATTTTTTGCCAGAGCAAGAAGAGAAGTTCAGCCAGCAATGAACAAACACAAAATCGATGAAACTAGCTGTGGGGTGACCCAAAATGTTCGATTATACAGGAGATATTTGCCTGTTCCTGCTAGATGGAGGCAATGCAGCAGTGTGAAATTGTTTTCATCCATATTGTTCTACAAAATAATTCTTTCAGATCTAAGAGAGTTTGTTTTTCACATTAGGGATCACACTAAAACAATTAGCAGGCTTTTCATTTTTTTTCCACTTTGTTTCAGAATCATTTATTATACTGTATTTGTGGATTGTAAAATCACTAACTAACTTACACAGTTCAAAAAAATTAGGGGAACATGTTTTTGAACATATGCCATGCTCCACAAAACAATATGATACCTCACACCCAGGTATATTACCAACTAAACCTTTATTCTTTACCGTGGAACTATACAAAAGAACATCAAAGGATTCATGTTCATTTTCAGAACACAAAACGGAAATGTCCAAATAAGGGCAAAAACAAAGTAATAATAATAATAATAATAATAATAATAATAATAATAATAATAATAATAATAATAATAATAATGTTATTTGCTTTACGTCCCACTAACTACTCTTTTACGGTTTTCGGAGACGCCGAGGTGCCGGAATTTTGCCCTGCAGGAGTTCTTTTACGTGCCAGTAAATCTAGCGACACGAGGCTGACGTATTTGAGCACCTTCAAATACCACCGGACTGAGCCAGGATCGAACCTGCCAAGTTGGGGTCAGAAGGCCAGCGCCTCAACCGTCTGAGCCACTCAGCCCGGCGGATTTTTATCACAGTTGGTGAGCTTCAGTATGGTGTATGTCCTCGACGAGCATTTATCACAGCTTGGCACCTATGTGGCATGCTCCGTATAAGTCGACGGTGGTCACGTTGCGGTATCAGGTCCCATTCTTCAATGAGAGCTTGTTCGAGGTCTTGGAGAGTCTGTGGTGGAACAGGACGCCCATGAACACTTCTGTCAAGCCTATCCCACGCATGCTCGATGATATTAAGGTCGGGACTCACTGCTGGCCATTCCATCTCTTGAATATCCAGTCTCGCAAGACAGCTCTGGTGATGCGCGGTGCATGAGCATGAGTACCGGTACGGATTAAGGGCCAAGAACGTATGCAGCAACCAACACATGTTGTAGCTCGATGTACCCCGCGGCGGTAAGATTACCACGGACGACGACAAGATCCGTACGGCCATCAATACTGATGCCACCTCACAGCATCATAAAACCTTGTCCGAATCGGTCGCCTTCCTGGACAACATTCGGCATGTACCGCTCACCACGGCGTCTCCATACACGTCCAACACGCTGTGTCAAGGGAAATCTGGACTCGTCTATGAACAATAGAGGTCTCCATTGGCGAAGTTGCCAGTTGACGTGGGTACGGGAAAACAGAAGGCGAGCTGCGCGATGTTACTGCGTTAAACGGGGCACTCCAACAGGACGTCTGGGTCGTAAGGACACTTCTCTTAATCTGTTCCTTACCGTCTGGTCAGACGCCGTGACTCCAATGACCCTCGTGAGGTCTTGTTGTAGTCCATGGCAGTTTCTGAACGACGCCGCAACGCACAGATGGTCAGATATCGGTCATCCTGTGGAGTTGTCATGCGTCCACGACCATGTACAACCGTCCTTGTGAACTGGCCTGTCTCATTGTAGCAATTCCACAAGCGTTGAATAACTGACGGAGAGACATTGAGATCCACAGCAACACAACGTAAAGTCTATCCTTCCTGGATCAAAGTGACGGCCCTTGTGACTTGATTACTGGCCTTCGGTTCAGAGGGTCCCGGGTTCGATCCCCGGCCGGGTCGGGGATTTTAACCTTAATTGGTTAATTCCAATGGCACGGGGGCTGGGTGTATGTGTTGTCTTCATCATCATTTCATCCTCATCACGACGCGCAGGTCACCTACGGGTGTCAAATAGAAAGACCTGCACCTGGCGAGCCGAACCCGTCCTGGGATATCCCGGCACTAAAAGCCATACGACATTTCATTTCATGGGATGACGTACAACGTGCTCAGATGACCGCAGTAGTCTGTGTACCTCACAACGACACACGGACGCACCGCAATTCACTATGTTTTGAGGTGTTACCTGGTAGTTTAATGCACGGCTTCGTCTACAGATGGAGTATAACTTCAATTTGACATACCTTGAGCATCTAAGGACACAAGGTGTGCTGTAGGACCATTGGAACTTCATCTACCAAATTAACTTTCACACACCAGACGTTACAAAACATGTTCCCCTAAGTTTCTTGAACTGTGTATTTTTGGCATACATATTTCTTTGCTGTTATTTACTCTGAATATCGTGTGTTGTATGTGACAACCATGATCCTGCATACCACATGCTTAACACGAATGTGTGCGACGAATTCTGAAGTAACGTAATAAATGACGTGAGAAGATCATACACTTGCTGAAGTAAGAGAGAGTGGAGACAGGGGCCGCGCTGGCCCGGTGAGAAATCAGTACTCATGAATCATCTCTTGTTAGAAGATTACTCTCTGAAATATCATCTCCACCTGCGTCTTTCTCCGGAGAGATTAAGAATTCTCTTTCAAAGGCGGTGGATTCCTATTCTTCTCTCGTCTTAAAATAATAAACTGGATCAAGGAAAGGAGTGAAATAAATGCCAACTGTGATTGTTCATTTTACATACATACCGTATGTGATATAGGGAAAAAAATAAACTTTTCCCTTTGCGAAAAGCAAATTATCATGAATACGTCTTTCAATAAATGAAACTCAAATATTGATCACGAACGATTTATTTGAATCATTTCACAGAGCATCTTTGGCGACCAAGGCCTACTGCAACGACTAATGTGACGTCACTTCCTTCAGACATTTTGTCGCGTTACATTACACAAATTTTCGGATGACCTCCAGCACTGCCTTCGTAATGATGCATTACGAAGGCAGTGCCTCCAGCCATAAGACATCTTCATGTAAAAACAGTACTGAAAGAGGACTACTTTTAATAATAATTAAAAAGTAAAAATGGTCGACCGAGGACGTCTTAATTAATTATGAAAGTGATAAACCACACTTCAAAATAACTAAATTCCCTAGCTATCTCAGTGATTGTGCAAATGATCGCTACGTTGATCCTGACTGAAATAAAATAAAACATGGGCAGTATAAGAGGATCATAAACAAACTATCGAGGCGAGTTATAACAAAATCCATTCCTATTCCAACTAACAAGAGTTCTGTTTGATTACAACATTCATTACCAACTTATTTGAGTTATGCAGGGGTCGGGCACAGGGAAATACCCTGACACACTAATGGAGCCAAAGCAAGGGCGACCATACCTGGAGACAAGGAGAGGCCCCGGCCCCCCCCCCCCCGCCCCTAACTCTCAGGGAAAGGCAAAAATCTAATTGAGTCAGGTGTTTTTCTTTCAAGAAAATGATTTAAAAGTCAGTATTACGTAGAAGCGGTAGTACCGTTCCCCACCTACAGGCAGGGCATACCGTGGGTTATTCTACCACAGAATAAAAGTCGCCATTTACCTTCGAAAATATTAAAAATACTACGTACCCCAAGGTCTACCCCCCGCCCCCCTACAAACTGTCATATGGGCGCTGATGAGCCAATGGCTTCAGGAGGACGAGCTCCATGGGAGGGTGACAGTGGAGGAAATGCCATTGGAATCCTCTGATTAGGGCCTGTTCTCCATGTTAGGGATGGCTATTGAAAACGTTTGCTCTCAGGTTAGGGGCGACGTATTTATAATAGCGGAAGGCAATGGGCAATAACCACTGAAATATACATTTGACAACTACGCTCACTTTTAATCGCTCTGGACCTTCAACTCCTCCAAACGGATCTCCGAGCGCGTGGGAGGCAAGACAGGATTGAGAAAAGCCTCTGGGAAAACTCTCGATCAGAGAAAAAGAGATGAGTGCTAATCATTTGAATCTCTTCTGGGGATTAGGGAAGCACTTTGAAAGGGATGTGGCTGTTTTATGACTCATGATAAGAACACAGCGTATTTTTCCGGAAACAAAAATCTGGGCAGGATTGGTTTTTACATTTTGTTCACCTAGAAGTGGAACACGCCGGGCTGAGTGGCTCAGACGGTTGAGGCGCTGGCCTTCCGACCCCAACTTGGCAGGTTCGATCCTGGCTCAGTCCGGTGGTATTTGAAGGTGCTCAAATACGTCAGCCTCGTGTCGGTAGATTTACTGGCACGTAAAAGAACTCCTGCGGGACTAAATTCCGGCACCTCGGCGTCTCTGAAAACCGTAAAAGTAGTTAGTGGGACGTAAAGCCAATAACATTATTATTATTATTATTATTATTATTATTATTATTATTATTATTATTATTATTATTATTATTATTATTATTATTATTATTAGAACTGGAACAAATCTATACTAGAATATATTCTAATTAGCGACAGAATCATGTTCTGTTTCACCCTGATTGTCCAGGTATACGCTTCAACAGCTCCTACACTTCATGTGGAAACTGAAGAATTCTATGATTTATTTATTCATCGTATGGCTTTTAGTGCCGAGGTTGTCAGAGGACATGCTCGGCTCGCCTGGTGCAAGCCCTTCTATTTACCTGGAAGTGGGCTAAGGAGGGGGTGTCCACATTCTGTGGAATAACGGTGGTGGTGGTGATTATTGTTTTAAGAGGAAGTACAATTAGGCAACCATCCTCTATATAACACTAATCAGAGGGAAAATCGAAGGGATCCGACACTTCGAAAAATGAAGATATCGGTCATAGAAAGAGAAGGGCCACGAAGGGCGTGAAAATGAAAGACTCCCTAGCCCTCGCAAACCTAATAGCGTCGGGGTCGGAAAAGAACAAGAGTTGACCAAGGGAGATCGGATAGGATAGATGAAAGTGAGGAGTCTGGCACAAGTAAGTGGAAGCAATGCCAGGACTCAGCTGTGGGCCTCGTGGTCGCCAACCCACGCTCCAAAGTTCAGAGCCCCTGGGGCCCCTCTTAGTCGCCTCTTCAGTGGAATAACGCCAAGGGTTCTGCTCAAGGCTTAATGTCTCTATCCAACGAACGAATCACCATCAACAGCGTCATATGTGCTTATTATTTTCAAGTGCTGTGAAATCCAAACCTAAATTACTTTCGAACTCATATGTACTTCTCTGCACTGCTTGTTAAGTTGTAAGATCTTCGCTATTCTGTCTCATTAGTGAACCCGATTTTGACCATCGATTTACTGTACACTACCTTGGAAAATCGCGATCAAAAGGCACAAGCATTTAACCACCAGTATAATAACTTAACCACGGAACAAGACGCGTAACAACTGACATTCTCATGAGGCCTCAGTTGTGGCCCGCTGACGGTACTTGTTCATTCATAACATTCGACAGGTGCGACAAATTCACAAATATGTCATAGCTGACAAATATGTCACGACAATTTTCTGTTTCAAAAATGTTACAAGCTTCCTTTATGTGACAGGCAAAATATTGTAACTTTTCAAACTTGAACTTACTTCATTAACGCGACAATTTTATGTCAGCTCTGTATCACGCTCTAGATGACTCTGAAAAACGATATCGATCATAGAGAGCCATGCACAAACGATCGACTGTTATTACGTAAGTAATAACTTGTAAAATCCAGGACTGAAATTTAACCTAGTCTACGTTTTATTCCCATTCACTCAGAGAGACAGAAAGGCAAGTAATTTTGATGAGACTGCGATATTAAATAGGCAATCCAGTGCTCACAAAATCTGCTCTTGAGGAGTGAATAATGTCTTCGTGTTTATGACTGCAAAATGCTGTGCTACTGAATTCATGATGTATTCAGCTGATGACATGCTAATACGAAATTTTTCTTAATACAGAGTTACTGACACTGAAGGTTAGGTTAATGCGTTGCCTCTTTATGTATTGCTTATTTTTTCAGTTTGTATCTTACTTTTTCATTATGACTTTGTCTCTTTCTCATTATCTATAAGCTACGCTCCGAATTTTATTCTATTTATTTGTTGAACTCTGCTTTCTTCTTCATTATATGTTGTCCAAATCTGTAATTTTTAGCTTATCTTTGATTTTATGATATAATAGTACATTTCTTTAATATATGTATTATCTGTAGATCAATTATGTGGTTAAGTGTAAGAGAGGGCCACGAGCCCTAACTTCGCCACTGCTAAAGTCAATAAATAAATAAATAAATAAATAAATAAATAAATAAATAAATAAATAAATAAATAAATAAATAAATAAATAAATAAATAAATAAATAAATAAATAAATAAATAAATAAATAAATAAATAAATAAATAAATAAAAACCCGGTGTGGCTTCATTTCGATTTCTTCATTTCTCTAAATATTGAGAGTTCATTATCTCCAAAAGAATTTAAATTACAAATCGTTCATGAAAGTAAATTCCCAAGTTATATACATTACAGGCCATGTATAACGCAATACCTGTCACCTCAGGAATGTGTAAATATGTCAAAAAATAATGACATGTATCCTTTTAATAACGCTTCATGCAGTTTGCAATTTGGAAAATTTGCCAGGTTTTCACCTGTCAGTTCAAAAGTTACATGAAACAGACATTTGTAAATTTGTCGCAAAAATCTACAAAACTGCCATGACAATTTTGTAAACGTTGTGAGCTTTTATGAAACACAAAATAGTCAATATGTAGACCTGTCTGACAATTTTCTGTCCATCTGTTAAGTCATCGGTCTGAAGGCTGTTTGTATCTTTAAATGGCACCACCATACTTATAGACAAACCACAGAAGCTGATTGCGGTGCCAAGGCAACAGGAGGGATGAGGTTGTTTGCCGTTGTTTTCCTCACTGGCCCAGGAAGTGTTACTGAAGCATGATCGATCCTATGATAACACCTTTCATAACACTCACACATACTAGGCGTGCTCTGAATGTCGGTACTCAGCACCACATCGTACCTCAGTAGGTCCCATACTGCCACAGCCATACAGGACACTGTGAATCTGACCGGTTGCTGGCCTTTAGTCACAGGGACCCGGGTTCGATTCCCGGCAGGGTCTTGAATTTTAACCATCATTGGTTAATTTCGCTGGCACGGGGGCACATGTCCTCGGACACTCCCGGCACTAAAAGCCATACGCCATTTCATTTTCGTAGGAAGATACATTTTCCTCTGGCCTGTGCCAAACAGCATCAGGCGGCATTCCTGGTACGGTATGAGATAAAACTTTATGAACATTTTTGAGAAGCAGGGAATATGATAAGTTAAATACGCAACCTCCCTAGACCTTTTCCGCCGTTACCGCTAAACCTTAGTGGTCTGCGAATTACATGTTGCTACTGGCAGGTGTGTACATATTCTCTGAGCTCATTTTGACTTTCAACTTGAAGAACGTTATTGGTCTGGCCAAAGAGGAATTTGGGAAAGGAATCACAATGTTGTTATTCTGTCTGAGTGTGCAAAAGATCTGAAGAAATTGCTGAATGTTATTGACACGGTCTTGGAGGAGGAGTACAAGAAGAAATCCGAAACAAAAGTAATGGAGTGCAGCCGAAGGAAATCTGGTGATACAGGAAATATTTGATTAGGACATGAAGTCTTAAAGGAAGTAGATGAATATTGTTACTAATGATAGCAGAAGTAAGGGCATAAAATTCAGACTAACACAAAAGGGAGGCCTTTCTTAAGAAAATAAATTTGCTCACTTCTAACATTGATACAGGAATAAGAAAGTTGTTTTTAAAGACTTTCTTCTGGAGCGTGGCATTGTATGGAAGTGAAACATGGACGATAACTCGCTCAGAAAGAAAGAAAATAGAAGTTTTTGAATGTGGTGTTATAGAAGAATGCTGAAGGTGAGATAGATAGATCGAATCATGAATGGAAGAGATAGGTACTGAATACAATAATTGGTGAGAGGAGACCGATTTGGTTAAATTTAACCAGAAGAAGAGACAGAATGACAGGGCGCATCGTAAGACACCCAGGACATGTTCAGATGGTTTTTAAGCAAAGTGTAGACGGTAAGAACGGTAGGGGTAGACCAAGGTACGAATATGACAAACATATTAGAGGAGAGTATGATATAGTAATTACGTAGAAATGAAAAGTTTAGCACAGCATAGAGTGGCATAGACAGCTGCATGAAATCAGTCTATCGACTGATGACCAAAACAACACATTTCTGGTTCACCGATTTGTTAATATATACATAAAAATGGATGGTGTATGTGTGTTCCAAAATAGCTGTGGATTTACTATCTGGAAAAAATACTGTGGGGGTTAAGATACCCCTAGCACCCGTAGAAATGGGTTGGGGTGGCTTGCTATTCAAATAATGGAAAACGACAAATATTAGTGCCGAATGCATAGTTTTCGGTATCACTGAGATGAATAATGATACTCCAGAGCCGTTTAAGTCTAAGTTCAGCCCTCACCGACCTGGGGGTAAGAAGGGGTGAAAAAGAAAGTGACCGAGATTATGATCTCACTGTGGGTAGGGTCGGTAGAATAACTCCAATGGTATCACCTGCCTGTCGTAAGAGGCGACTAAAGGGACCCCAGGGGCTCTCAACTAGGGAGCGTGGGCTGGCGACCACGGGGCTCTAAGTTGAGTCCTGGCATTGCTACACTTATTTGTGCCAGACTTCTCACTTTCATCTATCCTATCCGACCTCCCTTGGTCAACTGTTGTTCGTTTCTAAACCCGACGGTATTACGTATGGAGGCCTAGGGAGCCTTTCACTTTCACGCCCTTCGTGGTCCTTTGTTTTCCTTTGGCCGATATCTTCATTTGTCGAAGTGTCGGATCCCTTCCATTTTTTAATCTCTATGGATGGTTTCCCAGTTGTACTTACTCTTAAAACAATAATCACCGGGCGAGTTGGCCGTGCGCGTAGAGGCGCGCGGCTGTGAGGTTGCATCCGGGAGATAGTAGGTTCCAATCCCACTATCGGCAGCCCTGAAAATGGTTTTCCGTGGTTTCCCATTTTTACACCAGGCAAATGCTGGGGCTGTACCTTAATTAAGGCCACGGCCACTTCCTTCCAACTCCTAGGCCTTTCCTATCCCATCGTCGCCATAAGACCTATCTGTGTCGGTGCGACGTAAAGCCCCTAGCAAAAAAACAATAATCACCACCACCACCGAGATTATGAATGTATGTGTTAATGTTCCCGCATAGCTCTCAACCAAATTGGATGGGGGTGGGGAGGGGGTGATACGTAGAAGTAATCGAAACAATAGGTATTAGTGTCAAATCCACAGTTTTCGGGACCACTGACATGAATAGTAATATACGGGATGCCGTTTAAGTCCAAGTTACGACCCATCGGCATAAGGGTGAAAAGCGATGAAGAAGAAAATGTCCAAAATGCTCGCACGATTGTATATTCCAGCATAGCTTTGAAGCAAACTTGGTACACATATGACTTATACTCTCAAAAAAGTATGGTTCTGGTTCTCCTAGGGGTGAGAGTGGCGAGGGCTGACATGTAAAAGTAATGGAAAACGATCAGTATTGGTGTCTTCGGTGTCGCTGAAATGCTATCGACGCAGGGGCGGGGAATAGAGTGAGAGAGAAGGAACATATCCGAAATGACCGAGATTAGTGTTGAATCCGCAGTTTCTAAATCCCTAGGCTGGTTGGTGACAGTCCCAATGGCAGCTGTAATCATGTACAACATATCTGTAGCGCGACTCGTAAATACGCACAGCTGTCACATTTATTTATTTATTTATTTATTTATTTATTTATTTATTTATTTATTTGAATGGATCAGCAACTTACCAGACAATATGAGCTGCCACAAGGACAAAGTTCAACGCGAAACAAAATAAAATAAAAATTAAATACATTACAATAACTCGAAAACTATCAAAGTAGTTCGTTAAATGTAAATGAACGTGACAATAAAGAAATTTACAACCATTCTCTTCACACATAACTGACAGGTAATACAAATTTGAAAAGTAAACATAAAAGAATGTGCCATGGCAGCTCCAGGTGCTACAGCTAGTATTACTATATAACACTGTCCAAAACAATGATATTATTAATTAATTTTGGTATTTTTAAAAAAATTCGATTTTCTACGTGCTGCGAAGGGTACGGGTAACCTATCTATCGTTTTGTATACGCAGAAAGAGATATACAGAGATGTTATGACAAGGTGAATTCCTTTTCCAAACTCTGTTCCCTCGAGCGGTGCTGCACCCTGCTCTCCAAAGCTCACGTTCTGTTGTACTATTAAGAATGCCTGGCACGTTCCCGGAGGCTTTAAAGCCTACTTAGGGTGCCCTCGCCGTTAACTCGCAGGTAAATTATTATGGTTGTGAATTTTCGACTCCGTATGGTCGCAATTTGCCTCTTTGCCCTTCCACCCTCCCATTGTACTGAGTAAATGAATTCTGCTGCTTCATCTGGAGACAGGAAGCAAGGCATTTCTCTCACACAGTGTCCTCTCCTCTCCTTCCTTATTAGTTCATACACTTCCTTCCTGAAGCGGTTGCAGTGCGACACACGCAGTCACGTAGATGTCGAAATGGACAGCGTGTATCACGACTACACCGCCAAAAAACATCAGGGATGCTCTTCGTGTTTTGTAAAGAACAGTCGGTGCAATTGGATTGGCGGAGAAAATGAGGTTACTTGTAACTTCCGGTCGCGCGATTCAAATTGACGAACTCGCCGTATTCGCTATGTCAGAACATAAGACGCTGCCGAGCTTCATGGAATAGAAGGGTAGGGAAAGGAAGTGGCGTGAATGAGGGCGACAGAGATAACGCTTCACTTGTATGCACAAATTTCCTCGTTCAACTCACACAGGGTTGTTCATGTCTCTTACAGGCAATATCCACAGTTCATTTACTAAACAGCCATAACTGCACACACAGTACAAGAACACACTTGTCAGTCAACGAATGCACCAGTTCATTTCTGTTGGTCGCAGTAACGTTCTTTATTACTGGACATGCTCGAAGATGCAACGCTGCCGTCCCATGGTTTGGTTACAGTAGATGTTCCTTTATACTCTGATGCACAGTTCATATCGGTGTAGTAGTGACGTGCGCTGTGTCGCGAACGACCTGAAAAGCTGCCTGTATTCTTTGTTCAAGTTCAGCTTCTCTTTCTATGGCGTTCGCATAGTAGTCAGTTTGTGCAGAGCAGACTGTACACTGCCTACTGGGGCTGGGAAGCGACTGTACGAAACGAACGAGAAACATGTGCATTCGCACCAAGCATTCCTCTATCTCCCATTTCCTCTCCCTAATACTACTACTACTACTACTAAAATGTTTTCATTCCTCCCCTGAAGGTGGAGGCGGGCCTCTTAGACGGTAACGCCTTCTCTCAGGCTGGGAGATTTGTTACGGTGAAGGAGATGCTCGGAGAAGGTGAGAGGGTTGGCGGCCGTGGCCTATACTAGGAAATGTCCCGGCATTCGCGTAGTGCAGGAGAATGGAAAACCAGGGAAAGCAATTCTCAAGACAGCCAACGTTTGGGGCCAGCCGTGAGGTCCAGCCCTGTCCCGTCTTCCGAACGCAGAGGCGTAGAGCCACGGTAGAGTCGTGGCTACCCTCCTCTACTCAGTTGGAGCAGAGTACAGCCTACCAGCTGCTTGCACGGCTCTCAGTTACAACTAGTGAAGGAGCAGAGTACAGCCTAGCAGGTGCTTGCACGGCTTTCAGTTACAACTAGTGAAGGAGCAGAGTACAGCCTGGCAGCTGCTTGCACGGCTCTCAGTTACAGCTAGTGAAGGAGCAGAGCACAGCCTAGCAGCTGCTTGCACGGCTCTCAGTTACAACTAGTGAAGGAGCAGAGTACAGCCTAGCAGCTGCTTGCACGGCTCTCTGTTACAACTAGTGGAGGAGCAGAGTACAGCCTAGCAGCTGCTTGCACGGCTCTCTGTTACAACTAGTGGAGGAGCAGAGTACAGCCTAGCAGCTGCTTGCACGGCTCTCTGTTACAACTAGTGAAGGTGCGGAGTACAGCCTAGCAGCTGCTTGCACGACTTTCAGTTACAACTAGTGAAGGAGCGGAGTACAGCCTAGCAGCTGTCTGCACGGCTCTCTGTTACAACTAGTGGAGGAGCAGAGCACAGCCTAGCAGCTGCTTGCACGGCTCTCAGTTACAACTAGTGAAGGAGCAGAGTACAGCCTAGCAGGTGCTTGCACGGCTCTCTGTTACAACTAGTGAAGGAGCAGAGTACAGCCTAGCAGGTGCTTGCACGACTCTCAGTTACAACTACTGAAGGAACAGAGTACAGCCTAGCAGGTGCTTGCACGGCTCTCTGCTACTAGTGGAGGAGCAGAGTACAGCCTAGCAGCTGCTTGCACGGCTCTCAGTTACAACTAGTCGAGGAGCAGAGTACAGCCTAGCAGGTGCTTGCACGACTCTCAGTTACAACTAGTGAAGGAGCAGAGTACAGCCTAGCAGCTGTTTGCACGACTCTCAGTTACAAGTAGTGAAGGAGCAGAGTACAGCCTAGCAGCTGCTTGCACGGCTCTCAGTTACAAGTAGTGAAGGAGCAGAGTACAGCCTAGCAGGTGCTTGCACGGCTCTCTGTTACAACTAGTGAAGGAGCAGAGTACAGCCTAGCAGCTGCTTGCACGACTCTCAGTTACAACTACTGAAGGAACAGAGTACAGCCTAGCAACTGCTTGCACGACTCTCAGTTACAACTAGTCGAGGAGCAGAGTATAGCCTACCAGCTGCTTGCACGGCTCTCTGCTACTAGTGGAGGAGCAGAGTACAGCCTAGCAGGTGCTTGCACGGCTCTCTGTTACAACTAGTGGAGGAGCAGAGTACAGCCTAGCGGGTGCTTGCACGACTCTCAGTTACAACTACTGAAGGAACAGAGTACAGCCTAGCAGGTGCTTGCACGGCTCTCTGCTACTAGTGGAGGAGCAGAGTACAGCCTAGCAGCTGCTTGCACGGCTCTCAGTTACAACTAGTGAACGAGCAGAGTACAGCTTAGCAGCTGCTTGCACGGCTCTCTGCTACTAGTGGAGGAGCAGAGCACAGCCTAGCAGCTGCTTGCACGGCTCTCAGTTACAACTAGTGAACGAGCAGAGTACAGCCTAGCAGGTGCTTGCACGGCTCTCTGCTACTAGTGGAGGAGCAGAGCACAGCCTAGCAGCTGCTTGCACGGCTCTCAGTTACAACTAGTGAACGAGCAGAGTACAGCTTAGCAGCTGCTTGCACGGCTCTCTGTTACAACTAGTGGAGGAGCAGAGTACAGCCTAGCAGCTGCTTGTACGACTCTCAGTTACAACTACTGAAGGAACAGAGTACAGCCTAGCAGGTGCTTGCACGACTCTTAGTTACAACTAGTGAACGAGCAGAGTACAGCCTGGCAGCTGCTTGCACGGCTCTCTGTTACAACTAGTAAAGGTGCGGAGTACAGCCTAGCAGCTGCTTGCACGGCTCTCTGTTACAACTAGTAAAGGTGCGGAGTACAGCCTGGCAGCTGCTTGCACGACTCTTAATTGCAACTAGTGGAGGAGCAGAGTACAGCCTAGCAGCTGCTTGCACGGCTCTCTGTTACAACTAGTGAAGGAGCAGAGTACTGCCTAGCAGCTGCTTGCACGGCTCTCTGTTACAACTAGTGAAGGAGCAGAGTACAGCCTAGCAGCTGCTTGCACGGCTCTCTGTTACAACTAGTGGAGGAGCAGAGTACAGCCTAGCAGCTGCTTGCACGGCTCTCTGTTACAACTAGTGGAGGAGCAGAGTACAGCCTAGCAGCTGCTTGCACGGCTCTCTGTTACAACTAGTGGAGGAGCAGAGTACAGCTTAGCAGCTGCTTGCACGGCTCTCTGTTACAACTAGTGGAGGAGCGGAGTACAGCCTAGCAGCTGCTTGCATGAATCTCAGTTACAACTAGTGAAGGAGCAGAGTACAGCCTAGGAGCTGCTTGCACAGCTCTCAGTTACAACTAGTGGAGGAGCGGAGTACAGCCTAGCAGCTGCTTGCACGAATCTCAGTTACAACTAGTGGAGGAGCAGAGTACAGCCTAGCAGGTGCTTGCACGGCTCTCAGTTACAACTAGTGGAGGAGCAGAGTACAGCCTAGCAGCTGCTTGCACGACTCTCAATTACAGCTAGTGAAGGCCCGCTTATCTAAACAGATTTAAACTTTTAAGAGTTTTATTGTGCCTAATGTCTCGTTCAATTCAGTGCATTACATTATGGCGAGGAAGCAGAAAAGAAGGTATATAAAAACGACATCTGCTGAATACGTTTAATTATATACATGTCTTTAGGAAACAAAATTAATTATTTGGATAAAGTATAACTAAATACTCCTTTGACTACTATTTGTACTCATAGAAATACTGCAGGCCAACTGGAGTTTGTTTAGGAGTACAGCATGAAGAATGAACGAGAAACGAACTGTACAATTGTATTGCACTCAGCTAGGTACACTGCTGTGGCGTTGCTTGCACCTTGGGTGAACATATCGCCATCTAGTCTTTACAGCACTAAGTACAGAGTGAGCTGCTCAGGGCTCTGCCCGCGGTAATGCCGTTAGCTCAACGGGCGGACGCTCTTTTGTCCACCTATGATCTAGTCTATATAAAGTTATAGTTTTGTTTTATGTGAAAGGCCTCCGTCGCTCGGATGGCAGCGTGCCGACCTCTCACCGCTGGGTTTTGTGGTTCAAATGCCGGTCACTCCATGTGAGATGTGTGTTGGACAAAGAGGAGGCGGGACAGGTTTCTCTACTGGTACTCCGGTTTTTCCTGTCATCTTTTCTTCCAGCAACACTCTCCAATATCATTTAATTTCATCTGTCAGTCATTTATCAGTGTTTCAGAGGAGTGAGTCAGGCTTCGGCAGCTGGCATAATTCCTATCCTCGCCGCTAGATGGGGGCTTCGTACATTCCATTCCTGACCAGGTCAAATGACTGGAAAACAGATTGTGGATTTTCATTTTCACTTCAGAGCTTTGTCTTGGTTTAGTTCTACAAACTTCGAAAGCAGGTTCAGTTCAAAATTTTCTCCGGCTATCTGCATGTGTGTGTGTAGCCTACATCACGGGAAAACTGTTTAACAGAATTACTTGAAAGTCGATATTTCAATAGTGGGACATCAGAAAACTGTATTAGGCTATACATTGATGTGATATGGAACTAGATATAGGCACGGTAGCTAGAAGAGAGACGGTAGGTGTCACGAGACGGCTGCGCAGTAGACTGTCGTGGTCGTGACGTCACTGGACCGTCCCTCCCATTGCATTACGCATTGTTTGGTGCGTTAATATCAGTCTATATACTCTTTGGTGTCGGTGATTTCATTCAAAGCAGTGAATTTCGGTGCATTGTTGCTCGTCTGCACATTGTTTTCTTAGTTATTTAATTACTTTCGAGGCTTGCGAATGTTTTGAAAGTCGTGAACTTGTCCTTATCGTTTGTTAGTGTATATGTCGTGTTTGTGCTGTTAAAATGCCATGCTGTGCGGTGGCAGGCTGTACAAACCATCCCAGCCCTAATATACGTTTGTCAAATAGGGCTTCAGGCTCTACTGGATATTCAATATTATTATTATTATTATTACTATTATTATTATTATTATTATTATTATTATTATTATATTGTATTTTATTAGTAATAATGTTAGTACAGTACTATTTTCAGGAAAAAGTAACAACATGCAGTATTTAATCTTGTGTATTTTCTTTAGACTTTGAAAATCCACAGCCTGTTTCGGTTAATATTATTTCTTGATTGTTAAGCTCGGATTTATTTAATCTGTACGTGTATAGAATTGGAACCGTAGATACTAATATTTCCGGTATATTGGAACATTTAAAAATAATTTTTAAACATATTAGCAAGAGGTCTATTCTGGATTTCAAAGTATATCATGCAGTATTTACGAAAGCACACAAAAAATAATAAAAATAATAGTTCTATGCAATATCTTGGTGGTTTTCATCTGAAAGTTTTTATTACAACATAAACGTAATTGTAATAAGGAACATAAGCGGGGTGCTCGGCAGTAAGTTACAGGGCCTGGCAGACGGTCCACGGTCCGCTGACGTCACACGCTCCTGGCCGGCTGCGCGTGACACCTACCGCCTCTTTTTAGCTACCGTCATTTTGGCAAAAAGGTGCTGTGGCCGATCTAGTGAATGTAGTAGTAGATTATGGCGCGTGACCATGTGATGAACAGTTGGGGAACAGATGGCTATGACACGAGATATCAGCCAGATTGTGGGTGTCACGTTTCACCTCAGAAATCATGCAAACACCGTGTCAGGAGTGTACCGTGAGTACGTGGATTGTTACAAGACCACCACCACGAGGGCCATAATTGTCGCCGGCTCTCTCGGATGGTAGAAGCGGATAAATTGGTCACAGTTCAGCAAATCTCTGATGAATTCAGTGCCGGACAGCAACGAAGTACGAGTAGCCGTACTATCGAGGACCATCTCTTGGCAATGGGGAACAGAAGCCACCGTCCTTCTAGGGTGCCTCTGCTCACTGCATGTCTTGGGGGTACAGTGATGCACATGGGTAAAAAAACACTCCCACGGGACTCTCGAAGAGTGGAAAAACGTCTTCTGCACAAATGAGTAGAGGCACCAGTTGGTACACTTCGATGGCAAGTTTGGAGTTCGTCACAAAGTATGGATCCTCTTTGTCAGCGAGATGCAACTCAGGCTGGTGGTGGAGGTATCCTCGTATGAGGATTGCTCATGTGGGACCCTTGATACATTTGTTAACATCCCTCCCAGGACCTTGCTGTCAGATCATGTCCACTCATTTTTCACCTCAGACTTCAACCCAGCTACGTCTCAACTTCAGTACTGAATATCGGGAAATTCTGTTAAACTGTTTTCTCGTAATGTCTTATCAATCAATCAATCAATCAATCAATCAATCAATCAATCAATCAATCAATCAATCAATCAATCAATCAATCAATCAATCAATCAATCAATCAATCAATCAATCAATCAATCAATCAATCAATCAATCAATCAATCAATCAATCAATCAATCAATCAATCAATCAATCAATAAATCAATCAATCAATCAATCAATCAATCAATCAATCAATCAATCAATCAATCAATCAATCAATCAATCAATCAATCAATCAATCAATCAATCAATCAATCAATCAATCAATCAATCAATCAATCAATCAATCAATCAATCAATCAATCAATCAATCAATCAATCAATCAATCAATCAATCAATCAATCAATCAATCAATCAATCAATCAATCAATCAATCAATCAATCAATCAATCAATCAATCAATCAATCAATCAATCAATCAATCAATCAATCAATCAATCAATCAATCAATCAATCAGGCAAGCAAAGACAAAGGGACAGGCAGGCAAGAATTGAACTGAATCTATTTTTGTCTTTGGTGTACCCAGTCTCAGATATAAACAAATTGCTTGGCATAAGTTGAAGTGCAGAGACTGTACAGAAAATTTACAATAATGCATTCTATTAAATTTAGATGTCGAACATCTAGCATCTGGAAACGAAATTATTCAATTTTTCTTGCATTCTTTCACCTTTTTATTGGTTTGCTATGGAACATTTTAAATTCAATTTCGTCCCCTTTCCCAATGGAGTTCATTGCTTTGTCCGGTAATCTCTGTTGTAGACACGGCCTTAAAAATTCAGTACATCTGAATCTGTATTGCTAACGTTTGCCAGATACTTGGTAATTTGATGAAGGTTAATGAAGTGTAACGGGTGAGACGGAATCTAATAAAAAGCAATCAAAGAGTTCGTCCCTTCTAAATATTATTCCAGTTATTGACTTCTCGGTCGATGTAAATTTTATTACCAACATTTGAAATTTTAATCTCACAAGCTACCGTTATCGGAGACAGTATGGGTAACATTTCCATAGACAGAAATAATATTTACATAAAGGCAACATAGGCACAGTGTGGAATATCATTAAATGTCCAGAATGTATTTGTAAATAACATCTCTTTAAAAAGAGCTAGCGTGACCCAAACCCTCAGACTTCGGTTTTCGCACCCGATACTCTACCGACTGATCTATGTGGCCTGGTTATTTGTGCTCTGTTGGCCTGGCACGATTTCCAGTACAATAATCTGCTAGTCGCCCGCTTTGGCCAGACTACAGCGAAATGGTTAGGTCAAGCGGTAGGGCATCGGTGCGAAATCCGAAACATATTGGTCTTGGGTCTCACTGGCCCGTAGTAGACCATTTCTATCCTGTACTGAAACCATTTGAAGACAGCCATAAGGACAGTTGATCGCCCGAGGTGATCGTATGTGTTTGCATGTTCCCTACTGCAGCTCAACGCCGGTTTAATCTGTCAGTGAACGAGCTCGCCAGACCACCAACTGTAAGCACTTGTTTATTGGAATATATTGTTGTTTACGTAATATTCTACAGCCTTCAATTTAATTATGAAAATATTATTCATATTAATAATAATAACAAAAAGTATATAATCAAAGACACCAGCGTACTCTCCGACAAATGCAGACGATGCTCTGTTCATCTCGAGACATATCACTGCAGGCTGCCCAGTACTTGCCTCCGTAGAATACACGAGACGGGACAATCATGTCTCGGGAATTATACACAAGGCACTTGCTCAAGAAAAGCAATTAACTCAGGAGCGTATCCCTTATTACAAGTACCATCCAACACCACTCCTGAAGAACGAGTCGATTAAGCTTTATTGGGACACTGCTGTAGTGACAGACAAAACAGTCAACCAAAACAGACCAGACATCATACTGGTAAAGAAGAAAACTGGGACAACTTTCATTATTGACATCGCAATCCCCAATGACACCAATATTGACAGAAAGTACCATGAAAAGATCTCCAAGTACAAAGAACTTGCAGAAGAGATCAAGAGGATCTGGAAGATGAAACTGCTACGGATAGTCCCTGTGATTCTGTCAGTCAACGGCCTCATTCCACACACACTTCACAAGAGTCTGCAAGAACTGAGTCTTCCACCGAGCATCTACACAATTATGCAACATTCTGTCCTCCTGTCAACATGCAACATTGTGCGATCGTTCCTCTCGCAAGAATGAAGATCCCGTGATCTAGAGTTTTGTACAAACCTGTACATCAATATTTGTATTATAAAGCGTAAATACTTCAATTATTGTAAGGCACTTGGTGCATCCCGTACCCCGTTACTACCCATATTTTCTGTGGAGAAGTGTATGAATAATAATAATAATAATAATAATAATAATAATAATAATAATAATAATAATAATAATAATAATAATAATAATAATAATAATAATAATAATCGTACAGCCTCAGCTACCGTGTGCAAGCATTTTAATTTTACGCCATCTGGCTGTCTGGTCGTCGTGCTGTTTTACTCTAAGCCCACTAGATGGCAGTGTAAGCCGAATCTGTCTTGGCTGAGTTTTAATGAATTTTGTCAGGTAAACACCAGAAATCTTTAACATGCTGACATCGTACAACATGGTGTAGGTAATGTGAAGTAGGTTTTAAAGTCGGTATTCCTTGTTTTTGTCTTATATTTGTAATATTGCGCAGATGGTGCGGGGATTATATGTCTTTAATACCAAGGTTTGATCCCATGTTGGACCAATGGATTTTTGTAATTATTTTTTGTGGTTGTCTGGACTACCATGTCAGCGCCGTTGCTTTGAAAGGTCACTGGTTGCGAAAACCCAGCTATCAAAGTGTTTTGCGTTTAGTTGTTGCCTGTTCCACTGGCATGTTTTGTGTTTTATGCGTAACAATTAACTCCCATGTTCGTTAGATGATCAGCTATTAAGGATAGGCAGTGTTTTAATCAGCTGTGTTATTTAAATAGTTTAGGGTTAGTCGAACCTATATTTGACAGAAGATGTATGCTCAGTTTGATTTTCATGATAATTTTCCACCTCAAGTTATGCCAGTTTCTTTTGGAATTTATTAAGGTATTATGGCTATAGTGAAGATAATTTTACTTCATGTTGACAGGGAATTAACCAATTCTAAGACTCATTGTCACGAGTTATAACTGATATTTATTTCCTCTTCTCTGTTTGTTCCAGATACCGCCTCACGTTATTATACTTGGCGACAAAACGTGACGGCTACAGTTCCTGGAAGCGAGCAGTCAACTGTTTTCTCTGAACTCACGAATATCAAAATTCACGAGTTCCAAGAAGAGGATTAGTAAGAGTAGAGTTCTTGATCTGGAACAGTCTCAAAACTCACAGCCGTCCCAATTCTTTGAATGGATAATAACCGCCCTATCCACATAACAACCGTAGATATTTGAAAATGCAATCGCATTGTACGTGAAGGTCCCACTGTTAGCGCCAACCGGAACTGCGTGACCTCTGGTAATTGGCACGTCGCTCCTGTATATCGTGTAGTCTCGTACAAAGTATTCGCGGCAGGAGGTGGGCTGTTTCACTTAAAACGCTATTGTCACTCGCAATTATAAGTTTATCGGCACACGCGGATGGCAGTCCTTTATGACAAAACCACACTGTTTTCTCTCTGCTTATAAAACCTATAACCGGTGTTCATTAAATTTATCTCACCCTTTGGCGAAGTAATGAACTCCATGTTGTGCCCTGCTCGATGCCACCAAGCAGAATAACTCAGTAAAGATCAGTGTTATACTTGAAGAATTTGGTCTGTGGTAGGATGATAATTCCTGTAAACAATGCATGGGATATCCTATTCTAAAAGTAAGTAGACAAACATGTGTTTGAAACTCAGGCATACAGTAAATAGACAGCAGCGCCCTATCTCGTAGCATTGGTGCTAGTGAAACCGGAAACTTGCGGCCGCCGCCATCTTACATCACTACAGAGCCACTTACGTGTCACGTGCAGTTTTGTTTTATGTTGTTTTTATGCACATTTCACATTAATGCTTCGGCAAATACTGTGTGGTAGAATGGCGAATAAAAGCGTGGTGTTTGGATGTAGTTTTTCCTATTCACCAAGAAAGAATAAGGAAGGTATAGGAGTTTCAATTCACGGGCTCATGTACACCTGTTGCCTTCTTATTAATGCAATTAAATTCACTATTAAAGATGTTTAATTCACTTCCGGTGTATATTTGTCGGCGTTACCCCCCTTGTGATGAAATGCGGGTAGGGTCTAATAGTAATACAACATTTGGTTATAAGTTCAGTTTTTTTTTTCGGTAGTGTTAGTAATTGAAAAATAGTGGCCTCGATATCTTCTATTCTTTAATGATATATTGTAAGGATGCCAAAATTACTGTTAAAATTAGAGTGGAAGGATTGTTAAGCTTGCATCAATCGAAATAGGTGTTAGGTTTATGATCACAGAATACTATGGAATATATCTCAGGATTTGTGGTAAAGATGTTAGTCAATTATCTACATTGTGATACTTGCGATGAAGATATTGTACAAAAACAAAATTCTTAACTGGGCTGAGTGGCTCAGACGGTTGAGGCGTTGGCCTTCTGACCCCAACTTGGCAGGTTCGATCCTGGCTCAGTCCAGTGGTATTTGAAGGTATTCAAATACGTCAGCCTCGTGTCGGCAGATTTGCTGGCACGTAAAAGAAATGCGGGACAAGATTCCGGCACCTCGGCGTCTCCAAAAACCGTAAAAGTAGTCAATGGGGCGTAATATAAACAACATTAAACATTATTATTAGAAAATCCTTATCCATTCATTTCTTTCAAGAATGGAGGTAATCTGCATGTTCCCACACAAGATGTGTATGTGTGCAAACGTACTGAGATGTAAGAATACATGTAATGGTTTGAGCTCAGTCATGAAAGGGAACATACCTAATGAAGTAACGGCTATGTTGTATGAAACTTTTTTTCTAAGTTTAAGCTCACGTGCTTTAGATCTAAACTCAAAGACGCACGTTTATCACGTTGTTAGTATAGTTTCATTACTGTACCTGAAAATGCATGTGAGAGCCTGCCTGGTGGCATTGAAGTCTAAACAGTCTGACACCGAGGTTAGCCGGTTCGAGTCCCATTGGTCACCATCAGAATGTTGGTCGGCAAGGTAGGGGAGGTGGTGGTGTATCATTTCTAATCACTAGGTTGCGTGCCAAAAGCCTGGATTAAATCCCAAACCTCTCCGCCGTGCTCATATGGAGTGAGGGTATATGACGCTGTTGATGGTGATTCGTCCGTCGGATGGGGACGTTAAGCGTTGATCAGACCCCTTGGTGCTATTCGACAGGAGAAGGCTATGTGCTGACATCGGATTTTACCCTCTCCCTTCCTACTATCATATGTCACGTCATTCATTTCATCTCATTAACTCCTCTGTTGAGGTTGACGTCAGGAAGGACATCGGGTCGTAAAAACTCGCCACGACAGATTCATCTGACTTAATACCCGACCCCGTACAGAAACGGGACAAACAAGTAAACCTGAAAATACGCGTGAATCGTGCTGTAAGGGAGTTCAATGGAAACAGATTTGACCATAGATCGGTCTAAAAGAGGTTGGCTATTTTAAGCATTTGTAAATTGATAAACCAGTGTTTCTTTTTTTTAACAGTAAAATGAAGGACCTGCTTTTTTTTTGCTAGTTGCTTTACGTCGCACCGACACAGATAGGTCTTATGGCGACGATGGGACAGGAAAGGGCTAGGAGTTGGAATGAAGCGGCCGTGGCCTTAATTAAGGTACAGCCTCAGCATTCGCCTGGTGTGAAAATGGGAAACCACGGAAAACCATTTCCAGGGCTGCCGACAGTGGGGTTCGAACCTACTATCTCCCGAGTAGTGGATAATGGCCGCACAAAATGAAAGACCTAATAGGCCTAAATAATCATGCTTTTAATTATTGTAATTATCTCCTGCCCAATATATTCCCGTTTCGACTACTATTTTACATTAATGCGTCGAGGTTGTGTAGTGACGTAAGATGGTGGCGGCCGCACGCTTCCGGCTTCAGAATCCCGCTGCTCATTACTAGTCTAAATCTCTTTGTCTGTGGTTTGAAGGGTAGCGTGAGTCACCGCGCACCTCATCGCAGGCACCTGCTGTGCGGACTTGTGAATTTTGGGACTCATTAGAATGTTAATTTAGCTACTAGTTTGTAGTCGTGAGTTTTGAAACTAATTTGAGTCCGTGAGTTTTGAGACCTAACCGCAGTCAATCACACCCTGCATCCTGATGAGATAACGAGTTCCGAGGGGAGAGGTTGCCAAACCATTCTCTTTCTTTGTGTCGAGTGCAGTAGACAACTCCGGCTACTGTAGACGTAGTAAATCCTACAAGCCGCCAATAGACACCGGGCTGTTGTGATGTGAGGCGAGGTTGTAATGTTTTCTCCCCAAGTATACATTTGTTTGTAATGTATTGTATTGAGAATATTTAGACTGAAAATCCACAGCCTGTTTCCAGTCATTTGACTGGGCCAGGAATGAAATGAATGAAGCCTCCATCTAGCGGCGAGGATAGGAATTGTGCCGGCTGCCGAAGCTTGTCGCACTCCTCTGGGGCAATGATTAATGGATGACGGATGAAATGAAATTATATTGGAGAGTGTTGCTAGAATGAAATATGACAGGGAAAACCGGAGCACCCGAAGAAAAACCTGTCCCGCCTCCGTTTTTTCCAGCAGAAATGTCACATGGAGTGACCGGGATTTGAACCACGGAACCCGGCGGTGAGAGGCCGACGCGCTGCCACCTGAGCCACGGAGGCTCCAATATTTAGATCAATATGGATTATTTTGTAACACCGCTAGAATGTGATATTTTCATTTTACTACTTTGCATGTTTCTTATAGCGATCGTTCCCCATTATAAGAAAGATAGCTTTTTATTCACTACGGAAATAAAGCTAACGTTTTTTAGACTGCCCTGTTTCCTTCATTTATATTTCATGTCCCGTACCTTCGATGTTCCAGCTCTTCACTTAATACACTGTAGGAGTTCCATTTGCTTCAGCGGAATGGGGACAGTACTTTAACATTCCACAATGTTCACGACACGATGCAATAAATTAATAATGTTATTTGCTTTACAACCCACAAACTATTTTTACGATTTTCGGAAACGCCGAGGTGCCGGAATTTAGTCCCGTAGGAGTTCCTTTACTTAACAGTAAATCTACGGACACGAGGCTGAATTACTTGAGTTCAGTCAATTACCACCGGAGTGAGCCAGGATCGAACCTTCCAAGTTGGGGTGAGAAGGCCAGCGCCTCAACCGTCTGAGCCACGCAGCGCGGCTGTTAGTGGAATCTAAACAGGGAAATGTAAAATGCCGTGGTTAGTATTAATTCATCGAAAAACCGTATGTAATAAAACGTGTGTGATATTTAATTTCCTAACTTATGAATGTTTCTTACGTCTTTACAGCACGATGAATAATGACGAAGATATTTGTCAATACTAAATTTTAGCGTTGTAAATTGTTCAGTAACCCACCAGCGACTGGTAATAAATTTAGTAATTTGGAAAATAAACAAGGCATCTCTGTGGTTTAGTGGTTAGTGTGATTAGCTGCCACCCTCGGAGGCCGGGGTTCGATTCCCGGTTCTGCCACGAAATTTAAAAACAGAAGTGGTACTAGGGTTGGGTCGGAGTCCGCTCACCCTCGGGAGGTCGACTGAGTAGAGGGGGTTCGATTCCTATCTCAGCCATTCTCGAAGTAGTTTTCCCTGGTTTCCCACTTCTCCTCCAGGCAAATGCTGGTATGGTACCTAACTTAAGGCCACGGCCACTTCCTTCCTTCTTCCTTGTCTGTCCCTTCCAATCTCCCCATCCCCCACAAGGCCCTTGTTCAGCACAGCAGAAAATAAGAGATGAAATAAAAACATTATTAAACTCAGAATAGCATGTTAGCCAAGGTGTTGGACGCTACATGAGCTGTTTATATGAACATATTTCAGTAAAAACGTTTAATCTGGTAAGTTAGTGGGCCGATGACCTTCGATGTTAGGCCCCTTAAAACAACAAGCATCACAAGCTGGTAAGTTAGCAACTCTACTTCTTTAGGTTTTAATCTATTACATTTTTCTTCCACTCTACCAAGTACTCGTTCGTTCGTCGTTCGTAATCTGTTTACCCTCCAGGGTCGGTTTTTCCCTCGGACTCAGCGAGGGATTCCACCTCTACCGCCTCAAGTGCAGTGTCCTGGAGATTCAGACTTTGGGTCGGAGATACAACTGGGGAGAATGACCAGTACCTCGCCCAGGCGGCCTCACCTGCTATGCTGAACAGGGGCCTTGTGGAGGGATGGGAAGATTGGATGGGACAGGCAAGGAAGAGGGAAGGAAGCGGCCGTGGCCTTAAGGTAGGTACCATCCCGGCATTTGCCTGGAGGAGAAGTGGGAAACCACGGAAAACCACTTCCAGGATGGCTGAGGTGGGAATCGAACCCACCTCTACTCAGTTGATCTCCCGAGGCTGAGTGGACCCCGTTCCAGCCCTCGTACCACTTTTCAAATTTCGTGGCAGAGCCGGGAATCGAACCCGGACCTCCGGGGGTGGCAGCTAATCACGCTAACCACTACACCACAGAAGCGGACTCTACCAAGTACTCACGAGATTAAAAAGAAAGTTTATTAATTGAACCGGATGCTCACCACATCCTACCATTTATTTCTTCTTCGTGTAACTTTAATCGCATTATTACATTATTCAGCTTTACGGGCCTTGCCTCAAGTCCTCGTCTTACCTCCGCTTTGCTATCTCACACGTTTCGCGTGGAACTCGATAACGTAGGCTCCACGCGAGCCGGTATTTTACTGCCCCAAGTAGACGTGTCGAGGATTACTTGAGAACTTACAGGCAAAGTTATATTAAGAGTACGGTACTAAACTGTGTTATTTCCATGGTTTTGTTGGTACTAATCATGTGATGATAAGAAAGAGAAAATAATAACCATATGGCCTGAGCTACCGTGCGCAAACATTTTAATTTGACGCCATCTTGCTCGTCAATTTCCACGTTCCGTTTTACTCTAGGCCCACTAGATGGCAGCGTACGAATCTCTCTTGGACGTTTGGTCGGATGAGTCTTTGCATTTCGAGTGTTTGGTTCCAGCGGACTTGGAACTTTGATTTTCTTCAAGTGCCATGTTAGGACTTGTGTTTCAGTAACTAACTGAAGGAACTTAGAATTTCTTTCGTGAGTGTCGTAACTTTTACAAGTACTACATTTGAACTCGTATTTTGAACTTGTATTTTCGTAAACAGACTTTGGGAACATAGACATTTTCCGAGAGTCTAATTTGGACCTGTGTTTTGCGACAAGCTGTGGAAACATAAAACTTTCGTGTGAATGTTACAATTTTCCAAGTACCACATTGAACTTGTGGTTCATGACAAACTGTGGAAACTTAGAGTATTTCAGAGTATTACGTTGTAACTTATGCATCATAACAGATTGTGGAGACATGAAATATTTTTCGAGTGCCGCATCTGGACTTGTGTTTAAACTTGTGTCATCGTAACAGACTGTAAAAGCATAGAGTACCCATGCTATATCTGAGTTTGTGTTTTCCTCTCATGATGTTCCGAGGGAACATAGAACTTTTCAGTGTCATAATTGAACTTACAATTTATGCTTCGTAATCATTTTTCATGGACGGTGTTAGACTCTTTCCAAGTGCAGTTTTACTTTAATGATCACTTAATTTTGTTTATCGACGGAATAGGACATTTCCGAGTACCATTTAATTTACTTAATTTATTACAAACGTGCCAATGTGTCCTGAACTTGCATAAACCGTGCATCTTGTGCTTAATATTGTGCTCTAATCATAAACTGACGAGATCAGTGAATTAGGAGCTGTGATGACAATGATTAGTGACCCAATAGAACATTTTAGTCTGCTATGCCAATGTTAACAAGCTCATATCATGAACTTGACATTATAAATTACACATTATTTTCTCAACTAACATCTAACCCAATGTCAGATATTCAGTTCAATCGTCTTATTTTCAAGTGACAATTTATGAACATTTACGATTCAGCGAGGTGTTTGAATCAACATTTTGGTAACACTTGCCATATTTCATTTGCAATGAGTGAACGCAATAATTTAAAGGTCAATCTATTTAACAGTGCTACAAGTAAGTTGAATGCCGTACGGGTAACTTGTATGTGAATCACGCCTCACCTTTCATCAACATTGTCGTGGGATATCGAACCCCGGAACGTGTGCGCCTGGAGAATCGAGAACTCTCAAATCCTCGAGAACTTCGAGACATTCCAGAACTTCGAGAAATTCCAGAACGTCGAGAACTTCACATCCAAGACGGGCGTGGTTCCTGTTCAGGCCGTGCCCAGCAACCATCCCAGAGTCCGGAGATTCCAGCCTGCTACAACGCTTCAACTCAACTTGTATGAAAGGTGATATTAATTTGTCTTCAATGAACAATAAAATCAGATTATTAAAAAAATCTAAGTTCAATGAATTAATACCCCTCTCTGTACCAACTCCAATGTTTTCATGCCACACCCTCAGAAACAGTCCATGCTCTTCAAGCTAGGGTCAGCGCCTCAAAGATAGACATTTTTCCTGCTACAGTATGAAACATAATTTAATCTTAACAGATTTTAATAATTTTAATATATACCCCTCTATTAAGTTTAAACTCTGATTTATTTAAACCTTACTTGCAAATATATTAAAATACATTATCTATATAAATAAAGTTGTAGGGGGCCCGCTGTCTGTAATTTCGTTTGTTTTGCCAATTTTTCAGATATTTATCCGTTTTGGGTCAACTAAAGACCGAATCGGTGGTTTTTACTTTTCGTGTCTGTTTGTCTGTTCCACTATCTCGTCAAAACGGCTGGATAGATCTCAACCAAACTTCATATTTAGAGTATACGCATCCCGGGGAAGGTTTCAATATGCATAACATTTTAAAATCTTTGAATAGACCTGGTGAGCCGTATCCTGCCGGCCCATAATAATAATTAGAATATTATTTGACCCAATATGTAAAATTTATTCATAACAGTTACAGTCTAACATGTTAAAGCATCGTATCCCAAGATAGTTATACCGGATGGTGAGCAAGACAGTGACTCGCTGGACATTGCTTCATATTTCCGTATGACCGTGAGAAAGGATGGCGTAACCAAGCGCTGGCAAGGATCGACACGTGTAGTAGATGCTGACTAAGCAATATATTTCAGCCAATGGGAAATTAAAGACTTGGGAAACATGGAGGCTACACCGCGCCAAATCTTAATACTAGAATGACCAACGTGCTCAGTTGCTAAAGTCAGTTTCTGTAGGTAATCGGTTTTCCACAGTTTCAGAAGTCAGATATATTTGGAATAGTAATATAAAAATTGGTGGAAGCGATTTGCTAGTGTTTGAGCTGTGTTTTGTGAATATATCACAAATAATATTGTGTCAATCATATACGACGAATTTTCTGATTGGTGGTTGGTTCAGACACCCGGGAACCCCAGTATTAATATGGCGTCACCGAAGCCTCCTCAGTAACCTTAGCTCTGGAGAGCGTCACTCTGTGTTAAATGCTTGGATAGTGCGGAAGCACAAACTTTGAATTGGTGATCGTGATTGACATCGTGTTATTCCAGTAACAGTAGCTGTTCTAAATGATATTTTAAATTGTGCAGTTGGAAGATTTTACTGTTCTTGAGTAAATGGAATAGTATATTTTGGCAGAATTTACTTTCAATATATAAAGACGGTGCTTAGTGACCGATGTGTAGCAAGTGTAGTGGAGACGTGCTATTGTTTCACTACTTCGAAACGGGCGCGATTCGCGGGGAACTTCCGTAGCGAACCGTGTGCTGCTTTTAAAACTGTATTCTCACCCTTTAAGTGAAGTGTGTTATAATTATATCAGTGTGTTTAGCTGATCTTGAAAAGAGAAAGGGTATTTCGGCTCGTAGCATTAAGCAGCGAAGATATTGTCAACCATAGTCTTCTGTGTTCCAGTGGAGTATTTTCCAGCAAGATGATGGCGATGCATGCAGAAGGAAGAAGTGCATTCTCACATGTTAATGCTGTGATTAACATGGAGTAAATCCCTCAATCAGCGGGGATGTAAGCTGCTATCCTGGTATCTCGAGAGTCGTCGGATGGAATTCAGTTAAGATGCATGTGTTATTTATGGCATGATATGTAAATTATGTTAAGGTACTAGGGCAGTGTAGATAGAATTTTTAATTTTCATGTAAAGTAAGCCTGACGGCATGTGTTTGTTTAATTTTGTTAATATGGTAGATTCGGATACGAGAATAATGCATGTTTATTTTATTTTCATTTTGCTTTATGATTAGATGATTGGGAAAATGAGGGATTGATAGGATTAGTTGTTGTTTATTTACGCATGTTACTTAGTATAGGATATTCCGAGTTTTCCTTATATTTATATGCTAGAGGGGCTAGATTGAGAGGTTCATCTTTATACAACGTTCCATACGTATTAGTTCATTTCATTTCGGTTATTCAGAGAGACAGGTATAGATATCTGCATGACGTATGATTTTACGGAAGCTGACTGAAGGAGCTGCAGAACGTCGTTGTTTAAATAAGATCTTTGAGTTAAGTTGGATTCTGTTTTACGTGATGGTCTGTAAAGGACACGAACTGAGTCTCATAATGTGGAAGGCCAATGGGATTTATGAGAAATAATGAGATAAAAATTGCATGCCGAATTATAATGTATTGATGCAGGATGATTGTATGCCTGACAAGAGAAAGAATATTGTGCAGATGTGTGTGCCTGCTAAGTGTCTTCTGAGTGTATATTGTGATCAGAATGGACAGTATTAAATCCAGACTATTGAGTCTGATGATATTCAATGGTAAAAGCATGCTAAGAAGGTATGAATATACGTGAGTTTCCGTGTAGCCGGCGAAAGGCGTTATCTCATGGCAAGCTGATTTCTGGCCTGTGTTTATCTGTAGGCGTGAAGGAGACGAGACTTCCCTGTGACAGCCGCGGGAGACAGAATCAAAACTTTAGCATAGTGTTGAGTTCAACATTTCTTTTCAGCTCGTAATCTACCCGGAAGTACATGACGGATGACCGCGCAGTTGAGCGCTCAAATGCAGCAGAAGGAGGCAATGTTGCCCATTGCTTTCTTCATGATATCAAGGGTTATTTATATGTCTTTTCCCTTACAGGATGATGTTTTACATTGTTATTTGTGATTGTATACTTGTCTCGTTTTAAAAAGGGAACAGCCCGAGTGCTGAAGTATTGATGGTTTATCTAGTTCTGTCTAGATCCTTTGCAGTGAATCGGGTTTCACATTAGAATCTGTGTAGCATTTAAGACTTTACTCGATGTCCGATGAATAGATGTGTTTAGTTTGATTATTTGAATTGTTGTAAATATAGTGTAGGATATGCCCCTAGTATTTTGCATAACTTACATAGCGTCCATTGCGTCTTAATTATTTTCCTTTTCGTCGTAACTTTTCTGTATTATGTAATTTCTATTTAACAGTTGTATTTCGGCGACTCTCGGATTTAACTTAATTTTGGAAACCGTATCGTTGTGATGCGATAGTGTGAAACTCCATACGAAAATACCACATGTCAGTGTTTGCGTACACTTGTAGCCATACAATATAAACAATGGACTATAAGAAGCAGCTCAGTCTTGATGTATATAATGTTCTTTGTTGAACTTGATTTTTGATTTCAAATTTTGTCTTATCATTCAAGTAACGTTTTGATTTCCATTTATTTTCTACATTTTTGAGTTCTTTTTGACATTTATTTTTTCTTGATTTAATTGTTTTCTCGTAATATGATCGGGGATATTTATCAATAAATCCATCTTACCCCCTATGATTGTTTCTCATTCGTGTTATACCTCCATTTCCTGTCATTGATTGATATTTTAGAGTAGAACTTCGACTTTTTATCCTGACCCAACCGACAACCTACCCACACTCTGCCCAACCCTGAGTTAGTCGGATGTTCATACAGGAATGGAGGCATCGTCCTAGAGGGTATTTACCCCTGGGTACGGTATACTGGGGTTTATAGGAAAACCAGAACGGTTTTCCTCCATTTTCTCTTATACTATTGATTTTCTGTAAACTCCGTGGACCGTACGTGAAACGTCTCTTCATTATAAACAAATTTCGTTATGTTCATAATTTACCTTACTCTTCACATGGCGGAGAAATTTACTATTTTATGCGGGTATCATGCTCTGCATTTAGTGATCGACAGACCGAAAACGAACCTACAGGTTACTATGGCAACGTCTCTGACTGCTTGCCAGCAGGGAAGTAACGTATTGCCATTTTCCTCATCATGCTTTTAAATTCGTGGTTGTTCCTTGGGTCAATCGGACTATCTGCGGGATATTGGCGGAATATCGTTGGAGGTTATAACCGCCCTCGAATAGATTAAGTAATAACACCATTAGTCATCTTATCTGTTCTCATAAGAATCACTGCGCCTAAATTTCTCCTCTGTTACCGCTTTATTATATCCATGACTCATACCAGCATAATTTATTGAGGGGCATTTGATTTTCCAATACATTCACTTGGCATTTACATAGTTGTCGTTAGACAGCTGTCCTCAGTTATAATCCATTTTTTATTAATTTCAACTTTCTTAACTGTATTATTTTTTCCTTAATTACCCCGTATGTACGCGAGTGCTAGAATCTACTGGATATATTTCCACCAAACTTCATATTTAGAATCCACCTGTCCTTCGGTAGGTCTTAGGGTGAATATTGTTTCTAAATCCCTGAACTAATTGGGGGTTTATACGAAACCGAAACCGTGATTTTGCACTCCCACAAAATATACACAACCAAACTTAATGGAAATCTACCTGCCTTAATGGAAATTAATTTATAAACCTTTTTTCTCATGTGCATCATTTCGATACGAGGATTAATAAGCGAGATATCATTAACGGACCGTTTTTCTGTACAAGTCCCATCGGACTTAACTCAAGAGCGGGTGCATGTAAAGCGTATTTCTTATAACTTGAAAACTACTGAAGATATTCGAACCAAACTTTATATTTAGCATCCACCATTCCCGGAATGGACTGGTGGTTTATAGGGAACCGAAATGGTGATTCTTCCACAGGATATAAGGTACAAGACCAATCTGACTGGAAATCGACCAAACGTGATGGAATTCCATCTCTAAAACTTTTTTTTCATGTGCATTTTTTCGTCAGGAGGATTAATAAGGGAGATATCATGAATGGTCAGTTTTGCAGGTTAAGTCCAGCGGACATAGCCCAAAAGGTGTTGTACGTGGAGCAGATTCCTTATCTATCTATATAAATAAAATCGTAACGACTGTGTGCCTCTACACTGACTATTTTGGCGAAATTTTCGTACAGCTACACGTTTAAGGGGTAATAATAGCCAACTGCATATTTTTTGGTTTAGTTTCCTGAAAGTCCTAATGTGTATCCTCCTCACCCCAAATCCAGATTGCGGCATAATCTGCCAGACGAAAAAGAAAATGGAAATTTGACAAAATTATACGTTTTAGCCCGTAACGGACGGAAAACTTCCAAGATCTTTAAATTTTTCACGTTTTATCCCCGAAGAATATCGAAATATGGAGGCAATTTTAATGATTGTGCAGACCTTCGGGAAGTCCTATCAGATAACGGATTGCACAATCTTCGTTCAATTTGGAATGATCTATAACATTGGTCTTATGACCTTTTTGTCGTATCTGTATCCTTTTTACGTTTGATTTTTCTCTGTTAATCGATGTTAAGTAAATTTGGAATTTTCACATGCATAATTCATACTTTCAATCACTTATAGGAAATATAGAATCATCAAACTCTTCACGAAAATTGGCCCACCCAGTAGCCATATGTGAGCCAAATGCTATGTATGTAGCTGTCACATAATTATCCGAAAAGTAATGCAATGTGAGATAATCTTACAAGAACTTTACCCTGTTCAACGTTTCTAACTCAATCTGACCCAAGAATAGATGAGATATCATAGGACCAGCCGTTTAGACCACTAAATCCGGCGTCTTATGGTAGAATCCTTTGTCGATATGACGTACGTTTAGCAGCAGTTATCTGTAAATGAAGGTCTGCAATATTGTAAACATATACTTTCGTATGTCGATCTATATATATATATATATATTCACTGATGTCGATTTGTAGCGTGTGTCAGCTATTGTAATCAGTACTCCCCATACCGACTTTGACTGGCAATAGGAATGGGGTCCTTCTCCAACTTCTGTGTAACGGGCAGTAGTAAGGAAGGCCTACCATTGTAATGAATAGTTCCCTTCTCGATTTGACTTGCAGAAGGCAAGGGAGAATGCAGTTTTGTTTAAAACTCCCATACCCGATTGTGTTTGGCAGTAGGCAAGGGTGCCCGCAATTATAAACAAATGTCCTCATCTAAAATATGACTGGCTTTAGGCATAGTGGCCTGCTATTTGATGGAAACTTACCATCTTGGTGTGACTGGCAGTAAGCTGGCTGGCAGTAGGAAAAGGGGCCTGACATTATAATGATAACTGCACAACTCAATTTCGACTGATAGTAGGGTAGTTGCCTGCCATTATAATAAAAGAACTCCTGTTATCTCTCTGGAAGTAGGAAAGGGGGCTGCCATTGTAACGAAAACTCCCCAAATCGATTGTGACCGCGCAGTAGGCAATGGGGCCTGCAATTATAATGTAAATTTCCCAACTCGATTGTGAATGGCAGTAGGCAAGTGAGCCTGCCGTTATATCACAAATCCGTAACAAGGACTTTACATTGGAAACAGCGTATGGGGACCTCCCCATGCTGTTTCTCAGATAACGCTAAGAGACATGCAATCTTAAAACAATCTTATTTACTGCAAGTACAGTATTTACTTCGATATTCGAATACAATGTAGAATACTGTAGCGAAGCACGGGTACATTTGCTAGTATTTACTATTTGTGATCCAATTTCACTTTTTCCAGATTGACAAACTTAAAATCTCTCTGCACGTGTCGTGAAGCATGTAGAAAAGTCTTAACTTAATTTGGTTGTATTTATAATCAACTGAAGTTATTGTTTTTATTACCAAATATTTGTTATTCTTATTTTTATTATTAATATTTAATTACTAATTATTATTTATTTGCTTACTTATTTTAGGTAATGAAGTCGTGAGAATTGTAAATCATGATTGCATACCTGATGAGGCTCAACTGGATATAAAACAAGCAATATTGTACTCAAAGAAACGGTCTGGAGAAGAGCCTAGTTCTTCTATACCTCAGATTTAATCTGAAAAAAAAAATCAAATTTTGCATAATAAAGGATATCAACTTGTAAAACACATTCCTCAGATTGCAAATATTAAACATTCAATGTACTATGTAAGAAATAAGGATCATGGAGTGCAGAAAGAACCGAAGTTAGCGTCAGAAATCATCAGTGAAGAACTGTTGAAAATCTTTGACGGAAAGAGCTTTCTCCTTTCAGATGACGGCACAGATGACAGAATGTTTCGCCAGTTCTTTAGCTAAGGAAATATTGCGAGAAGAACGCGTTGGTGGTACATTTAACAGTGCAAGCAGCCAGTTCGCCCAACTATACACGATACATATCGACATGGGAAGTAGTGAAAGTGAAACTAACATCAACCCTCTATTGTATTTGCACTTCTTCCTGACAAGAAAAACGGAACATATATTCGGATGCTCGAAAACATGCAAGCTGTTCCAGAATGGAAACCAAGAAATTCACAGTAGACTTTGAGACTAGTGCGATTTAAATCTGCTCTAAGAGAAACATTTCCTCAATCTGAGATTCACGGATGTTTTTTTTTTTCATTTCATGCAGTGTCTGTGGAGGAAGGTTCAGGAAATAGGAATGAAGACTCTTTACAAGGAAATCGAAGAAATCGGACGAAATGTAAGAAAATGTGCTGCGCTTGCTTTCCTGAAGCCGGAGGATGTAGAGAGTGGATGGATTCTAATTCACAGTCAAGCTCCGCCGGATGTGAAATTAACAGAATTCTTCGGCTATTTTGTTGAGCAATGGGTGGCTGAATGAGTCTATCCCGCGGGAGATGTGGAACTGTTTTAACGTTAGACACAGAACAAGTAATACTATTGAAGGGTGGAATTACGAAATCAATAGTAAAATTGAAAGGCCTCACCCAAGAATGAGAGATTTCACCAGCTGTCTACAGCTGGAAGCAGAGCATTCAGATCATTCAGTTATGCGGATGGACTTTTATTTGGAGGGAACTAAAAGAAAAAGATAGTAATGTAAACGGGACGAAAGAATTGCTCGAAGCCGAGGAAGTGCAATGTGGATGGTAACTTGGAAAGGTTTCTGGACGTAATGTCATTTTTCCTCAGAATGGAGTAAACGTAAGTGTCGTTCGTTCAGGACACGTGTCTATTATTAACAGTATGTATGTAAAAGCATGACGAATTTTATAGATGAGAAATAATTATAAGCTCAAATTAATACGTAAATAATTAGTAGTAAAAAGGACAAACTTCTTTAAGAATGAAAACAGTTATTCTGACAAAGCAAAGAAAAAAAAGCAATTATGCGACTATGTCTTTATTATTTTAAAGGACGAACACGGTTAACCGTGCGGGTTCATGGCGTCTTCCAACCCCCTGTCGTTAACTTCATCTGCGGAGCTACACGGCAGACCTATCCCGAAAACAAGCTAGGTGCTCTAAAAGAAAAATGAAAAGGCACGCAGTCCCAGTTAGCGCTAACAATGAACCTTTACGCACTTGCACTAGTAATTAAAGTGCAATGTACATAGTTTATCTGTAGGAAATAGGCACATGGAGACTACTAATGGTGTGTCCGCAATCAAGACGACACCGGTGTCTGAGTGATAGGAATCGAAGGGTGTGATCAAGATAGGAATATACCAGGATGATTAGAGTAGCATGTAGGTTGAAGTAGTTATGTAGATATAAAAGGTTATGATAGGATAGCATGAACAATTCTGTGGACCTATAACTCAATAATAATTGAACCTCCTCGTCGCAGTGAGTTATGGGCTCGTGTCATCACAACACTTGGCAATCAATTCCTAAAGACTGTCGTACTTGATTCATGGTAGTCGTGTATTGACGTGTACCCCAGCAGGTCCTGGCAGAAATATATCACTATTACATCCCTGTTTGGATTCCTATTTATCAGAATACATCTCACTAATAAAGCTCATGTATCGTCCTCATAATAACTTGTAGAGATCACATGAGTCACGGAGTATAAACACAGTTATTGAGAGCTTAGTTAAGTCGTTGATTTCCTTAACTCTGGACAGAGGTAATATGATACACCGGGTAGCCGGCCCGTCACTTATTCTTTCTGGATATATACCAAGGTGGTTAAATCACGCATCGCTACTGTGACGGAGCCAAACTGCCATGAAACAGGTCCAATTCCCAGGCTAGTTAACTTTTTTTTTACGCTTTATGCCTTTGATGTCAGTGTCAATTGAAAGATACGAGTTCCTCAGTTTAAAGTGTCTGTGAAGGTTGGTATACATACAAAGGTTACTCTACAGTTCTACGGAAAATGGACGTCAGTCCACAAATTAGGTAGTATTTAGATGTGGGGTGGGGGGTATGTAGGCATATAATTCATGAAGCATGATGTGTCTTTTTGAATTTCTCCACTCAGTACTGAAACCTACAGGTAACATTCAAACTCATTAATTGTGTTGAAAGTATTGAAACCAATGGAAGTTGTTTCCATTTAGCATGGTAACAGTTCTGTTTGATCAACTGTACAATCGTTAATTTAACGTCAATAGCTACTGGCGCCAGTTGACCAGTGCTATTAATTGTTGTGAGTGTAAACATTTCTGGAACGTAATCGATACTTCATGTCACACAATACCTGCCATTGCCTTTTACTTTATATCGTATTAACCGATGCTCGTTGTGTTCTTTGCGATATCATACTAAATGCAGTGTCCCTAGAAGATAAATTTAATTTCAACAAATGTTTTATAGCCCACTTCTATTTGTAGTGGTTAGTGTTCGATTCCCGGCTCTGCCACAAAGAGTAGTACGGGGGCTGGAACGAAGTCAACCCAGCCATGGGAGGTCAACTGAGTACAGGGGGTTCGATCCCCACTTCAGCCATACTCGAAGTGGTTTTCCTCTTCTGTTTAGGTCAAATGCCGGGATACTACTTAACTTAAGGTCAGGGCTGCTTCCTTCCCTTTTCTTTACCTGTCCCTTCCAATACTCCCATGCTGCACAAGGCCCCTGTTCAGCATAGCAGATGAGGCCGCCCGAGCGAGGTACTGGTCATCATCCTCAGTTGTATCCCCGATTAAATTTCTCATGCTCCAGGAAACTGCCCTTGAGGCGGTAGAGGTGTGATCCTTCGCCGAGTCCTGGGAAAAAACCAACCCTGGACGGTAAACGGTTAAATAAATGTTTTATAAACGCGATGGTCGTTACGTAAAGTAAACCAAGAATAGAGAGAATCAATGTCAAAATAAACAATCAGAAAGGGAAAAATATACAAAAGTATTGGTATTAATAACCACAATTCTGAAAACAGACATATGAGATGTCAAGTGAAAAATTGCGAGCTCCACGTACGTATAAAATGTTTCCTTGGCCAAGCTTTAAACTAGGCGTTACTTACAATATTTGCATAAGTTACGACACAAAGGACACTACTGTGTAAAAACGACACTTTTTTCTTTGTTTCTGAATCCGAAGATTAGTGGGCAGCGATTTTTCTGTCCAATGATTTGATGAATGATCTGGAATCTGGCAATAATATCCACAAAGGTGTTGTGTCTGTACCTGTTCATTAGGTTTAATAGACCCTTTCAAGAACTGACCTTTCCTGCAGCTACGGTTGGCCCATCTTCATTAATTTTTTCCATCCAGGTTTATGGTTCCATTCGCCACCAACACCACAATTAGAATGAATTTAAACTTCTATTTTCAATTTTGTCAGAGTCGTTATTTCCGTGTCATAAAGAGTAACACTCCAGATATTTCTTTTTAAATTTCTATTCTAACTTCTTTCCTTTCTATATAAGTTTATTTTTGCATCTCACCGACTGAGATAGGCCTTATGGCGACTACGGGAGAGAAGATGGCTAGGAGTGGTAATAAAGCGACCGTGGCCTTAGTTAAGGCACAACCCCAGAATTTGCCTGGTCTTAAAATGGAGAACCATGGGAAACATTCTTCAGGCCTACCGACAGTGGGATTCAAACCCCATGTCTCCTGAGTGCAAAGCTGACAGTTAAGTGACCATACCATGTAGCCAATGGCTCGTTTACCTTCTTTTCAAAGGTATTTTAGTAGTTAGCATGTCTTTCTGGCTTGGACAATTCTGCTTTTTATATCTCTTGTGCTTCGAACACCTGAAGTAATTTAAATAAATAAATAAATAAATAAATAAATAAATAAATAAATAAATAAATAAATAAATAAATAAATAAATAAATAAATAAATAAATAAATAAATAAATAAATATTCCTCTACCGATTTTCCTACACCTGTGGGATTGCGGGTGCCAACTGCGTTGCACATGTAGATTTGGACCTGTTTTACGGCCGGAAGCCCTTCCTGATGCCAACCCTATGTGGAGGGATGCAGTCACTATTGCACGTTTCTCTGGTGGTTGGTAGTATTGTGTGTTGTATGAATATGATAAGAAGAGTGTTGGAACAAACACAAATACCCAGTCACCGAGTCAGATGTATTAATCACATGAGAGTAAAATCTCAGACCCAGCTGGGAATCCAACCGGGATCCTCTGAAACGAAGGCCTCAACGCCAGATGTCAGCAGACAGCCTACTCCAGTTGAATAATACCGAGGGATCTGCTCAATGCTTGGTTTCCTCATCTGACGGAGGAATCACAACAGCGTTCTACGCTTTAACTGCATATGAACACTGAGGAAAGATGTGGGATTGAATCCAGGCTTAGGCACGGAATATCAATCAATCAATCAATCAATCAATCAATCAATCAATCAATCAATCAATCAATCAATCAATCAATCAATCAATCAATCAATCAATCAATCAATCAATCAATCAATCAATCAATCAATCAATCAATCAATCAATCAATCAATCAATCAATCAATCAATCAATCAATCAATCAATCAATCAATCAATCAATCAATCAATCAATCAATCAATCAATCAATCAATCAATCAATCAATCAATCAATCAATCAATCAATCAATCAATCAATCAATCAATCAATCAATCAACCAATCAATCAATCAATCAATCAATCAATCAATCAATCAATCAATCAATCAATCAATCAATCAATCAATCAATCAATCAATCAATCAATCAATCAATCAATCAATCAATCAATCAATCAATCAATCAATCAATCAATCAATCAATCAATCAATCAATCAATCAATCAATCAATCAATCAATCAATCAATCAATCAATCAATCAATCAATCAATCAATCAATCAATCAATCAATCAATCAATCAATCAATCAATCAATCAATCAATCAATCAATCAATCAATCAATCAATCAATCAATCAATCAATCAATCAATCTCTAAAGGCAAAGTCTTGTCGATTCAACCATTGTCTTCTCTCTTCAGCTTGTCGTTTCATCTCACAGTAGGAACTACATCCAACGTTTTGTACTAATACTTGAAGGAATTGCTTCCTAGGTCGATCTCGTCACTTCTTTCCTAAGATCTTTCCTTCTAGTAGAGTGGTTAGAAAAGTTTTATAACGCACTGTGTATATCAACTTGAACAAAAAAGTGCTGTTGAATCTCCTTTCCACGATATGAGCTGGTATATTTGAGATCCTTCAAATACTTCCGGACTGAGCCAGGATCGTTACGGATATCTCCAGATAGACTTTACTGAAGCTGTTTTGAAAATACGAGTGGATGGGTATCACAAACGACTATAAAGAATGCAATACTAATCTAAAGTGAAAGGGTAGAAAATGTGACTACCCTATTGCCACGAACCCAAATCACTCGTTCTCTGGACGGATGTTTTAATTGATTCCACGAGGACGGTAAAGAGAAGAGAGTATTAAATTTAGGACATTTGAAGAGGAATTAGTCACTATTTCCTGGTTAAAAATGATATATCTTCATTATATTCTGATGCCAACTGTTATTGAGTACGGGATATTCTGGCAAAGAGTATGTGCTTTCAATAATATGTAGTCATATTCAAATAGAGAGCTACCACTATCTGCTCTACACGTAATACTGTTCTCCTCATTATCCCTTCCTGCAACCTCAGCTGTAATGAAGTTGTTGTAGGTGCACTTGCTGCGTAAATTCTGTTTACACGGGCATCATTCACCTGCCAGCGCGTGCATCTCTCTCGACTGTTCAATGTGTGCTCTCCAGACAGTACATCCTAATGAGTTCCCCTGTAGCGTACTGCGGTAGGCTACCCATTTAACTCCTCTGTATGTATAGGAGTTGAGGCTATCATGGCCGGCGTTATGAAAAATGTGTGCATTTTCCGGGGTTGCAGGCCGTGCTCCAGGAGGATGTGACGGTCCGCACGGTTCACTGAAAACAGTGTTCGGCATCTTCAAGGGTTCTGAATGATTTCGTAACCATCGAAGTCATTCGCAACCCTTGAAGATGCCGAACGCAATTTTAGGTGAAACCTCGGGAGCATCACAGCCTACAAGCTCGGAGAATACAGACATTGTTCAACTCTTCAGTATCCGTTTTACTGTGTAAAAAGCTTCAATTTTAAGCTTTTCATTCTGGTGGACTGCTGTAGCACCCGTGCGGGAGTGATGACATACTGCCGTCGTATGTCGTTCGGGTTTTCTGTGCTTCGCGACGGCAGACTGTTGAAGTTCCACCTTCGTGATATCTAGCGGCTGTCTTACGATTCTGTAGTTATTATCAGAGTCACCAGATGTCAGGGGGGGATCAGTTAGAGGGTAAGATTTCGAATGCAGTGTTGCCACTTTTGGGAGAATTACCCTAATCCAGGGTAATTTTATGCTACATACAGTGATTTTAGGGGAATTTTATTTTAGGGGTAATTTTTAGGGTAATATTGACAAACTAGAAGTTTTGAATACGTATAGAAAATAATTTATTATTAAAGCATTATTTGACTACAAATATATAAAATTAAATTGAGCCAGTCTTATTTCCAATTGTGCTGTAACAGTTTTATGAGAGTTCCAATTTAATGCAATATTAAACATCATGTTTGGTATGCGTAGTTGAATTTATCGTGTCTGTTTCTAGGTGATTCGTGCTGCAATTTTTTATTAGCTCCATCTAATACAAAATTATCTCTACTGATGCACTTGACGATGGCAGACACATTAATAGAGTGAAAGCAGCCTTGAGATAAAGAACACCTGTTATTATTCAGCTTTCTTCAGAGTAAGAAACCTATTTCCAATAATTTAAAAAGATCAGGATTGAAACCTAAACACTCATTATCAGTCATATTGTGACGCAATTTTACAATTTGATATACACACGTAAACACATCTCCATTAGAGATTGTTGTGCCTTCCAGCATTCAGTCTGCAAGTCCTTGTTAATTAACTAATCTCCTCCTCAATCCTCTGTTTACAATTCGTTCTGAAGCCTCATTTAGTTGCGCATATCTTTATAATAAAATCACTAAACATTAACTCCAATCACCGTCACCTTGGTCTTCCCCTGCGTCACTTACACTCTTCCATTCACCTCACATAACCCACCCCGAAGGCTATTTATACGTTAAAGTATAATGAATGTGTTCAGTGAAATGAAAGTTAAACTAGAAGAGCTGTGCTGCTGTGCAGGTCACATACCTCGCCTGTCGTAGTCATATTGTCCTTTACAATGGTTTTATGAATATTTAATAAGAAGCACGTTGTGATCTGCCGCAGTTGTTAGTCAGAATTTATCCATTCGGGCGCCATCATGCCGTCTGTTTTGGTGAAAATCTATCCATTATTCTTTCGTCCTGCAGTTCTTGATATAAAGCTTCACATTGTGTCGTAGAAGTCAATTCTATTTTTAATCGCACTTCTTTTATATAGAGCAGTTGTCTTGTGAGCTCATAGGTTAGTCTCGAAGGAGAGCTTTTTGCCAGGCAGAGAACACTTTTAAGATGCATGGCCTTCACTCTTTCTAATGCAGCTCGGTTATCCTTCGATAGGTGTTCCCTGGTAATGTCTACGCCGTATGTCATGTTGGGGTCTATTTGCACGTAGCAGCATGTTAGGAACGCTCTGCCATCTGTTGAATATATTTGGAAGCTGGGGAAGGTTACAGAATCAAAGAGTATCTAGCAGGGAATGGTATTCTTCCGTGATCAGAGGAAGTGTATACTCTCTGGCTTGACAGGTAGTAACCGAACATGGCTGCATGCAATGACATTACCAAGGATGCAAATAAAATATATCAGAATATTAATGAAAGTGTTGGTCGCTTAGCAACTTGATAAGTACAGAATGTATTGCGGGTTAGTGTGAGCCTTCGCCTGCAATTATTGGAGTGATCATTTAATTACTTCAGTTTTAGGTTCCTCAAGATTGGCTGAACTTATAGACCTATCAATGTCACATGATTCACCGGCAGGTAATTCTGGAGAGAACAAAAATGAAGCAGTTCGGTCCAGTAGAACGGATGGATGGATTTGTCAAAGTTGTTTTTAGTAAACTCTTTTAATATCTGGATGATTGTGAATCATACGACCTTCGGCTCACACGGGGATGTGCGTAGCAAGAAACATGCCCGTTATTTGACAAAATGATTAACCGATTTTTTCTAGACATAGTTTTTCGATGTCTTCCTTGAATTTCCTTTGTTGATTTCCTTGTCAGACCTACCGTATGATATTTTATGTGCGTGTTTCAGTCACCACAATCTGTTACTTCTTATTTCAGTTACAATACTTGAATGCCCATAAACTTCCTCCAGTTCTCTGTTTTCCCTTATTCTCCCCTGTTCCCCTTCATTCACTGCACCAACAATATTTATCAGTACTTTTGTTTCCCATAGTTCAACAGTTTTTCATGTGCTCTGGTCCATGTTTCACAACCAGAAATTACCAGTCGTCGTACTACTGTTCGATGAACTGTCATCTGCTAAAGCTGCGTGATTTGAGCACTTTCGGCAGAGCTAAGTTGGCCTTAATGTCTGCAACAATCCTACATCTGATTGTTATTACAACTTATCGCACTTCTCGCTGTTGTTGAACCCATTTAACTTTATGAAATTATCTTTCATAATTCTAACGATCGTCCTAGATGAGGACAAATGCCGAGTTTTGGAGTTATTCACTCTAAGTTTCATTTCTTCTGCCACCTTTTCTAATCTGTTCAGTCCTTTCTCCAGGTATTTTAATATGTCCATCTGTGAATCAGTGATACAATGCCTGCCTCATGTTCTCAAGAGATCGCATGTTCAAACCCGGCTGAAGCCGTCAGGCTTTTTAAGAGTGGGAAGATGTCCATTGCGCACTGTATGCTGTACAATGACAGTACGTAGACACCGATAATGACACATTTGATTCTTACCCTACAATAGCAATTAACATTCATCAGTAGGTCGACTAATAGAATTTCTTTGCCATCTGGTGCAGTAAACCAGAACGCCGATATTGAGCCGCTGGTAGCATAAATGATGGTGGCTTATACATTATTCTTCTCCTTTTATTTTTTATTTTTATAAAGGTAAATTAATGACTTCTTTGGAGTGATTTCAACCGCTTGTTGCATGGTCATCCTTAGCAAGTGATTTCCGTTAACAACAACGTTGTTAGGAAGGCAGTAATTTTCTCCTTAATGATCGGGACGTTTAGAAGTTCACAGTAGACTCCACGAGATGTCTGTTATTTATTTATTTATTTATTTATTTATTTATTTATTTATTTATTTATTTATTTATAGTGCCATTTTACAGCGGCGAAGTTAGCGCTCGAGGCCCTCTCTTACACTTAACCACATCCTAATCAAAATCTTAAATAAAATACTAAGATACTTAAAATAGTTAAAACTACATAAATTAATAGAATTAAAATTAATTTAAAAATTACTTACTAAACTCATATTAAACCTAATTTATATTAAAACTCTATTAAAATATACTAATCCTCAGGCACGCACACATTCATACTTCAATCATTCAGTCAGCTGTTCTCAGCAGGTAGTCTCGGTAGGCGACCTTAAATCTTGATAAAGATTTCGTTTCTCTGACATGAGGTGGCAGGGAAATCCATAGTCCAGCGCCGGTAACCACAAATGTTCTATTAATGTTATTTGCGCGGTGAACTGGAATAGAAATAAAGGATCTCGAACGTATATTTCAGTTGTGAAATAAAGATAAAAAGGTGGACTTAGAAGAAATATACAGTGGCTGATTTGCAGCTAACACTCTAAATACCATCGTTAAAATGTGTAGCTGCCGACGTTGTCAGGCTTCAGCCATGGCAGAGCCTTATAGTATGGGATGATATGAAAATCATGCCCGATATTGTAAATAAATCGCAGAAAGCAATTCAGTGCTCGTTGAAGTTTATGTGCTTCTTCTCTTGTCATGTCAACTAAAACAACAACACAGTAATCAAGAATAGGGAGAACCAGTGTCTGTATTAGTTTGGAAAGGATGCTGCTGCTCAAGACCATCTGCTATTGGTCGACAGTTGAGCTGCTGGATGACTCTGCTTAAGATTTGATTCACCGATCATCAAAGAGAAAAATACAAGAACTGCACAGAGAATATGATCTGAATTAAGTATCTTCATTGAAGTTACTCTGCTTTGAGATACTAAGATTTTTCTACAGTGTGAAGAATATCTATACTTGTATTGATGTCTCTGTGTTCTGTGTGTCTGTTATAGAAATGTAGATAGAAGAAGTTGTAAGACAAGAAGGAAACAATTGTTTAATTCTGATCAATTCCAGACCCCCGACTGTTGCCTCAACTTTCGTTTCTGCTTTGACAAATTGCCACCTGTACACGCGATATGTCAGCCACCGACTGTGCTGCAAATTTCTTGTCACAGAGAGGGAAGGACTAAAAGAGAAAAGAACAGGTGAAGGCCGAGGAAAAAACTGTCACCTTATTTGGTCTCTGTCTCTACCTTTAGCGGTTATTTTCTAGTCTGTAAACTACATTTGAAATGAAAAGGACTATTTGAACTGTTGATTGTTGCTCCTTCTTCGGTAAGGGCCAGTGTTGATTCTATGAAAGAAAAAGGATTACCTTTATTACCTGAGTGAGGAAAGGTCCTTCTCCATTTCAGTGATGCGTGTGTAATGAGCTGAGAGCTGTGACTCGTGCGCCTCTAAATTATCTAACCAGGTTGCTGTAGTTACCTTTCCTGTTTGACACCTGTTGATCCACCATTGATTTCTCCCATAACCAATGGCTTCACATTTCATTTATTGTTGAGTTTTCAATTTCCTAATGATGTCCTCATATTTTGGGAAAGTCAGATTCTTCGTCTCCATTTAAAATTACCATTTGCCGACTATTTTGTTGTTCTCTCCAGTAAACACGAGTCACAATTAGATCTACTGTGATCGCAATGTTTGATATTTGCAGATCAGTAAATACAATATACTGAAACACGGCCTCTCAGGGTGCATGCACCGGTGCATTGCGCGGTGTAGGATGCATTTCCCTACGCCTGTCTTCCGCTTCTTTACTTGCTCTGCAGCGCTCTAACATCAGAGCCGAGTTTAGCCGAGTTTAGCCGAGTTTAGCCGAGCTTAGCCGAGTCGCCCCGAGACAAAACGCTGGTCCGAACCGAGCCGAGCTGGACGTGCGCCTCGCTTTGCACGCGTGAAATTTTGGGCGTTTGAGAGGCGTTGTGCTGAAGGATAGATTGTTTCTCCCTCTCAAGAGATAACATCTTTTGAGTTTAGAGAGACAACCACGTGGCCTCTTGCTGAGTTTGACTTTATCGGTTTCATGATCATCTCCAATATTTGATGGAAAACTCCTGTTCTTTTCTGTCTCTGATCATTTTTGGTTTGTGAAGTCGAAGGTCTCTTCTTCACCTGTCTTTCTTAGGGTTATATCGTCATTGTTTGAATAGTGTCAGCATCGTCCTCATTTGATGTTCACAACAATTGATTATTCTGCCTTTTTCTCCGAGATGTGTACATATCCAATGACGAAAGGATCTGTCCAAGAACACAGTTTTCAGATGTAGTTGTTGCACATTTTGAATTATATGTACATTTATTTAATTCATCAACAATATTTGTTATTATTGATGTAAATTGGTTCTGACCTGCATGTTAGACCGTTCCGAGAACATTTTCCTCTACGTTCATTAATTATGAGAGCAATATGGGAAGAATTTAACAATACTTGAGGAATACGATAGTTTCCAAATCTCCAAACTTTATCGGTGTTTGTTTAATTAGGTACATATTTTAATTGTCAGCATAAAATACATTAGGAAATGAAATAATATTATGAAATAGTTTGTTATGAATTCGTAACACAACAATACTAAACAATATTGCACTTCTTACGTAACATTGACAGTTGAAAGAGTCGAAAATTCCCCTGTTTACCAAGGTTTTACACATTATCTTTACGATCTCTTCTCACTCATTTAATAAATTAAGGATCTCTCTTTATTCATGTAATAAAGGAAAGTCCTGTAAATCTGTCGGATAATAAACTGAGGATCTCTCATAACTCGCGTTAAAAAGAAAGTTATTTACTTCTTTCACGTAATAAACAAGGGACTTCTTGTTACTCGTCCAATAAAGAAAGGTTTTTACGCCTGTCAGATAATAAAGGACATCTTGGTCACTCACATAATAAAGAAAGTTACTTACGTTTATCATACAATACACAAAGGAACTTAGTCAATAAAAGAATTAAAGGAAGGGCCTCCCTTGTGTCAAAATTTAAACGTCATTGCGGCTCTCATTAACCGCTATGGAGTAATCTGTATGAACAAGGTTTGTAATTTCTGAACCGTATCAAGTGTGCTAGGCGAGTCAGTCGCAGGCACATACCAAATATGCTTGTAGCTTGTGGTGGGCAGCTTCCAGCCCCCGTGGAACTAGCACTAGTTACGGACGAGCTGTGTCAGCACTGTTTGTGTACGATTGTGAAGTGATGATTGGAACAGCTACAGTAGAGCTCCTGGGCAATGGCCAAGGGGAATCTGAAAGGCATACAATTAGCAACGTCCATCGTATTTGATTGATTGTAAATGTTTACTTTGGGGCGTGAGTGGTCCAGTTTTGCTATTTCTATTGCTATAGTTCTATCCCCATTGAGTTTTCATGACACTCGCCGTCATGCTTTAATTTTTGCACCTCTCTATTTGTATTAGTTCTTTTGTCATTATTACTTTCTTTGCTGGAGGCTAGTGGAGAATGAATGCGACAAAATTTAGTATGTGGTGCACAGAGGCAAACCCAATATTTTTCAAGAGTGGAAGCATGTCCGTAGAAGTATGGTTCGGGCACTGTCAACATTTGACAACGTTTCGGATATAGCGATTGCTGTACGTTCCAAATTTTGTCAAAAAGCCTCCACCACCCTAACAAGAGCATCACATGGGGCGTTAAACTACAAAAGGGGTGCGAATTGTTGACCTCTAACTTGAACACAAAGCCTTCATCGGTGGTGCGGACATTCATGCACATGTTGAATATGTCAGTTACTGCGTGGATTCTTGGTCCTCCTTTGATGATGCAGGAGTCTCGTTCATCATACTTCCTTGGCATCCCACATCAGTGGAGAACATGAAGAAACTGCAGGGAGTAGAGCGTCGCGCCGAAAAAACTAATCAGCAGTCACTCCCCTCCCATCCTATAAGGTAACCTTACATTGAGATAAAAGCCAAGCAAAATCAGCTGATATTTCTCCAGAAATCCCCTTCTGCCCCTGTAGGCACTCATCCCTTCTAACGTCTATCCCATGTTTACCGCTCAGCTCATAGAGGCGAAGGAGTTAAACCTTGTCCGCCTTTCGCCCGCACCTCTGTTTTTCAGAAGGGTTCTTATTGGCACTCGACAAAGCTGTGGAACTCGGTGTCAGGGGATGTCAAGAACTTTCCTATTCCAACATTTCAGTTGTACATGGAACTGCTGCATGTGACTGCGAGTGTGTGAGGAATGAGTGATTAGCTCACTGTCGATAGAGAGAATGAACGAGCAGTAACTATACACAGTTGTATTTAAGTGTTCTGTAAACTATGGAAAAGTTGTAAATAATGTTGTAAGACAGATCCAGGGGACATTTTATATTTACGTGGGGGCTCACGCGTTTTCTATAGACTTTCCATATTTCTGTACAGAAGTGTAGTAAGTAATAATATTACTAATACCTTCGATAATACCCCGAACAGTGTATTCTGTTCCCCTTCTCCTCGCCATATACTCAGAGCTGATATTGAAAGAAGCTCTCGAGAATGAAACAGCTGGCGTTAAAGAGAACGGATAATTCATTACTAACGTGAGATGTGTTGATGGTACAGCCCTTCTTGCAGATTCAGACCTACGACTACAGCATTAACGTAGCCAGATCCAAATACGCTGTGAGTATCAACATCAGGAAGGACTAAAGTTAAGGTTATCAGCAGGAGTCTTACTGTTCCATTACGAATTAAAATAAATGGTAAAATATTTGAAATAGTAAACAGATGCAACGACCTTGTCTGCTGAATTTATCATCAACTAAAGCCGGATGTAGAAACCAAGACAAGGATTGAAATAGTGGGAAGCGGGTTTATGCGAATGAAACAGTTATACTGTGACCCGCGATTTGCGAATTAGATTTGTTAAGCGGTAACCTTGATCTGTCCTTCTGTATAGCGTAGAATAGTAAACTTTCAAAGTAGCTATCGAGTATAAACTCAAAAATTTTGAGATATGGGTGTATCGATGTATGCTAAAAATACCTTGGTCAGCACGGATGACCAGCCAAAAAGTCCTATGCAAAGTAGCATCAAAGAGAGAGCTGCTTCACAGCATTAAAATAAGAAAAACAACGATCTTGGTCATGTCTTTAGCCATGAAAGATGAGAATTGCCTCAGCTTATTATGGAAGGAAAAATCGAGGGAAGGGGAGAAAAAGGTAGAATGAGGACTTCCTGGCTCTGTGGATATACTGCGCTGGACAGATCTTCATCTACAAAAGCTAAAATTAGAACAGCTCAGGACAGAAATGAATGAGCCATGATCATCGCGAACCTTCGTTAAGGTGACGGTGCGGCCGTACAAGCAAAAGAAGGAGAATCAAGTCAGAAGCGTTTTCAAACAGTATCCAAACCATGCATTGCTAAGCATTGTCGCATTCATTCTGAATCACCCTATGATTTTATTACATAATTGTTTGAAACGTTCCTCGTTTGCTTAAAGTGAACTTCAGTCGAAAGGCTTTACCATCGTACAGGAACAGCACCACTCCGTCTTCGAAGAGAAATGGCTGCAAACAAGGGGAGGTCCAAAGTTAATCATCTGTTGCATGTGCATGAAACTTCTGTGCACATACTTTAGTCCAGCAATAGTTTACTTCCAACATCTAGAGAACTAGCAGCCCCAGCCAAAAGGGCTAGGTTACAGCTGTAAAAGACTATGTTCCCCAACTCTCAAGGTGGGAAATACAAGGGGAAACCTTACCACTTAGTCATGACAGGAGTTCGGTGGTTTGGAAATCTCCAAACAGACTGAGATCAGGAGTGGGTAGGTCCAGGTTCAGTTTGGAGCTGTAAGGCTGCATCAATGCCGAGGCATCAAGTGTGTATGCGGAGAAGATCAAACACACGTTCCAGTGTTCAGTGTTCAAGCCAAGTTTTGATGAAAGGTACATAATGTTATAATTGTTGTAACTGTGCATTATGTTTCTGACATAATAATAATAATAATACGGCTCAGTAGGTAGACCTACCCTCATGAGAAATATGCACAAAATGGGCGTGGATCAGAAGACCTGAAGTAATATGCGATCACGCGTGAAGTTGGGAGGAACACTTTCAGAAAGTTTTGAAATAAAGACACGAGTTAGACAGGGAGATGGAATTTCCCCTCTTCTATTCAAGTGTTCATTGGACAAAGTGATCAGAGAGTGGCGGAAAGAACTGGAAACACAAAAGATACCAAGCGGTATTTTCCTGCGACACAAACGGAACGGACTACTAGTGGACTGTTTGGCGTTCGCAGATGACTTGGCACTTCTGGCGAACTCATTAGAAGTAGCGGTGAAGCAGCTCAAAGCGCTTAAATACCAGACTGCCAAGGTGGGATTACATGTATCTGTACAAAAGAGAAAATACTTCATCAACATCAGCAAACTACATTTGGAACAGGGCCAGATTGAGAAAGTCAACAGATTTAAGTACCTGGGAGAATGGTTGGAACCCAGTAGGTCAAAAGGGGTAGCAGTAACAACCAGGATTAAAAGCTAGAGTTAGTTATCGACTAACCAAGAACATTATAACAAGAAATATCTCTCTCGTAATACAAAATTGAGGCATGACCAGATAGTTATCCGCCCAGAAGTCTTATATACCACGGAACGCTTGACACTGAAATAAGAAAGGATTGTTGGACAAACTGGGGATCCAGGAGAGGAAGATCTTGAGAAAGATACTAGGACCGACGAAAGTAGATGGCGAGTGCAGAAGGCGACCAAACCGGGAGCTAAATCACAGACGAAGCTAGGAAGAGGCGTCTGACTTTCTGTACACATGTCACGAGGATGAAGCGAACTAGGATTCCGGCTTCTCAACTACCGGAAGAACAGGATGAAAGGGACACCACGGCTAATAGAAGTGAAGAAAGATATACAGGAACTGGGAGTAATTTGAAACGACATTAGAAACCGACCACCTCTCCGAAAAATAATCAAACAAAAGAGGTTTCAGGACAAACCATCTTCTAAGAAAACAGGTGCCTTCTGGACAAAAGGAACATAGCCAGAGAATGCGCGTATATTGGACAAACATCAAGTCTCTCTTTCTTGAGCGGAGAACTTGAACATCTTGGTCCTCAGTTGACCCATTCGAAATAATAATAGTTACGGGGTTACCGTGGAGCAAAGAGGTGTAAGAAGGTGCGGGCGTCAATGGTTGGACAGAGAAAAGATCAAAGCTTAATTTATAACTATAATAATTTGAAATTTCATATATTTCCTTTTCATTTCTTGATTTCAAGGTTTGATGAACAACATCAAACAACAATTGGATAGACAAAGTGAGCTCTTCAGCGCTTGTAACAATAATGATTTGACTTCAGGCACACAATAACTTACAGAGTGAGCTTGAAGCTTCAAAGTCACAAATGTTCAAAAGAGCACCACTGTTCCATTCAGACTAGCAGACTACTCTCCGAACTTCTTACAATCACGCCTCTCAAAGACACAATCTAAATTTGAACACTAGATCAATAGAAATAGTTCTTACTGTCTTACCCTCTCGACAGTCTGAGTTACATTTAAATATGAAGAGTTAAACTTTTAACAGAGGCAAGAGGTGCCTACTCTACATGACCTTAGTGAAAAAAGAAAATGTTTAAGGCATTGACCGTAAATCAAAGTGCTAGGAGGCGAACACTTACACACCTTTGAAAATACAACCTGAAAAGTTAAGTTCTAAAAGAGAAGATAAAAGTTTAAATTTTACGAAACCATAGTCACCCCAATACCAAATTGAATGGAAATTAAAAGAGCGTTAAAATTATTTATTCTCTAAATTAGAATAATGTCATTAGACGTGCTTAAAATTTATATTGAGGAGATGATAGATTACATTAAGAAATAATTTAGAAACCTTCCCCTCAAGTCAGCTTTCTGGGACTATCACATGATGAAGAGATGTCTGCCATTACCTTGAGCTGGTGGACCTTACAACGACGGGCTAGGCTTGCCCCCTGTCTCCACTACGAACACACACTCAACCTCTTCACTGGAGCGATGGAAATGACAACATGGCCCAAAAGGTCCCAGCTTTTATAGCGCAGAGGAAGGTTCCACAACTCTGTGGACCGAAGCCCTGTACACACCGTCAATTTTGATTGGCTAATTTATAAAATATCCGAAATTCCTGACTGGTTCATAATTTAGATGAAAAAAGAAGGGATAGTAGTGCTAATAACCTTCGAACAGAAAAAAACAATCTACAAACATTTCAGTTCTGTAAACCTAGAAACTACAAATTTCTTTGAAAATTAATTGTTCATCCTTCTACCAGAGGGGGCACATAAGTCGATACTAGAGACATCTGAAGATAAAGTTCGAAACTTCTTCTGACAGGCAGTTCACCGTTCGTATTACAGATGGTTTTCTAAAAGGCGCTCGGTTTAAATGTACGGAGTAGGTGCACCTCTGGTACCATAATAATAATAATAATAATAATAATAATAATAATAATAATAATAATAATAATAATAATAATAATAATAATAATGTGAATGTATCTTCAGATCACAATGTCCATCAGGCCTGTGTCCAGAAGATTGAAAAGTACGCTGACATCGCAGCTGAAGTCGAGAACTGTGGGAAATGAACCTGGAAACGGTGAGGCCTTATGTCACGTCCGCCACAGGACTTTCGCAAAGTAAGACGCAGCAACACCTGCAGGATCTGGAACTCGCCTATACACTTCCACAATGCAGAAGGCTGTCAGTCTGAACACCACTTGACAACAGTCCGTCTCCTCATGCGTGAAGCATATCCCTGTAACTATGTTCTCTAGCCAGTCAAACCTGGGAGTGTGTATGGAAATTTAGCCGATCAGTGCTTCGTATTTAAATTTAATCCGGAACTTCCCCCTATGGAGCTATTTAAGGAGAGTACTTTAGGGCCGTCGTGTCTGAATTACCCCGGATATTGAGAGTGCAACTTGACGGAGGGAAGGAGGCAGGGTGCTGTAGGCTTGAAGAAGATCCAGCGCTAAAGGGTAATGGCAGAATTTACCTACACATTTGACTGTGTGTATGTCGAGGGGAACGTTTCAGCAGCTTTATTAAATTATATTATGTAATTTTATCTTTGGGATAAAATATAGGACCTTCTGCGCAATCTTCGGACTTTATTTATATTCCTTACTGGGAAAACATTTAATGTAAGAGAGCACGAGTGGTGGACCTCGGATCTCTCACTTTCAACTTTTAAGCTGGGTGACTAAAGTCTTCAGCGTCTACATTTTGGAAATCTTGTCTCGGTTTTTTGAGTCTCCCTTTTTAGTCTGGGATTAGCCTCTGCATCATAGAGCCTTAAGCCGACTTTTGTAACTGATGTAGCACTTCTAAGTCCAATGCATTGTTGGAGCTGACGAGCTCGTTGTTAATATTTCAACTGTTCCTTGTTATGACGTTGAAATAAATTCTCTGAATTTTAAGAAAGGAAAGTGTTCCGAGGTATCTGTGGAACAGCAGAGGTGAAAGAAGGTGCGGGCTGGAATAGGTCTCAACTACCAAATTAAATTAAATTTAAAACTTTAACAAAGGTTATATTTTCTTTTCAAAATCAACAAATGACAACAAATAACAAAAGTGTAACAGGTACCAAGTAGCAAATCAACAAATTAAGAAATTATAGATTACAGTCGTTGCAAGTTTTGGGCTTCGAGCCCCGTTTTACATTCCTTGAGCCCTCAGCTCACAACCACCAATTACCGAAGGGCAGAAAACCCCTTCATACCAAGGAGCACTTGCCCCTACTTACAATTTTAAGCCTTCTAGAGGCACGCAGAGATCAAATTAGGAAAGAGCAGTCCCGCTCTCAATTTTACAAGCCTATCAAAGGCCACAACAAACTTCACTCCTAACTGCCCTCAAGGCACACATACAGTGAAACAGGGGTATCAGATACCCAACCTACAGGGCCTTTGCATGAGGAAAAACAAACATCAGGTTAAGTTACTGACCCATAGTGCAAAATAGAATGGAGGCGATAACTTGCACTCCTACACAACGTTTTTGTCTAAAAACTTATGTGGCGCTAGGCCGATGATACAGGGGCTAATCCCAATCTATGGAGGTGACTAGTCGGCAAAATAAGTTTAAGACATTAAGAAGGAAGGGAAAAACGGTTACGAAAACATAGTCACCTCAAATTCAAAATGAAGGGGAGTTCGAGAGGGTGAAGCACTCTCTATCCCCGCTTTATAGTAAAAGAGATTAGAAGTTTTTACATACACAGAAAGGAAATTTACATTCCAAAAGGTAGGTTACATACTGAAGGTTTCGAACCCTCCCCGAGAGTTAAACTGCTGAGCTACACGAAATGAAGATGTTAACGGGCCATTACCTTGTAGATGAACTGCTGCTTGAAGAAAGAGGCGCTTCCCGCCCCCTGCTACATATTCACATGCTAAGAGAGATGTTACTGAAGTGGCACCGAGACAAGAAAATCAGCAGTTTATATACCCTCGTGGAACGTTCGAGACCTTTCAGGAATGAGTAGACACACCCTTTCGTTTTATTGGCTAACATTAAAAGTTACACACAACATGAACAAGAAACCCACGATTGGAGGAAAATTAATTTAGAAAATTCGGGATTGGCTGAATTCAAAAGTGGCGGGAACAGAGATCAATATTGCCAACCCAAAACTTGAAAGAAAGAAATTAAACAAAGAACAAACTTATGGATACAAGGTTTCTTCAAAAAACAGTTCCATCCCTTCGCACCAGAGTGCACAATTGTAGGCTTTTCTCTGTAGAGACATCTAGAAGAGAATGTCCACACTTCTTGATACGGAATAAACAAACACAAATCGAAATAGACACAGTTCAGAACTCTTCAAAATTACCAAATTTACAATAGTGACATCTTCCAAGAAACCGTTGAGTTGATACAGTTTGTTAAAGTTCAGGCTTTCTCCTGTAGAGGAGTTTTCCAACTGGCGCAATATTTGAATTAGCGGCGTTGAGGTGTACCGCCCGGTACAGAAAGAAATAAAATTTCCAAATTTGTTAAAGCAAAGGTTGCTCTAAGTAATCCCCAGTCCAGCCATTCAACCGAGGCGATTCCTATTCCTCTGTGAGCCTGAGAATCGCCGCAATAATAATAATAATAATAATAATAATAATAATAATAATAATAATAATAATAATAATAATAATAATAATAATAATAATAATAATAATAATAATACATTTACTGTTACTACCAATACTACTGTACTACTGCTAATAACAATGTATTTCTCTTTCCTCACTTTCCCTTCGTTTTCTGTAGAGACAAGATAACAAAGCATAAAAAGAGACAATAGAATAAAATATATTATAATTTCTCCCTTTGGTGAAAGCATGCAAGTAAACGAAGACTTTACCCGCAGCTTGGACAAGGCAGGCATGTCGCAGAAGTCGACAAGACTTCGGTTCTTATCTTGTTCATGAATCGCAGACAGCCCAGCCCGCATGTTGCCTGCTAGACAGCCACCCACATCCGGCGTCCCTTCAGCGTAGCACAAGCAAACAAATGTTTCTTTACACCACAGTTTATACCCTGAGAATAACTTTAAAAAAGAAAAGGAAACTACATGCCAGAGGAATCGACTCTTTGTCATGAGGAGGCGAAGGTCCTCTTATCGACATCTTGGTTCCTCAGCTATGTAATATTTAGTTTCTCATATTTCATTCTGCTTAGTTTTCTTTCTACTTTTCGTGAATTAATCAATAATTTCATGTAAATGTCCTTTGCGATACTGTATGGCTTATAGATGTGTGGAGGAGAAACATGGACAACAACTGGTAAACATAGAAAGAGATCAGGAATTTTTGAAATGCGGTGTTACGTGAGGTTGTTAATGACTAACTGTGCTGCCCTTGAGCGACGGGAGGGGAAGGATATCTATACAAATAAGATGAAATAAATAAATATATATTTAAAGCAGATATAAGCTATATTGAAACATTCACCGGACTGAGTGGCTCAGACGGTTAAGGCGCTGTCTTTCTCAGCCCAAGTTAGCAGGCTTGGTCGTGGCTCAATCCGGTGGTGTTTGAAGATACTTGACTAAGTCAGTCTTGTGTTGGTAGATTTATTGGTAAGCGAGAAAACGGCTAAAGGAGAAAATTCCGACAGCCCCGTGGTGTAGGTTTAGCGTGCCTGCCTCTTACCCGGAGGCCCCGGGTTCGATTCGCGGCCAGGTCAGGGATTTTTGGCTGGATCTGAAGGCTGGTTCGTGGTCCACTCAGCCTACCTGATTACAATTGAGGAACTATCTGACGGTGAGACAGCGGCCCCGGTCTAGAAAGCCAAGAATAACGGTCAAGAGGATTCGTCGTGCTGATCACCCGACAGCTCGTAATATGCAGGCCTTCGGGCTGAGCAGCGGTCGCTTGATAGGCCATGGCCTTTTGGTGTTTTTGGGCCAAGAGTTTTGGTGTTATTATTATTATTAATAATAAATTCACTGAAGTTGAAAAATCTCATTTAAATGACCTTCACATTATCAATAACGTATCTTGGTGAGGAAAGAAGTGGGGGTTGTATAAACGGAGTATTAACTCCGATTAAAATTTAAAATGTGTCGTCATTATTTGGCCAGCCTTGCGGTGTATGTATAGTGAGTTTGCCCGTTACCCAGATGACCCATGCTCGATTCCTGGCCAAGTTCAGTATTTGCCTGGATCTGGGGGCTGGTTCGAGGTCAGCTCAGCCCATGTGATTACAATTGATGAGTTATCCGACGATGAGATAACAACCCTGGTCTATGAAGCCAAGAGTAACGGGCGAGAGGTTGAGTAGTCCTCGTTTGACAGTCCAAGGCTCGTCAGGAACGAAGCCTCGTGGAGTTAATTATTTAGTTAGTTTGTTTGTTTGTTTGTTACTACTACTTGACCTTTAGCACAATTTGCTTCCAGTGCAAAAAATAGAATTGGCTGGTTGTCACTTTTATGTAAGACTCTTCTATAAATGAGGAATTGCACTAAGAATGGTTGTGTCGCAGTCCTTTTAGATTGGCAAAATTCCCCTATTTCGACAGTATTTTCAGAAAAGAACCATTGCAGCAGAAGATACCAGCTGGTGAAAGCAATATTATAAGAGTACTTTGTTGTATTACAAAGGCTTGCAGACTGAGCTCTGAAAGACGAAACAGTACATAATGAAACTGCACTATAAAAAGGAATAATAATATGAAATATTGTACGTCAATGTATATTGTAGAGAAAAGACGAGATATCCTCTCGGGTGAATTTTTAAGAGGTCATGAATTTAAATCCGTGTATTTGTCTCCCTACAAAGCGAGAGCACTTGACAATCAGGTTTAGCTGCCGCTAAATTAATAAGCGGGTAGAGAACGGGCTCGGCACACAGCAGCGGGGCGATGTCTGAAGACAAAGCACATCCTCACGTTGCGCCTTTGAAATGCAATTTTTATCCCTTGTTCACATCGTTTACGCGCGCTTTGCTGCGACATCACAAAGTTTTGAGATTTTAGCCTGTCATCGGTGACGGAAGCGCCTTCTTATTTCGTTCCTATAATGTAGTTTTCCACAACACTCTTCATATCTATGCAAATCTGGCGCCTGTCATGTAGACGTGAGTGCGGCAGGCAGCGTCAGGTACGCCGAGTTCACTCTCAAACGAGACCTCTATAACATGAGATCGTCCTCAGCGAATGCCAGAAACTCTCGTTCTGTTTATTTCACTAGGGGACGGTGACCTCTAAACAACAATCATCATCATCATCACATCATCATCATCATCATCATCATCATCATCATCATCATCATCATCATCATCATCATCATCATTTATTTCACTCTGGCAATATATTCAATAATAAAGGCTGTCAACTTCGCTGGACAACTCTTGAAGTAAAAACAAGAGAAATCACATCTAGAACAGAATAGAATACTTCCTTTCCTGATGGGCGATTGGCTTCGCGTTTTGGGTCACATACATGTTAGTTTATATTTGGGAGATAGTGGTTCCTAACCGCACTGTTGGGAGCTCTGAAAATGGTTTTACGCTCTTTCCCATTTCCATACCAGGAGAATGCTGGGGCTGTACCTTAATCAATACCACGGATGCTTCCTTCGTAGTTCTATCCTGTCGTCGACATAAAACTTATCTGTGTCGGTGCGACGTAAAGCAAACTGTTACACTTCCTTTCCTAAGTTCTGGATCACCAGAAATTGAGGAGAATGAATTAGTTTAATGTAATCCAAATTATTTTCATGCATGCCTTCATAATAATGCTTATTACATTATAATTAGATCGAAGTAGTGTTTTATAACCAATTTGCACTTTATCATAATTCTTTTGAAGTCACTATCATTATTTCGTCTCGGTGTTTTCCAAATTCGTACTTTCCTCGTCGCCAGATGTTTCATTCCAGGCTTGTGTCTATATCATACACTGTCAATGTCATATGTTACGCAAACACGTTATGCAAACCGCTTAGTCTGATTGTTATGGTTCGCTCAGCTTCCGCTTCGAACGCTAGCGTTGTACCACGTCCTGGGGGCCATCTAGTGGCGAATGAACGTACCATTTCCACTTCTATTATAACGTGCAAATTCAAAGAGTCATTTTTAAGAAGCCTTTCTCGTGGACAGTCGAGATTTCTTCTGAGGACGCAGAGCACATTCTCTGCGAGTCGTTAAGAATTTCACCCTTATACAGTATCATCTCTATAAGGTTAACATCGTTATAAATTCTAGAAAAATAATTCCGTCCCCGCACCTAATTTCGTCTTCCTAGGGATTTCCATTTTGCACGGTTGTTATCTAATGTTTAGCCACGCACACACGCGTGGCCTCATCCCGTTGTCTTGTTCTGTGCACCTCGTTTAGTTTCCGTGTACAAGGAGGATTCATTTTTCATACGGAGTTGAGTTAGTGCAACGTTTAAAATGAGATTCTGTTATTCCCAGAGTGGGCACTGATATGAAGTTCTGGACTGCATTTCAGTCGTGTTGTGTAGTTTGTGAGCTGGTTGCTGTGAGTTGCTGTAGCGGCCATTATAATAAATCACGGAATGTTCATAATTTCGTCCTCCTTCATTGTATTTGTTATTTATGAACTTTACTATAATTTTCAGATGGGTAAACGCAAGCGGTGGGATAAGGAGGCTATGGGAAAGGCTATTAAGGCAGTGAGAGATAAGATAATGGGTTAAAAAAGTGAGGTAAAGTGTTTAACATCCCACGAGCAACGCCGAAAGACTATGTTAAAAAGAATACAAAGAAAACATTTTTCATAATTGGACTTCAAGTAATTCATTACAGGGAAAAAGTATGGTAACGTTATAAAGGAAAAAATATATTAAAATTAATGGCAGTTTTTATAAATTTGGTGGGGGCGAAATTACGAACACTTTTTTGGTAGTATAATTTTTGCAGTGTTTATGTTTTTGTCTAATATGACTATCTTACGTTATAACATTTTCATTGTAACTTGCCGGTAAGTGGAGAATATACATATAGCAACTTCTAGCCTTGTCCATAATATTCCTGAATTTCTACAACTCCAAATCTGCCAAGGGGACGAAATATGAGCGCCCTTACCTGTCTTATTTTATGTTCCCTATCTTCCTTCCTTTCATATTTTTGTTATGTAAAATAATTTCGTTGTCATTCCTGAAACGATTCACTCTTTATCTAACAATTTGATAGTCGTGCAGAATTATTTCTTTCTTTATATTTTTACTTTAGATTCACTCCCAATATATTTGATTGTATGTGGATCTGTCTCCCTCTAGACTTTTAACAGAAGTGACTATTTTATTGTTTCTCTACGCAGTAAACAACGATCCACGTCATCTTTCCCTCTTTGACCTTTATTCTTGTATACACCCACTGACCACCACCCCTTACCTGTTAATGCATTTCTGTACATAGCGCTGCTCACGCTATACAGCCTGGTGTACGCCTACATATACTGAATGTACTGTGCACTATAATTACTTACAATGAAAAGTATTTTAATTTACAATTAACATAAAATGTAATTTAAGTGAAATTTATATTAACACATGTACTAAAATTTAAATTACTCAAATTAATAGTTGCTATGATTAAAAACTAAATCTTCATGTTTTTGAATTATAATATAAATGAAAGTTACACTTACATAATTTATCCGGTGGGGACAAAAGTAAGTGCGTTCGTATCACCATTTAGAACGCCTGGAATGTATGCATAGCCACTTAGCGGCGTGGACGGGCAAGTTGCCAGCTCATCCCCTAGCCATTGCAGTGCTAGGACACCTGTGTTATCACTGCTGTAGAGCGCGTTGTGGCGTCACCAGGCTAATATTCCCGCTGTGTGTATTATATTGCGAAGGGACTTATGTCCCCACCAAGTTCTTGTAAGTATTTCTTTTCTTTCATCTTCTTTTATAAATTTCACAGAGTTCTAGTAACATTCTTTCGGTATTAAATTTTGACATGATCATCTGTCCTGCAGTTTCTTAGTTATTTTATTACTCAGCATCGTTTCTTCTTTCTGAATATCTTTATCACAGCAATTTCCCTTTTATATTCCAACTTTCATCTGAACTTGTTTGTCCAAAGTCACGGCTGTGCTAACATTATAAAGAGAGTAATGTTGGCGAGGTTTTTATTATATCGGGAACAATCTCGCGAACCAGTTAATCGATTTAAATATTTCACCATTAGTAAGAGTTATTTCTTAAAATTTTTAAAAGTCTGTTTCCATGGCAAGTACCCTGTATGGGAACCAGCTAGAGGAACATCTGGGTATTGTATTCTACAACTGAACATCTTCAGGTTGTTAATCATGACATTAAGAAATACAAGGAACTGTATCTAGCGTTTGTTGACTTTACCAAAGCTTCTGATACAGTTGGATATTCATGTTTTTTGAGTGCTTTATACATGCAAGGTGCACCAAAGTCCTAAAAGAAAATCAACATATTTACCATTAAATTAAAACAAGAGTCAACTGGTGATGGCTGGAGGGACCCTTAAAACTAAGAGAGGAGTCCGCAAAAGTCCATATCACCTAAACGTAGACTAGGACGAAGGAAATTTGGCAGTATCAACGATGAGAGCAAAATTTCCAACTTGAGATTTGCAGTTGTCGTGTTTTCTTAGATTTACTTACAGTTTCAGTTCATGTTGAGCGATGTGTATGAGCACAGTAAGTGGGGTTGCTGATGAATGGGACCAAGACAATGCCAATTAAGAACATTCTTGAGCCGACCTCTTCATGTTATTCCACATAACTGGGGTACGCGCCGACACCGGGTTTCACCCCCTTTCTACCTGATACCAGACATGCAGGTCTTCAATGGACCTTAAATACAATGTCCTACACCAGAGTAGCCAAACATGTCCTCGGTCACTTTTAGGACTAAAATAAATAAATAAATAAATAAATAAATAAATAAATAAATAAATAAATAAATAAATAAATAAATAAATAAATAAAATAAAGCTTTGTGGCTGGTTTGATCTGAATTTCTCACGGCAGTGGGCCTTCCCTTTTAATTGCCCAAAAGTGCAAACTCCCATTTCTTGCTTCAGTTGTTCATTGAAAATGTGTCTTGGCCTTCGTCTTTGTTTCTTTCCCTCCATTATGTCTTGTAGTAAGCCTTCTTGACGCAGGGTGTGTCCAATCCAGGCGAGTCGTCTTTCACGAAGTTGCCTAAGGAGTACTCTCGACTGAGTACGTCCGCATTTGTGACTGGATCTGTCCGAGTTGCCTTCAACGCCACATTTCATATGCTTGAATGCGACTAGTCAAGCTGGCATTCAGCGTCCACGTTTCTTCGTAGTAAAATCCCACTGACCTAACAAGTATCTTGATAAGGTCTAGATCAAAGCACTGATGGTGAGCGTGTTATGGTATCTGTCGATCACTGCAAGCCGGATCTTGGTGACAATAGCCATCCTCAGATATTATTCTAGTCTAGTATTTAAAGGAAGATACGGTTTCGAGGGCCTCGCCGTGAATGGAAATATTGAATTATTTGTTTGATTTACTTACTGACATAACTTTGGTCTTTCTTATGTTCAGTTTCATCTCATATTTTTCACATGTGAGTAGTATCATCCGTTTGAGGGTTCTAGGGCTACCTGATAGTATTGCATGATCATCTGCAAGTTTCAGTGTGCGCACAACTGGACCTGCAATAAGTACTAATAGTAGTGTTATTGACTTTATGTCCCACTAACTACATTTGACAATTTTCTGAGACTCCACGATGCCGTAATTTTGTCCCACAGGAGTTATTTTACGTGCCAGTAAATCTACGGACACAAGGCTGACGGATTCCACAGGACTGAGCCAGGATCGAAGCTGACAAGGTGGGCTCAGAAGGACACCGCCTTATCCTGGCTAAATTAGTAACTATAAAGTGTTGTATGATCTCAGCTATCGTGGAGCAGATGTTCTGAAGTGGTGCCTGACTTCCAGTGTCGACATTCCTATTGTGCTGTTATCTAGCAATGAAAACGGAATTTTACTGGAGCGGTTTCTATCGCTGAGTGAATTCAATTTTTTCAGGTGGTACTGAGTGCATCACTAGTTTCACAGGGCGGCAAGTTCATCCTTAACAGATTCACCACCTCAGCCGGGATCGAACCTACGAATTAGGGGTCATGAGTAGGACACTGCAGCAACCACTGATCCACTGAGGGATCTTGTATGGAGAGGCAGATGTGTATTAAAACAATCAGAAACACCTAGTCCCCGAAATAAGGGAATTTACCTCATGCAGTTTAACTCTTCGATTCAGTCAGTATTAGAAACCAAGTTCCCTTTAAGTGATGGAGGAAATGGACCATGTAAGTTATCAACTTTTAAGTCATAAATATTTATCTGGTTTTACGTCTTTTTGTTTACGGTCAAAACGTTAAATTTTTGGAAAGTATTTCTTAGCCATTACTCATCACTAGAGCTCGGAAGTTGAAAACCTATAAATTGCCTCAAAAAAGACGTAAAATATCCAAGAAAGGTTCTAAAAACTGGAAAAAGAACGTGAATTCATTCATAATTGTAGTCTTAATGAAGAAATATCACGTTTCAAAAGGCAAATTCTGGTGTTATGGGACAAACAATGCAAAAATATATGAGTGAAATACTTCTCGTATTTTTGGATTAATCTAATTTAAAAAAGGAATTTCGTGTTTGTTAAAAAAAATACTTGCATAATTTAGAATGGTGCATATTCTTCCCACCTAGAATGAATTCAGCGAACCCAAGGTGGACATCCTGGAGAAAGAAACTGAAGTTAATATTACTTGAATCATACTTGGCTTAACCACACTAGGCTTACAGAAATTGGAATTCGGAAAATTTTCCTCAGGTGGACTTGTATTATATCACAATAGTCGTCTCCAGGTTCTTAGGTTAAAGAGTGGTTTCAGACAGCACGCTGCAAAACGTTGAGAAACTTCCCTCCACATCACAGGATGTTAAGGGTTTATACTTGAAGGAAGTGAGATATACTTCTTCAAAAACGCTCACATAAAAATTTTCTCCTTACAATAATTCACTCATCATTCATTCATTCATTCATTCATATCCTAAAGGCAAGGCCTTGTCGCTGCAACCGCATTTCTCTCTCTTCTGCTGAGCGTTTCAGGTCAACATAGTTTTTCAAATTCAGCCTGTCCATCACGGAATCCAGATACTTCTTCCTTGGCATTCCTCTTCCCTTCTTACCCAGAACTTTTCCAATAGTCGTGAGGAATGTGTTACGTCGAAGTGTGCGGCCAAGGATTTTGATTTTCCTCTTTTCTATAGTGTTGAATTCACTAATCTTGCACATAATTTGATACCCCTGATTTTTCAAGTACTCGTTTAATTTTTTCATTTTATTTTCTCTCTTTTCAGACATAGTTCAGATATATGTATTTGCCAGAGAAGTTTAAGAGGTGATGGGTGAACTAGTGATGACCTCAATTGAGAAAAGTTTACTCGAAATAAGGTGACGTTTCAAAGAAGCTGTTAGGACCTAAAAAGGGACAATCAGAACTCACCATTTTCTCGCCTACAGTGACCCAAAATGGAAATTTATTATGTTGGGAGTCGTCTTCGGATACTCTAGAAGAAAAAGGGTTTTCCTCAACTTTCCAGCTCTACTTACGGCCTAACAGGAAACTCCGTGCTGAAGTCATCTCGTCTTCTGAGACTGGTGCTAGAGAAAGACTCATGAGCAGAGCCCGGATTTTTATTCATTAATAGGTTAGAATGCAAACTTACTGAAGCGAGTAGCAAGTATAGTCTACCTTCACAACGATTATGCTATGAGGTTTGCATAAACATTAGGGGTAAGGCCCATCAGAACCCCTATAATTTATGTTACTCTTGCTACATTATGGAAGAGCGGGTGGCCAACACTTCCTACTAATCAAATTAGTTTGCAATCTAACCTGTTACTGCATAAAAATCCGGGCTTTACTCATGAGATTCGTAGAGCTCTGAATAATGACTCATAGCAATCTTGAATTAGATTACGATGGAGCTCAAGATTTCAGGATAACAGAGAAGATAATGTTATCATTCCACTGCAAGCACGGTATTATTCCCCAGGTTCAGTGAGAAGAATCTCTATTCTCCGTGTCAAATCCATGGAGAAATGAGAATAGGATACGTTGTCTGAGAGATGATAGAAAGTAATCTTGTTGCAGCTGCGAAGAAAATCTGTTTAAACTTTGACAAGCTATTCCCCAGGCCACCTGCTAACTTGCTAAAAGGAATCGTGTTGCAGAACGTAACCGGATCGATGTTATCCTGGGGTATTACGCTTTTAGCGACGTGTAAGTTAACTGTGTGGAAAGTAATTTTCCCGCTAGAAAATAATTGCATACTTCATCTACTATTTCTACAGCTTCTTCTGGAAAATTCTTCAGGTAGGAATGGGAGGAGTGAGTTATCTGCTGACCTCTTCTCTGACGACCGAGATACTTGCTTATGTAGGAGGCCGCGATGAGCACAGTGGACACTAGGAATCGAATCCCCGAGAGTGCAAATTGCAATTTTCAGTGAGCCTCAGAAAGATTATCTGGTCTTACAGCAAAACCTATCCAAAACGACAAATGACTCAAACTGGCTTTCACTCTGCCCAAACTGAGTGGTATTCAACTGGAGGTACACGAAGATTTTACAGAGAAAAGAACAGTTCTTTCGAATTTAGACTGAGCGAGTTGGCCGTGCGGTTAGGGTCGCGCAGCTGTGAGCTTGCATTTCGTAGATAGTGGGTATGAACCCCACTGTCGGCAGCCCTGAAGATAGTTTTCCGTGGTTTGGTTCCTGGACTCTGCCGTCGAAAGATTTCTGCGCTACTCTGGTTCCATTTTTTGGACATGTCCAAACCATCGCAACTGGCTTTGTTCAACCCTCTGCAGCAAAGGAGCTTATAATCTTATTTCATAATATACAGGGTGTCCCACCCAACTCTGTGACCCCAAATATCTCCGAAATGAAACAAAATATGAAAATTCCAATTGACCAGGAACGTACCCATGTCAGGAGCTCACACAATGAGGAGGTGTCCAAAATCCATAAAGGTGAACAAGTAGCACTTCCAACGCAAGGTTGCGTTTTTTTAAATGGAACATGTATGCTTGTTCTAACAAAATGAAAATTAGAGCTGCAGTTGGTGATAACACACTTGGTTTCACGTTTCTAAACCTCATACGTTCTGAAATACTTAGCTGTTAGAGGATGGCAATGGCGCCACCGTTTCTGACGTAATGCAACGCATGCACGTCTGTGCTCAGAGCAGGGGTTGCTCGCACTGGCCTGTAGCCTGCTGTAAGCAAACCGATATCAACTCGGCACGTTCTAGCTTCAGTGTACCAGTGTCTCCTGATCTGGTCTGCCGTCATAATGTACCGTAATTCACGTACGTTTCGGATATTACTTTCCATACTGACACATTAAACCGTGTTTTCGTATGGCGTGTAACAATTGCCGTCATCTAGTCGATATGCCGGCCTTCAGTAACGAAGAATACCTGGATATTATTGTAATTTACGGCGAATGTCGCAGAAATGCAACCGCAGCTGTGGCATTGTACGCTGAACGCTACCCAGATCTACGGTGTCCTTCGCCTCGTACCATTGCCAACTCAGGGAAACAGGAAGCTGGGCTCCCACAAAGCGACGGCGTACAGAGACAATGACTGGCACTGGAAACGAAATTGCTGTTCTGGCTGCTGTAGCGCACAATCCTCAGGTGAGTGTCCGATAGATTGCACGAGGTTCTGGAATAAGCCGCAGTAGTGTGAGCAGGATTTTGCAAAGGCATCGGTTTCATTCGTTCCATATCTCACTGCACCAGGAACTGTACGGGACGGACTTTGAATCCCGCATTGTATTCTGTCGTTTTGCACTTCAGCAGTTGCAAGCTAATCCAGCATTCCTACGTAATACGCTGTTTACGGCCGAAGCTTCATTTACAAATCATGGTCATGTGAATCTGTGGAACATGCAAACTCCCCACTGGATTCGCCAAGTTGCTAATCAACGACAGTGGAGTATCAATGTTTGGTGCGGTATCATTGGTAACCGTATTTAGGTCCCTATTTTTATCAGGGAACATAAAACGCACTGCAATATTCATCATTTCTGCAACACACACTACCGTCCCCATGGAGGATGTGGGATTGGAAACGCATCTATCAATGTGGTTCAGCATGATGGACGTCCCGTACATTCTGCACGAGTTTCCAGAGACGTTATGGATGCGACTTTTTCAAATAGGTGGATAGGACGGGGAGGTTCTGTGCGATGGCCACCTCGGTCCCCAGACTTGACGCCATTAGACTTCCTTCTCTGGGGCACAGTGAAAGATAGAGTGGATCAAGAACCGCCTACGACAGCAGAGGAAATGCAACATGGTATTACTGCGGCATGTGCGGCAATATCTGTATAAACACTGCAATCCGTGCAACACACTATTGTTACCATATTCCAAAAGTGTATTGATGCAAACGGAGGGCACTTCGAACATCTGTTGAAGTAACACGGTTTCATCAGACAAGACGCTACTGGTGATTTGTGGGTGCATTTTCCATGCCAGATGTACTGCACAACAATGAAGTTTCTGAGGGCTATAGGCCACTAGTAAATGTGTTTAGAAAAGCGGAACCAAGTGTGTTATCACTAGTTGTAGCTCTAGTTGTTATTTTGCTAGAATAAACATACACGTTCCATTTAGAAAAGCGCAACTTGGTGTTGCAGGTGTTATTTGTTTGCCTTTGTGGATTGTGCGTGCCTTCTCATTGTGTGAGCCCCTAACATGGGCACGTTCCTGGTCAATTGGAATTTTGTTTCATTTCGGAGATATTTAGGGTCGCAGAGTTGGGTGGGACACCCTCCATACCTTACAGCTTTGTCAAAAATTTTGCGGAGGATTGTGAGTTTTGATTGCTGCCATTTCGAACTTTCAACTATGCATATGAAGCATACTTGTTCCGGTACGTTGAGTACCAATACAATGATGGGATCTTACGTCTCACGGCCTATGCACCAGATACACATAATACAAGTTCACTGTATCACCATTACTGTATCTGTGTTATCTGTGAATTGTACATACTAGAAAAACAGGGATGCTAGAGCAGTCAACACACATCCAAATTTTGGAATCTCTTTTGCTTAATTTACGTATTTACTTTTTGAAAAAATGCTCCATTTTCGTATCTCATTTCAGGCTCAGGTAACCCTAGCTCACCGGGCGAGTTGGCTATGCGGTTAGGGGCGTACAGCTGTGAGCTTGCATCCGGGTGATAGTGGGTTCGAACCCCACTGTCGGCAGCGCTGAAGATGGGTTTCAATTGTTTCTCATTTTCACAGCAGGTAAATGATGGGGCTGTACGTTATTAAGGCCACGCCTACTTCCTTCCGATTCCTAGGCCTTTCCATCCCATCGTCGCCATAAGACCTCTCTGTGTCGGTGCGGCGTAAAGCAAATAGGAAAAGAAAGGGAAAACTTAGCAGTATTTACTTACAACCAGGAAATGAGGGTTTCATTATTACACAGGAAGAAGCGAACTCTAAGAGATGGTGCGAGTGTTTCTGAAAACTTCGAAGCTCGTTCTATCGTCTGCTGCTTCTCTTGATACTAGACATCACTGCTCAGCATTGCGGAGGGAGGGGGGAGGGGGGGCGCCAAGAGTAATTTAGTGGGGTCGCGGAAGTTCACATGACAATACAAACTTCATCTTATTTTTGAGCAATTGTTGCTATGCTCGTGTTCATAGTACAGTAATCCAGGGAAGCAGCTCTTCCACTCCTAGTATAAGTTAAGGGAAACTTTACTTAGAATTTCACAAGTGTTGACCCGAAAGCCTGGCAGTTACCCCCTGCTTGCCTGAGCTGCCGTCACACGTTTTAGATAACAACAATTATCCTAGCATCTTTACAGACCCGAACATACCACCCACTGTACTGTAGATTGCTGCAACTACCTCTCTAAGCTACGACAATAGATTCTTCCTCAGCCTGAAACTCGTTGCCAGTCCTTGCAAAACTGTGAGTGAACAGCGCACCGTGCTGTACAGATGAATTTATGTGCCTCTCAGTGATCATAGTCCTGGACAGGTGGCTGATTCACAGTGGTAAAGGACGATCACGTGAAAGTGTTTCATCGAGTTCCTGTTCTCTCAGGAAAATAGTTGATCAGCAGTAAAATGCGAATTTAGTACTGCGTTTTCTTTCCAGGTGTATGCTTCAGCTGTAGCCGGTAAGATTCAATGTTCGATAAACACAAAATAAGCAAATTCAAGACGATTTTCTAAAACCAGGAACGGTCACAGGGACTACTTTGCCTGAAAAATGTAGCCAATGAAGCCTGTAAATGTTACAAAACACCCAGAGCAATCATCACCGATCTTCATTTAGGGCTGCCAATTAAGTGGCAGATTCCCTGTTTGTCGTCTTCCTGCTCATATCTTAAACAATTGCAAAAGAACTCGGAAATTTATTGTACATCCTCCTTATTCCAATACCTATCTCGTATTCTTATAAACGAATATTTTCCTCAATTTGTCCTCTTGAATTCCTACTTTATCTTCATATTGTGATCTTCCCTACTTTTAAAGACACCGCTCAAACTTATTCGTCTACTGCTGTCATTCCTCGCCATCACTCCGCTGACAGCTCGGAACACACCACTTAGTCGAGCAGCTCGTTTCCTTTCTCCCAGTTCTTCCCAACCCAAACTTTGCAACATTTTCGTAACGCTACTCTTTTGTCGGAAATCACCCAGAACAAATCGAGCTGCTTTTCTTTGGATTTTCTCCAGTCAATGATTCAAGTAATCCTAGTTAGGGTCCCATACTCTTCTTGGAGTCTTAACTGAGACTTATATGTCCTCTCCTTTACATACTTACTACAACCTCTAAACACCCTCATAACCATATGCACAGATCTGTACCCTTTATTTACAATACCATGTATGTGATTAACCCAATGAAGATCTTTCCTTAACACCTAGGTATTTACAGTGATGCCCATCAGGAACTTTCACGCTACCAATGCAGTAATTAAAACTGAGATGGCTTTTCCTCTCGGTAATTTTACCTATAGGCTTTCTTTTAAGTGACATCGAAAGCAGATGTCGAATTTCTCGACAAGTGTGCTACTGTTCCTTTGAAAGCACCAATAGCATCCTTAGACGTTTTCAGCAGCATAATTTGCTGTCGCTGGCCATTTGAGTTTAGGATGTTATAAGTGAGAATGCAAACTGATTTGGCGAGTTCGAAATGTAGTGTAGTGAGAGTAACATAATTTCAAGGGGTTCTAATAGGCTTCACCCCTAATACTTGTGCAATCTGATGAGTAGTGAGGGTGAAGGACCGAAGAGTACAGAGGGACGCAAGGAATTTCAGGCTTGTGAGGATGGATGCTACATAAAAGTTTGGGGAGGCCTGCTATACATGATATGTAGAGCTATAGTGGATTCCGACTGGAGAATCGAAGCTTACGAAGTGAAGGATTGTTGTAAGAAACATACGTCTTATCTTCTTCCTACGTCGAGAATTGTGGAGAATTTGTTATTCTACGAGGCTAGCAAGTTTCCTGATATATGCAAACGATCTTAGTGAAAGTAGGTCTTACGAGGCAGAAAAAATAATCTGATGTCAGCAGAGGGTGTTTTAATAAATCTGCAAAGAACCCCAGAATGCTAAAACACAACATATTGTGTACCATACATCCATGTTTGGAAATATTGTTTTACTCACACCGACACAGACAGGTTTTGGTGTAGGCTCAATGAAATCCACACCATGCGCTTCTCCAGAAAGGAACGTATCGTTTCTAATTCTTTCGACTTTCTTACAGGGAATACAATCTGCGGTGGTCACAGAGAAATGTATCGTTGCAATCTCGTAGTAATTTTAAGCACTAGTAGGTTACAATGAAAACGTATTTAACCAAGGCGCAAGTGTATCCTACCCACATGACGGTTCTGTAGTGAGATGTGTATAAATAACTTATTAGCGATCTGAACTTTCAGAACCCCTGAAATATATGCAACAAACTCACATTGCTGTAGAGCAGGTAGACGATACTTGCGCCTTGGTTAAATGAGTTTCATTGTAATCTACTAGTGGCTAAAAATCCTTTAATGTTCACAAATTGAGTTTCATACAATGTCGTTTAGCTTTTTTCTTCTGTTTCATAAGTTGCAAAGTCAAATTGTGTCAAACCGTGTGATTTCCTGGTGTAAAAATAGGTTTGAAATGAGGTTGTCGTTTTAAGTCGATAAAGTAAATTATGGTCAGTTTGCTATATTCACTGGAAAGGAGTTAAATTGGGAACAGGATATGAATTAATTTAGTCATATTTACAATTTTATGTAAATTCATCATTTATCAGTAAGTGGAACGTTCAGACTCGAAACATTTGTTTATGAATAAACGTTAAATTGTTTTGACTGGGATGTACTTATCATTACATTAAAATTTTAAAACTGAACGTAGTTTCGGCGGTTGTTATGTGATCTGATGTGACGATAAGCAGTGCTTTAATATCAGAGAACCGATCGATTTGGCTGTGTGGTTAGGGTCACGCAGCTGTGAGGTTGCATTCGGGACATAGTAGGTTTGAACCCCGCATCAGGCAAATGTTGGGGCTGTACCTTAATTAAGACCACGGCCGCTTGCTTCCCACTCCTAGCCCTCTCCTATACCATGGTCGCCACGAGACCCGTCTGTGTAGGTGCGATACAAAACAGAATGTAACAATTTTAGTTCAGTAATATTGATTATTTTGTCGTGATATTAGGTAAATATACGAATCCTTTCTGGTTGCCTGCTTGTTTTACTCTGGCTCTACTAGATGGCAGAGTAAAGCGAATCGCTTTTGGGCGTCTATAACTGAATTTTGATTAATTTTTTCCGGTAAACATTAAATGTGTCAGAAGGCTGTGATGTGAAGTATTGATGGATGACCTAATCTAATCTCTAGAGAACTGATCATATCATTTGCGGTAATTTCATAGGCTCTGAGTCAGGTTTCGCCTTTCGATTTTCCTGAATCCTTATCCGATCCAAATTTTATATAGGTGTCTCTCCAAAACGATTCGATTAACCGTTGTCATCTTGAGTTTCATTTATTAAGAGACGTACTTATGGTCGTATAATTTTCTCAAAGAGGTTGTAACCTTCCTCTCAAGCTATCTGCAGGAGCTATCACATGTTTATGAAAATTCTGCAATTACCTTGAATTGCTGGGCCTCCCGAACTCGGCCCGCGGCCCCTGCCTCCCTTAGGACAGTGAATCATTGTTACAAGTAACGAGTTGAGGTGGACTGAGAATATAATATGAGACAGGAAGAAGGTAGCCGAATTAAAATGAGATTACTTGAGACTCGAAGATTACTACAGAACTCTGTGGGGTTTATATTTTTACTCCAGTGGCGAGATTTCGTACACACAATATTTGCACAACCTGTTAAGGTTAAATATCAGATTCTTCTTCAGCTGTTTTAACAGCAGGTGTTTTATCGTCTTTTTAGCCCATGCTACAATTATAGCGCACCCAGGAATTTAATTAATTTGCTGTGAGATAAAATCGATTAGCAGATAATACCGAAGAACAAAACAGCCGTCCCTTAATGAAGATGTATATTTGAAGTGTAGAGAAGTTTCTACATTAATTGCTTCTGGTGCGTAGATGATTCATTAACAATTCTCATAAATGGAGGGCGAAGAAATAAGATCATTAACCTGTTCGCTTTCCTTAACTAGGGTTCGACGATGTAATGCAGGACACCATAGAGGCCTGTAGTTTGTTGAACGTTTATAAGATGGCATTACAAGTCGTGTTTTCAGAAATACATACACCCCACTAAAGTGTCTGGATTCTTAGCTGAGTGGTCACAGTAGTGGCCTTCCGTTAAAAGAGTATCGGGTTCGATGCCATTTTCATCGTTATCCTAAGTTACGTTCCACACTTGAGAGATGACAGCTGTATTTGTTATTATTATCAGAAAAGAGCAGATTCAATGCTTGAATAAAGTATCTTTCGTTATCACGGGTAAGATCAGGGTACTCTTTCAATACTGTGTCTTTTTCTCAAACAGCCGGTATTGTTTTTACCGAAGAATATGAAGAATGAGGTTGTGAATTAGGAAATTTGAAATATTTACAAAAACGTATTGGTGGGAAATATTTCGTTGAAGATCAGATTCCTTCTTACGGTCTAATTAATATTTCCGGTAAAGACTCTTCAAATGAAGTATGCCTTCTTGATAGCAAAGACCACGGAAATTATCCCCTATGCTATTCATCGTCTACTACTACTACTGCTACTACTACTACTTGTATCAGGGTTACACCTTCTCCGGCCAGTTAAAATGCGCGCCTTCTATAAAGCCATCTATGTAATCTAACTTGAACTGATGTTTTATTAGATACTTTGATTTTCAACTGTTAGATGTCTCTACCATCGGTACTAGTGCCCCCTCTGGCCGGATCAACGATAATAATTAATTATTAAGGGAACATTTACTTTTACTACTGGCTAATCTTAGTTTTGGGAGATTGTTTTGTTGATGTATCAAAGTTGTCAACACTTCTGCTGGTTCCTTGTTCAATAGTAATCAACGTATCAGAAATTTGTTAATATATTCTCAAGCCAATTAAGACTGGGGTGTGTGTACAGGAATCCAGCCTATCAGTGAAGATTTCTGGAAGCTTATCTTCAAAAATACTGTAAAAGCTGGGCGCTTTAGGACCGTATTACTCTAGTTACATAATTGAGTGCGGCGTGTCCTAAGGGAGGAAAAGGCCGCGGGCGGAGTTCTGAAGGCCCAGCGACACAAGGTAATTGAAGAATTTTCATAAACATGTGATAGCTCCTGCGGATAGCTTGAGGGGAATGTTACAACCTCTTTTATTTCATGCAGTTTTCTAAATTTGGTGGTTTTAATGTAGAACTTTCGGCAAGTTTAAGGAATCTGCTCTGTTCCCTACTGGGAAATATGTAATGTAAGGGAACAAAGAGTGGTTACCCTCGGTTTCTCCCGATACAACTTGGTATGGGTAGACTACAGTACAGTTTTCAAAACCTCTAAAATTCCTAACATTTCTTTGGTATTTAATATTTCTTACTGAGTCATCCCGCTGTAGAATAGGCTTAGTCTCGGTCTCATTGGGCCAAACCACTTAGGGGTTTAAGTATTTCTAGAAGGAGGGCAAGTGTTGTTTCGTCTCGCACCCTTTTGTTTGTGGCCAGTGATATTCAACTTCGTCTTTTTTTCAATAAGGCTACTTAGGATGGGCATTTATGCCCCTGTAAATTTATGGTTGTGTGTAGAATAGCCTGGTGTGAACTTCCCTTCAAGAACAGAAATTTATAAACTGTTGAGCAATAGATAAGCTCAGTTCGGCGCGGTTTTGTGTAAACATTTTAATTCGAAAAGGCGTATTGCTTTTAGTGCTGAGAATGTCCGAGGACATGTACGGCTCGCCAGGTGCAGGTCTTTTGATTTGACTCCCATAGGCGACCTGCGCTTCGTGATGAGAATGAAACGATGATGAAGACAAGTACACCCAGCCCCCGTGTCAGCGAAACAAACCGATGATGGTTAAAATTCCCGATCCTGCCTGGAATCGGACCCGGGACCCCTATGACTAAAGGCCAGCACGCTAACCACTTAGCCATGGAGCCGGACGAAATTTTAATTGAGGAAAACCGACGCATTGTCAGCTGTAATTTAGTGCGCAATGAGACATTTATGCCTCTGCGAGGCTGGACCTTTTGGAGCTCAGACTCATACCTCGGATTAAAGCAAATCATTCCCTTTTGTACAATATTGCACCTATCAAGAGCAATAACGCTCTTTTCTATGTAAATCAACCAAACAGTAACTACTGTATATTTTGTACCTGATTTTTCGTACTTTAAGTCCTTGTGATTTCTAGAGCTGACGAGGTCATTGATATTGTTATTATTCATTTAGATTTTCTATTTATCAATTTTAAAGTAAAAATGAAAGAAATAAAATTTCAAATTTTGTCGTGTTAACTTATCCTTTAGTTAATTCCTCGTCCACCCGTTCTTCTCTCACACTTCTTACACCTCTGTGATCCACGATAATAATCATAATAATAATGATACTAATAATAATAACCGTATTCGTAATTTTATGGATGGTACGCGTGCATGTCAAATTTTTTAAAATGAAATATCGTGCTCATGTCATACCCATTTCATGTACAATTGTAGCACACAACTCTTATATTAATCATATTGTTCGTACCGATGCCTGAATGGTTAACGTCTTTACCTTCGGTTCTTTGAGCTCCGGGTTCGATTCTCGTCCTGGTCGAGTAAATTCAGTCTTTAATGATTGATTTGCTTGGTTAGGGGACTGTGCTTTTTATCCTGTCCCCAATATCTGTGCAACGTCACACACCGCAGAAAACACTATCCTGGACCGTATGAAAGCCCTGTTTCCAAAAACAGTAGTGCCAACCACTCTCGCCGAAAGTGCTGCGATACAGGGATAGCGTTGGGCAGATTGAATTATTATTGCTATTATTATCATCATCATAATCATCATCATGGTATTTTAAGTTACGGTTTAAGATCTGTTCTTGCTCGACTAGATATCAATCTTTAATGACCTTGTTACAGAAGGAATAATACATCATTCATCATACTCCTTCAGCTTCTTAGTTTTGTTTGACTTTCTATTCCTCCCTCTGTATTGGATCCAATCACAAATTTATTCCTGTGAATCTCTCTTAATTGAAAATATCTCGCTAATCTGCCCTGTACTAGTGGAGAAAGAGCTCTCTAGGGACATAAATTAATTTCAGATTCTTTAAATATTTCACGACGGTGCCTTCTCCGTTTTGATTGCGGGCTGCCGCAGTTACATCGTGTACTTCCACCATTCAAGTTATAATAGTCGTGGACCTGGCTGATTACTGACGTTATCTTATTTTTATTATTATTTTACCAAGCGAGTTGGTCGCGTAGTTGAGAGCTTGCACACGGGATGCACTAGGTTCGAACCGCACTGTCAGCAGACCAGAAAATGGTTTTCCGTGGTTTCCCACTTTCTCCCAAGGAAAGTGCTGGGTCTGTACCTTAATTAAGATCATGGTCGCTTCCTTCCCTCTCCTAGCCCTTTCATATCCCAACGTCGCCATAAGACCTATCCGTGTCTGCATGAAGTAAAGCAGATTGTAAAAATAGATTAAAATTATTATTATTATTACTATTCTCGGTTGTGTCCACTACTAACAGCTGTATTATTTCTTTGTTGATCTTCAGGAATTTTAATAGCCATCCTAGACTTATATGAAACAATGGTCGCGTTGGTCCCCCTGATAATCGCCTCGTAAATAAAGCTCTCAACTTTTATGCCAAAACCTTTAAAACTTTAAGACTAACCTTTGACTAGAATCTGTCTTGGTCAAATCAAGTAACTTCAGTCTACACTAGTCAATAATTCCAAATTGAAACATCAGTTCGAATTAAAGGAAATACTAGCTGAGTCTCTTACTTTACCAACTTTTGTTTTTGTGACGTTATTTACCAAGATATCAATATGTAAAATAGTTAAAAAGTGAAACCCGCATAAAATGCCTCTGCGAGGTCAGGTGTAACTGAAAGTACACGTATAATGCGTCTAAATTATACAGCGAATTTATCTCGCTGTACTTCGAGAACAGACGTAAACTTCACATTCTTAGTCTCCTACAGCGCACCCTTAAACTCCACTCTCCACCCTTCTTGAACGAACGATTACATAACCTCTTTATGACTGTAGTGAGTTCAAAAATTTTACAAGCCTGAGTTCGTGCTAGCAACACTCTCTCCAGTGCGGAGCACGGCGAAGACATTTTCCTTGCCCATCGCAAAATGAGACAATGAACAATCGAGGCACACCCTCTCTAGTCTGGCGGATAGACAGTTCGTATTAGTTTACCGAACTTCTGTTGCAGTGAACCGAGCACCGGTGACGCCCAACAGCTCAGATGTCAAGAAGATTTCTAGCCAACTCAATTATTTTACGAGAATCATCTGATCTACAAGCTTAAGCCTCATTGCAGCGTTAGAGGGGCGAAGACAGAATGCTCTTCCGAGGAAATATCATAAAATCAACCTCAACCCTTACCCTCATCTTCACCATAATATCTTCCCCCCCAATTGAGTACATATTGTTTAATGTCACCTATCCTAACAACAAAATCCCTTGTGGAAAATTAATTTGACTTCCATAACATATGGCAAAGCACGTGGATCGAAGCTGTTCATGCAAAAACTTACACGAATAGATCCTGCTCAGACACCAGCTGGCAGACTATGGTGTCACGTAAATAGCATTTTCCAGGGTACAGAGTTTTGACAATAAAATATAATATTCGTCGTTTAAATAATATGTCTGGGGTGCTTCAGATGTATACTCCGCAGTAGAAAGGGTGGTCTATCTGGTCCGCTGTAGGGGCTTTTAACAGGTAACAATGTAAAGCTGGAAAAGTTGCCGAATGGCGCAGGGGCAGCGTATTAACCAGATAAATTTCCAACAACTTCTTTGAAATCATTCAAGAAAAGGCTAGGAAATCAACAGATAGGGAATCAGCCACCTGAGCGACTGCCCTAAATGCAGATCATTAGTGATTAATTAATTGAACTCAATATGCGCGAGGAACTGTGTGCATTTCTCAGAGTGCAATCACCTCTAGTGCGTTGGTCTCACTGATAATAGCCTCGTAAATAGAACTCTCTACCTTTATGCCAAAACCATTAAAAATTTAAGACTAACCTTTGAGCAGAATCTGTATTGGCCAAATCAGGTAACATCAGTCTACACACGGGTCTTTGTTTCAGTCAAGTGCATAGCAATGCAATGGCTACGTTATACGAATGGCGAAGGTTCATATATGCTACTTGTAGTTGGAGTGTGTCAACACAATGAATGACAAGTAGCTGTGCTTTATACGCAGCGACATGCAACATACAGAGAGCAGTATGTTCCGGAATGTAGAGGAGAGACCATGTCCGCATGGACCACTTCATTTGGAAATTCGTCAATTGAGGAGATCCCAAGGTATCCGAAGGAAGTGAAGATCTTCATTAACATGATGTATTCACAAGGTGTGTACCACTGCGCTAGCACTTGTAATGAGGATCTGCGGAAACAGCGTCTGTGACCATTTTCTCTGGTATTTCGTTTAATTTGAAGTTATTTAGTGAAGCAAAGATTCGCTTGCGATTCCAGGGTGGGAAAGGGCTAGGTTTGGAAAGACAGCGATCATGGCCTTAATTAAGGTACAACCTTAGCATCTGCCTGGTGTGAAAATGAGAAACCACGGAAAGCCATCTTCAGCGCTGGCATTCGAACACACAATTCCTCGAATGAAAGTTTAAAGCTACACGACGCTAACGGTATGCATTATTATTATTATTATTATTATTATTATTATTATTATTATTATTATTAAATTGTAATGTGGTTTGGTGTGGAGGCACTTGCCGTATGCGCTACTAGGCTGAAGTGCGATATACAGAAATTATAAATATTTTGCCTGCTTTTGGAGAAATAAACACATACCAGCCTCAGACATGGCAGTTGGCAGTTGAAGATTGCTTTAAATAAGCAGACGTGCTGTTCATCCGGAGGCAGTATGGCGCATCACTTGATTGGCGCCTCGTATAAACTCGCCTTCAGCGTGCTCGTCTTTGTCTCGAGGGTAACGAGGCTGGAGAAAGCTGATCTCCTTGAAGCTAGCTTGTGCCAAGAGTTTGTGTTAATCACCTGAAGGAGACGTATTGATTGCAGTAATGCTTGTCCCTTGTGGGTGCCATTAACCCAGGGTCGCCTCTTGCTAATCCCCGGGAACTCAACTTACCTGACAAATTGAAATGTCGGGAGAATTCTTGATGATTTTAGAAAACCATTACTGTTCAGATTCTTTGAAGAAGAACAGGGTAGTGTCGATCATGCTAGGGAGTAGAACACTGCACTCGTGAAGGGCTTAATTCCAAAATATACCAAATCAAAAATCAGAATTTGAAAGGAGAGAAGAAGAACATCTAGAGTGTAAAATATCAAGTGAACATTGATTTTAGCACTTTTATTATGTTAGAGTTGAACAAATTCTTTATTGAACAAGGTATTGTTGTTAAAAGTTTTGAATTTTGAGAAATATTTAAGAAAATATGCTGATCTTTCACTTATTGACACTAAAACTTTATGATAGTCACAAGTTTCACTTCAGTCGTCAGTAGGGCAAGGATTTGTAGGCATGAATTAGTTACGTGCCCTCGTAGCTCCTTCGGTATTTCATGGAAGGAGCGATTGAGTTAGGCTGATAGCAAACAAGGGATGGTGATAGCGTTTCTGTTGTGTTTTTCGTCTGGTGTTTCCACGAGCATTCTGGGAGGCGAAACTAGAATATTCCTCCTTTGATCCCACCCCGAACGTTTCATTACTTCATCCCGGGGATATACAAGGAGGATCGCCGCGAACAGGAGAGTGTCTGCCGGAGTTAGTGTCAGTGTGCTGAGAGAATGTCACCATAGTGTTCTGTTGGAATTATGTTAAAGAGTTGTAGTCAATGAGTGTATTGGAGGGTGATGTTTAAGTATTGTTGTTAGTGTTGGTCGATCATTGTTATTCTCGAGTGTTACATACTGAGATGTTTAGCGTATAGAACAATCATGTCATTCGACCTTGTCTGGAGTCGAGCTGAGCACACAGCAATCGTGTGATTGTATGAGTAATCGAACTTGTCTGGTGTCGACCCAGATTTGCAGTATTCGCCCTGTCTGGAGTCGATCGGAGTGTACATCACTTGTGTGATTCTTTGAGTTATCCGACTTGTCTGGAGTTGAACCAAGTGTACAGCAGTCATGTAATTGTGTGACATCGAAATTGTCTGGAGTCGAGTTGAGTGTACAGCAGTCGTGTGATTGTGTGAGCTATCGGAATTGTCTGGAGTAGAGCTGAGTATACAGCAGTCGTGTGATTGGGTGAGCTATCGGACTTGCCTGGAGTCAAGCTGAGTATACAGCAGTTGTGTCATTGTGTGAGTTATTGCACTTGTCAGGAGTCGAGCTGAGTATACAGCAGTAGTGTGATTGTATGAGTTATCGGACTTGTCTGGAGTCAAGCTGAGCGTACAGCAGTCGTGTGATTGTGTGAGTTATCGAACTTGCCTGGAGCCAAGCTGAGTATACAGCAGTTGTGTCATTGTGTGAGTTACTGCACATGTCTGGAGTCGAGCTGAGTATACATCAGTTGTGTGATTGTGTGAGTTATCATACTTGTCTGTAGTCGAGTTGAGTGTACAGCAGTCGTGTGATTCTGTGAGTTATCGGACTTGTCTGGAGTCGAGCTGAGCGTACAGCAGTCGTGTGATTGTGTGAGTTATCGGACTTGTCTGGAGTCGAGCTGAGTATACAGCAGTCGTATCATTGTGTGAGTTATTGCACTTGTCTGGAGTCGAGCTGAGTATACAGCAATCGTGTGATTGTGTGAGTTATCGGACTTGCCTGGAGCCAAGCTGAGTATACAGCAGTTGTGTCATTGTGTGAGTTATTGCACTTATCTGTGGAGTCGAGCTGAGTATACAGCAGTCGTGTGATTGTGTGAGTTATCAGACTTGTCTGTAGTCGAGCTGAGTGTACAGCAGTCGTGTGATTGTGTGAGTTACCGGACTTGTCTGGAGTTTAGGTGAGTATACAGAAGTCGTTGATTGTGCGAGTTACCGGACTTGTCTGGAGTCGAGCTGAGTGTACAGAAGTCGTGTGATTGTGTGAGTTACCGGACTTGTCTGGAGTTTAGGTGAGTATACAGAAGTCGTTGATTGTGCGAGTTACCGGACTTGTCTGGAGTCGAGCTGAGTGTACAGAAGTCGTGTGATTGTGTGAGTTATCGGACATGTCTGGAGCGTTGTGTAAAACTATATTTCAGAACATTAAATAATAATGTAACACTTGAGACATTTTGAAAATAGACCAACTTGTTTAAAAATACCATAATTTCGGAAATAGTTGCTATATATAAGCAATCATTTGACAATTAACTAACCATATTAATCAAATCCTAAGGTTTCATGGAAATAGACTACAATTCCAGAAAATACAGAGTTTAATAGAAACTAATAGAATCTACCCTTATCAGCACTCCCAAACTTTTGCACTTTGTTAAGTACTGAAGCGAATTTCTTCATAAGCATACACTAATTTTGAGAAATATGACATTATCGTCATTATTAAATACTTTTCGTGAACATTGTTCCCACACAGTACCAGCTACATTCAATTGAATAATATCTGTACATTTCTGACTTGACGGTGAGTGTATTTCAGCAGTCCTTCCTCATGTCTCAGCTCTCTAGGACAAGGCGTAAGGGAGCCTTTGTAGTAGTGACAGCCTGGCGCAAGAAGACAAAAGAGCAGCTAGCGGCGACAACTTGAAGAAGTTCCTTTATTGCACAAATGCAAGAAATGGGACATCCTCTACTGTTCATTTGTGGATGTTTTGTGTCACTTACATCACATCTCAAACCGAAGAAAGGCAGCGTGTGAACACAAAAGAGTTGTGAGGTCATGAAGTAGATGAATAAAAATATTTTATCTGGAGGACAATGGAGGAAAATACCGATGCAGATCACTGAATCGGTCATTAAAACACCTCTTTCTTATTGACGTACGGAAAGGCACAACTGTATGGTATAGCTTACAGTAATCACAGTTGTCTTATGGGATAAGCTTGATCAAATTTGTTACTTTCATTTTTACCCCTTACAAGCGAAGTCTACCAGCTGTAAGTCGAACAGTTTAACGAAACTTGGCTCGTAAAAACAGGGCACGTAGTTGACTTTAAAGTGAACTCCATTTTTGCGGACATTCATGCGTTTGGAACAAGAATACATTTTTGATGCTGATGAAATGTGAGACCCAATTTTGAGGTCGGAATTCGACAGAGCCTTGAGAGAACCAAATAGGAACAAGGCACCTGGTATTGTTGACATACCCTCAGAATTACTGACCACCTTAGGGGAAACTAGCATGGGGAGATTTTTCCATTTAGTGTGCAAGATATATGATGCAGGGGAAGTGCCATGCGATTTTAGGCAGAATGTTGTTATACCTATTCCCAAGAAATCAGGTGCTGACAAGTTTAGTATCTCATGGTTGTACAATTTTAACGCGTGTTATTACAGAAGAATGGAAGAAAAAGTTGAAGCTGAGAAGGGAGAAGATCAGTTTGGCTTCAGAAGAAATTTAGCAACACATGAAGCAATCCTGAGTGTACGTCTGATCTCAGAGGATCAAATTGAGAGAGCAAAGCTTACATACATGGCAATTGTAAATTTAGAAAAGGCATTCGATAATGTTGATTGGAACAAGCTATTTGAGATTCTGAAGCTGATAGGGATCAGATACCGAGAACGAAGTATTATCTAGAATCTGTACAAAAATCAGTCTGCAGTGTAAGAATCGAATGCTATATAAATGTAGCATTAATCCAGAAAGGAGTGAGGTAAGGCTGCAGTTTGTCCCCTCTCCTTTTCAATATTTACATATAAGAGATGATAAAGGAAATCAAAGAGGAATTTGGAGTAGGAATTATAGTCCAGGGAGAGGAAATCAAAACCCTGAGATGTGCCGATGATATTGTGATTTTATTTGAGTCTGCAGAAGCTCTGGTGAAATTGCTGAATGGTAAGGATAGTCGTGGGTAAGGAGCACAAGGTGAAAATAAATAAGTCCAAAACAAAAGTAATGGAGTGGAGTCTAAAGAAGTCAGGTGATATAGGATATATTAGAATAGGAAATTAAGTCTTAAAGGAAGTAGATGAATATTTTTACTTTGGTAGTAAAATAAAATGAACGGAGTTGGTGAGAGATTTGTCGATTTTGCTAAATTTTACGGGAAGAAAAGACAGAATGAGAGGAAACATCATAAGACTCCCAGGACTTGTTCAGTTGGTTTTGAGGGAAGTGTAGTCGGTAAGAACGGTAGAGGTAGACCAAGGTATGAATATGACAACCAGATTAGAGCAGATGTAAGATGTATCAGCTATGTATAAATGAAAATATTAGCACATATAGGGTAGCAGCGAGGGCTGCATCAAACCGGTCTATGAACTGATGATTCATAGAACAGCAACTGCACTTCATGAACGAAGCCTTAATTGGTATTTTATGAATCTGGGGACACTGTGAGCCAAGTTTAACTTTCTAGCTGCCGATCCGTTCTCTTTGGGGTTTACACACCTTTATTCAGTTTAACACAGTTGCTCTGAATCACCAGTACCTCACGTTCCATTACAGAGATGAACTGAGGCACTAGAACAATAAACTTATTCAGAATATCTACGGCTATATATACTGATAGCTTAGCTACAATACCACACGAGGAATGACGATCGTAAATGCCCTATGACAGGAGTTACATGAACCTTGTCAACATACAGAATATTGACCATCTATATCATAGTATACACTGGACTACCTATTATTAATTTTTCGTGCGCCGTATTGCATAGATGGAAATGAACAAATGGTGGATGGATATGTTAAGTTTATAGAAAGGTGTAGAATACAAAAGAATGGTTCTGCTAGGGTCCACGAGAGTTGGTGTCTGACGAATAGCGCTGGCAACGAGAAAAATCTACACTAAAGCTGCCCGAAAGTGGTCAGTTTCCATGGTAACGATCCCAACGATGCGACATTTTTTAAGAATGCTCTCAGTCGGTTTTGTCTTGTCATTGGGAGTGGCACGAATTGGAATAGTTTTATTGATTTCCGTGCTTTTTTCCGAGTATTATTCGTTGTTGTTGCTTAGGATAGGATAGTTTTCATTTTTTCTGGTTTTGTTCTTGAAGTGCATGATCGGCGTTTAATAATACGAAGACATACCTGTATAGCTGTTGTTCTATTGTGTGTTATAACATAACTTCCTTATGACTCGCTGATGGATACAAGATATGCCCTGCCTCAAATTTGTTATGTGTTGTGCAGTTAATGTTGCTGAGATCTCGTATTTATCTGAAATGACCTGTTTCGTCTAGTACGAACTTAGGAAAGGCTCAGCGTTTATTGAATTGCATTTAGCCCACATATTTTATTACACTGAGCCTGTATTAAACAATGGTATGCCGCAGGTGAGGCAACCATGGCGACGTAGGGCACTTCATAGCCAGAGCTTTCCCCGCTCAAATGTCAGACTCCAGCTCTCATGGGTCCAAGAATGGAGTAAATATATTCAGTACCACTAATGAAATCAACAGTTGAACCTGAATTACATGAATATCAATGTGAAAAACAGATTTTACGTTTAACTAACAATTGGTTTCAAATCTCGTTTACGTGGTATGTCGTATAACTGAACGGAGGTTTCAGAATCTTAATATCTACAGAATAATCAATTGTGAGATATTGGCGTATCCTTATGTTTTAGCATCAGCTGAATTCATTCACGTAGTCGAAATTGAGGTAAACTTAACATCCGGTGACGTAAAATGTGGATGAGCTTGCGAAGTTTAAAAACTCGTCATCTCTGACGACGGGTTTTGCAAAATTTCAGAGTGGGTCGGGGATTTTACTCGCCTCTGATTAATTCTTCTGTCTCATGGACTGGGTGTTTGTGTTTATTCCAAAGCATTCCTCTTCATATGCAGACAACACACCACAGAAACACGCAATAGTGATTCAATTCCTCCAGATGGGGTTGCGCCAGTAAGGGCATCCGGCCGTAAAAGAGGGCCAAATCCACATGTGCGATGCAGTTCGGGGTGTGGAAAACGTGGTAGAAGAGGATTGCTTTAGTCCTATTCATATGAGTGTAATTTGATGATAAAAAACAAGGATAACAGACCTGTGGTGCAAGCCGTAACAAAAATAGCAGAGATAAAGGTATTTTTCACTGATGAAATAAAAGTTTCTTCTAAACTCTACTGATGCATATCTTACTCCTTCATTATCTTGTTTGTTCCCATATTTACGGAACTGAAGTCTCGTCTGCATTTCCTGGCTTCCTTTGTGAACTCACGTCCTTTCCGTTCTGTAGAGTGAATTCTTTCTACATCCTTCTCCGATTCAGATCTTGAATGCAATGAGCTCCTGGTACCAGTTCTACTTGCTTTGAGTGATGCACTGTTCTACGAGGGATGTTAACAAAGTAGATGCGATATTTAATGAACTAACAAGTACATTTCTTCAATGTAGTCACCGGCAAAGTCTATTACCTTTTGCCAAATATTGTGAACCGTTGATGACAGTGACTGAGCGCTCTGATGTCACGTCAGGATATCGGCCTTCAACTTCGGAAACAGGTCGAAGTCACAAGGACTCATGTCCGGTGAATACGGAGGGTGTTCCAAGACCCTCCAATGCCACCCTTGTAATAAAACTTTGACTATGTCTCGCAATGAACGTGGACATTTGCTCCGCATAGCCGGACGCAGGTGTCGCTCCAGAAATCGGCAATAGAGGTCACTGTCTCTCATGCACAGCATGCCTAAGAATAACACCCTCGTAGTAGTATGCCACAATCAGCATAAGCTTCACTCGACTGGGTTCCTGTCGGCAGTTCTCTGAACGTGGCGAACCTGGAAGACGCCATTCACTCCATTGACGCTTTAATTCAGGTTCGTAGGCTCGTGCCCAATGTGCTGCAGAAACGTGTCTCCATCATTGAGGTATGTCCAGGTGGATGCCAGCCAGTGCATACCCGCGCCATTTCTGTACGTCAGTGAGTTGACGTGGAACCCAACGGGACGCAATTTTCCTCATTTCTTCAGTATGTGCCGCGGTTTCATGACTAACACCAACCTCAGCGGATAATTCCCGGAGAGTTCATCGATGGTCCACGGAAACGAGACCACTCACGATATCAATCTGATCTTGAGGAATGGACGGCCGAACTGTGCGATGCAAATCCGCAGTACTATTCCAACCCACACGAAATGCCCTGATTCATCATGCAACCGTCCTGTACGGTAAGGCATCCTCAACTCAGACTTCACGTAATCCTCGATAACATTCTTATGCATTTTTGTCACTGACGACCTGGATTTTAATCTACTAACGCTGGTCACATGTTTTAGAGCGGTGAAATGGAAACTCTTCACACCAACGCCACACAAACTGGATACCCGTCAAGTGCACATCGACAACAGCGCCACCAATATCCTATTGCGCATGCGCGATCTCCTGCGAGTGACTGACTACGTTGCCACTGTTTTATTTACACCGGGCGAGTTGGCCGCGCGGTTAGGGGCGCGCAGTTGTGAGCTTGCATCCGGAAGATAGTGGGTTCAAACCCCACTGTCGGCAGCCCTCATTTCTCATTTTCACACCAGGCAAATGCTGGGGCTGTACCTTAATTAAGGCCACGGCCGCTTCCTTCCAACTCCTAGGCCTTTGTTATGCCATCGTCGCCATAAAACCTATCTGTGTCGATGCGACGTAAAACAAGTTCTGAAAAAATAACTTTATTTACAGCCCTCGTATGTGTCTCATCATTGAATGAAGTCAAGGCTACATACGTTCCTGCTATCAACCCAACTATACACCTCCGTTGATCAGTGGTAGAGTGTATATCTCCTGGTCCGAAGACCACGGGTTTGTACCTGGTAGAGGTAATGGGATTTTTGAAGCGCGGAAAAACACTCCACCTCATAGGATGTGGGCATGTAAACGATCTATGGTGACAACTGTATACTTTTCCCTACAAAACAAATTACATCTCATGCATAGGGCACCCAAGAGAGACCTGGCATCTCGTGGAGAAAAGTGGAGCATCGATATTTTCGCGCAGTCAGCTTAGGTGGCATTAAATTACAATACTTGAAAACGATGGTAGAATATTTTTATCAACACGACTTTTCGCTAAGGAAACCTCCATGCTCCAAATGCTTTCATACGCACACTCTAGCTATTCCTAGTCTTCAATAACTGCCGACCTAAATGCACCTTCCTTTATAAATTACATCAGGACTTCCTTTGTCCGAGAATTACTGCCGTAGGGGTTCCATAAGTGGAGAGCCAGTTAAGGCGCTCGGCTGGCTGACCCTTGCGTTTTGGAATGTAAATTACCGCATAATTAATACGTAAAGGGTCATTTAGTGCCTGAGGTTCAACACAGTTCCTCAGCTTACCCGCTTTGATCTTGGTTGAACTGTATAATTGCGCGTGGTACAACAGTCATGATAATAATTGTTCCTGTTTGTGGAGCACAATTAGACAATGATCATTCTCTCCTAAAATAAGAATGTTGGTCAGAATGATGATAAGATTAGTTACTGGATGCTACAAAAAAAATCTCACAACAGGAGTCCAGCTGGGCAGTCTTTACCTGGTACGGGCTGTAATCCTTATTGACAGCCTTCTCCTTTCACTTTAGCTCCGCACGCTCAGTCACTTCACACACAACAGCTGCATGCAGACATGTTTGAACACGGTGTTGCTGACCGCCGCAACACATGATAACCGTTCCTTGGCTCGACTCGAGAGAAAGTGAGCTACTCACACATTCAACACAGTGGCCGCTCCACACAGTGAACTACTCAACGATAACTGTTCCGTACTCAGTACTCCAAGGCGGTAGTAGGGTTCAGCCCCAGCATTTGCTGTCTTCAGGGCTATCGACAGTGGGGTGTTTACCCACTATCTCCCGAATGCAGGCTCACAGTTGTGTGCCCTCAATCGCACCACCAACTCACTCGGTTATGATTGGTGGGACAATTAGCAAGGAGACGCTGAAGTTCTTCAGAATCCAGACCACAGCGGAGTCTGCGCTGAAAAATTCGTTTGTGATTGTTAGATTCCATTAATACACGCTGAACTCAATTGCAATGAAGTGGATCTTATTTTTCCAACAAAATCAGAAAGGGAAAACTCGCCAGATGGTGTACAGTTAATCTATGAATCAGTCAGTCAATCGAACTGAGCTGACGAGGATGGGCTGTATATTTGATAAAATATATAAAAGTGCATTAATTTCGCACTGATAGTCCCAGTGCACGCACCAATTGACACCGCCAATGATGCTGAAAGAATTAATCTTGTGATCAGCTACAGAATTTCCTTGAGAGACAGCATTATGAGATCTTAAAATTTTCCTTGGAGACTTTAATGCACATCTTGGATGTGATTTGCGTGGAATGAATAGAACTGCTAGACCATTCATATTATGGCCTTTGTGTTGGCAACACACGATTCCAACATCGCAACAATCATAAGAATAGTTGAAAATCTCCTGATGGGTAATCATTTAATGAGATAGATCATATTTGCATTAGTCGCAGGTGGAGAACATCTTTTCGCGATGGTCAAGCATGTTGGGGAACCGCTATTGGCTCGGATCATTGTGCAGTAAGAGCGGACCAAAAGGTGAATTTTTAACTTCAAAGAAGACCCATGTTTGTATGATCAAGTACAACTGATAAACTTCAAGATGTAAGTATATGCAGTAACTTCTTCCTCGAGTGCGAATTCTATTGCAGACCCTCGCCAGACTACTGGACACTGAATACTGAGTCGCTGCCAAGACCATCCAGCGCAACAGTACTGAAGAGATCACTGGACTTTGACAGGGGAGACGTATAGAAAAAAGATAGAAACTAGATTGTGGGCATTGATTGACAGAAGGGAACGTGTTGAAGGAAGGAGAAACCAAGTAAATATGGATGACAAACAGAAACAAAAAACTTTGCGCAAAATCGACTGCTAAGGGAAAAGTTCCTGTCGTCGTAATAGGAAAGGCTGGCTACTGTAGAATGAATGAAAGCATAAGAAGCTGCAGGTCGTGGGGACTCCAGAACCGTCTTCCAGATCGTAGAGGATATGGCAGGAGAACGCACCAACTTCAATGTTCCACTTAAGAACAAGCACAGAACACTCTCGTTAACATAGGCTGAACAGGACAAACGATAGACCGAATACTTCGAGATATCCTCAACCAACCTGACATCTCAACAACATGTAGCAGTGATATAAAGAGGACACGCTTGATCAACTTCATGCTTATGGTACTAATATCACGGTAGCCACAACCAAGGCCACGTAGAGCAACAGTAGCACCAGGACTTGATGAGAGTCCTGCAGAGCTCCTTAAAGCATGTGTTCATAAACTGCTGCAAACGAATATGGTCAGAGAATGTTCATTGTAAGGCTGCACTTAGTTACATCTAGTGTATACGTCTCCATTGTCCTTGATGTCTGGAAATAAATTTGTTTCTGACATGTGTTAATTATTCTCTTCCTAGAGAGCTTGATAATTTAATTAATTATCACGCCTCTTCTTCCACAGGCAAACCTTTTGTGACACCCTACTCACTTTCCAATGTGGGTTCTGCACTCTGTACACAGTAATGTAATATAATTTTTGTTCATCTTTCTCCGTGACCTGGATCCCGAATAATGTTGGGGGTGATTAACTGGGACAACTCAATGTCGCAATCTTACGGTACGTCGAAGAACTTCTGTAGGACAGACTCCCAATATCATCGACTCAATTAATTCCTTCAGCGGATAAATTACCAGTTATTCGTTCATTTATGGTAACCCGCACGGGACGCAGGGAAATTGATATAGGAATTACTGACCGTGTAATGTTGGTTCTGTTCCACCTAGTGTGCCGAAAATTACTGCTCATTCTGCAAGATTTATAAACCCCTAGTGCTGAGAAATTTACACCTACATATGATTACCGTGAGAAACGACCGTACGGCTCAAACAATAGGCTGCTAAAACCCCTGCACAATTGTTGTTTATATACACATTCTTTTATAATCTAATAATAATTCTGATATGGACATTGGCCAGTTTATTTGATACATCTATACGAATATCTCCTAGTAAATTAAGTAATTTTAGTAAATATTTTCTTCTTAGCCTTCTGGGGTCGCGGGTGTGAACTGTGTCACACATATGTGGATTTGACCATGTTTTACGTCCGGATGTCCTTCCTGACCCAACGTACTTGGAGGTATGCAATCAGCATTGAGTATTTATGTGCTGGTAGGTAGTGCGAGACTGTTGGGAGAAACACAAACACCCAGTCCCTGAGCCAGAAGAATTAATCAGACGTGATTAAAATCCCCGACCCAGCCGGGAATCGAACCCGGGAACCTCTGAACCGAAGATCTGAACGCAGACCATTGAGCCAAAGGGTCGGACAATATCAGCGAATATTTAACATAAAATATATAGAGTAAGATGAACGTCTTTTGTAATTTTCTTTCCCATAAAAAATGGTCATAATTATGCCATATTAGCTGAGTAACTCTTTTCCTACTGTTGTGCATTTTCTATGGCAGAACGCAAATAACATGTCGAATGGATCAAGTATCAATATTGTAGGAGTGATATTTATTTAATTTATTGAATCCGTTTACACCCAAGGGTTGGTTTTTCCCAAGGACAGTGTCCTGGAGTGTCAGACTTTTGGTCGGAGATACAACCGGGAAGGAGATCCTGTACCTCGCCCGGACGTCCTCACTTGTTGTGCTGAACAGGAGTCTTGTGGAGCTGTGTGAAAACTGGGAAGGATGGACAAGGAAGAGGAAAGGAAGTGGTCGTGGCCTTAAGTTGGTACCAGTCCGGCATTTGGGTGGACGAGGAGTGGGAAACCACGGAAAACTACTTCGAGGATGGTTGAGGCGGGAATCGAACCCTCTCCACTGAGTTGACCTCCCGAGGCTGAGTGGACCCTGTTCCAGTCCTCATACCACTTTTTAAATTTTGTGGCAGAGTCGGGAATCGAGCCTTGGCCTCCAGGGGTTGCAGCTAATCACACTAACCAGTACACCCGAGGCCGACGAGAAAGACAGGCCGCGGCGCGCACGTCATACACTGAATGTCACGTGACTTGGCCGGTCTTGCTGTAGAGAATGCATCCCCAGGTTCACGTGAGAGACTATCGTAGCGTGATAAATAAAATACATTTCAGCGTATGTCAACCTACTAAAATAACACTACTGAACTACAGATCAAATGAAACATAGTGTCTCTTACTATCCTTGGTTGAACAAACACTAAAAATCTTACTCAGGTACAGATATGCACACTCAATAATGTTAATGGTTAATGTACAAGTAATCCTATATTCACAATAGCATTCATGTACGAAATATCTCATTGAATCCAGGGTGAAACGTAGGCCTACTCTAAGCTATTTACAAGCCTTGCATTTGTTCCACTCCATGCCTGGCTTCAGTATATCTAATACGTAAATTTTGCTACCTTTGTGGAAGTTACCTTGGAACCACCCTATTCATTTAGAAATTAAATAAAATACAGTGTATCTTACTAGCCTTGGTTGACAAAATCTAAAAATCTTACTGCTGTAAAGATATCCACACTCAGATAAATCAAATGTTGCTAATGAAACTGGATAATGCACAATTAAGCCTACATTTACAACAACATTCATGTAAGGAATATCTTATTGCATCCAGGGTGAAAGGTATGCCTATTGTAAGCTATTTACAAGTCTTACATTTGTTTCATTCCATACCTGGCTTCAGCATAATGTATAATACTTAAATTTTGCTACCTTCCTCTAAGTTATCTGGTCCTATTGTAAGCTATTTACATGCCTTACATTTGTTCCACTCCATACCTGGCTTCAGCATCATATCTAATAATTAAATTTTGTTATCTTCCTGGAAGTTGTCTTGGAACCACCCTATTCAGTTAGAAATTAAATTAAATGGAGTGTATCTTACTAGCCTTGGTTGTCAAAATCTAAAAATCTTACTGCAGCAAAGAGATGCTCACTCAGATGAGTCAAATGTTGCTAATGAAAGTGGTTAATGTATAATTAAGCCTATATTTACAATAACATTCATATAAGGAATATCTTATTGAATCCGGGATCAAAGGTAGGCCTAATGTAAGCTATTTACAATCTGGTTTCAGCATCATATTTAATACTTAAATTATGCTCCCTTCCTGAAAGTTATCTTGGAACCACCCTATTCAGTTCAAAATTAAATGAAACATAGTGTCTTCTACTAGCCTTGGATGACAAAAACTGAAAATCTTACTGCAGTAAAGATATGCTCACTCAGATGAGTCAAATGTTGCTAATGAAACTGGCTAATGCACAATTAAGCCTACATTTACAACAACATTCATGTAAGGAATATCTTATTGCATCCAGGGTGAAAGGTAAGCCTATTGTAAGCTATTTACAAGTCTTACATTTGTTCCACTCCATACCTGGCTTCAGCATCATATCTAATACTTAAATTTTCATTTTCATATATCTGTAATTAAATAGGATATGAATGCATTACCTCTAAATCGTCAGCACTGGTGTTGTAATTTATCCAACTCGTGTACTGCAGCCCAACATTGCTGAATAATGTGAACAACGTTGAGGTTATATACACATTTTTGTAAATTAATACTTACTTACACTTCCGCACACAACACTATCAATGTAAGGAACTGTTGCACAACACCAACATATTCACATAAACACAAAATCTCCGTTATTTCCTTCCATAATCCACAATAAACTAGCAATAACACCCCAAGAACACATGTAATAACCGGCTTCACTCTACCATTGCTGGGACTGGACTTGTCACGTGACTTTAACGGGCCGCGGCCTGTCTCTCTCGTTGGCCTCGCAGTACACCACAGATGTGGACAGGAATTATGTTTTGTGAGGAAAATGTACCTGTATACGAGAATTATAATTTTTCGGTAAATGACAAAGAAATCAGTGTGCACTCATGCACACCAAGTTCAGAACAACGCTGTTCCACACTCCAGTTGTTTTTGCTTCTTGTTTGGATGGCTAGCATACGCGAGGGTGTACTTCTCTCAGTCTGAGACTCGCTTAATTTATATCAGTATTCATAACGTTGAGAAGGGGTGTGATAATTGCACAGACGTATTTAAATGTCATTTAACGATCTTTAATGTTTGTCAAATTCCATAGAAACCGTATATATTCTGATTCACAAATCAATTGTGTTTCAGGTACAAGAACATAATCCATTCGCCAGGCTGAGTGGCCCAGATGGTTGAGGCGCTGGTCTTCTGAGCCCAAATGGGCAGGTTCGATCCCGGCTAAGGGTGGTGGTATTTGAATGTGCTTAAATACGTCACACTCGTGTGGTAGATTCAATAACTCCTAGGAGACAAAATTCCGTCACCTCTGCGTCTCCGAATAGATAGTGGTACGTAAAAACGGTAATATTAGTAAAATTAGCAAAAAAGTCGATTTCTTATTCACGGACTCACGTCTAGGTCCGCTATCTCTGAAACTTCTCTTTCAAATTTTTAGAGATAGTTTTTAAAAAGTATGGTAAGTTTACCAAAGTTAAGTTATCCGTAGGGTTTGAATAAGATTTACATTTTTTCGTTACGTGGAATCTTCCTGAAGGGAAGAAGTATTAAATAAATCTCTCGAATTCAGATGATAGGAAAGATTTTACTATAATATTAGTTCATAAGTGTTACTAATCGTCTTAAAGAACTGATGAATTTTTGAATCCGTTCAGTAATTTGTCAGATAGAGGTACCTACAGGATACCTCAAAAGTCAGTTTTCACCTATGAGAACGTTAACATGATAATTTTTAGCTATGAAAATGTGTATATTTATCACAGAATAAAATTCAGCTCTACTGATGAAACCACGCTACTCCACAGCATTCGTCATAAATAGGTCAGATCACTCGTCTTGAAATGCCTGTCGTAATCATATTGTTTTGCCTGACCTTTCAATAGTTTCATGAATAAGGCCCGGACGTTTATGGAGTAATAGGTTAGAATGCAAACTTACTGAAGCGAGTAACCAGTAGAGTCTACCTGCACGACGGTAATGCTATGAGGTTTGCTTAATTATTAGGGGTTCGGCCCAGTAAAACCCCTAGAATTTATGTTACTGACACTACATTACGTTAGAGCGGGTTAGTCGACATTTCTACGAACAAAATTATTTAGTAACAAAATTATTTAGTAGGAAACAGATTTTGTTTTTCCAAATGGGAAATTACTTTTATTCACACTATTCTAGTCCACTAATTTACATTACGTGACGTAACTTTATTTCACTCTCTTCTCTTCTGTAGAAGTAGGCGAGTTGATTATCTTACTGCAAAAATCAATATGTTGTATGGTACCGGGTGAATTGGCCGCGCGGTTAGGGGCATACAGTTGTCAGCTTTCATCGGGAAGATAGTGGGTTCGAACCCCACTGTCGGCAGCTCTAAATATGATTTTCCGTCGTTTCCCATTTTCACACTAGAAAATGCTGGGACTGTTCCTTAATAAAGGATAGGGCCGATTCCTTCCCACTCCTAGCCCTTTCCCGTCCCATCGTCGCCGTAAGACCTACCTGTGTCGTTGCGACATCAAACAACTTGTAAGGAAGAAAAAAAATTCTGATGCAATTTCTTTTGATCAACTGGCACTAATCCTTCTGGATATTCAAACTCTGTTGGAGCACTTACGATATTTGAATTGCTGGTTGTAAGTTTGAGAGTATGTACCGCCATACCATCTATGAAGCATAAAAACCGCATTCAGTGGGTATAAGTAGGTATGTCAGAATTATATTGATATGTGCACTTTGGTGTGGAAATTATAGATCCACACTTAATATGTGGCTTAGCAAAGCAAAGAAAAGAAAACTCACCTCCGTACAGGCCATGAAGGCCCTTGGAGGAGTGGAAGGTAAAGGCTTCCACCATTGTTAACCTCGGCACGTGATGGAGTAGAGTGGTTAGCTCTACGCCCGGCCGCCTTTGCCCCCAGGAATTAACCTTGTACTCATTTTTGGTATAGGCTGAGTGAACCTCAGGGCCATATGCACCTCCGGAAGTGGAAATCTCGTTTCTTAAATTTTACGACTTCCTGACGGGGATTCGAACCCATGTCATTCCGGGCGAAGCGAGCTTGCCTTTACCGCCCCTAACAAATGGCTTACTGATCATAAGTCCATTTTGTAAAACATGTTACATGTGTAGTTTCCGAAAAAATCGATTCATTTGCTGCAATGAAGAATAGGGGCAATGTGTTTAGTAATCTGTTTCACACCACCGTTAACACGCCAAGACTAGCATACTGTAAATCGGAGCCTCTTTCGTTGCCCTAAAAAAGAAATGAATAAAAGAGCTGCTTAGCTGACGAGCATAATTTGCAATCTTACTGCTGATTACATTTGCATGTTAACTTCAAGACTAGAAGCTTGCAGAAATTCTCTCACAAGTAATTTCATTTAAGCCTGTACGGAGATCCCCTGTAACACGCCTGGTTCTTTGAGAACATCTTCTGAGAGATTTGTTCTCTAAGGAAGAAAATGTGATATATCATTTTGTCACTATCTCATTAACTTTTATCTCATTATTCTTTATTCTATATTCTCAACTGTGTGCATCCTACAACAAATCTTATATTGAGGTACATAATTACACCACTGTGGGTGTGGGCAGTAGGGCGGCGTCTTGGGAGCGTTGTTTGGCAACCACGGGTCCCCAGATGAATGTGACTTCGCTTCCATTTACTTGTGTCCGGCTCCAAGGTTAAATGGCTAGCGTGCTAGCCTTTGGTCACAGAGGTCCTGGGTTAGATTCCCAGCCGGGTCGGGAATTTCGACCATCATTATTTAATTTCGCTGGCACGAGGGTTGGCTGTATGTGTAGTATTCATCATCATCATCACGACGTGCAGGTCGCCTACGGATTGAAAGACCTGCAACAGGCGAGCCGAACATTTCCTCGGACACTCCCGGCACTAAGAGCCATCCGCCATTTCATTTCATTTCCAATTACTTGTGTTAGGTTACCTCCCCTCATCTTTCCAATTCGACCTTCTTTAGGCAACTTCTGTCCTCTTCTGATTCCAACAAGTATTAGGTATCGAGGTCTAGGGAGTCTTTCACTTTCACGCCCTGCGCGTCCCTTCAATTTCTTTAAGCGATACCTTCATTTATCGAGGTGTTGGACCTCTTCCATTTTCACACTGATTAGTGTTAATAGACGATAGTTTTGTACTTTCCCTCAATATCAGGGAAAGGATTTTAAGGCGGAAAGAATGGTCAAAAAAGGTTCTGAAAATTCATACAAAAAGGTGCAATCAAGGTGTTGTTGAAATCACGTTATTAAGATTTAAACAAGTTACATGAACTTTCCATATCCCATTTACGGGGTTCTAGTAATTCATAAACTTGTTATATTGGATTGCACACAACATTCCAATGTTTTTGACAGTAAGTCGCTGGCACTTGACAACTACATAAACCAATGAAACATATCTTTCAGCACTCGTAAAGAGACTTTAGTCAAAGTTCCAAAGTTCCTCACTTGGATTGTTCTTCAAATTTAATTCAAATCTGTCTTTAGCAAATCCGTCAAAGTTCACCTTAACACTCATCAACTTCTTCCAAGCTCCGATCACATCAGGCAAATACTTGTAGCCATGCTGCTCCTACTCTAGGTCTTTATAATTTATTAAGGTGCGCTCGAAAGTAACATTTTACAAATTTGGCATTTTTATATTCTCAGTTCATAAATTGCGAATATCCCCTATTATATTCAATTATTGATTTTACTCTTTTCGAACACACCGTTACATGATACAGACTGCACTCTTTATCACAGAGAGCAAACTCACTCATTGTTGGTGGTATTCCTGCAGATACAGTGGTGAAGCCTGGTAACAATATGCCTTTGTTCTTGACGTTCTGTCACGTATAGCACTTGTGCTTTAGAACTCTTCTCTCTCTTCTGTCTTCACCTCTCTCAGTCGTTGAAGCTTCTGGCTTGATCTAGTAGCTGACAGAGAGTATTTTAATCGTATGTCCTCTACGAAGAAGGTTTCCCTTATAAGAACACAAACTAGACTTCAGGGGATGCCTTGCTCACACGCAGTACTCACTTAATGAAATACGCCTTCACCTATTCAATTTCCATTAAGTCACTAAATGACAGCTCTTCTCATATTATTTCAATACCATACGTAACTATTGGCTCTATTACACTATGAAGGAGTTTCATCGCCGTATCAGTTGACAACTGAGTGAGTCTGATGGTCGCTGCGGATTTTTCATGAATATGTATCTTGAAGGAACTTCCTTAAGATTGCACGGCGATTCCTAACTAGGCCTTTGTTGTTGAGTAATTGTTGGGCCTGCTTGGCGGCTTCTGCATCCGTTGAGTCTAGGACACATGAAGCATTTGATTTTATCAAAAGTTTCGCCCAAGAAATCTGTTGAAGCAGAGAAAAAAAGATTGTCTAATATTTAAAAAACGGAGATAAAAGTGAGTGAGAAAGTGCTGAAGCATGAAATAGAAGGGAGAAGGTGGCAACAAGTAGTAATCTCACAAAAATGTGCAACAAATTGGGTTTTAGTTCGCTTCATTTCATGTCTCCAAATACGTATATTGACCTCTCTGTATGACAATAGCTATATCTTTGGAAAGGTTTTGCACATTAAAATCATTTCACTAGTGACTACCAACAGACGTCCGGCTCCATGGCCAAAGGGTTAGGGTGCTGTCCTTTGGTTACAGGGGTCCCTGGTTCGATTCTCGGCAGGGTCGGAAATTTTACCCATCATTGGTTAATTCCCCTCTCACGAGGACTGGGTGTATGTGTCGTCTTCATCAAAATGTCACCCTCATCAGGACGCGCAGGTCGTCTACGGGAGTCAAATCAAAAGACCTGCACCAAGCCTCTCTGGAGGCCACATGCCATTTTATTATTTAACCACCAGATGTATTTTTTCCGACTAGTGTTCCGTTTCACCAATGCAGGAAGATTTTGTGACAACTACAAGACAGGATACTAACCATGGAATTAATTAAAGTACAATCCCAGATCTTTCCTGGTGCAAAAAAGCGAAACCAGAAAAATAATCTTGAGGGTTACGGACAGTGGAACTCCAACTGACATCTCCTGAATGCAGGCTAACAGCTATACAGCCCGGCTCGATCGGTAGGAACAAATCAAACCACGCGTTTAACCACTGGGCAATTCCATGCATATTTTCAAATAATGTGTAGATTTCGAAGTCACGAATGAATGCGACATGTACGTGTATTTCAAGAAAGCAAGGAAAGTATTTTGTGCCTAGAAGTAGTTATTTATTATCTAAGTTGTGGATGAAATTTAAACAAGCCTTTTTTTTTTTACTGTAAGCTTGTAGAATGGCTGAGGGATTCGAGGGAGTGGGTATTCTGGGAATGAGCAGTGGTCGTGGGAACTCCGTTTGTTCTCACGGTCAGTTATCATCGCGATGAGTGAGAGGGTGGTAGATTCCGCAGTCCACCAACGATTAATAATAATAATAATAATAATAATAATAATAATAATAATAATAATAATAATAATAATAATAATAATAATAATAATAATAATAATAATAATAATAATAAAGTGGTCTATTAGAAAACTGTCTTTATTCATGTATCTCTAACGATAAGATAGCTGTTGCAAGTTACTTTACGTCATACCGACATAGATAGGTCTTATAGCGACGATGGGGTAGAAAGGGGATAGGGGTGGGAAGGAAGCGTCCGTGGCCTTAATTAAGGTACAGCCCCAGCATTTGCCTGGTGGGAAAATGGGAAATCACGGAAAACCATCTTCAGGGCTGCCGACAGTGGTATTCGAACCCACTATCTCCCGATTACTGGATACTGGCCGCACTTAAGCGACTGCAGCTATCGAGAGGAGTATTTCAGTCGTCGTGACGAAGAATACTGCAATGTATAGGAAACTTGGGCAAACTGTACGGAAGGTGTAGAACTCACCAAATGGTTCAACCCAGAAGGAGAACTAAATATGGCAATAGTAAATAGAATATATGCACCGATCAGCCAGAATATTATGACCAGCTAACATCGATATAAATCCCTCCAGGCGATAGCAGCGTCACCTGACGAGGAATTACTGCCAGTCAGACACACGCACAGTGCTGTCCGTGTAGGAGCGTAAACTATCTGAGTTTGACCGAGGGCAGATTGTGATGGCCCCGAGGCTCGGCGCGAGCATTTTGGAAACTGCATGACTTCTCGGATGTTCGAGGAGTGCTGTGGTGATTGTCCTCAACAAGTGGCGAAACCAAGGTGAAACCACGTCAGAACGTCGAGGGGTTGGGCAGGCGGTGAACTGTGGCGGAACTAACTTTAATGATGGTCAAAGTACAAGTGTGGCTGAACACACAGTGCACCGAACACTCCTAAGGATGAACCTCCGCAGCCAATGTGCCAATCTTAACAGCACGACATGGGCAACTACCGACTGAAATGGGCACGTGACCATCGTCACTGCACGCTGGCGCACTGCCAGGGAGTTGCGTGGTCCATGAATCTAGATACCTGCTTCACCATGCCGATGGGAGGGTGCGAATCCCTTGTCTTGCTGGGAAACAGCTCCTTGATACCTGTACTGCGGGACGGATACAAGCTGGCGGCGGATCAATATTATGCTCTGGGGAACATTCACGTGGGCAAGTGGAGCTCGTGCAAGGTACCATGATGGCCGAGAAGTGTAGTACACCGGTTGCAGACCACGTATACCCCGTCATGAAGATCAGATTTTCCAACGACAGTGGCATTTTTCAACAAGATAATGCGCCATGTCACAAGGCCAGGAGTGTAATGGAGTGGTTCCAGGAACATAGTGGCGAGTTGCAATTGATGTGCTGGCCTCCAACTCGCCAGATCTTAACCCGATCGAACGCATCTGGGATGTAATTGAACGTGTCGTCAGAGGTCACCACCCCCTCCCCGGAATTTACGTGAATTAGGTGACTTGTGTGTGGAGATGTGGTGCCAACTCCCTCCAGCGACCTACCAAGTCCTCACTGCTATTAGGTAGGTGGTCATAATGTTCTGGCTAATCAGTGTATGTGATAAGAGACAAAACTGCTTGGGATTATCTTATTGGTGGAATCTTAAAGCCAATGAGTAAATGTGAAGAGTATATCCTCCTTTATGTAATGGAAGCACGAGAGTAGGCCTGTCTTATATTTTTATTTTACGAAGAATTCTCAATTCAACAAGTTTCGGAACATCGTTAATAATATGTCAGCCCTCAAGTGAAGAGAACTTCCTCGGCGGTAGCCATCCATCAGCAACGGTCGTACACACTCGCGTCAGAATCTCCACTGTTATCCACAGATCGACACTTTGAAGAGAGGCTTGTCTCTGTCAAAACCAATACTTCCTTCAGTGTTCTTGTCTCGCGGGCGGACAGTAAAATGAATTGGATATCATAAAAAAACCGTATTTGTAGAAATCACAACGAAATAAACTCAATATTGGCTCAAATATCCACATTCACCTTTATTTAAAAGGCATAAATCTTGGTCGTTGCATGTAAATATTTTCTACACATAATCAAATTTTGCAGAACGTCCCATTTCTATCATCAGATTGATTCCAGAATGAATTCCTGTGTCCTACATACATTCTTAGCGAGTTTGCTACGGGTACCTGTGAGCTTGCATTGAGGGGATGGTTGCTTCGAATCCCACTGTGGTTTCCGATTATCACGCCAGCCTAAGACTGGGGATGTTCCTTAATTAAGGTTACGGCAAGTACCCAGTCCCCGAGTCGCCGAAACGCTTCGATGTCTTAATGCGATTTTACATCAATAATAAAAGGAAAATCAATCCTTCCACTCGTACGCTAGTGAAGAGCGCATGCACATTTCGATAATAATAATAATAATAATAATAATAATAATAATAATAGTACCGGGGGCACACCTCAACCCCGTGCATTTAAATGAAGCGCCTTGAAGAACGCTATCTAACACATACAGTTTGCAACAAATATTTCAAGAAGTTTGAACTTTTCTTCATAGATGTCTCTACTAAAAAACTGATGTCATGCACTCTGGTGTAAAGTGGAACTATTAAAAGTTTAAAGAAATTTTGTATTTATAGATTTTCTAAACTGAATCGATTATTCTTTGTTTTTGATATTAAAAGGTTGCAACACTTCTAGCTCTTCCCGATAACTTGGGATTTCAACAAAAAAAATTTATGTGTTTATTTTTCTGCCAATAACATGCTTCTTGTAAATTTTCGATTGTCCAGTAAAATGAGAGGGTGTGTCTGGTCTTAGTCCAGAGCCTTCTCGAACCTTCCTCTCGGATATAAAAGCTGATGCCTTTTCAAGTTAACTTGTCTTATTGATCGTCTTGTTACTGAGTGTGTGTGTGTTAAGAGAGGAGGCGGAGGCCTCATCCTTCGGCAATCAGAACATCAACTAAGGTAATAGCCACCATTTTTCTAACTCAGTATTTATCTCTGTAATCTAGCCCGAGGGAAGGTTTCCTATATTTATTAATGTAACCGTGAATTTCCTAAAATGTAAACTTTTCTTTCTTCTCATGTAAAAGTTCAAGTAAGTCGAGAGTACATTAGGGAGTGCGTTACCCTCTCGAATTCCCCTTCAATTTAATTTGGAGGTGACTAAGATTTTGTAACTGTTTTCACTATTGTAAATTTTAACTTACCTTGTCCATCTAGTCACCTCAGTAGTTTGGGATTAGCCTCTGTATCGTCGGGCCATGCCTTTGCTGGCAGGACCTAGTGTTTACAGTGCACTCTTCTGGTATAGGCTAGAGCAATTTTGTTACTTTCATAGATTTGTCTCTGTCTTATCCTTGGATTTGACAATATGAAAGTGACTGTGGTATGAGCGATGCTAGTAATTCCAATCCTTATACAGCCAGTCCCTGCTATGAATGGGTGAAAATGTTGCTCATAGGGTCAGTGGGCTTGGCAGACTGATATGTAATAGCAACTCTGGCTCGGTGAGGAAAGCAACGGGAAACTACCTCACTCCTCATTTCCCTAGTACGCCTCTTCAGTGATGCCTAGGCCATCTATGGCAGAGCTGTTGAGGATCCTACAAGCGGAATCGCTGACGGACTGAACATACATACATCGTCGGGCCGCAAGCCCAAGTAGGATTGTCATCTTTGATTTCAAGGCGCGCAAGTTTCCGTCTCCATACATTTTAGATTTTTGGGCCAATAATTGAACCTGCTGTTTTCCACAAAGGCCCAGTAGAATGGGTACTCGATAACCCTGTATTACTTCTTCTATGTAGAATTAAAAACACCTAATAAGGTCTTGTTAAATATAGGTTGTGCCTAGAGAGGCCAGAAAGTGTACATTTTAGTGAGCAAAGACTCTCTAATCACAAATGTAAAAATTAAAGGTTGCCTTGAGTGGGCGGTAAGGGTTTGGGAGCGCAGTCTCCTGGGTAGAATTATAGAGCGTAGAGGCTCTTTTATGTGAATATTGAATGGTGCCTTGAGAAGGCCGTAACTTGTAACCTTGGGAGCAAAAGTTGCTGGTGAAAATTGTGTGATTTATATATCCTGTAAAAGAAATTGGAAGACGCGTCTCATTGATTATATAACTCAACGCAACAACATTGATGTAGGGACTTTTGTAAATTGGGAGCTTGAAGCTCAAATTTGTAACTAACCTTTACTGGATTTTTTCAGTTTTTCCTACTTTGTACCAAACTGTGTACCTGAAATCTTGTTCTGTTGCCAAGCTAATGGTTTTGTTAAAGTTTAATATCTGGAAGGAAATAACACCTTAATTTTTTAAGTTTTAAATTAATATTTTGACTGTCGTAAATAGACCCATTCAAGCCAGCACCTTCTTTCACCTCTCTGTTCCACGCAAATACGGTAACAATAATAATAATAATAATAATAATATATATATATATATATATATATAAAATTGGATGTTGGTATGTTTGATACTTATAGACTCAAAAACTACTGGACCGATTTCGCTGAAATTTTCACAGTTTGTTCTTATTACATCTGAGAGGGATTATGAAGTGGTTTGAACGAAATCTGATTGGTAGTTCGGCACTAAGGGGTGAAAAGTAAAATAGGGGAAGATAAGCAAACCGCAAGACAAGTCCGATCAGCGGGTTGCCTGCCCAACATAATGTGAAGATTATGATGTGTTCCTTAAAACTTATTTCTGCTTTTATCTGGAAAAATTACTGTAGGGGCAAGAAACCCCTAGCAGCCCTAAAGGAAGGGGGTGAAACTTAAAAATCCGAAAATGACGATATTAGTGTCTTTGGGGTAGGTGAGGTGAATTGTGACACTCTGAATGCCGTTTAAGTCAAAGTTCGTTCCCAATCGGTGTGGTAAACATATTATGACTTACTGTTTGGCAAAGAAAACTGTAGGGTAAGACATACATACGGGCGAGATCGTACAACTGAAGATGTTACAGACGTTAAAATTGGTATTTGGAATCTTCTTTAAAAATAAACACATTTTTTATTTTTGGAAAATACATAAACTATATTATCGGTATTAAATGTTCATAAAATTATTGAAATGGGCAGGAAAAACAATATTACTACGACAGGCCGAGTTATCTGACCTGAATGGTGTGGAGCAGTGCACGGGTCCACTAGTCTCTATATAAAATAGATATTTGTGTCCGTATATTTCACTTTGCAGCCAAAACTACCCACCGAGGATCACTCATGTTTATTTGTGATATTAACCTCGATTCTCCCATCGTACGCTATAGTGGTTGGCTGCCTATAGCTGTAGTGATACGGGAGATGTGGAGCTTGAAATTGGCTGACTTCGTCATTGAATGTATTAAAATGCGCATGTACAGCAAGAAGGCTGTGATGTGTAGTTCTTGGTTTTATATACCACCTTTGATTCATCCCGCAGGAGTATGGTGATCACGAAAACATAACAGTTTTCTGCTTGAGTACATCTGTGAGTATTTTATGTAATTCTTGAATATAAAGCAGATACTTACTGAAGCACCTCCTTAACATCATCATTGAGGCACTAATCCTAACCGGCAAAGAAAAAAGGAAAATTGGTTTTTATACCAAGAATTCCATTGATCTCAAATGATTTGCCATTTTGTTTCATATCATGACAAATTCCAGTGAGATTAGCTTATGGTGTGATTATCAATAAGGCTCAGGGTCAAACGTTCCACTATTGCGGAGTCAATTTGAAGAATTCCTGTTTCACACAACGTCAGCGTTATGTCACTCTGTCCTGTGTCGGACAAGCAGAAAATCTTTTTGTGCATGCGCCAGACAAAAGATATCAAATGTAGTCTATAAGAATATATTTTTTTATTAAATGACTTAGTATGTAACATTCTTATGTACCTCAAGAAATGGCTAAAAATTAAAAGAAGAAATAGGGAAAGTGTGTTCTTAATGCAGGTCTTCTGTATCTTATAGATAAAACCGCATGGATGTGCAAAAGAACCCAGCAAAGTGGGTTTCCTTCACCTAATAATAATAACAACACTTACTAGAAAACGTTGAGCAACAAGAGATAAAAATATTGAGGAAAATACCGGGACCCAGGAAAGTGAGACACAAATTTCTACTGCGACTAAATGCGGAATTATACAAAAAAGACAGAGAAAATCATATCATCATTTAAAATGAGAAGAGTTTGTTTGTATTGACTCATGAAAAGAACGCCACCAGATAAGAGCTTTCTGAAATACATGCGGAGGAGGAAGACAAAAATGAACTGGCTTAAAGTAGTAAAGGAGGAAAATAACACACCACAGGATGCAGCATATGGTAGACATTGTTAAAGGAAGACCGTCACAAATAATATTACGGGATTCCGAGATGAAGCGATCAACAAGATCCCACGAACAGGAAACAGACGGCTCACCTGGTCGCAAGAACGTAAGAAAGCCCATTCCAAAAGGATGAATAAATACTGGGCTGATCGAAAGAAGAAAACGCAGAAACGAATGATGCTTAACGTGCTCCACAGTAGACCCTAAAAACCCGACCGAGACTTTGAACGAACGGAACATAACTGAAATTTTCAAGCAATTAGAATCGAAATTCCCTCGCATAAGACCCAAAATATAATTTTAAAAAAATTATTTGCTTTAGGTCGCTCCGACATTGATAGGTCTTATGTCGACGATCGGATAGGAAAGGGCAGGGAATGGAAAGGAAGCGGTTAAGGTACATCCAGCATTTTAGTGGCGTTAAAATGGGAAACCATGGACGACTGTATAGGGACTGCCCACAGTGGGATTCGAACCCACTCTCTAATGCAAACTGACAGTTACGTGGCCCATATCGCCCAACCCTCGATGGGCTTTTAAAAAATAATATATGACTAAATATTTCATTTCTTATTCACACTTTTTATATTATCTAAACAGTAAGAATTTTCCTTCCTTCTCTCTTAATCCGTTAACACTCCAGGGTTGGTTTCTCCTTCGGACTCAGCGAGGAACCCCATATCTACCGCCTTACGAGCAGTGTCCTGGACCGTCAGACTTTGGGTCGGGGATACAACCTGGGAGAAGGACCAGTACCTCGACCAGGTGGCCTCACCAGCTGTGCTGAACATGAGCCTTGTGGGGGGATGGCAAGGAAGAGGGAAGGAAGCGGCCATGGCCTTAAGTAGGTACCATCCCGGCATTTGCCTGTAGAAGAAGTGGGAAACCACGGAAAACCACTTTGAGAATAGTTGAGGTGGGAACCGAAAAACATCTACCGGTACTCAGTTCACCTCCAAAAGCTGAGCGGATCCCGTTCCGGCCTTCGTACCACTTTGAAAATTTCGTGGAAGAACTGGGAATCGAACCCGAACCTCCGGGGATGGCAGGTAATCTTGCTAACCACTAAACCACAGAGGCGGGCCACTAAGAATTTTACAAAATCTTTTGATTTTGGTGGGGATTTTAATCACGTCTAATTAATTGCTCTGGCTTTCTGATTAGGAGCTGACACACACGGTACAACACAGAACACTACGCACCAATATAGACGCGCATAATAGTCACTTCCTTCCTTCAGACAGTGTTCGCTCAGGCGGGGCATTCAGATGTAAATTTGGGCCATGTCGACTAGTGGTGCTGACCCCAAGTAACTAGGAACAATTGGTTGCGCGGTTTGAGGTATGTCAGCTTGCATTCGCGAGGTACTCCGTTCAATCCCCACTGTCGGTAGCCCTGAGGATGCTTTTCTGTGGTTTCCATTTTCACACCAGGTAATTGCCGGGGTTGTACCTTAATTAACGATATGACTGTTTTCTTCCCACTTCTAATCCTTCCCTATCCCATCGTGACCATGAGATATATCTGTGTCGGTGCAACGGGAAGAAGTATTCTTCACTCGTTATGCCCAGCTAAGGAGCGTGTTTTGAACTTATTAGCACTTTCTTGGTTTTCTTCTTCTCTTAATCCTCTCGCTGTGTTCTGTGTTACGTTGTTTAGTCCATCCTGTGTTCTGTCGGGTTGGCTTTACAGAAAATTTATACCGAGCTCGATAGCTGCGGCCGCTTAAGTGCGGCCAGTATCCAGTATTCGGGAGATAGTGGTTTCGAACCCCACTGTCGGCAGCCCAGAAGATGGTTTTCCGTGGTTTCACATTTTCACACCAGGCAAATGCTGGGGTTGTACCTTAATTAAGGCCACGGCCGCTTCCTCCCCACTCCTAGCCCTTTCCTTCCCATCGTCGCAATAAGACCTATCTGTGTCGGTGCGACGTAAAGCAAATAGCAGAAAATTTGTGTTTGTGAATTAGGGTTCTGAATTTTATTCTTTCTTGAACGATTTCTTCATTAATGCGAATTTCATTTAGGCCTTCACTGATTTCTTTCACCCAATTAATGCAACTTTTCACTGATGAGGTTAAGTTAAAATTTTATTTTTGAGGTAGTTTTTATCCGTTCTATATAAGTAACCATAAAATTGAATTTGCCGTTTCCTAATTGAATCTCTTATTTTTTGTAATTTCATGTAATTTCTTTTTTATACAAATTCCATTTCCATATTTTGGTCGTAAAATTTTCCTGAGGACATTTATTTCTTGTTTTTCGATAATCTCTATTCTATATTTGCCATCAATTATAATATTTTCAGCTGCATAAAGTGTTTCTGTTTTATCTACTGTGTTAATATGGTAATTTTGCCTTTTCTGATACAGTTCTTTTTATTGTATCTGTTCCGCGTAATTTTGTATGCTCTTTGAAGTTCTGCAATGCTTTCTTTGTTAGCTTGCTGACTTAACCCTGCTGGTTCAATAATTTCACCTACATACTGCAGTATTGACGATGCAGGGATGATTTGGTTTCAATCCGTCGTTCTCCGTAAAGTTTATTTGGAGTTGAAGTGGTGAGTGATGTCTTCTTAGGTTACCAATCACGCTATCAGATTGCCCTGTCGACAAAAGCGAAGTGCACGTTTTGATCCATTGCGCATTTAACTCAATACGACCTGGATCGCGCTTGTAACCCTTCACAATGCAGAAAGTAATAAAGTTTGGTCTCTAAAAATACAATTAAAAATCTCATCAAGCAGAAACTGGAGTGTATGAAGCAGAAAGGAAAGCCAATTCACTAACGCAGTATTCCAAGTTTAAACTGCTTACAGCTCCATTTCACTAGTGATCGGATGAGAAGTGAACTTGAGAATGCCTTTCATTTCTTTTTTTAATTTCAAATGTCTGGAATTCATCTCTTTTAGGGTTATACTTACTCTGTTCGATATTTTCTCTGCAGTTCCAAGATATTTCATATCAGTCATTATCTTGTGTCATATTTGTTTCATGTTTGGACAAGATGTTTTTACAAATAAAACGTAGCCTGTTTTATGACTATAATTTAATTCAGGATGACTCAATAAATATACACCCACAATTCTATTCAATCATGAACGGCCACAATTACTAATTGCCGTCTTTTACAAGTCCCTATTCTCTTTGCACAGTAGGTGGTCCGGCCCAATGGTTTTACCTGGGGTAGGCTATAATCCAGTCACCCTACACATTAACTGCGTGTCAGTCCGGTGGTTTTTAATACAGTGCTACACAATACGCTATAACTGTTCCAGGGACAGTCAACAGCTCAAAGGTGATAAACATCACGATAGCACTCTCATAACAACGATCGTTAATACAATTACACTCACGATAGCTGCCCTAATCGCCGACTCACGACGAACCCCAATCCACACAAGCACACACAGTACTCTAAGGCAGTACTCAGTCTTCTTTCTCGTACGTCGGCTTCAGACCAGGTATCACTGGAGACTCCTGCGTAACAACAACAATAACTCCTCTTTCAGATGTCGGTGGGAAACTAGCAACACTCCTGTTGCCCTCAGCCCATTCACTGAACTCCAACACACTGAGTCCCACACTGACTCCACCACTGACTCTAACACTGACTCTATCTTGTCCCACACTGACTCCACCACTGACTCTAACACTGACTCTATCTTGTCCCACATTGACTCCACCACGGACTCCAACACTGACTCTACCTTGTCCCACATTGACTCCACCACGGAGTCCGATACTGACATTAACACTGAGTCCCACACTGACTCCACCACTGACTCTAACACTGACTCTATCTTGTCCCACACTGACTCCAACACTGACTCTAACACTGACTCTATCTTGTCCCACAGTGAGTCTAACACGGACTCCAACACTGACTCTACCTTGTCCCACATTGACTCCACCACGGAGTCCGATACTGACATTAACACTGAGTCCCACACTGACTCCAACACTGACTCTATCTTGTCCCACAGTGAGTCCAACACGGACTCCAACACTGACACTAACAATGAGTCCCACATTGACTCCACCACTGACTCTACCTTGTCCCACATTGACTCCACCACTGACTCCACCACTGAGTCCAACACTGACCCTAACAATGAGTCCCACATTGACTCCACCACTGAGTCCAACACTGACACTAACAATGAATCCCACATTGACTCCACCACGGACTCCAACACTGACACTAACAATGAGTCCCACATTGACTCCACCACTGAGTCCAACACTGACACTAACAATGAGTCCCACATTGACTCCACCACTGAGTCCAACACTGACACTAACAATGAGTCCCACATTGACTCCACCACTGAGTCCAACACTGACACTAACAATGAATCCCACATTGACTCCACCACGGACTCCAACACTGACACTAACAATGAGTCCCACATTGACTCCACCACTGAGTCCAACACTGACCCTAACAATGAGTCCCACATTGACTCCACCACTGACTCCAACACTGACACTAACAATGAATCCCACATTGACTCCACCACGGACTCCAACACTGACACTAACAATGAGTCCCACATTGACTCCACCACGGACTCCAACACTGACACTAACAATGAGTCCCACATTGACTCCACCACGGACTCCAACACTGACACTAACAATGAGTCCCACATTGACTCCACCACTGAGTCCAACACTGACACTAACAATGAGTCCCACATTGACTCCACCACTGAGTCCAACACTGACACTAACAATGAGTCCAACATTGACTCTACCTTGTCCCACATTGACTCCACCACGGACTCCAACACTGACACTAACAATGAGTCCCACATTGACTCCACCACTGAGTCCAACACTGACACTAACAATGAGTCCAACATTGACTCTACCTTGTCCCACATTGACTCCACCACGGACTCCAACACTGACACTAACAATGAGTCCCACATTGACTCCACCACGGACTCCAACACTGACACTAACAATGAGTCCAACATTGACTCTACCTTGTCCCACATTGACTCCACCACGGACTCCAACACTGACACTAACAATGAGTCCCACATTGACTCCACCACTGAGTCCAACACTGACACTAACAATGAGTCCAACATTGACTCTACCTTGTCCCACATTGACTCCACCACGGACTCCAACACTGACACTAACAATGAGTCCCACATTGACTCCACCACGGACTCCAACACTGACACTAACAATGAGTCCAACATTGACTCTACCTTGTCCCACATTGACTCCACCACGGACTCCAACACTGACACTAACAATGAGTCCCACATTGACTCCACCACGGACTCCAACACTGACACTAACAATGAGTCCAACATTGACTCTACCTTGTCCCACATCGACTCCACCACGGAGTCTAACACTGACACTAATAATGAGTCCCACATTGACTCCACCACTGAGTCCAACACTGACACTAACAATGAGTCCAACATTGACTCTACCTTGTCCCACATCGACTCCACCACGGAGTCTAACACTGACACTAATAATGAGTCCCACATTGACTCCACCACTGAGTCCAACACTGACACTAACAATGAGTCCCACATTGACTCCACCACGGACTCCAACACTGACACTAACAATGAGTCCCACATTGACTCCACCACTGAGTCCAACACTGACACTAACAATGAATCCCACATTGACTCCACCACGGACTCCAACACTGACACTAACAATGAGTCCCACATTGACTCCACCACTGAGTCCAACACTGACACTAACAATGAATCCCACATTGACTCCACCACGGACTCCAACACTGACACTAACAATGAGTCCCACATTGACTCCACCACTGAGTCCAACACTGACCCTAACAATGAGTCCCACATTGACTCCACCACGGACTCCAACACTGACACTAACAATGAGTCCAACATTGACTCTACCTTGTCCCACATCGACTCCACCACTGAGTCCAACACTGACCCTAACAATGAGTCCCACATTGACTCCACCACGGACTCCAACACTGACACTAACAATGAGTCCCACATTGACTCCACCACGGACTCCAACACTGACACTAACAATGAGTCCAACATTGACTCTACCTTGTCCCACATTGACTCCACCACGGACTCCAACACTGACACTAACAATGAATCCCACATTGACTCCACCACGGACTCCAACACTGACACTAACAATGAGTCCCACATTGACTCCACCACGGACTCCAACACTGACACTAACAATGAGTCCCACATTGACTCCACCACGGACTCCAACACTGACACTAACAATGAGTCCAACATTGACTCTACCTTGTCCCACATTGACTCCACCACGGACTCCAACACTGACACTAACAATGAGTCCAACATTGACTCTACCTTGTCCCACATCGACTCCACCACGGAGTCTAACACTGACACTAACAATGAGTCCAACATTGACTCTACCTTGTCCCACATTGACTCCACCACTGAGTCCAACACTGACCCTAACAATGAGTCCCACATTGACTCCACCACGGACTCCAACACTGACACTAACAATGAATCCCACATTGACTCCACCACTGAGTCCAACACTGACCCTAACAATGAGTCCCACATTGACTCCACCACGGACTCCAACACTGACACTAACAATGAGTCCAACATTGACTCTACCTTGTCCCACATCGACTCCACCACGGAGTCTAACACTGACACTAACAATGAGTCCAACATTGACTCTACCTTGTCCCACATCGACTCCACCACGGAGTCTAACACTGACACTAATAATGAGTCCCACATTGACTCCACCACTGAGTCCAACACTGACACTAACAATGAATCCCACATTGACTCCACCACGGACTCCAACACTGACACTAACAATCAGTCCCACATTGACTCCACCACTGAGTCCAACACTGACCCTAACAATGAGTCCCATATTGACTCCACCACTGAGTCCAACACTGACACTAATAATGAGTCCAACACTGACCCTAACACTGGATCTCACAGTCACTCTACCACGGAGTTCAACACTGACTCTACCTAGTCCCACCTGCGCGACGGTCATGCTATGAGTGTTGCATAAACACAAGGGTGCGGCCCATCAGAAACCCTAGAATTTATGTTACTCTCGCATGGATTACTGAAGAGCGGGATAGGAGACCTGGTACTGCCTCAACATCCAGGCTCTAGTCATATGTAATCCATATTTACGATAATACTATGTTCTGGCGTAATTTTAAAGCATAATTTGTGTTTAATAAAGATAAATAATAATAAAAAATAAAAACCTCGTTGATTATGATGCTCCAATGAGACAAAATTTGGGTTTACCTTTTATCTCACCATTGTGACTCTTATGGCGGGAGTGCTCGGCATGCGCCGCTTAAAACAAGACCTCACTGAATTCCAACGACTGTTCGAGTTTTTCACTGCGAATGACAACCTCAGACATCAAAGGGAGAGTTGCCATGAGAAATTTGCAGGGGCGTGTTTCTTTGAGGACAAAAAGAAAGAGAGTGAGGATTTAGCGTCGTGTGATCTGTTGGCGGAAGTAATGCACTGGAGGGAAGAAGCTTGGCTCATACAGCTGTCTGTAGCCGAGATCGACTGACCGCACTTCCCACTGCCTGTAGCTCGACAGTGAATGACAGACCAGACTTCTAGACCGACACTGGATTCAAATATGAAAGACTCGAATGTAATGCCAAAGGAATAACTTTCTTACAAATATATTATCCGATAATATTAAGTCCGTTATGAATGAGTAGGGTCTATATGTCCTTTCCGTAGACTCTGGGATCGATTCTAATCAAATTTGATTTGAGAATTGAAATCGGGTTTCCTCAGTTTCTTACGCCTGTGGGTAGGGGTAATATTCCTCTGCTTGTAGTAAGAGGCGACCCTCCTTGGGAATGGGTGTTAGTGACAACGGGGAGCTTTGTGAGTCTCGCATTCCTTCTCTTGTCCTTACTTGTGCTGAGCTACCTGATTTCTTCCATTCTATGCGACCTCCCTTTGTCAACTCTTGTTCTTTTCCGGCCCACTAGGTCTGTGAGTCCTAAAGTGTGTTTTCGTGGTTCTTGCCGCTCCTTTGACCAGGCTTCCTACCCTTCCTCTTCGTATAAATGGGCCTCTCTTTATTGACATAAATTAATAATAAATAATGTCTTACGAATGCGGGTCTATCTTGAGTTAGCGTCGTCATTTTCCGGACACGATTATAACCATGGCAAGCAGTGTTAGTCTTTGTATACTTAAGTCATCTACATGTTCATATCAGAACCCAAGCTCTTCCAGACGATAACGAATTTCTACACGAGTTTGCTTTTCCGTAAGCAAATGTGGACGGAGGGAACTTATTTAGAACTCGCACAGAAACAAATAAACTTGTTGTACCACGAACACGTCGAAGAGCTTTCGTTCTCGAGTATCTACTTCGGTGAATCGAGTACATTCAAGATCGACCACTTCACTGTGTTTAAGATGGTTACGAGCGAAATTCGTAGACGAAACTAGAGCATGTCCTCTACATAGCGTGAAGATTATGCTTAGCCGTCTGAGCGGAGGTTTGTTCGCACGTTCGAAACCACAGTTGATACAGCAAACATTATTCGCGCTGACGTAGAAGACAAGAAGTTTAATGAGGGATGTATCGAGTGGAATCTCTCGCTCCTCAAATCGATTCCCAATTCGATACATTACTGGATGCAGCGGAAGAAGGACGTGTTTGATAATACCCGTCACCTTGGCATTTAGAGCATAGATGTTCTCTCGTTACCTAAGTCTAAGCAACATACATTATTCTATGCTTTTCCGTGTATCAGAGAAATTGTACGAGTGTGAAGATTTTGGCCAAGTTTTCAGAAAAATTAGCTTTGTAACAAACATGTTTGAAAGGAATTTATGGGTGAAACAGGAGAAGCGGGACCCATGAAAACGTGACAGATTATGTACTGAAGGTCGTCAGATGTTAGAATTTCCAACAAATGGAGAAGATATAGGATAAAGAGGGAAAAATTGTTTCTGTGACATGTCTCCAGGTCTTCGACATTGGATTTCATCCTAGCTAAGGCCCCGTCCGCACAGAGGCGCAAGTCTAAATGAACCAGCATTCTCCCGAGGCCACACGCCATACTTATGTCTTGGAGCTGGGAGTCGTCCGAAAATTCGTGTAACCAAACAGTGTCACGTAACAAATGTGTGTTGTCATGTCTCCTAGCAACAGTACCTTGAGAGCTGTACAGGTGGTGGTGGTGATTATTATTTTAAGAGGAAATACAACTAGGCGACTATCCTCTGTGTAACACTAATCAGAGAAAAACACGGACGGGATCCGACACTTCGAAAAATGAAGGTATCGGCCAAAGAAACACAACGGCCACACAAGGTGTGAAAACGGAAGACTCCCCAGGCCTCGAGTACTGTGACACCGTGGGGGTCGGAAAAGAACAAGACTTGACCAAGAGAGGTCGCATAGGATAGATGGAATTTAGAAGGATGGCAGAATCAAGTGGAATTTAATGGCGCACGGCCTCCGGAGAGGCCTAGTGCGGGTCTTTTTCTCGTAGACGGCCTATTAGGCGACCTGCATATCTGTGAAGATGAGGGCCCTACCTAGGACGATTTCTAATGCTAAATAATAATAATTTCGTGTGGCTATTTCTAGCCGAGTACAGCTCTTGTAAGGCAGACCCTCCGATGAGGGTGGGCGGCTCTGCCATATGGAGGTAACTGAGTGTTATTGTGGTGGAGGATAGTGTTATGTGTGGTGTGTGATTTGCAGGGATGTAGGGGACAGCACAAACACCCAGCCCCCGAGCCACTGGAATTATCCAATGAAGGTTAAAATCCTCGGCCCGGCCGGGAATCGAACCCAGGACCCTCTGAACTGTAGGCCAGTATGCTGACCATTCAGCCAACGAGTCGGACATTTCTAATGCTGAATACGCCACACACACCCAGCCCCCGAGCCATTTGAATTAACCAATTAAGGTTAAAATCCCATGGAGCCGGACATTAAGCCAGGACTCAGCTAAAGGCGTCGTGGTTGGTAACACAGGCTCCTAAGTTGAGACCCCCTGGGGCTCCTCTTAGTCGCCTCTTACGATAGGGAGTGGATACCGTGGGTGTATTCTACCACCCTCACCCACAGGGGAATGTGAGCTGTAGAGGACGTGGATCTGTAATCATGGCCATCCATCAATATTTCACATCACAGCTTACGTCGCGTCACACGTTTTTCTTGAAGGACACATTCATGATATTTTGATTTTCCCAACCTAAAATTTAATAACACACTTTATTCTTCTTCTTCTTATTATTATTATTACGTATGGCGTTTTGTCCTCTAAGGAGCACGTAGAACCATTACTTAGCACTGGTTTTCTTGTTCTTCTTATCCTCCCAAAACTGCCTCATCCTTTCACTTTGGAACTGTCTTCTTTGTTGCGTCCATGCGGTTTTGAGTTTCAAATTCCGTCCTGTTGGGATCTTGGGTATGAAGTTATTTATATTGATTTTCTACCTGTATATGGTCCGTGAGTAGATGCCAGTGGGTCAATATTGATTTCTCTGAGGTAACTTTGAATGTCGATCAACCAGCGTATTTTGGATTGTCGTGTTCCGTTGATGATTTGGAAGATTTTCTTGGTCAAGCGAGAGTCATACATTCGTGTTGTATGACCGTAGAGTTTCATACGTATTTTCCGTGCAAGAGAGGTGAAACGTTCAATCACCGAATAGAGTTCTTCTGAGCTTTTGCGCATCCAGATAGCACTTTGAACCTCGGGTGTAAATATTTTCCTCAGTATCTGTCGTTCTATTTTCTCGATGTCTTTGGGGTTGGTAGTTATTATTGTTATGATAATTATCACTATTATTGATACGGAAATTTCATCACTTACAGAGGCGTAAGACGGTGCCGGGTTGAATGGGAGAACAAAGAAATTACCAGAGCTTAAGTTAGGGCACTAAATTTTGAAATTTTAAAATTTGATAACTAGAAAATCTGAACCAACAGTTACAATAAAATAACCATGAGTTCGTCAACTCTCACAACAACAGCGGACTATAAGTTTAAAAATCAGGTACAAAAACTACAGCGAATTATCAACACGATAATGTATAAGTGATGAACATCACAGCTCTGAACAGGTACACCATTTTATAAGAGGATGCCTGATCCACTCACTTAACATAGTCTAGCAGTTTGAGCTCCAAAAGTAAATACAGTCCAGCCTTTCACAGGCATACGTTTCCTACAGCGCAGTTACAACCTGTATGTTGTTATTAATTAAAGTATTTACACATCTTTGCCCTGATGTGGGCTTATTAATCGCTCAACAGTTTGTTACACACTGGTCTATAACCAATTACAAAATAAACAGGGGCAATGAGTGCCCGTACCAAATTGTCTTAGTGTAAAAAGAAAAGGTATAATTTGATCGGCCATGAACAAAAAGCTAGAAGGCGAAACACTTGTACTCCTTCTAGAAAAATTCTTAAAACCCTAAGTGGGCTTATGGCTAAGCCTATTCTACAGACGCGTGTTTAAACGAGCAATATTAAATGCCAAAGTGTGTTAAGAATTTAGAGGTTCGGAAAATTTTAGTCACCTCATACCAAGTTGAATGGGAATCACGCTTCGTTCCCTTTGTTTACATGTTTACCAGCCGGGATTTGAACAGAGTCCCGAGACTTGCCGAAAATCTACATTTAAACCATGAAATTAAAACTTTACATGAATAAAATAATTTTGAAATCTTCCCTCAAGCTATCTGCCTGAGCTATCACACATTATGAACTTCTGCAATTAGCCTGTTTGCAGGGCCTTCCGAACGCCGACCTGCGGCCCCTGCCTCCTTAGCACACGCCGCACACAATCAACCGGAGCGATGAAAATGGCAATGAGGCCTTAATGCGCCCAACTTTTGTAGCATTTTGAGGGGAAGTTTCCAGAACTATTTACAGATAGGCTGGATGACTGTACACACCCCCAGTTTTAATTGTCTAGAGAAATTATTCACAAAATTTCTGATTGGTTGTTAGGTGTAGGGGTTACAGGGGGAAGAAGAGTTGACAACCTTGACACACAAAAAAAAAATCTTCACAAACTTAAGGTTTTCCACTTGTCACAATACAAATTTGTTAATAAATCAGTTACAGTTCGACCCACTAGGGGGAGCAACAAAACCGTTGATAGAGACATCTAGTGGTTGAAAATCCAAGCCTCTTGCATAACATCAGTTGAAGTTCCATTACATAGATTACCTTATACTCGTATAAGGCGCGCAGTTTGATTGGACAGAGAAGGTGTACCTCTAGTGCTATTATTATTATTATTATTATTATTATTATTATTATTATTATTATTATTATTATTATTATTATTATTATTATTATTATCTTCATCGTCATAGTGACAAGGCGGAATGTGTAAGAAAAAGACGTATGTACTGTCAGCTACCTCAATTAAAATGTACCTCATTCGACTCAATACTCGTACATTTGTCTCCCGACATGAGAGCGTATTTATTCCCATTTCTTTGAAGTCAAATCGTCTGGAATAAGAAATTCCTTGGAAGAGTTTTGACGAAGAAGAATAATAATTGGTGATCCGTGATGCTATTTCTATGATATATGGTTGTGAGGCGGAAATATGTGTGAGTGACGTCAAAATCACGCAGCTCATATATCCCTTGGGATCACCACTTGCCGTGCTACCACTGAGTCTGTAATACACTTAGCGTTAGCCAGACTAGGAGAGTTACGTTACATCCTTGGGGATAAAGCAATGAACACAGAAGAGCCTCAAAGCTGAAATTCACTTCCATAGCACAAAGCTACATTTCATCACTGCATTGAATTTTCATTGCTTCACTGAATCAAATTCCTTTGAACAGCGACTATATTGCTGCACACGGAATGTTTCTAAATTATAATAATAATAATAATAATAATAATAATAATAATAATAATAATAATAATAATAATAATAATAATAATAATAATAATAATAATAATAATAATATTATTATTATTATTATTATTATTATTAAAGCGACTTAATTGTGGCGAAGTTACCGCTCCCGGCCCTTTGACACACTTAACCATTTCATGCATATAAGTGAGTACTAATTTACAATATAATTTTTACAATTTTACAATGTAAGTATTTCAACAATTTACATTTTATAATATGGTAACGGTATAAAACTGAAATGGTCTAATTTAAATATATTAAATACTCAAAACCTAAAATATGAACTAAACTACCTAAAGTATAAACTGGAACACGTTGCAATAAACAACCATATTCACTCTCATTCATGCATCCCATTCTCACTCCGGGAAGACTGAAAGTGCTTATAAGATGACGCTGTTGGAGTATTTTAAACGTTGTCTTAGATTTAGCTTCCCAGATGTCATTGGGGAGTCCATTCCACCAGCTCGTGGCGGTGATCGTGAACGATCTGTTGTAGGTTGCGGTTCGACGTACAGGAATTTCGAGAGCATAGCCCGACCGGGTATTTAACATGTGTAGTGAACTAAGGTGGCTAGATCTGGTGCATGGGTAATAAGGAGTGTTTTCAGAAAGCAGTTGCATGGAGTCTACGTCTGTCATTCATTCGTAACCAAGATAACTGTCTATAGTATGGCGATACGTGGGCGTATGGAGGTAGTACAGTATGTCGAATGCATACCTGATGCATGCCTTGCTCATTGATGGTATCAATAAAACTCTATCACAGTTTTAGAGAATTGGAAACAAAAGTGAGTGAATGAGCTTTATTTTCAGGGACCAAGGAAACATATTTTTAAACCGCTTCAGGGGAGGCGGGTTTTGATATATCTTTTGGCACACTTTCGTCACATGTTGCGACCAGTTTAGTGTTTCGCTTATAGCCACATCAAGATTCATAACTGTTTCACAATATGAAATAATGGTATTGTTTAGTACTTCAGAGGGAATTTCATGTTGGTTTAGGACCCGTTGAATTCGGTAGCGAAATACCAAACAACGGAAAGTGTGTAAACCTCCTTCTCTATGTAGGTAATCTTTGTCGGTTGTGGTGAGATATCAAGAAGAAGTTGAAAGTTCCTCATGCTCTGTGCTAACTTCGTAACCTCACTAGCATCTTCATCTGGTTGGTGATGGTCCTTGAGGTTATCTACCTTCCACAGCCGGCATATCAATTGCTCTCGTTACTTTGGAGATGTGATCTTACGAAATAATCAGCACATCTTTATCGTTAGCCTGTATTTAAGGCCTTCAAACCTCATACGTCTTAATCAAACCAGACCTCATTCTATGTAATACACTTGTCGCAGAGAGAAACGAGAGTACTCATTCCCATTTCATTGAGGTCCGATTGGCTGAAAGTAAGAAGTACCGCGAAGGTGTTTTTGATTGCTGCTCTGTTCTTGATCCGTTTCCTCACCAAAAGGGATTCAAACTTCTAATACATAAAAATGAATATTTGTTTATTCGTCTCGAATAGACTCAAAAGCTACTGGACAGATTTCGCTGAAAATGTCAGACATTTGTTGTTATTACTCCTGATAGGGTTTATGAAGTGGTTTGGATGAAATCCGGTAGGTAGGTTTTTATGATGCCTAATTTTATATAATTAAATTCACTATCCATCCATCCATCCATCCATCCATCCATCCATCCATCCATCCATCCATCCATCCATCCATCCATCCATCCATCCGTCCGTCCGTCCGTCCATCAACCCACCCACCCACCCACCCACCCACCCACCCACCCACCCACCCACCCACCCACCCACCCACCCACCCACCCACCCACCCACCCACCCACCCACCCATCAATCCTGATCTGCATTTAGGACAGTCGCCCAGGTGGCAGATCCCCTATCCGTTTTTTTCCTAGCCTTTTCTTAAATGATCGCAAAGAAATTGGAAATTTATTGAACATCTCCCCTAGTATGTTATTCCAATCGCTAACTCCCCTTCCTATAAACGAATATTTGCCCAAATTTCTCTTCTTGAATTCCAACAAATTCCAACAAATTCCAACAAATTCCAGCAAAGCCGCACCAAGACTGGCTCGTCCCTGATGGACAGATTGACGACAGCCACTTGCTCCGTATCATGATTGTCCGATAAGAAATGCTCTATATAGGAGGATGGGAACACGCTCCCATGTTTTATAAAGTAGTTTTTCACTTTCCCTCCTAAAACACGCAACCTATTTCAGCGAAACTTTGAAAACTACCAACGTTAGAGTCGAATCCATAGTTGCCGCTATAATCTGCCCCCACCAGCATGGAGGGTAAGAAGGGGTTAAAAGAAAAATTACAAAATAATCGATACTATGTAAGTACGTATAGATGTTCCAGTATAGCTCTCCACCAAAGTTGGGGCACATATCACTTATTATATGACAAAAACACTGTAGTGGTATGATCCTCGTGGGAGAGAAGACATATCGAAATAGACCGACATCGGTGTCGAAGCAATAGTTTTCGAGGTTTCTGAGATGAATTGTGACACTCTGCATGCCCTTTAAGTCCACGTTCAAGCTCTATAACAATAACTCTAAAACTACGAAATGGTTTATGAAATATCAGTCAACGTTAGAATGATGAAATCTAAAAAAACCTATCTTCACACACAATTAACAGGTAATGGAAAGCCTAAAAGTAAAATTCAATAAAGGGCACGGGTAATGCCGGGTTATATAGCTAGTTTTAAGGAAATGGTAGTGCATTAGGAAGAGATTTCTTGAGTACGGTGAGTGTGGTGAAGTGCACCATTTTTAACGTTGCGTTATTTTTGACGTATGAAGAAGTGTAACTCCCTCTCGGTTGGCCAGTTTAGGGCGCATAAAGAATAATGTTTGATGTGTATCCATCAACGGGTGAGCCACTGATGGCGATTGTAAATTCATTCATACCACAGGCATGGTCCAACTTCAATGCTGTCAGGGATTGAGACGCCCTCTATGTCCTCTATCGGTGTATAATTCTATGACAGAGACTAGCAGGGAGTTGTCTATATGTAAAACCAGAGAGTTTGTACTTACTAACAATAATAAAGAGATTTGTTTATGACTTGTAAACGGTCGTTACTCGCGAGGAACAAAATATAATACTGGTGCCGAAACCCGGAATTAGTGTCGCCGGGGCAATATCGCCATTGACTAGGGGCTGTGTAGCTTAGAATTTCATTAACCCTGTTAGCAACGAAAGGTTTCCACCTATTTGGGTCACTGCGAATCCAACCAAGCGTTATCTTACTGTCGCTCCATAGCGTGGCCTTGTTTATGCTGAGATCGGTCCCCGTGCAGAAGTGGTAGAGGAGGCGTGTACCAATTAGAGCAGCAAGATTCTAATCTGGGAATCGTTACTTTCCTCACAGGAGCTAGTCGTTCCTTGCTGCAAACAAGGCATACGGAACACAACATATCAGACTCTGCCTCAAATACAGTGCATCAACGAGGGCCTTACACCTGGAATTATGTTCAGACATGACCACTGAAACATTCATCCTCGCATTACAAAGATTTGCAGGAAGACGAGGGTTGCCGCATGTAATCTACACGGACAACGCTAAGACTTTCCACGCTACAAACACAGAATTGTCTTCACTGTGGCAATACCTCACCGCATCTTCCGTCCACCAGTATCTAGCACATCATTCTATCAAATGGAGGTTCATTCCTCCACGGGCGACTTGGTGGGGAGGATGGTGGGAGAGGATGGTTGGCACTACAAAACGATGCCTGAGGAAGGTGTTAGGCAAGGCGTTGATAACCGAGGAGAGGCTTAACACCATTCTAGTAAATATTGAAGCCGCCATCAACTGACGACCCATCTCTCAGAATGAAGATGAAACAGCAGCTCTGACTCCCGCCCATTTCTTGACCGGACAAAGATTAACGGCCATACCAACTGGACCAGAACCAACATTAAGGACGAACCTGACAAAGGAGTTAGCAGTACGACAAAAGATCTCAGACGACTTCTGGAAGCGCTGGACTAAGGAATACCTCATGGAGCTGAGGAGCTTGCACGATGTTCGACGTCCTCGAGGTAACAGACCACATCTGAGAGTTGGAGACGTAGCACTCCTTCAAGAAGACAGCCAACCACGACACATGTGGAAGAAAGCCCGCATAGTGGAAATCCGAGCTGGAAGAGACGGAGTGATCAGAACTGTGATTCTTAAGGATTCAAAGGAGACTGTGATAACTCGTCCAGTGCAGCTGGTCATCCCCCTGGAGATAGACCAGGGTGGGGAGGATGTCAGAGATTGAGACGCCCTCTATGTCCTCTATCGGTGTATCATTCTATGACAGAGACTAGCAGAGAGTTGTCTATCTGTAAAACCAGAGAGTTTGAACTTACTAACAATAATAAAGGGAGTTGTTTATGACTTGTAAACGGTCGTTACTCGCGAGGAACAAAATATAATAAATGCCAATCAATCTCATAGTTTTGAATGTAGGGAAGTTTGTCTGAACTGCGTAATAACACTAAGAGGCTCTCATCGACTTCTGATATTGTTGTAGAGTGTGTAGAATATATCACAATTAACAAGCTGCAAAATTGTACATCGGTGTGTATCATGAACCCTGACACTGTAATTTCACCAGCAATTAAATAAATGTTTGTTGTTTATGTGGCATGAAGACACATAGTGTGTGGGTGATACAGAATTATATACATAATAGGTTATGAGATGTTAAATGTAAGGGTATGGAATTTTATAGCATAGTCAATATATTTACGATTCTGTTTACAGAGCGAAAGCTTAGAAGATGATGATGGAAAAACTGATTTTAGGAAGCTGGTGAACTTGCGATACTTCTCCCGACTGCTAGAAACTGAAGCGTGAAGTGACTTAGAGGGAGACTCGGCTGACATAGGTGATTTGGGGACAGGTCTTCTGACTTAGCAGCTGAGATAAGAGGAATGGCATTCACTGATGACGATGAGAAAACGTGGCAACTGCATATTACAATGGAAACGCTGTTTCTGATAATCTGACTGTTGAACAAAATAGGAACAGACAATTTACTGATAAAAAATAGTCTTAAAATGAGATCGGATAGTTCTGAAACCAATTATCAGTCATGAGCAACGTATAGATTATGAACCTATTCAATTTTAGAATTTAGAAGAGTAAGTGCAACATTATTATTAGATTTTATAAGAACTACTAACGGAAGGAAATTGTTTGTTTATAAAGAGCATTGGTCTTGTTAATCGGCTGACAAAATAGTAGTGTTACTAAAATGTTAAAAAACTTCGAGCTGGGAAGATTTGGAAGTATGGAGACGAGCTGCTCGATTAAGCGGAATGTTTCGAGCTGTCAGTGGAGAGTGCGATGGCATTAGTAGAGCAATAAGCTTGAGTCGAGATTTTAAAACTAGCAAAGATCATATAATGAAGATAAATTTGAAATTCAAGACAGCAAATTGTGGCAAAAGTTCTTTTATGGGAATTAGAGATTGGAATAATTTATCAAAGAATATGTTCCCACATTTAAAACTTCTCTGAAATCATTTAAGATCAGACCAGGTAGAGAAGTGATAGGGAATCTTCCGCACGAGCGACTGCCATAAATGAAGCTGAGTAGTTAATGATTTATTGATCGATTGACTGAAAGGCTAAAAGAGGAGAAGATTTACGTTACCACTGGGTTTTGAAGTGCATCTTCAATAAATTAAGTCCTGTGTGAAAGTTCGGTTCACAGCTACTATGACATGTTTTATGCAGTGTCAAAGTTAAATGTTTCTATTCTTCTCGATTATTTAGCTCTGCTTTGTGTTCAAATTTCGAAGCAGAGATAAATCAGTCTGAATACCGGCACACACCCTTCAGTGTATAAATGTCGACCTTGAAACCAGCAAGGCAGTAAATGTTTCCCTTTCCAATCCTAGACATCTTTAAAATTCACTTTTCTTACTGTCTAGTCAGCCTGTCAACTTCGGGTATCTCCTTTGGGTGAGATCGTGTATACCCCTGACTCTCGTGAGTGGCCGCTAAAAGAGGTCACTCCCTACATACTCCAATCTCCGGTGATCGCGAGCTGGTGACACAGAGCCTCTGGCATTGCTTCCATATTTTGTGCCAAGTATTCCATCCAACATTCCTTGGCGAATTCCAGTTTCCTCCCTATTCTAATGCTTTCTCATTTCCACGATCTTCCTTCCTATTTCCCCTTTGATTGACGATGCATTCATTATTCAAAGTATCGGGGATTTTCTTTCTTCACTTCTGAATAGAGTTAAGTGTGGAAAGCTAAATCGTTCAAGTGGTTGTGTGGTTAGGGGTGCGCAGCTGTGAGCTTTAATTTCAAACCCCCTGAACATGGTTTTCGGTCATTTCCCATTTCGACACCAGGCAAATGATGGGGCTATACCTTAATTAAGACCACGGCCAATTCGCTCCCACTCCTAGCCCTTTCCTATCCCATCGTCGCTATAAGACTTATCTGTGTCGGTAAAGCAAATTGTAAGAAATTGAGGAACAAAACCTAAAGCAGGAAAACAAAAACCTAAACTATTCTACTTACTATGTAATGTAACCTTAAAGCTTTTCGGTCTTTTAAAATCATTAACTATAACAATGTAACATACGTGCACGACTATTTAAACAAAGAATGACATGATTTGTCCTACAAGAACATCCTCATATTCTATTGTTTACAATGCGTAAATTCGTCAATCATAAAGAGTTGGTGATGTTATTAACAAGTAACGAATGTATTAGTATTCAACCGTCTCCTTATTAACTTATTCAAACATTTTTATGTACTTATCTAACCTCGTAATGTATACTCCGTCGCCTTCAGAAACTTCTTCAGCAGTGACGGTCGAATAGTACTGTAATAATAGCCTTCTTCTTCTCGTCAACACGAATTGCTTGCTGGTTGTCCTGTTCCATTCGCACTATTGGGTCTAAAATCACTCCTTCCTGTTAATACAGATAATATCTCTCCTCCTCTGAAGCACAATGCACCTCCTTATAAACTTGCCAGTGCATTTACATAGTCATATAGCAATTAAATAGCGCTCTATTTGATGACGAGTGTTTCTCCTTTAGAACACTTGCCCAGCATACGACCCTACCTCTCTGGTTCTCCACATCCAGGGTGTCTGCTCAGTGTTGTGTGTACCGCTCTCCCCGCTCAACTGTTACAGGGAATCTTGAGTGAATTAGTCCATTGGGAGCACGAGAGTCTTTTCTTCTGTTTACGCACGAATTAAAATTGAAATGTTGTCCGTAAATTTCAACTCCTTTCGCTTTATGAGGGAGATTGAACCATGCTTCATAAGATCGATTCCTGATCTCATTTCGTATCCAACACTCGATATTTCATGTTGTGTCCTTATTGAGTTAAATACTGGAAAGTAACAAGCAAGTGATAAATTAAATAATACACAGAATGTTAAGAACATGAGTAGAAACACACAGTGACAGATCGGTGTGGGTAGATAGATGAAGAAGATCTGGGGAGAGCCAACCTACTTCAAGACAGCAGTATTTGAACATCTGTTTGTTTTCCTTTCTATTCTCACGCTGATCTCTCATTGTGTTTAACGTATTATAATATGTTCTTTTTCACATTCCTATCTTAATTTTTATGAGTTGATTTGCCACCAGGTTTTTCTTTCCATTACTTACTTCGTATATTAGCTTTGCCCCTGAAACAGGGTGTTTCATCCTTCTCTAGATAACAACTGATCGAGATGTACCGCTCCATTCATCCCCAGGAACATTAACTCTCTCATTCAGTTCCAGAGATACGATCGATTGTCGTATTAAAGGTACGAGCTCATTTTACGCGCTTACACGTATTAATGGAGAGAAGCTTTATCGTGGAAACAGTAGCTTGGGCACTAAATTACTGAGTTCCTGTATGTAACAGTGATAAATTGCATCAGTAATGGCATCTAGCGGAGATGAGTGGCAACATAAGTCAACAACAATGGCCAGTGTAACGCTATTGTTGATCAGTTTTAGATACTTAAGCATGGCCCTCTGTAGTGAAAGGCTGAAACGGTAAAATCGGCAACGCTGCCTAAACAGCTGCCTGATTTGCTATGAGAGAACGATAACCAGGTACTCTTTGTAAGGTGAAGTCTTAATTTAAGATTATTGGTAGCTGTAAATAAGACGAATGCCATATTTTGTATATAATCCAGAAACTTAACGAAGCTATATGCACAATAAAAGTTTAGTTACTAAATACGGTGAAATTTCCATATAATGATTACCGTTACAACGATAATCACCTCTATAACGATAAAATATCCTGGTCCCGACGTTAATTCCATCAGACATGCACGTAGTTCATCATTGTAGGAGTGTATGATTACAAATTCAGACCAAATGAAACACACGTATCACAGTAAACGGTACCCAAACAAGTCACATCAATACACAGTGTATGCGAGAGTGTATTCGCGCTTGCAAACGATCATAAAGGTGCCAAATGGTATCCTGTGATAGATAGTCCCAAGCAACTTGCACCTTTTGATGCAATTCGGCAATGGTTCTTGCAGGCTCTGCAGTTTCCGCTTCGTCATGTCCCATACATGTTCAATTGGTGAGAGATCCGGTGATCTTGCTGGCCAGGGTAGTTGTTGTACACCACGTAAAACACGTTTAGTCGCAGCAACTGTATGTGGACGTGTATTGTCCTGTTGAAAAACCACATAACGTTCCTGCCGAAGAAATGGCAGGAGGACAGGGACAGCAACTTATCCAATGTATTGGACACTGGTTACATTATCCTGCGGAAACACCCGCTGTGACCGCTAGTTTGACGCAAGTGTGATAGACTTATATAACTCGAAAACAATATTGTTTAACCCATCGGTAAATAATGCAAGTATCGAGCTCGAAGTATTATTATTATTATTGTTATTATTATTATAACTTATTATTACGATCGCATTGTTGGTGTGGTTATGTCATGAAACATGTGCTGTACAAATATATTTATATGAGTTTACGTAATTACAAGTAACTGTAATTAATAGTATATAATTTATTATCTGTATATATGAAGTATAATCTACACTACAGTATTGTGCAAGAATAACACTAGGTAAGACGAGAACTATGGAGAACATTCCTTCCAATTGTAACTATGTGTTAAGCACTCTAGAATTTCCTAGAAGATAACCCGTGACATATCCCTATAGAATCCTGGCCAGGCGCCATGTGTAAGGAAGGGGTCTTGAGTGTAGAGCGGTGTTAGTGTTTAATTGACATTGTTTTCGTGAGCACGTGTTGCGTTTAGACCAAAATGCTAATGCAAGCATTCAGCAGTCAACGGTTTCAAGGTTGCAATATCCATGTGTTTCGTGATAGGCAGTTGTTTAAGATGGTGGTGTCGTGGACGAATGCACTCTCGGATAGGTCACCAGGTCCACGCAGTACTCGTGTACGTCCATCACTTGCATACAGACAGAACCTAATCATGTTACTGGAGACAACAGAGCGCCATTCCCCTCTCCAGTCGTAGCTGTGCTTGGTAGTGACGTGGTGTCAGTGGTAGCCTGGCCAGAGGCACACGTGATCGTATTCCTGCTGCAAGCTGACAGTTCTCAAATTCTCCTTGGTGACACAGCAGGTGCAACATGTGACCGGATTTCGTTCCTGGATGATGTTTGGTCGGCCATCACTGTTCGCACAATGTGTCTATCTTGACGCGTGTCTGTACTACGTGGATATCCGGAGACTGACCTACGGGTGTGGGAATGTTCCAGAGATCATTTGTGAAAGCAAGGACACACCGCCGATACGTTGTGCTGCAATCAGTCGATACGTCCATCCAACTTCCCGTGGGTTCTCAATGCGACCCCGTTCAAATGGCTGCAGTTGTTCAACAGGAACATGTACTCGTCGGCGGTTCATGGTTGTACCCTAGAATGAATGTTCCAAACACTGTTCACCTCTAACCTCAGCACAGTTACAGCTTGCAGGGTCAAAACAGACTGCTCACGGACAGGCCTCCTCAGCGCCATCTGGTCGCCGCTGTCGCTGACAAATGAATCACTAACACAAGAACCCCTCAATATTAAAATATTATACCATGGTACTACTGAACACAGTCCTGGAGGATGTGGCATGTATTTCTTCCGCCAGCGTACATTAACCCTCGTTAACTATGAATTTCTCCACTACGACTGCCTTTTCAGACCCCGGCGATCTGATTTCATCTCGGTTCTACAATAAATCGAGCACAAATGTAATTAGAAACGTAGCTATACACCACATTTCATAACTAAACTTTTATTAAACATTAAGGAATTTGTAACCACCAAATGAAGTATTATTACTATGCCTGTGGATAAAAATTATTACTTTAGGCCAGAATAAGAATTTTCCTGTTTTTTACGCATAGAAAGCAAGAATATTTATATCTATGTACTAGAAGGAAAACTGTGTAACCACCTAATTACCCCACATTTCCTCGCCATCAGTTACCTCTGTTGTTAGATGATGTGTCTCTAGGGAAGGGTGTTACCCTGTGGTTTCATCATGACGGAGCTCCACCACATAATTCGGCAATTGTTCGTAACCACCTAAATGCTACACATCCCGGTTAATGGATTGGAAGGGGTGGGGGAAGCTACCACCATTGAATTTATTTCTTTGGGACCATTTAAAGCAAATAGTCTGCTCACAACAGCCGGAAGCTCCTTCGAAAAGTGAAAGCAGAGGCGTAAGGATACATTACACCTGACATACTCCAGCAAGTCAGTGTCTTAGTTCAACGGTGGCTCGTTGGCTGAATGGGCAGCGTATTGGCCTTCGGTTCAGATGGTCCTGAGTCCGAATCCCAGCCATGTCGGGAATTTTAACCTTAATTGGTTAATTCCAATGGCACGGGGTCTGGGTGTGTGTGTGTGTGTGTGTGTGTGTGTGGCGTATTCAACATTAGAAATCATCCTAGTTGGGGCCCTCATCTTCACAGACATGCAGGTCGCCTAATAGGCCGTCTACTAGAAAAAGACCTGCACCAGGCTTCCCCTCACGCCATACGCCATTATTATTATTAGTTCAACGATGCAGCCAAATTTGCGTTTATCAATAATGTCACCATTTCGCTCACAAACTGAGTTGTATTCACGTACCTCAGTCCCATCCACCAGCCATACTGTTTAAGTCCAGACATGATCATCAAACGGCACTTTTCAGGGTCACATAAACATCCAGTCGCTGGAAACATTTATATGAGACAACGTGCCCACGAATAAATCGAAATATTGTTTAAAACTCCACTTACGAAGATTCGAGCCAGCTCGAACTTTATCCGGACGCTCATGAATTCACGGCCAGTTATAACCGAGTTAACGGGGAGTCTTGCTGGTAACCGGAAGATTACACTTAATCCAGCACGCCTGGTGTATATCTAATGTACTCTTTCACGTGCATAAAGGTTTTAATCCCTGTTGCGAACGGCTAATGAGTTCATTTAGGAGGGCTACTCATGGCATGAGGCCCTCAGAGATCTACGGAGTGTACTCAATAACATCGTGTCATGTGCACCATTCGTGTGTGCAAAGTGTGGCCTGTAAGTACATACAAAGGGGTAAAAGACTCTCATTACTCAATTTTTAACACCTTTTTATTACTGTATTAACCTTTTACAATAAACATGTATAATGTACACAAAAACTGAAGACATACACTCTCTGAAGTTCATTGTCCTAGTTCCTTAATGCTAAACAAAATTATGTCAAACAGTGATCACATTTTAACTTTGGTTGTTGTTGTTGTCGGTTCCTTAAGTAGTTCGTGGCACATTAACACCTTATACCGATCTAATAATTAAAATGTTCAAACACTGTTACGCCATGAATTAAAACTGATATAATTATGAACCAAAACCTGTTGACATCTTATGATTACACTTATATGTCCATCTTTCCATCCGTATGTATTGCTGAAACGATCGTGAGTTCAGTTGTCTTGGTTTCCGTCGGTGTTCCATAATGACGTGAATGGTTGCTGCAGTGAGTCATAGAACTGGGTTGTTGACCGTGGCCGGGAGGAAAGCATGTTCTGTGTTGAGAATTCGATATTCTAAGATCGGATGTGGAGTCATGTGAAGTACTGTACCGTACCCAGAGGTATTAAACCTCTAGGACGATGCCTCCATTTCCTGATTCATCATCCGACTAACTCAGGTTTGGGCAGAGAAGTGGGTTGATTGTCTAGGGTAGATCTAAATGTCGAAGTTTAACATTTAACTATAGATATATGACGGGAATAATGGAGGTTTAACTCGAATGAGAAACAATAATAGGGGGGATAAGATGAGTTTATTCCATAAAATAAATCCCGAATCATATTAAAACAATATGAACATCCAAATAATTAAACAATGAATGAAATTATCAAATAAATAAAATTGAAATAATATGGACAACAATCGTAGTTACTCAAATCAAACAATTAATAAATTGAAAATTCGAAATCATGACATTTGAAATATTTGTGAACTGCAAAATATCTTCACATTATTGTCCGATGTTCATGTTCACATTCGTATGGAGTAGCATGATTTTAAGTATCACCATAATACGGATTGAAATTCAGGGAAGTTGCCGCAAAAGTTACCATTAAACGAAAATTAAGACGCAATGAGACATGATATGAACTACGAAACGTACTAGTGGCATTTAACTACGCTATATTTACAATCATCACAACATAATTAAAATATCTCAAATATTTACATTGGATTAGGAAAGGGGAAAAGTTATATACTACACTGACTCGACGTGAAACGCGGTTCACCAAACGGATCTAGTCAGAACTAGATTGACCACAAACATTCACTCAGCACTCGGGCTGTTCCTCATTAAACAACAAGACAACATATCAAAATAACTTTAAATTGCACAAAACACCATCCTGTAAGAGAAAACAAATAATATACTTTAATAAACACGTGGAAAGCTATGGGTAACATTGCGTTCCTCTGCTGCCTTTGCGCACCTGTCCGTACCTTCATCTGTCACATATTTCCTGCTTTGCTGTGGGCTGAAAGGAAATGTTAAAACTCAATACTGCTCTGGGGATTTGGTCACTGTTCCGACAAGATTGTGTTACGGAAACAACATCTCATTTCGCACTGTCTATATAAACACGGCTGATAAGTAAACCTGTAAGGCGAGCTCGTATTTCCACAACTGCTCGGAAATTCACATACACAATCGTACTTCTCGCTAGCATGGTACTACAATTCAACACACACATCATATTCACTGGCCTGACATTAATTTCCCGTCAATTCTGATTCTGATTGAACTTCACAGCGACTCACACAATAAGAATGACGCTCCCGATGAATAGGATGCTTAAGTAACTTAGTCAACGCCGTTGTTGCTAGGGGATTCCCGTATGTTCAAAGATCAAACAATCAGCGTGCTTGTTACCCAAAATAGCTTGGATATTTTTAGAATTAACATCAAACACACTCCTAATGACTTAATAACGACTCAGATAATTGCCATCACGTATTCCTTACTATTTATTACTTTCAGACCTGTGGAAATCCATCAACTAACAGAACTGACTCCTCTATATCGACGTATTCTTCACACAGATATCCATGTTGGTCAACCTGGGATTTTAATTCTGCGCGGTCCAGAATTCATATTAGCCACACCCTCGCTTCCTAATTGGCTGAACACTTCTCATGGCCAACGATGTGCTAACTTCTGGTGACGCTAAACACTTCCCACGGACGCAAGGAAAACTTTGCGCAACATACAGCGACTTTATGTCTCCATGGACTTCCGGTCTCAACTGTTCTGCAATTGGCTACTTTTCCAATGCCTAACTGAAATCTATGTTGAAGTAATTATTTAATATGGCAAATATATATCTCATTGTCTCTTATGGGCCGTCAGGATACGGCTCAGTATGTTATATACTTTTGCAAAAGACCACGCCCATATGTCCGCACTTACACAAGACTTAACACGATGTATTAATGTATCTCTTTGTTGACAATCTTCACAGATATTGGAGTTAGGCTGCGCATGTCGAAATAACTTATCCTTTGTTGGTATAGTTTCATTTATTGTTAAGTATTAAAGTTGTTTTCGACTGAAGATGAATCCATTACTTAATAAACGAGAACTTACCTAATGATTTAATAATTGTTGTAATAGCCATTGTCAGTTTCTAACTCTTAAATTCCAGACAGGATCCCTGTATAGATCCGTGGTAGAATATCGCTCTTCGGATCCCAAGATGGCGGGTTCATTCCTGGGAGAGGTAGTCGCTTTATTGAAGGGCGGAAAAATGTCCATGTAGTACTGCATATCGTACGATGTCTGCATGTAAAAGATCTCTGGTGACAGGTTTGGTGTTTATTCGGCCAAATTCGTTAAAACTCAGCCACTGACGTCCAAGAGAGATTTCGTTTATTCTGCCATCTAGTGGCCCCAGAGTAAAGGGAATTTCAAATTGAAGAGAAGACAGCCAGTTGGCGTCAAATTAAAATGTCTGCACACGGTAGTTGAGGCCATACCAATATAACTATTGTTATTATTCCAGACAGGATCAAGCACATGCTGCCATACGTCTGTTACTCTGTATGTAAAATTCAAGCTTCAGTGCTCAACGCTATTTGTTTACGCATTGATGAACTTGTATTTAGCTTTCCTGGTTTGTGTTGTTGAAATATTTCCAATACGAAATTGGTCGCCTGGTGCAGTTCGTTATAAAAGTATTTACATTTTCTGTATGTCTGTCCATGTATGTAGTGTTTTACGGATGATGCAGAATTTGTTTGTTTCCATTCGGATGAACGTTCCGCAGTTAAACAATGCTCTAAAGCTAACCATTATGTAGTCTTCCAAAGTCACACAACACAACTCCACGTATCATTTTCCTTAACCAGTCTGCGAATTGAGAGGCTTAATTCTAAGGTATGTTATATGTGCGGTGTTGCTTAGTCAGTGGTTGACGAAACAAATGTAAGCGATAAAACAAGTGCATTCTTATCATCGAGTATATTGTATATGAGAATTTACTTCTGTGTAATCCACTGGAACACTGGTCCACAAAGTGAGGAGCGTGAAGAAGAATGCAATGTCTAGGACTGAAAGTTCATTTAATGTTACACATTTCATCTCCTTTGTGAACATTTATGATTATTCTCAGAGTCTTAATACAGTGAACCAGGCAATACGTTCCACCACTGAGCCTTTCAATAAGTACAAACACGGTGAAGAGAATACAGCGCAAGTGGATTATTGTACGTACTCAGTGAGAACAGTTAACACTTCTTGGTGAGACACAATCGTGGATAAGTTGCTGCCCCACAATGGAGAAATGGGCCGCAATGATAGTGATTGGTTGAGTGCCTATTCTCGCTTAAAAGGGACGAATAAATAAAGAACAAGATGCGAATTTAGTCGAAGTACGAGATCAGCTTCCACTTCTGCTTCCGTTCTCACGAGTAATATTAACTTAAGAAACGTGCGTAATACATAAAAACCAAACCCCATGGTGAACAGCCTGAGAGACCATAGCCTACCAAGTGAACGCTACACAGGTAGAAGGCCTACATATTACGAAGTGTGTGGTCGGTTGGGTGGACCTCGAACGAGTCTCACATCCAGGTAGAAGTCCCTGACCTGGCCAGGAATCGAACCCGTGGCATATGAGTAAGGGGCAGGCACGCTAATGCTATACCGCAGGACCACCAAATAAGAAACTGAGCTTTCCAATATCCTGGAACGACCACAGTGCTTTGTTCCTTTTAGCCAAGGACAGATTGAAACCTTCGAAGTGTACGAGGAGTGTGCTGTTCATGAGACTGAATAGGTTTGTCGGTAGGTTTCACTTTTACAAATACAGGATAATTTTTCACGAAGCTGCTTAAGTATAGTGTGATTTAAGAATAGTATTCGCTTTAAGTGGAAGTTCTGAATTTGTTCTTCATCGAGCGTCATTATTATTACCACTGCTATTATTTTTGTTTCACTATGCGCAACGAGGGAGCCCGTTTGAAGTTATCTAGTAGAATGTGTCTTCTTTTCTTTACAGTATCTTTTCATTAGTTCACTATGTTCCTCTCTGCGTTCATGTGTCTGAATTTTGCTCTATCTTCAATGTTGTAATACCAATTTCTTCTTCATTGATTTCCACCTACAAAGTGCTGCAGTTTTTCAGGTATTGTGCTAGATTTAGAAGTTTTTCAGCCTGTTGTTATCCATACTCTCTAGCTGTCCGCACAATTTTAATCGACGTTTAGTAACTCTATCTGTGATTATTTTGTAATTTGATTACTGTGGTTTCTTTTTGATCCAAATGCCATTTTCATACGTTTGTCCTAGGTTTTTTCTGAGAATTTTCCTCCGTTGGCTTTCGATTTTTTTACATGTGACATACCACCATATATCTATTACTACTACTACTACTACTACTACTAATAATAATAATAATAATAATAATAATAATTCTGTGTGGCTATTCCTAGCCTGGTACTGCCCTTATACGGCAGACCCTCCGACGAGTTCTCCTCCTACTTCTCTTCCAATCCATGATCGAGTCAATTATTCTGATGGGTAAATATTCTTCTCCATTCGACTCACATGATTCGAATAGAGAAGCCGGTTAATGCGCACAGCGTCATCAATGGGATTCATTCCTAAATTAGCCTTCATTATTTCATTCCGAGTATTCCGAGTATTGTTTCCTTCTGTTTGTACCAGAAATCATTCTCGCTACTTTCAAATATATACATTAATACATATACTATTGTGCCTTTGATGGAAGAATTGAAGATCCATTTATAGGAGTACTCACCCTAAATTTGTTCTGGAAGACATAATGTGTCTTCAATTCATCAGATATCACTACTATATTCTGACCAACTACTTATCTACAGTTAAAAGTAGTTTAGTGCTTCACGAGCAAGCTCAATGAAGACATCGTTTTGCATAAAATATTGTATTTTAATTGGGCACAAAAAGGGAATTTTTAACATAAAAACATGTTTCAGTAGTCAGCTTACACACAGGAGGTAGTAGCATGCATGATATAGTGTACCGGTTACGACCTGTACATAAGTATATTTTTGAGCATAAGTTACGTTTATTTACCACGCGTAATGTTCCGAGCGCGCCTGGTTTGTTTACCAGCAGCGAGGACCAGCTAGCGAGTGTGTGACGACTGTGAGCTGTGACGTAGCCACAGGGGCTAGCTAGATCGCCCGCTCGTCTCAACACGTGTTACCAGCCTTGACTGGTATTTTCTGGATTCCACGTCACTTGTTCTAGTGAGTTCGATGGAGAAAATTTTGAAATTTCTATAATAATTGTGCTAGCGAGTCGAGCGATATGTCATATTGTTTGGGATCACCTAAACGTCCCAATGCTCGAGTTTCAAGCAAATCCATCGAGGGATTCGGGAGATATTCAATCAAACCGTATTATGACGTAGACGTTCCGAATCGAATAAAAGGAGGACCTACTATAGCCTATTCACACAGTCTCAGCTGAGTAGTCAGCGGGGACACTCTTGCTGCTACTATCATCGTGGAACTCTGTCATTATACAAGTGTGGGAGGACGATTCTTCCAAGTTTTATAAAGTGGACTCATAAGACTTCGAGTGTTGTAGAAATTATTCTAAGTCTTCGTAATTGAACTTAGAATATTTACAAGCGTTCATTGAATGGACTTGTATTATTTACGTGTCATCGAAGTTGAAATTTTTCTAAGTGTTAATTGAATGGACTTGTATTATTTACGTGCCGTCGAGACTGAAACTTTTCTAAGTGTTCACTAAATGGACTTGTATTATTTACGTGTCTTCGAAGCTGGATTTTTTTAAGTGTTCACTAAATGGGCTTGTATTATTTACGCGTCTTCGAAGCTGGAATTTTTCTAAGTGTTCACTAAATGGACTTGTATTATTTACGCGTCTTCGAAGCTGGAATTTTTCTAAGTGTTCACTGAATGGACTTGTATTATTTACGAGTATTCGAGATTTTCTAAGTGTTCGTAAAATGGACTTGTGTTTTTTACGTGGAATATTTGCAACTGTTGAGGAACTCATTCTTCTAATAGACAGTGATTGATTAACATTGCTAGTGATGAACTTTAACTTTCAAACGGCTTTGAACAAAGTCAGGATTTCATTTGCATTTACTCAAAGACTTGTACATTTGCCAGTGTTGGTTTAAAAGACTTATAAATTTCGTCAACGAATTTATTTATGTGAATGGACTTGTGTTTCCGTCAGTGGTCACTCAAAGACTTTATGAATTTCAACAGTGATTAACTTTAAATATATTCAGACTTCCAAGTGAATGGACTTGTGTTTTGTTTCGTTCGAGTTTAGGCAAAGACTTGCACCTTCGCCAGTAATGAACTTTGAGTTTAACTATAATTTCACAAGAAGGGACTTGTATTTTTCGTTGCCAAACGTTATTCAGAGACGAAGATTTTCCTAGTGATGAACTCTAAAATTATTAATACCACTCATCTCATTTTAGGAGTGTTGGAAGTCTTGATGTACAATTATCAAGATCTCTGCTTATAAGTTGATCATCCAAGGTTTTCGTGGACTCAGTGCTACTAGTGACCTTGGGAACATCAATCCTCTCAGTCTCATTGGGCTGAGGCAGTACATGACTATCTACAACATCGCCTGGATCATCGGGGTTCAACCCGGTCCTCAGAGTTCAAGACATCTCTACTTGCCGTCAATCCAGACAGTCCAGCTGCCTCTGTCTGGAGTATCTGGAGTCCCTGGAATCCCTGGAGTCTTCTGGAACGTGCTTCAACCAGCTTGGCTTGGTGAGCTGGAGAACCCGAGCCATACTATTGGAATACGAGGAAGACAGTCCATTTCTACTTAGAGGTGATGTGCAAATTCATGACTTATTTGAATAAACTCTTATACAATCAGAGTCAAAGTTTTTCTGTAGATAGGACCCTACCTCCTGTACCGAGCCCTAGCTACAATTAATCCAGTTTTTCGCCCTGAGAACTCTATTTCATGCTACTTTAAAATTTAATCTGAGAGTCGGGCTCTTTTACTGGTACAATAGCAAAGCAAGAATATGATTCCTTGGACACTCAAAATTACATTGTCGACAAGCAAGTGTTTCTTCAGAGGAATAAGGCTTGTTATTGCAACGAAAGGGCTAAAGTGACATAAAAAGTGAAGCACACATGCAGGCAGCAGAAACGAGTCAATTCCGGTATGAACCTCGTGTCTCTACAGTAAAAAAAAAACAAAGAGGCGAGTTTTAAAAGATGTATTGCGGCAAAAGAACCTCTTCTGAGGGATGTGAACAAGAGGAAAAGATTACACTGCACCAAACAACACAGAAATTGTATTGTTAATCAGTGGAAAATATATTATTTACGGATGAATCTATATTTGAGCTGTTTGGCACAAAACGCCCCAAGTTTGTGAACGTGTAAAAGAGCAACGCATGGCATTTCAGTACATGTTAACCACAGTCAAGCGTGAGCAGTTCTCAGAGATAGTATGGGGTTGCTCGAGTGGCAATACGACAGGTGATATTGTTAAAGATGAGAGAGTTGTGGATAAGGAACAGTATCATGACATTTTCCAAAATCTTGCAGAACCATGTGATTTACATTCAATTCGCAAGTGTTTCATACTGCAGCAAGGTAATGATCCTAAACCTTCATCTTCACTATGCAGGAAGTACTAATACAGTCAATAAGTTGGTGGACTGTCGCCTACAGTGCAGATAACACAGCGGGCACTCGTGTACTACAGTCAAAAACTTCTTGGACTGTCGCCTACAGTGTAGATAACACAGCGTACATTCGTGTACTACAGCCAATAACTTCTTGGACTGTCGCCTACAGTGTAGATAACACAGCGTACATTCGTGTACTACAGCCAATAACTTCTTGGACTGTCGCCTGCAGTGTAGATAACACAGCGTACACTAGTGTACTACAGTCAATAACTTCTTGGACTGTCGCCTACAGTGGTGCAGATAACACAGCGTACACTCGTGTACTACAGCCAATAACTTCTTGGATTGTCGCCTACAGTGTAGATAACAGAGTGTACACTCGTGTACTACAGTCAATAACTTCTTGGACTGTCGCCTACAGTGTAGGTTACACAGCGTACACTCGTGTACTACAGTCAATAACTTCTTGGACTGGCGCCCACAGTGTAGGCATCATGGCGTACACTCGTGTACTACAGTCAATAACTTCTTTGATTGCCACCTACAATGTAGGCAACACAGCGTACACTCGTGTGCTACAGTCAATAACTTCTTGGACTGTCGCCTACAGTGTAGATAACACAGCGTACGCTCGTGTACTACAGTCAATAACTTCTTGGATTGCCATCTACAATGTAGGCAACACAGCGTACACTCGTGTGCTACAGTCAATAACTTCTTGGACTGTCGCCTACAGTGTAGATAACACAGCGTACGCTCGTGTACTACAGTAAAAAACTTCTTGGGTTGTCGCCTACAGTGTAGGCAACACAGCGTACACTCATGTACTGCAGTCAAGAACTTCTTCGACTGTCTCCTACAGTGTAGGTAACACACCGTACACTCATGTACTACAGCCAATAACTTCTTGGACTGTCGCCTACAGTGTAGGCATCAAGGCGTACACTCATATACTACAGTCAACAACTTCCTGGACTGGCGCGTATAGTGCAGGCAACAGAGTGTAGGCCTATGTACTACGATCAATATGTTCGTGGACTGGTGCTAACAATTGAAGGATTGCAGTCTTTTCGCGTCTTTTCGCCGTCGTGGTGATCCAGGCGATTTCTATTTGAACATATCTAAGGTTTCGCTAGCTGATTTAGCTAATTTTTGGCAGGACTTTAAATACGCCCGTTGTTTAAACTACGATGTTCTCAAGATCCGTCGCTGAAATTCAACTACCCTTCACAACAGAGACCGTACTGTATGCACGCAACTGTCTCTTGATGGAACTAGCAAAGAACTGTCACGTCAACATTCTGTGGAGCGGACTCTCCGCTGTAGTGAGCCACAACGACACTAGATGGACAGTGGATTAACTTGATGACTCTATTAGGTATGTTGAACAATAGGAGCAAACGTTATTTTTTGATCAACTGAGTAAGCATACTGTATACGTAAACGTCCCGCGTACATTTCTCTTTGGATTAAGAAAGAATGCGAAATGTAGTTTTAATATCAGAGTTGATCCACCTCCGTAATGTGATGGTTAACGCTATTAGGCCTAGCTGCTGCTATGGAGGCACGAGTTCGGTTCCCGTTAGTGCCTGAGATTTAGGAATGTCGGAGGGATGGTATATTGTAAAAATTGTGCAAGCAGCTCATCTCCATCTGAAAAGAGCTGCACGAGCTGGACGAGGACGCGAGTTTACTTACTTTAATATCAGACTCTATGCGGCTGAAATATTGTATCCACATAGATCAGGAGAAAGCTGCCTTGACCGTTCGAAAGGTGGTCAAGTATGTGCAATATATTTCTGGTTTCCATATAAAAGACATCAAAAATGGCTACCTATAATGAGGTTCTTGCTGCGTTCAAAGTGTGCTTTAATGAAAGATTTAATGAGTTCTTGAGAATTAAAAAAGAATCGATTTCCAAGTTTTGGCATCGTGAAGTAAGTAGTTATTTTCGGATGGTCAAGGCGGTGAAAGGATTGTAGTTTGGTGTGAGAAAATCTATACCTTAATTTACTCACGAAGTAATAACACATTGTCGATACGTGTTTCTGAAGTTGAGATTGCCATGCTTCCAAACACTCCATGCATGTAATCCAGTGCGATTTTTTGTAACACTCTGAGTTGCATTTATGTGTGGATTTGGAATTATTGTGAATGTTTTTCAGTGTACTTTATGTATTTCATTCATGATATATTGATCCTGATAATCAACGTTATTATGGAAGACCTGTTTATTTTTTTTTGTTGCAATCTTTCTCTCAGTAATGTGTGGAAATGCTCAGATTCAGGAATTCTCCACATGTCTAAATAATATTCAACGTTTAATCAATTATATTTGAAATAAGTAGTCTATCCAGTCAGACAGTAATTTAAATTTCATTATTTTAGTCAATAGTAGGTGGTCTTAAAGGTTAGCAGGGAACGAAGTAGGATGCTTCTGATTTTGCCTAAGATCGAACTCATCACCTAAAGTAGAAAAGCATATAAATAAGTTTGTCGTAAAATATATAATACAAGAAGATCAATAATAATAATAATAATAATAATAATAATAATAATAATAATAATAATAATAATAATAATAATAATAATAATAATAATAGTAGTAGTAATAAAACCGAGGAGATATCAAAACTCGCCGCCCACATCATAAAAAGACGCCTGAAATTTTACGGACACATCAAACGCCTTCCAGAAGACAAACTGACAAGACTCTTACTTGAGGCAACAGAAAACATCAAAACAAATAGGTGGACAACGGATATCCACTAAGATCTGGAAAACGTAGGAATCAAAGTGGCCGACATCGCTGACGAACCTGGTACAGAACGAAAATCAGCAAGTGGGAAGTAGAGTCAGAGAGAAACCACAGGAAGAAGACAGGAGCTAAGTGGACAGAAGAACGAAGAACCACTATGAGAAAAAAATTGAAAGCTGCCTGGCAAAGAAGGAAATTCACAACTTCTAAGTGAGCTTTGCGTGATCAGTTGTATGGTCATTTTCGCATTTAATAATAATAATAATAATAATAATAATAATAATAATAGTAATAGTAATAAATATATTCCAACCTTAAAATAAACCAAGTGCTCTCATTTCTGTTTTAATACATCGACTGACCTCAACATACACTTTAGAAGGAAACTCTTAACAATGTACGAGAGTAAGGGAAGAAGAAAAGTAAAATTAGTGACAAGTCAGCACATGTGGGGTTCATCACACGCTCTCTTAAACTATTTTTTGCCCATCTGCTTTACGTCGCACTGACACAGATACGTCTTATGGCGACGATGGGATAGGAAAGTGTGATGATTGGGAAGGAAGCGTCCGAGGAATGGATTAAGCAACAGACCTAGCATTTTCTTTGTGTGAAAATGGGAAAACACTGAAAACCATCTTCAGGGCTGCTGACAGGGTTTCGAACCCACTGTCTTCCCAGTACAAACTACGTCACCCAATCCGTGCAGCCCCGCTCGGCCCAAGCCCCGCTAACCCTGACTTACATTATCCAGGAACATTGTACCAACAATGTTACATATCAAGACGGAGCGGAGTGATCACGCACTGGAGTCATGTTCTACATTTGGGAGACAAATTGGTTCGAACCCCACAGTCGGTTGTCCTGAGAATGGTTTTCCGGGTTCCCATTTTAACTTCCATGCAAATTTCGGGTCAGTTACTATTCACAGGGCACAGACGATTCCTTCCGCCTCCTTACCAAGTTTAATTCACCATCATTCATTACATCTTCATTAGTTCTTCAAATAAGGTTGTGTCAGGATGGGCATCCGGCCATAAAACATGTCATATACATTCATCCCACCTCATCCACGACCCCATATCACAAACCGAGATTATTAAGTCCTAGGTCCGTGTCTTTCGTTAAATGGTCAGCGTTGCGGGCTTCATGGGAGGGGACCCCACTTCGATTCCCAGGCCAGAGAATTTAATCGTCTTTGGTTAATTCTTCTAGCTCGGGGACTTAATACACATCTATATGCAACCCACCACACTACCAACCATCATAGAAACAAGCAATAGTGAACACATCCCTCCACCTAGGTTTGGTATCAGGGAGGGCATCCGACCGTAAAACTGGGCTTAATTAAAATTTGTGTTGACCCCATATAATGGGGGATAGGCCAGGAGAACGAGAGAGAGAGAGGGAGAATGTTGTACTGTGCGTCCTAGGAGTCCATTCTTTAGTGTAAATTCTCTATTCTGCTTGTTCTAACGTCGCACCAGCACATCGAATGGTTTCGGCGACGGAAGGACGGGAAAGAGCAAAGATTAGCAATTTTGTGGCCTTAACAAACGTACAGCTCCAGCGCTAGTGCGAAATTGGGAAACCAGCGACGTTGGGATTCAAACCCACTACCTCCCGAATGGAATTTCACAGCTGCACGATTCTAACCGCAAGGGGAACTCGCTCGATAGTGTGAATTCCAACAGGTTACAGTATTAAGTTGGTGAACACGAGTTAAACGGTGCCCAGACAATTGACTCAGAGACATTTTGTCCAGTTTTGAAACTCGCCTACAAGATAAATTCTTCCAGTCTTCTACCCATACAAATATTTGTACATCTCATGACACTGTTCTGAAGGTATTTGCCTCCAAATAATATTATGTTTAGTATTCTGCCTTCCAAAATTATATTTCCAACATAACAACCTACTCTTCGGAAGTAACATAAAATTTTAAAAAATGGTAACAAAGAGGTAACGCAATTGTCATGAGTATACATTTCAAATATTTAGGTGTACAGCGAATTGCATGCTCTCAAATACTCCAGTGCACCGATGCTGTTTCTGTAATAATGAAATTCTCATTTTCCAGAAACCATCATTTCCCTTTTGACTCACTTAATACTGGCATCTCTAAAGAAACTAATGAAGACTTGATAGTTTAACTCATCTGAAATAAAATTGACTAAAATAGATACAATTGGACAAAATAATGTTTAAAAATTAATTGGACGAAATGGTTCTGGACAGGAGTATAGTCCATACAAAATACATTTGAACGAGAACTATGTATTGCATGAAGCATAATGGAACAATTTTTAACGATCAAATGACTTAATATAACCCACCCTTAATCAATGGCAAGTTTACATAACGTGAACATGATTCTAAATACGCATGAAAATTTTAAAGAATCTGAAGATGTCCTGACAGAACCAAACTTGTCAACCTATAATTAACAACTCTTTTACTTCAGGTGGGCTCAGTGTATAGTGTTTTATAAATTATCTGGAATTCTACAGATTGAGAAACTTAATTGTTATTATGAAGATTTAACCAGTATTCAGAGAGGTAGAGTGGTTTACTATAGAGCAAATTTATTCAATAGCTATTTATAGTTATTTAAAAGTTCACTCGCGACTCGACGCATTTTGTACTCACGAACGTAATCGAATTCTCTCCCGCTGAGAGTTAGGAACTGTACTACATCAGCCTCTTTTAAACGATCTCGCCGGAATTTAACTACGAAGCCAGCTTGTATGAATACATGTGAGATAGAATCATATAGCACTCAAGCATTTCTATTTATGATATAATCGTGATACGAGGCGCTAAGTCACGTAGACCGTTTGCCGGCTACCAGTGGTGCATGTTATAACTTACATGTTTATACTATCGTCAGTATCACCATTGTCACTTTCAGAAATCTAGTTACCTACAGAACTATGTTGTAGGCTATAAGTTATCGCATTTCCAGTTTTTCATTTTAGATTGAATGTTAAAACCTCTTCTCAACCATCATAATCACAATCGTAATTATCGCCTTATTTATTTAATTCAACCAGTAATCAAGAATGTGGTTAAGTGCAACAGAGGGCTCTGAGGAATAACTTCACCATTTGTAAATAAAAACGCACAGTCTTCCAGTATGTTGAAATCCTGCTCTACAACTTGGCCTATTACAACGCAGCCTCGTTCCCAAAGCAGTTCACTACACAGCTCTCAGAACTTATGGTAATCAAGACGGTCTTATGCACTATTTTTTATTTTTTTTTAATTTTTTAATTTTTTTAAATTTTTTTAATTATTTACTAGTATACACTTACACATAAAGTTACAATATACACATAAGCACTGAACAAGGGACACGATGTATTGATACAGAAACGCGATGTCGTTATATTTCATCATTTGCACTTTTCTTGCACCTCAGTGTCCTGTGCTTTCTTCTTACGCCTCTGCACTTACATCAAAATGTATTACTTCATGCTACATGAAATTCACTAAGGAACACTGGCTATACAATGTAACTTGTCGGAAACTACGATCTTCACTGTACCCTGCGCGTCGCTAACACTCGCACCGCTTTCCAGCACCTTTGTGACAGGGATTAAAGAAAGAAATTATAACACACACGAGGTATCGGTGGAAGGTTTAGACACGGCTGAGACAACAAACCTGAATATATCACAGTATACTTTGGAGGTCTTTGATGAGTAGACTAGTGGCGGGACTACCACATCTTGCTATTGTCCATTTACATTCTTGTAAGTAGCTTCTGAAGGAAGTCAGAGATACCTTGTCGTTGGTTTGAAGGTAAGAGAGATACCCCATACTAAGCCAAGTCAAAGCATGTCGATGATCACGTCTGCTAATGTCCAAAGTCAATACTGCACGATGCACATCGTTCGGGTTTCTAGATCCCGTCAACCTGTGGAACGCTACTCTGAGCCACTGCCAAATGTCCTTGACGACTCCACAACTAGTCAGTCTATGAAACTGAGTGTCAATGACCGAGCATTTCTTGCATAGCGGCGATAGTGTCATCCTGTGGCGGAATTTATTTTCTTCTGTCGGAAGTAACTCGTTTATAACCTTATAGCTAGCTACTTTCCATTCTAAGGGGATGCAAGACATTTGGAAAGTGGTCCAAATATTAGTCCAATTGTAATTGGGGTATTTGACCATGATGTGTGGAAGATGGTCATGCTTCTGTAGCAATTTATTATAAAGTAGTTTAACAGTGGGGATATTATGGTCAGAAAGTTGCAAGCTGTACAAAGCCTGAAGAAACGATTTAAAACAAGACGAGCGAAGGTAATGATTATTTTCCACAAGGGGGGAAAACTGGACTGCTCTAGCGTGGTCGGAAGACGAATACTGCACCATTTCTTTGATCAGGAGAGCTTTGCATTTTTCGGAGACTGCTATGAGGCCTAATCCCCCTTGGTCAATTGGTTTCCTCAGTTGTGGTCTGGCTATACGAAAAGGATATCCTCTCCATAAGTAATATCCGACACAAAGGTATATCCGTTGAGCGATTCTTTCAGGCATCGGTAAAATTTGAGCTGTGTACCATAGTTTTGACAGGGCAAACAAGTTGATATGCCATACTTTTTGTATTATATTGAGGTTCCTGCTGAGGTGCATCGATAGGGTGGAACGCACCTTTTGAGTAATAGTAGTCCAGTTTAAGTCGACTATTTCTTCAATGTTTGGGGTAAAGATGATCCCTAGTATTTTAACACGCTCTTTGGTTGATACTGCGTGCGGCCATCTACCAAGAGGAAGAAGTTCCGATTTCTGATAACTTACAAGGGCGTTGGAGGCCACTTCGTAGGTAGATATTATTCCTGTTAGCTGTTGAGCGATTTCTGGGGTCCGAAGATGAATAATGACGTCATATGCATAGGCTCGTATGGTAAACAGATTATTTGGATTAGGTATGGAGTTAAGGACGTGGTGAACAGCACGTACGAATGGTTCTATGCTCAAAGAATATAAGATCATAGACAAGGGGCATCCTTGACGTACTGACGTCCGAATAGGAATCGGACGAGAAAAGAAACCATTAAGTAGAATTCGAGAGTGGGCGGATTGATAAACATTTTGTATAATGTTACAGAGAGCGTCGGGGAAACCCATATGTCTCAGAACTCCCAGCAAGTATCCGTGATGAACTCGATCAAAAGCTTTCTGAAAGTCCAGACTTAAAATGGCACCAGCCAGATCTGTATTCCTTGCATAAAATAGCACCGTGTTCCTAATGTCTTGAAGATTGTGTGTTATTTTTCTAGTTGGAATACTACACGTTTGACCTTGTTTGATGACTCTTCCCATAAAAGGTATTATACGACTGGCAAGAATTTTCATGAATATCTTATAATCAGTGTTGAGCAATGTTATTGGACGGAAGTCTGATATTGTTTTGGGCATTTTAACCTTGGGTATGAGTATTATTATACCATCACAAAACCCGGTACAATCAGGCAGTTCTTCGAGAAGTACATTCATTAGCTCCACAAAAGTAGTTTTGATGATAGGCCAGTAAGTCTTGTAAAAAAGGTAACTAAGGCCATCGGGGCCTGGTGCGGACTTGGGACTAGCTGCGCGTATTGCCTCAAATACTTCCTCTTCAGTGATGGGACGGGTCAGATCCTGTTTCTCTTCTTCACCCAAGTGCTGCTCTACAAATGATAGAAGTTTTTGTTGCTCGGCTACGGAGTTCCCGTTATCTTGAAATGTTTCTTTGAAGTATTTCTCTGCTTCCTCTAGGCATTCTTGCGTACCATTCAACTGTCTACCATCTTCCGAGTGTAGGGTTTGTACAAATTTCCTCTGAGCCTTCCTTTTCTCCATGGCTATATGGTAGAGATGAGCTTTCTCGTCCGCCAGGAGGGATGAGGGGCAGGACCGCACAAGGGAACCTTGAAGAATGTGGTCCTGGATAGATGTTATGCGACGTTTGAGAGCTGCTATACGGTTGGAGGCATCAAAGCCTGCTTGTTGGCGAATCAATAAATCATTGAGGATTACATAGTAGGAATGTAGGGTTTGTCTCCTGTTATTTGCCATTTCCACCCCATGTCTTTTAAAAAAGGATTGAATTGCAGGCTTCAGTCTGTACAACCATGTTGATATGTTGAGGGGCCTCTGCCTTTGTAGTCGGTTAATTAAGTCTGTCCATATCTGATTAAATTCTTCTTGAATTCCCTCCGTAGTTAACAGGGAGTCGTTTAATTTCCAGTATCCTCTCCCTATCCTGGGTAAAAAATAGTCAGATCGCATTTTCAGGACAACTGCATGATGGTTACTGAACGGTACGATATTAACTGTTATGTCCTGAACACTAGGAATAGTGTCTTTATTAACATAGAATCTATCAAGACGGAATGCCGCTGATCCTTGGAAATATGTAAACTGAACAAGCGGGCCATATTTGGATTCCCAGACATCACGAAGTTGGAGAGCCGTAAATAGGCGTTCAAGCGCTGGCGACGAATTGAAGTGACCTTTTTGATCTTTGGAATTCAACACGCAATTAAAATCACCTCCAAGGACCAGTCTGTGACAGTTGTGTCGCCAATAGTATGGTAGTTGTGTGGTAACAAATTCCTCCCTTTCATGTCTTCGGTGTGTCCCTGAGTGCAAGTAAATGTTCACGTAAAGTGTGTTGTCGTCTGTAAGTATAGATGTAATCCTTCCACTGGGGTGACATTCGGTAAACTTGATGGGTATATTTGCTCTAAACAGTATAACGGTACCTCTGGACTCCTCTCCGGGGTTGGCAATGTAATCATATAACGGACCAAGAAAAGACAGATTACTGATGTTAACCTCTTGCAAAAAAATGATGTCAAGGTCGTGATCGTGAATAAATTCTCGGAGGAGAACTTGTTTACTTCTACTTCGCAGGCAGTTCACATTAAGGGTGGCGTATGTGCCAAGGAGTATTATAAACAAAAGGAGAAATACTTTAGCCACCCACATTTTACTGACCATTTTTGATCTGGCCTCGTATTTTGTCTTGCGGGATGTTTTTAAGAATTTTCGGGCCTCGCCCTTTACTAATGTCGTCAACCGGGCGTTTTAATCTGGGGTCTCTCGAACTGGTGCCCGAAGGTTTGATTGTTCGGACATCCATTTCCGTGTTCTCAAGTGGGCTGGTTGGTAATGAAAGTGTTTGTAGTTGACCTGGACCATTATCCAAGATCTGTTCCGGCACTAGAACGGCTGGAGTAGAAAGGTGTTCCGCTTGGTCAGCTATCATGGGTTCTGCGGCTTCCCCTATGTGTTGTAGGTCGCTAATAGATTGAAGTTCATGGGGTTGTTGTTGTTGTTGTTGTTGTTTTTGTTGTTCTGGGACATCTAACGCCGGGGGGGAAGAATCTTGTTCCGTAGACTCATCAACTGATGTTGAGGAAAGGTTCGGTACATCAGTCCTCCTGTCTTCACTTGTCATATCTAACTTATATGTCCCAATGTTTGTATCAACATCCATGAGGGGTGGTAGTGGAACTTGTTCGGAGTTCTGTGGGTCCTCTGTCTCTGGTGGCGTGCACTCAAGTACTGTGTCAACTGTGTGTGTGTTGTTGATATGGTCCTCGAGTGTGAGTTGGGCACCTGATAACGGAACTCGTTTGGTTGGGAGTTTGCCACTCGCTAGTGTTGCCCAGATCGGGGCATCGACCGCGGCCGGCGTTTGAACTGGATGTTTTCGTTTGGGGCATTGACCTCGCAGATGACCTGTTTCACTGCATATCAAGCAAGTTATGGGCTGGCTTTCGTAGCTGATTAAAGCTCTGAAACCACCGATATCAAGGTAGGAAGGGATATGCTGTTTTAACATGATTTTAACTGCACGGACACCGTTATTTACTTGATAACGAAAACTTGAACCCCAGGTCTCATCAGTAATGTAAAGCACTGTACCAAATTTACCTATCCGATCGGAATTAGTCTGTGTGGCACTTCTATCGGTAAGTTGAAAATCCTAACCAATTTGGTGCCTAGGCCGGCAGAGTCTATGGTCACTTTACTTCGGAAACCATTCCTATGAAGAAAGGTGTGCTCACCTGAATAATCTTGGAGTAAGCGGTCCGATATTTCAGAATTCTTGCATTTAACGAAGATTTGTCGTGATACGCCGTTGAGCTGGAGCATTTCGATGTCATTTTCCTCAAGTTTCAGGGTGTCGAATATCCAGTCGTGAACTTCATACGGTGCCAGGCGGGGAATATCACGATCAATGAAACTAATCACAATTGTGTTTTTTCTTTCGATTGCTGTCATGTTGATGTGTCTAATCATCGTTGCCAATATATAGAAACACCTTGTCTGGAATTGGTAACAGGGTCACTGTTTGCAAAGTCCAAACACGACCAATACAACGGTACTCGTAACTTCCTCACCACACTACTACTAAACACGTCCGACGCGCTCGCAAGCACAGCGAGAACTGTATTGACACACTACACAGTGACACGTGCTTAATTCTGGCTGTCTCATAACTCAATCGCGGCTGACTCAAGAATGACTCATTCTCCCAGTTCCACTCTTAGTACAGATCAGCAGAATATTCTCGCAGTTTTCACTTCCATATCATTCTTGGTGCCTTCTACATTGTTTTCTTATCACAAGGTTTAGCTACTCCTCGGTGATGTTGTGCTCTGGTCCCAAAGACATTGTTGCCCCTGCCGGCAATGCAGCCTTCCGTGACCGTCTCATGCTAATTATTCCGGACAGAATAAATCTGTGCTCTCTTATATAAGTGAGCGGGAGTTTATGGGAGTTTCAATCTACAGACCATTCTGGGTGCCTGGTCCATTTTCTAAACTTCTAGGAGCTGTTTATCGCGAGCCTCAGCACTTCGCTGGTGCGCTGTTGTCTTTGCTCGCCATTAGCCCAGTTTGGTACATCGTCTTGCCGCTGCGCCGCAGTTGTCGTCTCTCGCTGGTATAATTGCCAGCTGCCACTACTCTCGCCTTCGTTGCAAAAATATTATCGGTTTCTCTGACTAGCATGTTGGCTTTTGATCCAGATGGTCCCCGGTCGATTCCCGGCCAGGTCGGAAGTTTTAACCTGAATTAATTAATTAGTCTGCCTGGGAGATTGCGGCTATGTACCGTCCTCACCATTCGAAATCGCCTCAAGTAAACCCCGATCCACACTGACTTGCAGGTCGCCTATAAGCCGTCTCCTAGAAAGACCTGCACCAAGCCTTCTTTGTTAGTAATAAAGGAACGTACCATGAAATGAAGCCTTTTCAGGACCAAGTTTATATACAAGATTTTAAATGTTTTCTTGCTAAGAATATCTCCGCAAATATTTCATACTGATAAATACGCCCCGCATAGATGTTATGTAATAGTTAAATACCAAAGGTCTGTCCGCCTCCGTAGCGTAACGGTTAGTGTAATTAGCTGCCGTCCTCGGGGGCCTGGGTTCGATTCCCGGTACTGCCAGAAATTTAAGAATGGCAGGAGGGCTGGTATGTGGTTGAAATGGTACATGCAGCTCACCTCCAATGGGGGTGTGCCTGAAAAGAGCTGCACTACCTCGGGATGAGGACACGAGTTTACTTTGTCCGACTCGTTGGCTGAATGGTCAGCGTACTGGCCTTCGGTTCAGAGGGTCCCAGGTTCGATTCCCGGCCGGGTCGGGGATGTTAACCTTAATTGGTTAATTCCAATGGCCCGGGGGCTGGGTGTTTGTGCTGTCCCCAACATCCCTGCAACTCACACACCACAGATAACACTATCCTCCACCACAATAACACGCAGTTACCTACACATGGCAGATGCCGCCCACCCTCGTCGGAGGGTCTGCCTTACAAGGGCTGCACTCGGCTAGAACACCAATACAGCTAGGTAATCTGCCAAACATTATTCGGCTGCTAAGAGTTAAAATGCAATTTTTAATTCCATTCAAAATACTGAAGACAAATGATAAACAAACTTGGGATTTACATTACATTCGATAATGTAATCAATATGATGAATTATGTGTTATCCCAAGTCACCGATTGACTTTCTGAATTAACATAAAATCTCCCAATAAATTATTCCATTCTGCCGCGTAGTCATAATAGGAACCAACTGCTAGTGGTAGTCCTCGGGGAAACGTGAAACATTCATACCGAAATTGCTAAACATTTCTGAACTAAATATCGCGATTTATAGTTTAGCATAGATATTTAAAATTGTACAGCAATGGCGTTCTAGATAATAATCAGAAATATGATAAAATGGGATAGCTTTGAACTCATAATTTTGGAGAATGGAGCGGCGATCAATTGGGTGATAATGAATTCGCAGTGAGCTAAATTAGACAACATGAGAACTATGTTAAGAGTTGGGGTGTAGTTAAGTAATCGTTAAGTTCAAATAACACCTATTCCGATTTTCTTGAATAAGTTGTCAGGGAGCTTTTAGGCCACACATCTACTGTATAATATAGTAAGATACTTACAGACTGCAAGGATTATGGCTATATTTCCTCATTTAATTCTCCTTCCTGTTATTTTCTGTCTCCTCTACTGTATTACTGTAAATGTATTTTCCATTGTTTATGTCGTTGTTTATGTAAATATGTATCATATAGGATAGCACAGTGTTTATTGTGTATATTTTTGTGCGTAAATATTTATATATTTTCATTTTTGGTTAATAACTATCGTACATAGCTCGGATCTTTGTAATTCGGCGTTATGCTATTCCTGATCATGAATAAATAAATAAATAAATAAATAAATAAATAAATAAATAAATAAATAAATAAATAAATAAATAAATAAATAAATAAATAAATCTGACTTTTTGATATAAATATATCATATGGCTGAAGATCATCTGAAGATGTGCGTCACGGAAATTAGCGTGACGGAAGTGTAACCCTAGCAACCGTGCAGGCTGTGATGTAAGATATGGATGGATGACTTGCAGTGTAAGACAGGTGATGGTATACAATTTCTAATCACTAGATATCGTGCCAAAAGCATGGATGAAATTACAAACCTCTTCGCATTGCTCACATTCAGTGAGGATATATGACGCTGATGATGGCGATTCGTCCATCGGATGGAGATGTTAAGAGTTCAGCAGATCCCTTGGTGCTACTCGACAGGAAAAGTCTATGTTCCGGTACCGGGTTTTATCCTTCCCCTCAGTACTATCAAACATCACGTCATTCATTTCGTCTCATGTAACTCCTTAGATTAGCTTTTCGTTACGAAGGGCATCCCGTCGAAAAAACTCGCTACGATTATTTATCTCACTTCATACCCAACCCCGTAGAGAAGCGGAACAAGGGATGGACATACATATAGGGTGATAGGGTATTTTAATATACAATTTTGGGGATATATTATAGTCCTACTGTGGTTACATAAGGAATATTAAATAATAATAATAATAATCGTATGGCCTCATCTACCGTGTGCAGACATTTCAATTTGACGCCATCTGGATGTCTGCTCGTCAATTTGGACGTTCCGTTTTACTCTAGGCCCACTAGATGGCAAACCGAATAAACCAGAACTCTCATGGGCGTCTATGACTGAGATTTAATGAATTTTGTCGGGTAAACACCAAATGTGTCACCAGAGATCTTTTACATGCCAACATCGTATGGCATGGAGTGTCGAATGGACTTTTTTCCGCCCTTCAAAAATCTGACGACCTCTGCCGGGTTTGAACCCGCTATCTTAGGATACGGAGGCAGACACTCTACCACTGATCTACAGAGGCAGCTAGGAATATTAAATGATTATCAATATTGTTTCTCTTTGTGAATGTATCTACTTTCCACATAAATAATTAACAAATCGCAGAAATGAAACTTTCCCCACTAGTTTTCCAGTTATACAGAACAAACAAACAAACAAACAAACAAACAAACAAACAAACAAACAAACAAACAAACAAACGAACAAACAAACAAACAAACAAACAAACAAACAAACAAAAAACAAACAAACAAAGAAAAACAAACAACCAACCAAACAAACAAATAAACAAACAGATAAACAAACAAAGAAACACACAGACAAACAAATAAACAAACAGGCGGACAAACACATTCTCATTTTTATTAATAGTAAAGGTTTCCTGAATGCATATGTGATTCTAATTTCACATAAATGTAATAAACAATTTGTCTACCTTTTTCATTCGAATTAACTCGAATTCTATGTCTTTCTTGAAATTATACATTACGAACGCTACAAAGTGCACGAACTGAAATTCGAGATATCACCGTCCTCTTCTTTGAGATTGGTTTAACTTTTCCTGTTTAGCGACACTTAGGTGTGTGGCTGCTCCCTAAGAAAGGGCAGTAATAACGGACGTGAACATCGATCTCTTGACCTACAAGACAGAAGTTCAGGTATCAAACAGGAAGGACGTCTCCTTCAGTACGTGTAACAAGTTTTGAAAGTCAATAACTGAGCACTCCAACTTCTCCCACTAGATAGAAATTGGTGCCGTCAAAAGTAATGGAAGGTTTCTTCGGAAGTGGGAGGTGAATTATTAGCAAGGAGATGAAGGCTCGTTCGAGAAGAAATCTTAATTCATTGAATAAAGTAGCAACTGTGTAGACTTGCGGTCACTTGCAATTATTTGACGAATGAGAAATTTGTTAGTAAAGTTAGCTAAGTGTTTTTGTGTAAAGAATATTATCGAATTTCAGGGCAACTTTATTAAAATGGTAGTATGACAAATCAAGTAATATGTGAATTTGAATGGGAATATATAGTATAATAAATAAAATAAATGGAATGAATTTAACTGATTCAAATAAAATTATGTTTGTCTGTAGAGTTCAAATTTCTACCTTACACATATAATCTGTTGCTATTTCAGATCCCCGGAGTGCTTACTCGTATATCCTAAAATCATTTGGCTGTATTCGAATTAGAAATATGTATAAAGAATATTTTGATATATGGACTGCATGGTGGGGCGTAGCACATTGACAGATACTTTCTAAATGAGAAACGAAGATCATCTCTTGATGAAAATTCTCGTCTGCATAGACTAGGGACTGTGTACAACAGCGCAGTTCGAAAAAAGCGCATCTTTCAAAGCCTTCGTAATAGACTTCAGAGCTTCTAAAAACTTCATAAAAGTATTTTATCCATTCACAAATTTGTAAATAACTGTATATATAGTAGGAAAGTACATTTTAATTCGTGTGGACAATGTGGAGACAATGCTCTTTTAAGCATTGGAATGATTTTCGAACGGAGATGTTTGATAAAATTTCAGCTACTTTGATATCATTTAAAAAATGTCTTGGCAAACAACCGACACGGAATCTGTTTCGTGATTGGCAGGCCTGTAATGAATATCACTGGTGATTAATCGATTGCATAATTTTATTATAAAGTTTCATTAAACAGTTTGCTCCGTGGCTAAATGGTTAGCGTGCTGCCCTTTGGTCACAAAGGTCCCGGGTTCGATTCCAGGCCGGGCCGTATAATTTAACGATAATTGTTTAATTCCCCTGGCACGGAGACTGGATGTATATGTCGTCTTCATCCTCATCATGACGCGCAGGTCGCCTACGGTAGTCAAATCAAAAACCTGCACCTGGCGAGCCGAAGCTCTCTGACACCTCCCGGCACTAAAAGCCATGCGCCATTTCATTTCATTAAACCGGTTAATTTAAGCATGCTTTATTAGAAACACGAAGACGTAACAAAAATTTGCATAAATATTCCTTAGGTAAGTCCCATTTCCTATTATACAAGTAGGTCGGAACTATCTTCAATATTCAGACAAGGTATCAGTTCCTCGTCTGGTAGAAGTATCTCCCCAACAAATATTAAGGGTAGATATCTTAAATTTAACGCCAGTTCTGTACTGGCAGTGTCGAAAAAATTGTCATTTCGTTTGGCAGTGCTTTTATGACTTTCAGTGATTTATGTCGGCAATTTATTGAACTGCGTCTCCGTGAGTCAAATGTAGAGATGTACTTAATCTTTTCTTTCTATCCTTTGCGACTTTTCTTTTCGACATACTCTGATGCGTTCTTTTCCTTGGAGACAGAAAAATATCTTCACAAAAGAGATAGCTAATAGTTGATTAAACTTCACTGATGATCGTAACATCGCAAAATGAATAATTACTTCAAAACACTTTTACTTCTTAAGAGTTTTTTTGCAGTTTTATTTTCTATAATTTGAGGACCATAGGCGGTCAGTTAGTGTTACAGAAACGTGGAATGTATATTTTTGCGGTACATTTTTTCTTGACGTTTGAAAACTTTGCGTTATTTCTTTACTGACAAAGTGATTGTTAGCCCGTTTCTGTCAGCACCGATTCAATTCCTGTCAAAATTGAAGGGCTCTGGCTACAAACAATCACCAAGCAACGAAAATTGAAAATTATACCGAAGGGATAGTGGAATTCCAATTTATAGCTCGCATTGTGAGCCCGTACACGTAGATTAGTCCAAATACATGGCATTCATGCAATCTGGAATTGCTGTCAGATGGTTAATAAACGTGAAACCCAAGGATAACTCAGATTCATTTTCGGTTTTGCGTACATTTATCCCAACGTGTCCATCTCTGATTTGGCAACGTTGCTGTACAGAGGAATAATGGCCTACTTAGAGACTGTACCGAAGCTCGGTGAAAACATGAAAGTCGATATACAAATGGGTATCATTGTAGTTGGAGATTTCAATATCGACGGCAAAGTGAAATTCTTCTTCTTCCTCTTCTTCTTAAAGCACCAACTTCCAGCGAAGATTGGCGATCTCGAATTTGGATGCACCAAAGTGGAACCGCGACGTCATGCTCAACCCGGTACCAGTTCACGAGAAACTTCAGCCACAGAGTTCGTCGTCTGCAAGTATCCACGCCCTTCTATTCTTCCTCGTATGACAAGATGGAAGATTCTGTACTCGTAATTCCACGCTATATGGCCGAAGTGTTCCAGCTTCCTCTTTTTGATTGTAAAATGACTTCAGTCTTGTTTCTCAGTCATTATTATTCTCCAGTCGAAAACATACTAATTTACAGTTAATGTACAAGTCAGTTTGAAGGAAACATAACAGGTGAGATCTTCATATTGTACATGCCCAGTATCTTGTAGTGTCCGATGAACTCTGAGTGGCTTGTAGGATATGATCCTCTGTGCAAGATGTTGGGCTCTGAAGCATGTGGCTCGTGGTTTATCTTGTCCACATTCGCATCTTGTATCACTGGTACGAAAGCTAATTTTCTCAAGTTATCTTTTGAGCTTCCCACTCCTAATCGTAGCCTGTTCAGGGATTTCACACCAGCCAGTTTTCATAACTGCTCAGCTGTTGGGAACCATCCACGGAGGAGATGATGCAGGATCTGTGCAGGAAAACAAAGTGCCACGTACTGTATGTACAGGGGACTAAAATGAAATGCAACTGGATATCCAAACACCCCGATCACATACATGGAAGTGTTATATTTCTCCGATCGAAAATACAACTTACATCAACAGCCTCCACTGAAGCAAATGATCTAGAAGTTTATTGTGAAACATTCTTCCATCCCAAGGCAGTAGGGTGCAGCACCTCCCAACCGGCCAGCGCGTAGTAAGGAAATTCATGTCCAACATATGGTCGAAGAACAAGCCTGACGTTTTCATGTTGCGACTCAGAATAAGTGAAATTACATAACAAGGAACTAAGCATACTTAGAAGGGCATTCTTTGATATCTAAGAATATTCAACCTGGAGACATTATTGACAAGCAGCGGGCGAATTGACCGTGTCGTTAAGCAATAAAGCAATAATGCTGGCCTGTGCCTGTGCAACGTGTCGTGAAAAATAAACCTATCCTATGTAATGGTACAAGTGCTATAACTATTAAGGTAAGCGTAGAAATCCCAGTCGATCCAACACAATTACAAGGCGCTAATCTTTATGAAAATGCTTTTCAAACAAGATTATTTGACCATCGAATCTCCCAGACTGTGGGTTGCCAGACGAATTTGGAGGGCAGTGCAGTGTCAGTTCACTGAGTTCAGTGTGAGAGTGACCGCTGTCGAGGTGTGCGGCTGTGTGCAGTGTGGATTGCGGAGATAGTCTGTGTCTGTCAGTGTTCTTTCTGTCTGTCGTCGTGAAGTTGAGCCTGTCAATCCAGCTGCTGTGAGCGAACGTCGTGTTTCTGGTGCAGCGTGAGAGAGTTCGACGTGCGATCGGCAGGGGACTGCTGGGATTGTACGCGGCCTATGAACTGAGTTACTGCGAACAAGAATAACAGTGGAGGTGTCGGCTGTGGAAGAGCGAACTAGCGTGGTTGTGTGCCTGTGTAGCTGTATAAGTAATTCGTTTTAGTTAATAAATCTTCCAGTAAACGTTGCCAGTTCTACGTTCATTACCACCCCCACCAACAGGTTACAGATGATGATGATCATATCCAAATATCCTGAAATGCTGAAAACATACAGAATGTTCTTAAGAAATTTCACTATCCACATTTACCATACTTTCTTCTTCTTATCCTATTATTATTTATTTAGTTAGCTTACCGTCCAGGGTTGGTTTCTTCCCCGTACTAAGCGAAGGATCCCACCTCTACCACCTCAAATGCAGAGTCCTGTTGCGTTGAAGCATTTGGTCGGGGATACGACTGGAGAGGAGGATCTGTACCTCTCCAAGACGACGTCACCTGCTATGATGACCAGGTTCCTTGTGGGGGATGGGAAGAGCGAAGGAATCGGCCGCTGCCTTAAGTTATGTACCATCCCGGCATTTTCCTGGAGAAGTGGGAAACACGGAAAAACACTTCCAGGATGGCTGAGGTGGGAATCGGATTCGAACTCCCTCTTATCATGAGGCTGAGGTACCCCGTTCCAGCCTTTGTACCACTTTTTAAATTTCGTGGAAAAATCGCGAATCGAACCCGGGACTCCCGGGGGACGGGGGCGGGCAACTAATAACATTAACCACTACACCACAGAGGCGGACATCTTACTATTTTATTCTTATTCTTATTATTCTAATTGTTGTAATAGGGGCATTAATATCGAGAATATGAGCGTCATGAGTAAAGGTAAGAAAAAGATGACAATAGAGTTTCGGCAATTTGAGGAATGAGAAAATCTGTTTCACGTAGTTGAGGCCAGGCTGTCTGGTCCATATGTTATAAGTGAAGCATCTGTCTATTACTTTATTTCGTGAATTCATGAATTTTTCATGAGTTTTAATTTTAGGAACGGACGTAATTAATTTACCCCTCTACACTAAATGGATTTCGAGATAAAAACATCACCAATTCTGTTCCATTATTCAGTTAATAGGATGTTTTCTTCTCAGCTTGTGGGTATCTACAGCATCAATGAATATACTCTCATGTATAATAGATATACGCTTGCTGATGATCTGATAACAGATTCGTGCAATAAAGGTGTACAATTATTATACATTCAATTAATGAATACAGGAATGCATTATGCATTGGAGTTTTGTATTCATAGCAGCGGATGAGAGATAAGCATGTATGACGTGCGGTCTGTGTTTGTATCGCTAGTGTTTGAACAAAATCCTCGTCAGTATAATACAGCTTATAATAAACGTTGTAATATAGATGGTCATAATAAGTTTTTGATGAATGGTCTGGCGAAATAGTTTCAAAGTGGTAAAACGTCAAGGGAGATTCGTGAAGACCGGACAGACAATTCCGAATAAACGTACAAGAGCAAGCCGGCTCTGCAACCGCTAAACTAGGGTTAGTAATCTCTAGGATCTTTAAAAAAAAGTTAGATACAGGATTTTGCATTTATGATTTACAAATACAGTAACAGTAATTTCATTACTCTCAAAGTATCTAATTGTTTTTGTTGGTTTATTGTGATGTGTTATCAATTTCAGCAGCAGCAGACATCTATTGACTAGTGAGACAGTGTACCGTGAGTGGTAGTGGTGGTGATTGTTTTAAGAGGAAGTACAACTGGGAACCATCCTCTATATAACACTAATCAGATGGAAAAATGAAGATATCGGCCAAAGAAAGACAAGAGCCACGAAGGGCGTGAAAATGAAAGACTCCCTAGGCCTCCATACGTAATACCGTCGGGGTCGGAAAAGAACAAGAGTTGACCAAGGGAGGTTGGATAGGATAGATGAAAGTGAGGAGCCTGGTACAAGTAAGTGGAAGCAATCTGAGGACTCAACTCCAAAGTTCAGAGCCCCTGGGGCCCCTTTTAGTCACCTTTTACGACAGGCAGGGGACACCGTGGGTGTTATTCTACCGCCCCACCCACAGAGGGACAGTGTATCGTGAGTCACAACGAGAAAAACGTTTGAATCTGCGATATCTCGAGCCTTCTGATGCCTTCAAGCTAAGTATTCAGAACCATTGACACCTTGTAACACCCGTTACGGAAAGTATTTTTCTTGGCATCGCACCGACACGGATAGGGCTTATGGCGACGATGGGTTGTGTAATTGCTGGGAGTGGGAAGGAAGCGACCGTGGCTTTAATGAAAGTAAACACCCGAGATTTGCCTGGTGGACTGCGGAAAACTATCTTCAGGGCTGCCGTCAGTGGGGGTCGAACGCACTATCTTTTGAATGTTATGGAAAGTTACCAGACGTAACATTACATTCATTTTCACTACAATATATTAATAATGAACTATAAATGTCTTATATATCTTGAATTTCAGTCTATAAACAGACCCCTTGAAATCAATATCACCCTTACTACCAGATACGGACGTTAAACAAATGTCCAGGCGATGATGTGACTAGGAGTTAGCCTAATTCTGACATCTGTCTTACAAGACTGAGTGATGCCTAGAGCTACGAAGAGAGTTCAATATATAATACAATAGTATTTTTCTAAAATCAGGTTGATTTTATTGAGGATTCAAATACACCACGTTATTCCGCAAACCTTTTGCTATAATATCCGATTTATCAACATAATCTCCCTTCAGTACTACGGCCTCAATGCCTCCATGGTACAATTCGACTGGTCGATGCCGGAGCCAACGTCGTGCTGCATCGGTAACTTCCCCCATCATCCACGTAGCGCTTCCCGCGGAGTGCTTTCTTCCTTGGGCCAGACAGATGGAAGTCAGAAGGCGCAAGATCCTGGCTGGAGGGTGGATGTGGAATAATAGACCACTGAAGTTCTGTGAGCTCCTGTCGGGTGCGCAGACTTGTGTGATGGTCTTGCGTTGTCGTGGACAAAGCTCACCGTGCTTTTATTCACTGCCAGGTCTCCGTAGATATTCTGTAAATGCCTATGAATATTTGTGATGCCCTGGTCTTCCGCCAAAAGAAACTCAATAACTGCACACTGTTTGGTATGCATCTCCATTACAAACTCCATTTCGAAAATACTTATAGCGCTGCCACCTATCGAAAATTAATGAAACACTACGAGACAAAGCCAGAAGATTCAAAGATAACTCAAACAAAGTTCCATCTTAAAAATCGAAATTGGCCGAGAAGTAAAATGTATTCCAATATATATATTGAACGCCCCTCGTATGTTTTCTTCCAGGAGAATAATATTTCATTTCAGAATGTGGCACCTTCCCAAGAAGAGATCAAAGACGCACCCTTGTGGAATGAAAGTGACATGCTTACTCTCTGCAGTACACAGCGAGACACGTAGGAGAGGTAACAACTCCATCACGAACATGACACCAGTTTTCTTTAGATGAACGTTGTCTCTAAACAACGCTTCACAGGAGGTGTTTGATATTAAAATCAGCGGGACGCTGTCCAAGGCAGCAGGCGGCCGGCAGTAAACAACAAGAGCGACACTTCAGTCGTAATCTCGGCTCAGGTTGAGCCTTGCTGCTCACCCGTTTCATCTTCGTGCAATTAAATGCAATTGTTTTCTCTTACTCGTCCCAGTCCGGCGTATTATTACAACTTCCCCATTGCTGTCCAATACTAACTGAAGTCAAACTTAGCAATGCAACAATCAAGAACAGTAGGGAATGTTTTTCATCTCATTCGGTCCTAAAGATACTGAGGAGATCCGAGATGAAATTTAGATCGAATATTTACTGCTGTAGTTTTCTCTTTGTGCAAGTAGCAGTCTGTTGGATTCCCGATCCCATGAATGCCGTTCAAACTCGACAGAGGTAGTTTGACTTTTGAAGGGCGGAGGGAAATGCGTGCATTCGAAACTCCATGTCGTATGATGTCTACCATTTCTTGGTGATATATTTGGTGTTCACACGATAAAATTAATTAAAAGTAAGCTATAGACCACCTGGATTTCAGTCTGTCAGCAGATGGTTGACTTGGATTTCGAGGATATTGACCCTGGAGGTCTTTCTCCTTCTAGATTATTATTATTATTATTATTATTATTATTATTATTATTATTATTATTATTATTATTATTATTATTTTATAATATAACAAAATAATTTACAGTTTCAACTAAAATGGTCAGGCCGCGGCTTTGGAGAGAGAAAATTCCCTGTGTGTTTGGAAAAAGTAGTTGAACGTTTACCACCTGGTCATGACGATGGATGGAGTCCTTGAACTCTCTCACGGGCATATTCAACATGAACTTGGTAAGATGAGGCTACATTAAAGAAGACTAGACCATCAGGCAGATGATGCAGTGCCGGTATGTACAAATGTCCAACTCGTTGGCTGAACGGTCTGCGTACTGGCCTTCGGTTCAGAGGGTTCCGGGTTCGATTCCCGGCCGGGTCGGGGATTTTAACCTTAATTGGTTAATTCCAATGGCCCGGGGGCTGGGTGTATGTGTTGTCTTCATCATCATTTCATCTTCATCACGACGCGCAGGTCACCTACGGGTGTCAAATGGAAAGACCTGCACCTGGCGAGCCGAACCCGTCTTGGGATATCCCGGCACTAAAAGCCATACGACATTTCATTTTATGTACATCTTCATGAACAGAGGACGACCTATATTAGGCCTATGGGAATGCGCTGGATTTGGACAGGTTCTGATCAAACATAATAAAATGTTTTCACAGAATTGTTGTAATTCTGTTGATTCTAATGCATCTGAGAGGGAATACACAGAAATTCATCTTCTCATTTTATCATTTTATCTTAGTAGCACGTAAACTGTATTCATTTTTCTTTGCTTCCCGCTTTCTTTCTTGCGTTCCAACAGTTCGTCATTACTTCACAGTGTTTATTCCTCCCCTCTTATGTCCAGATGTTATTTGGTCCCTGCATTTTTTGTCCAGGAAACCCTTGTAATTTTGTATTATTCTCCTAAATGTTGTTCTGTCCTGTATTACATCTGCTGTTCTTATCTCTCTTTACACTTTACATCCACTGATTGTCTTTGATACTCTTGTAAACGTGACTAAAAATTTGTTTTGTGAGTCTCGCCTTATCCATCGTCTTAACTCTCCTCTTGCTGATCGGATGAGGCATTCTTTCGGTTGCTTTATTTTTGTAGAGGTCTTCATTATTCCTGTGTGTTACGCATCCCCATTTTCAGTCTTAAATAGACCCCAAATGTTTCTTAGAATTTTTCTTTTCTATTTCACTAGCTCTTGTATTTCTCCTGTTTCCGTGAAGAACATACACTCTGTAGCCGTGTTGTAGTGAGTTATGATAGTGAGACTCTTCTTATCCTCGGTCAGTTGCTAAGTTTCTTCCGATTTACTTGCCCTTGATATATTTCATTCTCTGTCCGGCTCCATGGCTAAATGGTTAGCGTGCTGGCCTTTGGTCTCAGGGGTCCCGGGTTCGATTCCCGGCAGGGTCTGGAATTTTAATCATCATTGGTTAATTTCTCTGGCACGTGGGCTGGGTGTATGTGTTGTCTTCATCATCATTTCATCCTCATCACGACGCACAGGTCGCCCACGGAAGTCAAATCGAAAGACCGGCACCTGGCGAGCCAGACTTGTCCTCGGACACTTCCGGCACTAAAAACCATACGCCATTTCATTTCATTCTATGTCTAGACCATTAATTTGAGTTACTTCCTCCTAGCACTTAAAATGTTATATCCTGTCGATTTTTCCACAATCACGTATTAACCACGTAGGTGAATTTCCACTGTTACTCATAAATTTGTTTTTCCCAAAAAATGCCTAAAGTCCAACTTTTTCTGTAATATCTTTCAAAAGGTTCTAATAGATAACAGCGAAAGCTAAACAATTTATACCTACCCCTTTAAATTTAGACCCTAGCCTTATCTCATGGTGAATTCCTCTTCCTTTCAGTTTTTTCCCACACGCTCATTACCTCATTACACAGTTCACTAATCGGAGACAATCCATCCCCTGTCTTACATCAGTATTATTATTATTATTATTATTATTATTATTATTATTATTATTATTATTATTATTATTATTATTTGAATGAGTAGTACAACGGAACTGAAGAGGTCTAATGTTTTGAAAAAGGAAGATATCGACAAATGGAGTGTGGGGCATGTGTTGTAAGACCTTGAAAGGCACGAAAATGGAAGACTTCCTAGGTGATGGTGGTGGTTATTGTTTAAGGAGGAAGTACAACATGGCAACCATCCTTTATATAATATATAACACTAATCAGAGAGAAAAATTAAGGGATGCGACGCTTCGAAAAATGAAGGTATCGGCCAAAGAAGTCAAGGGCCACAAAGGGCTTGAAAATGAAAGACTCCCTAGGCCTCGGGTGCTCTAATACCGTCGGGGTCGGAAAAGAACAAGAGTTTACCAAGGGAGGTCGGACAGGACAGATGAAAGTGAGGAGCCTGGCACAAGTAAGTGGAAGCAATTCCAGGACTCAGCTGAGGGCCCCGTGGTCACCAATCCAGGCTCCAAAGTTCAGAGCCCTTGGGCCCCTTTTATTCACCTCTTACGGCAGGCAGGGGATACCGTGGTTGTTATTCTACCACCCCCACCCACACGGGGAAGACTCCCTAGGTCCTGCAAATGTAACATCGTCGGGTCGGAAGAAAACAAGAGTCTGCCAAGAGAGGTCGGATAGAACAGGTGAAAGTGAAGAGTTTCACGTAAGTGCATGTAGTGCAAATTAATTTAGGTCGCGTGGTTTTCACCTCCATGTTCTTTAAGTGAGAAGCCCTATAGGAAGAGGGTCGGAGGGAGAAAATGTATGTAAATTGCTCCAGTCTTCATCTCACACACCTGCCCAGGCACAGCCCGTACATCTGGCCCCTAGCTTTCCCTACAATCACTGGCCCATTCATTGCGCACGGAGGCTAACCGGAGCCTGGGGACTCGTTCTGATAGATCAATACTGTATCTTGAAAAATTCAAGTAAACTCTAACTCCTTGCTTCAATTTAATTTCCTCTCATGTTACAAGGAATGAGCCTTCATGGCACCTATTCAGTTCTACTACCATTATCATATTTATTGAGTACTCTGAATACCATATTCAGAAGAGAATCTTGTAGATATATGGAGAGAGAGGGATTGATTTCTGTTCCTGTTCCCGTTTGCTTCCTTCATTACACAAAGGGAGAATTTGTGGTAGGTACTTTGAGATTATGATTGGAATTACTCAATTTTATAAACTAAATGACACTACCTCTGGGATGACAAGCGCTGGTGTTTCCGAATTCTTCAGATTTTATAAAGGTTAGACGGGGATAACTGGACCCCAGATTTTAAGGCAGTAATATGTTAGAAGGCAAACTAATTTGGTTCACCCCATTCTTCCGTAATGTAGGAAGAATAGGAGTTCTAATGGACAGTATCCCTAATGTTTATACAAAACTTACAGCATAATTGTTGTGCAGGATAGTGTTTACTTCTAAAATGCTCGCTCTAGTACTAAATGTTCTGCGTATTCTATTGAATGTAGATGCTACATAAATGGTCTCATCAACCTCAGTGATTGTGAACAGTAACTTGAGTTCAATCTTCTTCTTTGCCCGTTTGACGTTCACTCCTGAACATGACTATCGATCTGTGCTGGGCACTGAGTATTTGGATGTTGCCATGATCTGCGGATACTTCTTCTTTACTCTCGTCTCGTCTCCATGAGAGCCTGGGTCTGCCTGACTCCACTTGAGTTTACCACTTTCCACGGCTACTCGAGTCCTCCTCGTGGTCTCGTCTCTCAAGCATAGAGCACTCTACCGCTCCCTGAAAGACTGCGAGGCGGTTCTCCCTCTTCACGGTAGAAGTAACAGTTTTATGTCACGAATGGTACGAGGGCCATCCAGAAATTAAGTGTCCTTATTTTAAAACAAAGACAACATAATTGCATGAAAAACTTTATTGACATCCGATACAGCAATGTTGGAACGATTTTCAACAGAATCACCACCAGAATTAAGACACTTGTCATATCGTGGGATCAACTTTTGTGTGCCGGTGTCGTAAAAGTCTGATGCCTGGGAATGGAACCAGGGTGTGGCACTTGTCCTCAGCTCTACGTCCGTGTGAAAATGCTGATAGGACACAGGAATTACTTGAGGTGCAAGAAAAGATGAAAACCACTTTGAGCAAGATCAGGACTGTGCGGTGGATGATCAAACACCTCCCAGGCGAACTCCTACAAAACCCTGTGCGGGCGAGGATTGCCATGCATCAGCGCAACACTTGCACTGAGCATCCCACGCTTCTTGTTTCCAATGGTCCGTCGCAATTCCTGTTGAAACTTTATTACAGATCGAACCTCGCAGGCGGCGGGGAACGAGTACGAGCCACTGTTGCTGCGCGACTGACACCGGCCGGTATATGATTGCTCCGTCATAGATCTGTCGCGCATGCTCATATTTACCGGCATACTACGTTTACTTTACAAGAAAAGAAATAGGGAATACCATAACTTTTTTGACGTACATTGGCACCAAGAGGTAGGTGAGCTTGTTATAAACGGCCTAGACCGTGCGGTTTGGGGGTGCTGTGAACTCGCATCCGGGAGATAGTGGGTTCGAATCCCACTGTCGGCAGCCCTGAAGCTGGTTTTCCGTGGTTTCCCATTTTCACACCAGGCAAATGCTGGGTCTGTACCTTAATTTAGACCACGGCCGCTTCCTTTCCATTCCTAGGCCTTTCCTCTCCCATCGTCGCCATGACACCTATCAGTGTCGGTGCGACGTAAAGCAAATAGCAAGACAACGGCCTAGATCATACCAGTTCGTCTGGCTGTCATCTGGTACTCCACCCCTAGCTGTTGTGAAATCAAGATTTTGTTCAATGGTCGAGCTTATAGTGTTTGTGCTCATAATTTTTGTATTACTGAGTTTCTTCCTGAGGCTCACACATTGGAAGGTTTCCATCACTTGATACTGCATCGATTCCTCTTTCTCAGGAATGCTGCTGACAAAGACGATATCATTGATAAAGTGGAGGCGTAAGTTCATTATCTGCATCCTTTCTCCGGCGCAGACATCTGGACACTTCCTTGTTTCTTACTCCTGGTCGACGTGATCTCGAAGTGATTGTACGGTTTTCTACCAATCCAGTGTTCATAACTAGCAGGCGTGCTGAATTAATTCACGTTTTCGAAACAATGTGCTGCTATCGCTCTACGGAATTCTAGATGCCTACGCTTACGCCCCCAGACACACACCCTTACCCCACCCTTTTGTACCACTAGTCCGTAAGTTAAAAAGTTGCGGTGCTGCCGCACCTAACTCGGTACCACTAGTTGTTAAGTTCAAAAGTTGGTAGCCCAGACCAAATTCCCAGTTTGCAACTAATAATGGAATACTGCTGTAGACCTATGTGTAGAGACCAGAGGCAATTTGCCATGATAACGGCTGCGAACGCAACAACAGAGAAAGAATCGGCTCGCACTTGCAACACTGATACAAAGTCATGACGACGCGTAATTGAAATTTTCTCGACTGCTGAAGAAAAAATCACACACTGAAAGAAGGATATAGTAACCGGAACTTCTGGCACATTCGGTCAGAAAGACTCACCAATTTTAAATATTCCACGAAAATATATTTTCTTCTAACTGTACTACGGTAAATATCTCGTCATAACTTCGAATAAGAGTATGTTAGAAATTACCTCAGTAAATAATAACGAGTTGAGCATCGGGCTCCAGAAAGACAGGGGTGTTGCTACAACCTCCTGACTCTCGGTAAAATGATCATTTCTACGGTACTTAACAGAGGTACTGTTGGTTTGTTATTGTTCGCTACAACACTTGCTAAATGTCTGTGTAGGCTTTGTCCTAATTTCGGAGGAAGGACTTATCAGAATGATTTACTTACCTTTATATGAACACCAAGTCAATGTTAATCTTGATGTCTTTTAAAGTTGTTTTTCTTCCCGATTTTATTTATCCTCATTTTCTTTTGTTAAATAAGTTTGGCTTGTCATTTTACGTGCTTATGTTATTTGTGCTACCTTGGCAAATACATGAAGATATCATATCCCTTTTGCCCCCGTGGATTCGTCATAACTACCAAATGCTATTCTGGGTTTATAATGATACGGGTACAATACATACACACACTTGTGATCAAACAGTAGACCATTGATTACTAATTCATTCTTGAGAGAGAAAGTAGTATTTGGTATTGTAAGTTCAGACTCGTGGCCAATAAGTAAACTGAGGTTTGTCGGAAATTATTTAAAACATTTCTTACGTTTCGCGAATCCAGTATACTTTCAAAAACCGTGAAAAATGTATATCATGTTATTTATACATTTTTGACTGTTCACTGTAGCAGCCATATAATTATGAACGTGTCTCACACGAAGTAGAAAAGTGAAATAGGTATTTGTAATTTAATTTATTTATTGTATGGTTTTGGTGCCTGGAGTGTCCGAGCAAATGTTCACTTCACCAGGGACCCGAAGAATTCTCTTTTATATACCTGTCGTAAATCCTTCTAGGATGTATCTTTAATATCAGAAATTCTTTTGAGATAATTTCTAGATAACTAAGTTGTAGAACCTACGATACCTCCTAATGGATAGTCTTACAGTCTCTGTGTTCACCTCTCTGATGTAATTATATAGTTTTTACAGTTTTACCCGATTTCTCCCTTTCTCTCGCAAGCCCCATTCCATTCAACTCTTGAGTACAGACGCAGCAGCTAAATAGCAACACTTAACACAGATTTCGTAACCACTCAAGACAACACATTTGCTCAGTTCAGTTGTAAAAGTGGGGGAGAGCTCTACTTTAAAATACGGCCGGTAATTTTCTTTATCTGTGTAATACGTCCCATTAAAGGCGAACGTGCTAGAGGAGTCGGGTGTAGGGCAGCATTACGACCTCTGGGATCTCATATGGTGGGCGACATAGGGCGCATCCCAAGTAATTTCAAGACATGAGATAGCATATGATATGAGAAGAATTTATCAGTCAGTAACATTGATTCAAACACATTGCATTTATTAAAATGCTTTTGACACATATAAATTTATCTCAATAGATGATTCTACGAGGAATAGTAAATACCGAGAGAGAGTCTAAAGACATATAAAAGTATGCTCATTGTCCAAAATGTTTGTAATTACTGCATCACTGACCTCATGATAGGTGGTCGAGGGCCTATTGCCCGACTACTCGTGGATTCCGTGAACAGATTTTAATTGAGTGCTGATCTTCTCCACTCAATTTTGACAGGAGCATTATAGGAGTCGATAGTCGTCTTCAGAAACCACACCTATAGATCATAACAACCACCTTGAAGGTACCCTGCTGTCGTTTAATTATTGACAAACTTCTATGAGATAATAACTATTGGTTAAGGTACTATTTATCCGTGTGTCAGCCTGCGAGTGTTTTAAGAAGATATCTAATTAATAAATAGGATCAATATACGAACAATATTAAGAAAATATTAAAGACACATAAATGACTCGTTGACGTATTTATTGATGCAAAGGCATTACATTATGTGCGAGGGTTCAACATAAATTAATTATTGATGTTGAAACAAACCAAACGAACCCAATGGCACTACAGTCCGTGAAGGGCCTTGGCCTACCAAGCGACCGCTGCTCAGCCCGAAGGCCTGCAGATTACGAGGTGTCGTGTGGTCAGCACGACGAATCCTCTCGGCCGTTATTCTTGGCTTTCTAGACCGGGATTGACGTTGAAGCCTTACATAAACACAAATGACATATCGATGCATGCACAAACCTGCATACTTTAGAACAGTCCACAGTACACCACTGACTTCATTGCTCTTTCCAGATTTCTTGGCATTAGTACGTGTAGCTCGTCGGAGGTCGTCTTGCCGTTCATTTGTGACAAGAGATGCTCACGCTGGGCTCCTTGTACCGCGGGCAGGCAGTATAACAGGGGGCGGACGAGCGATCAGAACAGTCACAACAGTGACATTGTGGTTACGTCACAGCCCGTGAGTGTTAATGGCCCAGTGTCTAGGATCTGCTTTTTATAGTGTATTTGTATGTTGTACTTCACGAATGGTGCAAGGAGAGCTTCGTAGTCACAGTCAAACGTCACTGGTCCTGTTGCATGTCGAGTGTGTTCGCTCTCTCACTTGACTGTGACGTACGCTTGGTAGGTAAGCCGCTCCCAGTTCAGACAAGCGAGACCGGCCTCACCCAGCTTAGCAAAGATAGGAGTATGCATAAAGCGAGTGTAAATTGAATTATTGTGCTTACTTTTTCTGTAGACTTCGTTTTGCATCTCTCCAAAGGAAATTTTTTCAGAGGACTTAAATTTGTGCACGAATAAGGAATTTGTTTGACTCTAATAACTTTTGTAATGTTGGTCCTATGCGCACAATACTAACTGCTGTAATTCCACCACATACATTGTTTATAATTCATATGTTTATATGAGCTTATTTCCTCGAAATAGTACATACTACCTTCTCCTGAAATATTTTGTTTCTCAAACACTTTGTTTAGCATTAAATCGTTTTCTCTGTTCCAAGGACAGCTGGTGTTGAGGAGATGCTGATAATAATTCTCTTAAGGGCAAATATAACAAGGATATCCTCTTTATTATTTCTAATCAAAAGTGGATATCAAGACACTTGTGACGATTGGAGAATGAAAAGTGTCATCGCTGTTGTTCTAGATAATGCATATAGTTTATTCCTTTCTAACTTTGGCAGTATTAAATAATAAAATTAAAGGCCTAATTAAAGTACTTCAAATATTTTAAAATAATAATAATATGCACCTATATTACACAATGTATTGTTGTAGCTGATTTCCTGTTGCTCTCATCCTCTGAAAAAGAAACAAATAATGTTACTATATCAAGTTAATATAGAATCTGTCTTTATTCCCCTGCTAAGTAACACACATAGTACGATAACTATTTTTTTAAATCGTCACACGCAGTCTTTCATCAAGTAATACTTCATGTTTTCTTTTGAGATGTTTTGGAGCTGATCCCATGAAATCTCTTGTAGACTGAGGAAGGCCGTTCAACATGGCAAGAAGTCACTGGTCCATATTAAAAAATAAAACTAGCTGGGTGAAATATCTTCCAGGGTCTCACCATGTTCGCCACTATGATCTTACAAACAGATAAAGAGCTTGATTAAGGTGGATTTATTTCCAAGACCGCATGGAGTATGTTAGGAAATCTGACCAGATTATGATAAATGTTTGGTGCTGTTGTACGCAGTTGAGGGAATCGGACCTTCTGTACTTCACAGACAAAGTGTCAGAAATCGCAATTTTTAAGCCCATTTTAACAACTGAAATATACTCTATATGAGATGAAAATCGCCCGTTATTTTATTATAGTTTGAAAATTAAATGAGCTGATATAAATTTTAATATCAAAAATGGCTTTCACGGCCGCACGGATTCACTTCTCCTTTAGCAGGTTAGCAATCCCTATTTGCTAACACGGCGGGACCATGCGCTTGGTCTGCCACTGCTAAGCAGAGTCCTGGAGGGGCGTGCCAATCCAGCTGATGAGCCCAAATGGCACGTCTGGGCGAAACTCTGCAAAATGCACACGGCCTAACAACCCCAAAACTGGTTCTATTCCTGTGATTGTATAAATTTTAATGTTTTAAATATTTCTAAGGGTTCCTCATTCTACGAAAAACGTAAATCTAAGCAATATCCTCAAATGTGCCGAAAGTTGAAGGTATAAAGAGCCCGGAGATGTTTCAGATTGTGACTACTGGATAGCTCTATGAAACTAAATAAAGAAAATTTCGAAAATAATTTCTGGCCTAAATTCAGTTCCGCAAAACAGCCTAAACTCGCTTGTTTATTTACTTGTCTTCTTCTTGATACAAATCCTAGCCAAATTAACTCATTTTCATAATTCTTTGTGTAACGTGTTCCTTGGTTCAATACCCTCAGGTATTTTTTTGATTTTTGAAAACTGTAGTTGTAAGGGCTTAAGTAAAATTGATTGACTCACATTAGCGATCGTAGTGGTAGAAAAAGGGAAACTGCTAATCTAATTGACCGAATAAAGATGATTAAGAAAAGGACTGTAATTTTTAAGAATAAATAAAGAATATATTCTCGTACTTTATTATATTTTACTTACATGACATTCGTGGCTCATATCCTTAGGATGTTTTCAATATTGAATTGATTGCTTGAAAGAGTAGAACTGAGGATTTTTGAATAACTACCTAGATATGTACAAAAAATGTACATTCTTCACATAAAATGTAAAACTATGTAAAACGATACACGGGTATAACCATATCAGAACCACAATTCACCGGTGTTTTTCATTTTCACTTGTCTACAAAGGGGCTGCCTGGCCGAGGTGGTAAAGGCATGCTCCGTTCGTCCCGAAGGACATGGGTTCGAATCCCTGTCAGGAAGTCGTAAAATTTAAGAAACGAGATTTCCACTTCTTGAGGTGCAAATGGCCCTGAGGTTCACTCAGCCTAGACCAAAAATGAGTACCAGGTTAATTCCTGGGGGCAAAGGCGGCCGGGCGTAGAGCTAACCACTCTACCCCATCTAGTGCCGAGGTTAGAGATAGTGGAAGCCGTCATCTTCCACCCCTCCAAGGGCCTTCATGGCCTGTACGCAGATGACTTTGCTTTTACTTGTCTACAAGTAAGAATGGAATACGTCATTACTTAAGAATCCAGGCTTCAGTCATGAGAGGCATGAAAACTTCGTGAACCAACTTCAGTATCGGAATAGCGCAAAAATTCATCGTCTATGTGCTTTATTTACCTTTATTTACAACCTCAAACATAGTGTCTACCCCAAGTAATTGAGACAAGTTTCGGAAGAAGAACAGTAGGAAATTTCCCCTAATGTTATACCATGTTGTAGTGGGTAAGGAATTGTTGTGTTAATACCCCGGCGACTGAGCCGAACTGACCAAACTTTGTGGAAGAACATGATGTTATCACCAGTTATTCTTGATTCAGTATAAGCTTCCTGAAAAATGTTGCAGTGACTACAACAGCTATTCTAGTCCACTGTGCAGTTAAATTTCACCGGGTTCTCTTTTCATCTGCTTTACGACTGTTGGGTTCAAATTAGTCCCTCACGAAGGCTTGTGTTCTCATTAAGTAAGCAGCGATGCGATAAAGCACTCCAGCACTGGGCTGACCTGCGGAACTGGACTACACGATTACCAATATGAGAGCAAATGAACGAAGTAAGACTGTTCCGTTAGGCAGATGCGAAATTGTATTCCTTATTGATAAATTATGTTACAAAATGATTAAGAACATTAGGAAGTTATTCAGTAGAACCTGTATAAACCGGAAAACTGTCTAAAACGGAATATTTTCTATGGTATTATCACGCAATATGGCACTTTATGTAACCTAAATGGAACTTGTCCAACGCGGAAACTGACGGAGATTTGCTATCCCGCGAGGGTAAATCTCTGAATTAAACAGAACAACTTTGAATGTAATGTTACACTTAAAAGTACAATAGAAACGGCTAGGAAGGAATTCTACTATGCAAGTAATTTCTGTTGGTAAATTTTTATACATTTTAAAACTATGTAGATTTTATTTTCATACATTCTCTTTACAATACTTCAATGTTTTAGCTTTAATTTCACAATTTGTTTATAGAGTTTTAAGCTATATTCCAACTGTTTATTTTCAAAAACCATTATTCATTGTGTATTTGGTATTTTTTCATATTCGGACAGCCTCCAGACAGAAGAAGAGATTAAAATAAAAAATACTGTATACAACATTACAGTACTTTCATACACTGCATCATTCATTCGTTTCAAAGAAAATTATCCAAATTCTGTTTGTATATGTGAATTAAATTAAGAACACTAAGCATCAAATATTGATTAGCTTTGACTAAAACGAAAACCTGCCTAAAATGGAATATTACCCGGTGTAGACAGGTTTTAGTGTATTGCATTACTTACTCTGATATATGATTCCACTTTAAGATTTTAAATGAATTGCGATTTAAAATCGACCAATTAAATTCCAAGCTGCGTAACTGAGATTGTTTTCTGAGCCCAAGTTCTCAGGTTTGATGCTGGTTCGGTACGGCAGTATTTGAAGGTGCTCAAATACGCCAGTCTCGTGTTGGTAGATTTGCTTTGATTGTTGCACCTGGTGGTGCATAGTGCAGCAGTCTTATTGGAAGCCATCCACTTTACTTTAAACTACCAGCCTCAGTAGTTTCTTCTTCAACAGTTCTCATCCAGGTCTTTGTCGCGCGACCGCCTCTCATTGCAACTTGTGGATTCTAATTCCTTTTAATAGCTTCCTGTGACTCCCGCAATGCGTATCCCATCTACTGCCACTTTCTGCCCTGAATTTGAGTATTTATTGGTTGTTGGTTTGTGTCCTTCAATAGACCCTCATATGATATTGGTGCAGACTGGCATCTGTTAACAAAGATCTGTGATCGGTTTGCTGTCGGCTTTGTGGTCCTGCAAATTTTCAGAACCTTACAGAAGAACTGCCTCCAGATTTGTGTTGCACAGTTCCTTCTTGAGATGTTCTTGTTTCCCCAGACAGGTTACGGCTGAACAATGGCTCCATTTGGCTTCCGAACTCGGCTCTTAACATCATCCTCTGTCCTTTCATCCTTTCGAACAAGGCTACTGGCTATTGCCTTCTAATTCTATTTCAGATTTGCCTCGATCTGGATTTAATTCTCATTTCCTTAGTATTTAGTCCTAATTCCTCTGCATCATGTTGCAATTTCACTCTACTTTCTTTCCATATTGCAGAATCTCTGTATGAGCAGACATACGTACATCATTTGCAAAGTCACTATCTACAAACATATCTTGCATTCACCTCTGACTACCTCCCTACCTGCTATAAAGTTCTTCAACACTCCTTCTAATACCAACAAGACCGTTATGGGTGAGTGTATACAGCCTTGTACTATAGCACTTTGGAATTAGTCTGAATTGATTTAAATTGCGCAAAATTTGGCATCTATTTCCTTGAAGATATTAATAGTTTTTAGAGGAACACGTAATCTTCCAAAACATGCCACAAGACTAAAACCTATCCATTTAACTAATTCGAAGACATCCCCAAAGTCAATGAAGTTCAAATACATTGTATTCTGCCATTCGGCGCTCTGTGCAGTTATTAATAAGGTAGACGCAGCATCAGTATTTACGAAATTCTTCTTGTACCTTATCAAAAATATTTCCACAGAATTCTTTATTCGAATCATTTATCCGTAGGAACAATTTGTTTGGTATGGACAAGAGGGGTACGCCAGTTATTAGAGCTGGTAGTGTCCCCCTTTTCGGGTAGCTCGACAATCTTGAAATACTTTCTCTAAGAATGGATGTGTTTGTATGAACCGATCTCCTTAAAAACCTACAACCTGATTTCCAGTCATTAACCGGGTCAGGGATGGAATGAACGAAGCCCCCATCTAGTGGCGAGGATATGAATTGTGCCGGGTGCCAAGGACTTTCGCACTGCTCTGGGGCAATGATTAATGGCCGACAGATGAAATGAAATGATAATGGAGAATGTTGCTGGAATGAAATATGACAGGAAAAACCGGAGTACCTGGAGAAAAACCTGTCCCTCCTCCACCTTGTCCAGCAAAAATCTCACATGGAGTCACCGGGATTCGAACCACGGAACCCAGCGGTGAGAGGCCGACGCGCTGCCGCCTGAGCCATGAAGGCTTCTGCGATCTCCCTTTAATAAAATAAAAAAAATTATTGAATAATATGTCATTCACTGATGTCATTTCATCCAAAGGCCGCTGAGGGGAGAAACTGAGGCCATATTAACAAGTCGTGATTCAATTCATTCCTTAATAATATTCGTATTTTTTTCTCTGCGTGAGGTTTCCCGTTTAGAGAGATACACTTAGATTCAAACCTAGAAAACCACTCCCAACGTGCTAAGTCAGTAATTTTTATCTTTCCATAACCCATACCAATTTTTCTCTATGTCTGTGATACCAACAGAACTGTTATATCCGCCGTAGTTTTGGTTCTTACCTGCACGTTGGCTGCGTTGCGGGTTGTGGTCGCTGCGGCAAGCTGGTGGTGCCCGGAAACCAAGAGACAAAGTGTCTGTATTAGTTTGATAGTCGGTAAATAAATTGAGAATATGGTCGCAACAATTTGTATTTGAAAGAGGAAACTTACTAGTTCGAAATTTGGCCCAGATTTCGAAACTTTAATTATTGTCATTTCCTTGCAACTGGTTTTACGTCGCATCGACACAGAAAGGTCTTACGGCGGCGATGGGCTAGGAGAGGCAAGGAAGTGACCGTGGCTTTAATTAAGGTACAGCGCCAGCATTTGCTTGGTGTGAAAATGGGAAACCACAGAAAACCATTATCAGTGCTGCTGACAGTGGGGTTCGGACCCACTATCTCCCAGATGCAATCTCACAGCTGAGCGTCCCTAACCGCACGGCCAACTCACCCGGTTATTATTGTTTTAAGGAAAATAACTAAATAACTATCCTCTAATCGAAAGAGAAAATTAAGGGGTCTTTCAAGACTGGTGGTGGACAAAAGAAACCGTTGTGTCGTAGTGTGTGTGAAAATGAAAAGTTCGCAAACCTAATCGTGTCGAAGTCAGAAGTAAACTAGACTTGGTCAACTGAGATACGATAGCAAGAATAACAGCAAGGAACCTGGTAAAAACAGACAAAGCAATTTCTAGACACGTGATTTACCGCGGAAGTACTAGGTACTTCACAAATATACCCATCAGTAGAATGGGTGGTCTATCTTGCCCGTTGTAGGAGCTTTCATATTGATGGATGAAACAACGTCATGTCGCAGAAGTTGTCTAATTTACAGGGGCTACTGTCTACCCGGGAACTGATCTTGCTGAAACATTCCGCGAGGGCTTGTGGATTGCACAGGTTACAAACAGCTCTAGCGAAAACATGCAGTCATGGAATGACCACCTTGTACGAATGACGAACTTGTGAATATGCTACTTATATTTGAAGAGTGTCATCGCGCTGAAGGACAGGCAGAAATATCCAGACAGACAACATTCAGTTCGTAGTGCATGTGTGTGATTTTTATTGAAGCTACTATATCAGTATGGTACTCTTCATTTGGCAACTCGTCCATTGCGAACATGAGAAAGGGGTCCGGAGGAAGAAGACGTTGCGAGAGAAGTGTTAAAGCTGTGTTTCGTTGTGAATACAACGTGCTAGAGTACATAAAATTATTATTAAATATATTTAACACTCATACTTGTTCAAACAGGACATACTCGGGTGACCGTGCTTGTGGGAGTGTGAGCTATTATGTAGGACACTTACTCAACAGATACATTTTATAGTTAGAACTTCCAAACGTCTATGATTGTAAATGAAGGAACACCTTACGCCAGGGCTGGCCACACATCGGCTGAATGGGCGAGGCTCCTGATCAGTCAGTACTGTTGAGTTATGGGTTGCCTATCATTCAGGAGTGTGCATAATGCTCTTTAGGTCCGAGTCGCGAAAAATAGACTACCGCACAATAATATGTTGGACATTATAAAGAATTAGCGACTAGTGCACACGTGAGCATAAATTAATCTGCGGAAAAATAAGAATAATGAGCAGTATGTGTCTGAAGCCACGAGATGTTTACAAGATCAGATTGGAAGGGAAAGGTTTCAATCTTATACTGGAAACATCCACCCACTGGAAATTGCAGCAGGAGCGAACTTATCGAGACAGTTTTACTGTTGAGTTCGTGTGTCAACCACGGTGACATTTAGCAATAATTCTTCGTCATGATGGTGTGTTTTATAAGAGTATATCGGAACTACAACTTATATAACGTAAGTAGTCTCTTATATATCACTTTACCATCCAGAGTGTGCCATAGCCAAACTACCTACCAGGAACTTCATTTTCCATTTTACTCATAGAAAAGTTAAAGGAGAGAATAACTTCCCGGCAGGTATAAGTTTAGAAATATACAGAACTCTTCATTATATATAGTTATGTCTTGCAGTGATTAGTCTGCAATTTTCTATGATCACATAAGTGGACGCAGTCGGGAATCAAACCGGTGACCCTCTAAACCGAAGGCCTCGGCACTGACCAAAGATCCGAGCAGAGTTGCAGTTACTAATGTATTTAATTCTTAATAATAATAATAATAATAATAATAATAATAATAATAATAATAATAATAATAATAATAATAACACTGGCTTTACGTTCCACTAAATATTTCGGTTTTCTGAGACGTCGAGGTGCCGGAATTTTGTCCTGCAGGAGTTCTCTTACGTGCCAGTAAATGTACCGACACGAGGCTGACGTATATGAACACCTTTAAATACCACCGGACTGAGCCACGATCGAACCTGCCAAGTTGGGTTTAGAAGGCCAGCGCCTCAACCGTCTGAGCCACTCAGCTCGGCTCTTTAATTCTTTGTTAGATACTTTTCGGAATGGCGTGCCAAATGATGAGAATTTGAATTAATACTGTGTGTTTTTATCTCATTCATAGCAGGATATTAACACATTTGTTTCACGTATCTGTGTATTAGTGTGCAATGGAGTTGAGCGACCACTGTACATACAGATATCGCTGAACGGAAATTGACGGTCTTTTTTCAACTGTGGTTAACTAAGCTTATATATCACTTCCAGCATTTGTACAACTAACATCCACAAATATACTAGAAATACGGGGCAGAGAAATCATATTAATAAACAAAGCATTGATTCTTCCCATATCCTTGCCTTCATTTTTTCCGTGTGTGGCTCTGCTGTACGAATCGGCTATGTATTCTCCTGTGAAGTCAGCCGTACTTTCGCGCTTAAGGTCTTTCAGTCTACAATATCATTCGTTACATTTTCCTTTACCACTTCCTCTCCCTGAGGATGTGAGAATAGAATAAATCAGTGATGTCCGCAAAAAAATGACTGAGGGGGTGGCAAGTGATCCTTTAGTATAGGACCGGCCAAACTGTGGCCCACGGATCACATCTGGACCGCCTAGGATTATAAAGTGGCCGTGGTAAATATTAAATGTTTCAAAAATATAAAGAAAAATTATCACATATTTCTAGTTATTTTTAGTTGAGTTGGTTAGTTCCAAAACTCAACATGTCCACAAGAATTAAAATAATGGGATATTGTATTCTTCATGAACTGTGGAGCTCTCCATTTATTACGTGATAATGTTTTGTTCCATAAATCTTGTTATTCCTTAGATATTAAACCTTAAATTTTCATTCTCATTCCAAAACTGAGCATGTACACAACATGTTCTGTTCCATAACTTGATGTCCAAAGTAAAACAGAAGGAAGATTATTGTTGTAAGCAAGGTTTGCTATTAATAATGCGTAGTTCAGTGTATCGACAGTGACTCCCTACATTGGAGAGAAGCCAGTCTGTACACTCACTTAGCTTTTATAAGGTCGTTGCGGTGGTGATTATTGTTTTGAGAGGAAGTACAACTAGGCAGCCGTCCTATGTATAACACTAATCAGTAAGAAAGAATGGAAGGAATCCGACACTTTCAAAATTGAAATTATCGGACATATTAAGACAAGGGCGACTAAAGGCGTGAATATGAAAGACTCCGTAGACTTCGAATGCTCTAATACCGTCGGCGTATGAAAAGAACAGGAGTTGACTAAGGGTGGTCGGATCGGGTAGACGAAAGTGAGGAGCCTGGCACAAGTAAGTGGAAGTAATGCCAGGGCACAGCTAAGGGCTCTGTGATCGCCAACCCCCTCCAAAATTCGGAGCCACTCGGGCCCCCAGGCAGGGGATATGAGGGTGTTACTCTACCGCCCCTACCCATAGGGGGATTAGCTTTCATAACTAGTGAAATAGATAACAAGTGATTAGCAGTATTATAGCTACCGAGCCACGACGTAATAGGAGAAGATCATGGGATGTGGGTGCACGAGAAAATAGAGAAATCAGTCAGTGAAGATTTAAAACCACCTGATTACTGGCATTTAAAATTCACGATATAGACAAATAAAACCACATTAACCATTCAAGGAGAAGCAACATATTTCGCAAATCTTGGCGAGCCGAAAGGTGTTTGCAGAAGAGGCAAGAACATAAATCAAATATTTAGTAAACAAATATAGTTTGGTGTTTTACCTAAAGTTACAAAAGTCAGTGATGTTCCCATTATGGTAGTGAATGGGAATATAATCCAGATCTAAGTTTCTACAAAAAGCTGCAAAATTCTGGACAACTGAACTTCCAAGAGGAGGAAGAACAACAGGAGTATGAAGATGAACCTATGATTGACAGTGAAGCTGTTTGAAAGAATACAATATTAATTTAATCTTAACGTTTAAGTTATTGAAGATGAAAATTTTCCCATTCTTCCCATTGAAACATATAGCATTATCATCAAATACGATTTATCTTGAACATAACGTGAAAATAAGAATGTTTAGTTCCCTCAGAATCCATTCCAAACCTTACACATTTAAAGCATATTGTGCAGTGAAAGGAAGTATAATAAATCTTAGGCATTTTTACGCCTTTGTTCAGATTGTCGAAAAATATTATCAATAATAAAGTCTTAAAAATAACAAGGCAGTTCACTGATAAACACAATATTATCAACTGATATGAAGTTTCTTCATCCAAATACACATATGCTGCTTCATCCTCACCATTTTTCTGAATTCTTTTGAAGACACATCGAAGCACTTCAGTAACTTCTTTATGTCAGAAATCCTCTTTTCAGTAAAACGATTTATGAATGGAAATTTCACAGCTGTATCACTGGTCTATTCATTACTTATTGTCGGCTTAAGAACTTCCAATACTAGACCCTGCATACGTTGTTTTCTCGGATACCTTATGAATGTCAGCCATTTTGAATGGAAGCTTCTTCTTCAAAATTTCCTGAGATTTACATTTAAAACCAAACATTTACCAATCTCTACCAAGAATTTAAAAAACGCCTTGTGTTTAAATATATAGATATCAAGTTTCATTAAATGCAGCGTAGATGTTCACTTTTGTAAAAAAATATATCAACACCCGTTGCCAGTAGATGTTAAGTTTTGTGAAGAATCCGCAAATTCATCCACCTTTTACTTCACCAGATGTTAAGTTTAACTAAATTTCGACTACTTCAATGAATTCAGCTGGTACTAAAACATATGAATACGCCAACCTCTTAAAATTGATGATTTTATAGACCTTTAATTTTGTAATACCTCCATTCAATTGGTCGAATAAGGAAGGTAAAGAAATTCAGATATTTGGGAGAAGCAATTCAAGAAAATGGTTTGGGAAAGTCCACTGTAGAAGAAAGGGTACACAAAATTGAAAGAGCATACGGTATAATTAGGAATATCTACAATAAAGAGTGTTTAGCTAAAACCCTCAAAATACAACAGTACAACACAGTAGTCAAATCGGAATGACTATACGCGAGAGAATGTCTAGTACTGAATTACAAGCTGAATAAATTAGAAGTACTGGAAAGAAAAATTATACTCGGTCCACTAAGAACTACAGAACTCTGGAAATCAAGAAGTAATGATGATATATGCCGAAACGTATAAGTGATAACAGAAACAATGCCAAAAGGCGATTGATAATTTTTTGGATATTTACACAGAATGGATGACAAGAGATTAACCAAAAGACCTTCAAATATCTTTGGAACAAGAAGTCAACTGCAACCAGAATCCCTGAAGTCAAGAATGATTTGGACAGAAATAATATAAGAGGAGAAGCAGCAACAGAGAGAGAGAGAGAGAGAGAGAGAGAGAGAGAGAGAGAGAGAGAGAGAGAGAGAGAGATTCCTTTTGGAAAGAAAGCGTTAAAAATAGAAGGATTCCAAGGTCGGGAGGAAAGAAACCAGGCTGAAAATGGCCCGAGGAGAGGAGAAGGGGACATAGTGAACAGATAAAGGAGGATTGTAAGAAGAAGAAGGAACAACGACGAATAAATGATTGAAATTGTTACTTGGTCCCTAGAAGACTCTAATGAATGAATAAATAAATAAATAAATAAATAAATAAATAAATAAATAAATAAATAAATAAATAAATAATGTATGCTAGTCTGTGCCCCGCGAACTGCCCTTTTCAAAATTATTGGTCCTCCATACAAGAATTTTGAGCACGCCTAGTGCAGTAAGCTCTTGATTTGGGGGCGTGAGCTGATGGTCAACATCCCAAAGTTCGATCGAAATCATTGACTGCATAGCTGTGGTTTCTCCTTCTTAGCTTTAGGATACATCTCTTGTTCGATATTTAGACATCGGATATTTACACAGTAAGAGGTCAGAATGCAAGCTAATTCGATCAGTAGGAAATGTCCCCTCGCCCACTGCTCCATACTGTAGCAAGCTGATGTAAACTGCAGGCGGTACTCTTAATGATCATGCAGGATTCATGGCATAACTGTTGTGCTGCCTAAGACTTCGGGCTCTAGTAAGTTAATATTTATATCCGACCTTGCTTTGTGCGATCTCCTGTTGACAGACGTCTATTTTATTTATGTTAACAATTAGGATGCAACAAGGTAGAAGCTGAGATTGAGGGACAGTATAGACAAATTTGCATTTTTAAAATTTCAAAATTATATTGAAAATGTACAGCCTGTTTTCAGTCATTCGATCGGATCAGGAATGGAATGAATGAAGCCCCCATCTAGCGGCGAGGATAGGAGTTGTGTCCGCCGCCGAAGCCAGTCGCACTCCTCAGGGGCAATGATTAATGAATGAGAAATGGAATGAAATGATATTGGAGAGTGTTACTGGAATGAAAGGTGACAGGGAAAACCGGAGTACCCGGAGAAAAACCTATCCCATCTCCACTTTGTCCAGCACAAATCTCACATGGAGTGACCGCGAACTGAACCACGGAACCCAGCGAAGAGAGGCCGGCGCGCTGCCGTCTGAGCCACGGAGGCTTTTCACAATTACGTCACAGAATATAAACTAAACAAGATATGTCTCAAAAATAATTACAGTAATACAGTTTAACATCTCGACTAGACAACCCCGCAGGGCTGAGTAGATCAGACGGATAGCGCTGGACTTCTGTGCCCAATTTAACTCAATCCGGTGGTATTTAAGGGTGCTGATATACGTCAGACTCGTATCGGTAGATTTACCGGCATGTAAAGGAATTCCTAGAGAACAAAATTACGGTATCTCGGGTCTCAGAAAACCGTAGAAGTAGTTAGTGGGATGCAAAAAACAATAACCTTGTTATGATAGACAGCCTCTAACATAATAATAATAATAATAATAATAATAATAATAATAATAATAATAATAATAATTCAAGATCGTTCAAGAAAGATGGAAACTGTAGTTAGATTATGTCAGAACACCTACAAATCTAAGTCACTCTCCTACCAGGCCAAATTCAACAGTACAGCACGATAGTCAAACCTGAATGTTTATACGTAGCTGAGACTATAGCCACGAAGGGACTGCCAGAATTGGAAAAGAAAGAAAGGAGGTTCCTTAGAAAGATTCTTGGACCCAGAAAATCATCAGACAAGTTTACGTTTCGCATGAGACCAAACCGAGAACTACAGTATACCAACAATTTGAAAACATCACCACCACAATGAAAAAAAGGAGATTGACGTTCTATGGACATATTAAAAGGATGGGATCAGAGGGACTCGCCAACAGGTGCCTCACCTTCCAGGAGAACAGGAAGACACAAGTCCCATGGGCAAAAGAAGTCCACCGAGATTTAGAAAAATGTGGGATCACTGCAGAAGATATAACAAAGAGAAAAATCTTCAGGCAGAGAGTTGCGGAGGTGAATGACCTAGCTGATGAGGAAACGAGGAAGAACAGAGTATTCTCGGCAGGAGGACGAGCACGAGCAAGCCAACGGATGAAGGAATACTGGCGAAGGAGGAAGGAGAAAGAACTTGAGAAAGCAATGGACGTTGCGTAATCGCAGCCCATAGATGGCTGAACCGATAATAATAATAATAATAATAATAATAATAATAATAATAATAATGATTAAAATGGAATGTCTGGTAGTGAGTGCTTCCGAATGACTTAGAAGACTGGTCTAACAGACGCTAGACGGTTGAGAGAGAATTTGCCTTCAAGACAATGGGTCCAAAATTTGTATATATATAGCTTAAGGGGAAATGAAGAAATGTATTGGACATATGAAGGAGTAATGGAGACTGTGAGGAAAAGAAGACTGAAATTCTGTTGACGCTGTTCACAATGGATGGAAAGCAATTGACAAAACAAATATTTCCGATATTTGATAGCAGACCTAAAGTTTCTGACAAGTAGTTGCAGAAGGTGAAAAAGGACTTCAACAGGACTGGACTAAGGCGAAAGGATATCTCAAATAGAGCACACTACCGGTTACAAATCAACAGTGGTTGGACTATGGGAAGACGGCAGACTGCCAAGGAACGAATGAAGCGATTGTGATCTAAAAATAATAAAAGAACCTTCCAAAGATGTGTCACAGTTATTTAACGTGGTCTTCATTGGCCCGAAACGAAACAAAACATGTCGAAATGTGTAATGATTTTGCCAGGAGATGTCGCACTGGAAATTTGAGGAGGTTCCTGAAGGAAGGGTGCAGAAGCAATTATAGGCTCAGGTCGTGCCCCGTGGTTGCAATACGAACTGTGAACATCTATTTTGCTGAGAGCTAATCCAGCTTTTATCGAGATTTCCCTAATGTCTATCCTTGTCATATTGCCGTATAATTTTTAACGACAAGCTTTAGTATATCCCTCAATTTATTTCTCATCTGGCCCGGTGTGATATAAACCAAACTTGCCGTGATTTACTTCTGATTGGACGACGCTGCGTTACTGTGAATGAGGCTGATAATGGCCAATGAAGTAAACCCCACTTTGTTAAGTCTGATGGACCAGAGTTGATTGAGCATACTATCATTGGATTACATGCAATTATTTGCTGTTATCTCGATGCCATTCACAATAATATAGAAATCAAATATGAAAGAACAGAATTTGTTATAAAGGTAGCAGTCTGATGAATGGTGAGTGTGGATATGAGGGAAGGACACTCTTTTTTTTTTTTTTTTTTTGTAAATAATTACTCCCTAGGACATATCTAGGGGTATATCTATTTCTTTAACAAGCTCGAGGTAAAATTAAGACAATCAAGAACTGACAATAGAATAGAAGAGTGACTTACGCACAGGTGATAAGGGTGATAACAAGCGCCACTAAGATATAATAAAGCCAAGATGACGATGGATGATAACGTATAGTTCATGGCACTTTCTGCGGAAAAGCTTAAGAAAAGGTGACAGCATAAACAGGACACATATGAATATCTGGTAGGATCTGGAGGAAAATAGGGCCAGGAGGATTAATAAAAAATTCAGTTGGATAAGGAAAATAATGTTAATCTGATAGAATAATCAGAAGAATAAAGATACTTCTGTTAAGATGATAAAGATAACGTTAAGTTGATGGTAGAATCGAGAGGATAAAGGGGATTTTCTCGTGGAATGAGGAAGATAATAACAGGTTACGGATGACTCAGAGGCATGATTAACTTCTGGCAGAGTACGGAATATACAGACAAGTTGACGGTAGGATCAGAAAGATAAAGGTAAGGTAAGGCTGTATTCTGCCCTAAGGCAGGTCCAAACCTCCGCAGAGGTGTACCTGAGCCGGAGTTTACGTACGGTAGGGTGGCCAGTTCCTTTCCGCTCCTCCATTACCTTACCCCCTCCAACAGCGCGTGGCAACCCATCCAAATATTGACCACGCCCAATGTTGCTTAACTTCGGAGAACTCACGGGATCTGGTGTTTCAACACGGCTACCGCCGTTGGCAGAAAGGTAAAGACAAGACGATATTTTGTTGATCTTAATTTTCAAGTCCCAGAATTTTTGTTCTAAAAGCATAAATTTTCAGAGTATGCTGTTCGCGCTAAGAAAAATTTGTATAGCACTGGCACTATGCTGAGTGGATCGATGTGAAAATTATTGGAGTGAAATTTAAATGTAGTATTTTAATTGTTTGCGTTTTTCTTTGCCTACTGCCTATACTAGGGCAGTGAAATCCCAGGATAACTGGAGGATAAAATAATAACATTTCAACACATCAGTAACAACACTAAAATAACGCTATGTTTCACACGTTAATCACACCTTTTAAAACAGTTCTCATTCCTCTGACAGCAATTTTCCTGGTCCTTGATGTAACATTTAATATAGTCTACCCTCGAGCTTAACTCTATAGACATTCTGTTGGCTTTCTGATGGTCAGAGGCCACATCTGGCAGTGGTTGTGGTTGCAAGAGCGATGAAGTTCTGAGAACAATGCACAGCAGAAACCTCAGATATCCAATATGGAACACATTTCTCTCGTTAGGACAGCTCTCTGTGAAATGTGTGGCAGTCAACTTTTGTGATGCCGAACAATATATAGTAAAGGGATACAGCGAAAGGTTAATTTTTAACAGTCTGATCATGTAATTTAGTTAAATCAAGGGCCCATGATTTTGCAGTCCTGATGGCTTTTTCTCTTCCAAGCAAACAATACGCAGTCTGGTTGCGAGGTGATGCGTGCTCAGCGTAGCGAATCCTCTCGGTTTTCCAGACCAGGCCCACTATCTCACCGTCAGACAGCTCATCAATTTCTCTAACGTAGGCTGTGTGAACCTGCAACGAGCTCTCAGATTGAAGTAAAAATCATAGGTTTCAGACTCCTTTATCCAAGTAACATTTAGAAAAAATAAATTTTACCAGTAACATTTTCTCCCTTTAGTAAATTCCCCCACATACATTGATCTAAAGAAATTAGACCAGAGTAAACTCATCCTGCAAGTTTATTGCTTCAACTACGGTTTCTCTTGGGATGGTAGGTCATCATGGTCAGCTACTTTCAGGACTTCCATGTCGGAGCCATTATGGTTTCCCGTGCACAATTTAGTTTTGTTTTACTGACATAGTACGGCATTGTTAGTTCGTTGTTTTTTCAAATGTAAATTGTACATGTTCTCTTTCCTTCTTCTCCTTCTTTTTGCCCTCCCGTCTTCTATGGATGGTTGACGATCATCATGGCCGTTCTAATCTTTAAAATGAAGGTCCTCTTGTAGGACATTGCTTGATGGTTTATAGCTTTGAAAATATCTTCGGTTAAATAGAAGTAAAAGCGATAAGAAGACGCCACTATTTGTTACCGAAAGTATTGTGCTGAATGGCGATCTGAAATGCTGGGATAATTATATTTATTTAGACTGCTGACCCTTTGGTATGGAAATGTACGTTGTTAATGTTGTGATTGCGTTCAACTATTCACCTTTATTCACAATCACATGCATTATCGTGACATATTTTTAGATCTTGACAATTTATTAATGAAGACTTTCGTGAGTCGCCCCACGAACTCTGTGTCAACTCGTAATGTTGTTTCAGTAACCAGACGTGCCTTTCTAATTTAATTAAGTTGCTTCTGTTTCATGTGCAATACTGTTTTCTCTTTCGTGTAGTTTATAAATGTATTTACTCAAAGTTAGTTTAGGAAGACTGAAGAGCTTGAAAGTTAAAAAATAAAAAACCCATACAATCCGGAGTTTTTTAAAGCCCAAGTTCAGGCCGCGTTTTGGTGGGGGAGGGGGAATCGAGATATAAAAATAATCCAAAATAGTGTCGAACGCATAGGTCGCTAAGATGAAGCAACTGGTCTTTTGTCATGGCAACATGAGTGAACATCTTGTTGCTAGGCAACGGGTGTGTTGCTGAAAAAAAACAGTAACAGGGAGATAATAATGAAAAACCACATAAAACTATGGAAGTAATGCTCCGTGTTGACGAGAAAACCCGTTCACTCTGAAGTTGTTCTGGGATGCATTGTTAGTGGTCAATGTTTCACCGAGGTACGAACCAATTTCTAGCCCATATAAATGTGTCATGGCTGGGGGTCATCCAAAAAATTGCGTCATGAAATTAGGGATTCAAAGTGTGTGACATGGTATTGTTTACCAACCGTGCAAGCTGTGATGTGAACTAAATGGATGGTCATGACTGAGTGATATTATCAAAGAGGGAGTTAGAATTACGATGTTCGATGTGATCTTGCAGGCTGTGATGTGAAGTACTAATGGATAGCCATGACAGAGAGACATATACAAGGCTCTTTTTATCAAAGAGACCTGATTTAGTCGTACTCTAGAGAAGTAATTGTTTCACTTGTGGTAGTTACATACACCCTGAGTCAGTTTCCCCTTTTCCATGCATTCAATCCTACAGTTAACGGCTCCAAATTCCATACAGGTTTTTCTCGACAACGATTCGTTAGATGCAAATAAATTAATCATTATCAACTTCAGTTCATTTATTGAAAGATATATTTATGATAATTTTATTTTCCCAAGGGGAAATTTCGAACCATTAAAACTATATAAATACTATATAAGCCTGAATATTTAAGACCAATACTAATTATGATCAGAAGCCTTCGAGGCTGAAGCGGCAGAGCGTCGGCCTCTCACCGCTGGGTTCCGTAGTTCAAATTCCGGTCACTCCATGTGAGATTTGTGCTGGATAAAGTGGAGGCAGGACAGTTTCTTTTTTGCAGGTACTCCGGTTCTCCCTGTCATCTTTCATTCCAGCAACACTCTCCAATATCATTTCATTTCATCTGTCAGTCATTAATCATTCCTCCAGAGGAGTGCGACAGGCTTCGGCAGCTGGCACAGTTCCTATCTACGCCTCAAGATGGAGGCTTCATTCATTCCATCCCTGACCACGTCAATGACTGGATAAGAGGTTGTAGGTTTTCATTCATTCACTAATTACGATGACGTATCACATTTGACGTACACAATTCTTTGCGATGCAATATGCGCAGTTCAGACGGTTGCCTGATATTCAGGTCAATTACTGTGACCCATTAGCTGATGTACTGGTTGTTCTCAACTGAATTAAGCACAGCTATATCTTTATTATCAGACTGCAGTGTAACATCAAAGCAAGCCTCCTCCAAAGGACGTCTTTTCAAGAAGGCGTCTTTCAACCGTTTGGAACGAATCCTAAGTCCGTAGTCACTCAGGTGGCAGACTCCCTATAAGTGGTTTATCTAGTCTTTCCTTTAATAATTTCAAAGAACTTGGAAATCTAGTCACTCAGGTGACAGACTCCCTATAAGTGGTTTATCTAGTCTTTCCTTAAATTATTTCAAAGAACTTGGAAATCTAGTCACTCAGGTGGCAGACTCCCTATAAGTGGTTTATCTAGTCTTTCCTTAAATAATTTCAAAGAACTTGGAAATCTAGTCACTCAGGTGGGAGACTCCCTATAAGTGGTTTATCTAGTCTTTCCTTAAATAATTTCAAAGAACTTGGAAATCTAGTCACTCAGGTGGGAGACTCCCTTTAAGTGGTTTATCTAGTCTTTCCTTAAATTATTTCAAAGAACTTGGAAATCTAGTCACTTAGGTGGGAGACTCCCTATAAGAGGTTTATCTAGTCTTTCCTTATATTATTTCAAAGAACTTGGAAATCTAGTCACTCAGGTGGGAGACTCCCTATAAGTGGTTTATCTGGTCTTTCCTTATATTATTTCAAAGAACTTGGAAATCTAGTCACTCAGGTGGGAGACTCCCTATAAGTGGTTTATCTAGTCTTTCCTTATTTCAAAAAACTTGGAAATCTATCGAACATGTATCTGCCCCAATATATCCTTTTGAATTCCAACTTTATTTCCATATTTCTCCTACATTTAAAAGCTTCATTCAAACGTACTCCTCTACTAATAAGATTCCACACTATCTCTCCAGCAGCTCCGAACATACCGCTTAGTAGAGCAACTCGTCTTCTTACTAGGATGTACTTCCAGCCAAAGTTTCGAACAATTTCATAACAACCGGCCGTGTTGACCGTGCGGTTATGGGCGCGCGGCTGTGAGCTTGCATCCGAGAGATAGTGGGTTCGAATCCTACTGTCGGCAGCTCTGAAGATGGTTTTCCGTGCTTTCCCATTTTCACACCAGGCAAATGCTGGGCCACTTACGCTTCATTCCAACTCCTAGGCATTTCCTGTACCGTCGTCGCCATAAGACCTATCTGTGTCGGTGCGACGTAAAGCGACTAGCAAAAAAATTCATAACACTACTCTGTTATCGAAAACCACCCGGAATAAATCGTGGTGTTTTGCTTCTGGACCTTCTCCAGTTATCGTATCAAGTAATCCTGGTGACTAGAACCATACTGTAATGGGGTCTTACCAGAGTTGCCCTGCCTTTTACATTCTTACTGCAATCTCTGGATACCCTCATGAGCACATGAAGAAATCTCTAAACTTTATTTTCAACCTCCTTGATGCGGTAGGCCAAATGGAATTCTTTCCTTACATTAACACTTAGGTATTAGTGATACTCATGAGGTACTATCAGCCCATCAACAATACTCACTCACTCACTCACTCACTCACTACGTAGGCATGTGAGGGACGTGAAGTTCCCGTGCCGATCTAACAATCCTCTTCCATTCTTTTCGATCTTGACCTTGCTCTCCCCGGTTATCAATTTGGAGGGTCCAGCATATCTTATTGATCTTCTTCTTCCAGGACTTTCGGGGTCTTTCTGAAGGTCTTTTCCCATTAAGAGATCCCTTGTATAGATCTACTGGTGCTCTGTTATCCTGCATTCTCTGTACATGTCCATCCCAGCGCAGTCTGTTGGATTATATCACGCCAATTATAGTGTGTTGTTGAGGAAGGGTGTAAATCTCATAATTAGACATTTTCTGCCAGCTTTGAGAGATAGGTACGAACTATGGGCCAAATATTTTCTATAAACTTTATTCTCACAGACTTGAAACTGCTGCTGGCCTTTCTTGGTTATACTCCATGTCTCGGAATCATACAGAAGTACTGGTCGAATTATTGTATTGTAGATAATATTTTTTTGCCTTCCTTGTTAAAAACTTGGACTCTAATATGGGGTTCATAGTGTAAAATGCCTTATTTGCATTCTTAATTCTGGCTTGGTGTTCCTGTTGCCTTCCGTTTTGCTCATGGATTAATACACCAAGGAATTTAAACTCCTGTACTCTTTTAAATATATATTTCCCAATCTTCAAAGGAAATCTGTCAACCTGCTCATGATTCGGTCTCTGTCTAATGTGTCCTTTCATTATTTACCCGTAAGGAAATTTGTGCTGTCATTTCCTCTAGTCCCACAAATAACTGCAATTAAAAATGGGAGGAATTTTCCTTTTGTTAAAATATAGCAATCTGACTTTCAGTCCATTTTTGCACTCTCTCGTTTTACTCTTGGATGCTGTATAACATCGTCCTAGATCTTTACTCAATAATATTGCCTTGCAGGACCCCTCCTACGCATTACAGGATCATGTAGTGCTTCACCTACTCTAATTCTGTGGTTTCTACCTTCTAGAAAGGTAGCCACGCATTCATTCAATCGATTGTCTAGTCAAATAGTCCTCATGTTTGTGGGTAATCTCCAATGATATACCCTATCAAAAGCCTTGGGTAGGTCAATAGTGGTGACCTGATTCTAAACTCTTGTTTTCAAAAGGGAATGTCGAAATGTGTTACAGACTTATGGGCCGGTTTTGAACGCTCCAACAGTATTAATTAGAAGCAGGAATCTGTCATGCCTGGTGTGTACCATTTACGTGGTATAGTTGGTACCATACTTTGAAAAAAGGAATTGAGGTTAGGTCGTGTCGGATACAGTTACAAGGTAGACATTCGTGCTGTAAATGTAGAAGGAGGTACCATGCTTACTCAAGTGCTTTGTAGTCTTTACAACATTGTACATTGCTTTTAGGCAAACCAATCGATTCCTCTTCATGACCTCTATTTTAATGCCCTTTTATGAATTTTTTCTTCTCATTTTGAGCGACGATCTTCGAGAGTTTGAAATTCTGTCGTTAAATTTAAGTTAAAACATGCTCCATTCTCATGTTTCCAATTGTTAGGGACCTATGCCTACCCGGTATAGGTATAACCAGTTGATCACATAATAAACACTCACAACTGCTATAAAATAAACACTATATTACGAAAATACAATTTCACACATTACAGTCCGTCCGCCATACTTGTTTTTTTTTTTTCAAAGATCACCATAACAACAGCCAAACACTCATAGTGTAAACATGACATACTCCCACCTTTTGATGCCAATCAAAACACAATGTTTACAGACAGAGGCGAGAAGGTATTTTAACTCTTCTTCCACTCCTGGTGAAGTTGCGGCTGCCGAGACTTAATGTCTCAGGAACCGTATCACTGGGTAAGGCCATCTCCTCACTCCCACCTTCAACCTCCAATGGATAAAGGTGCCTCGTAGGACGGATGAGTTCTCCTGAGGATGTCTTCACTCGAACTACCCTGATCACTTTGTCTTTACCTGGAAATATAGCTGTCACTCTCCCCAGGGGCCAGTCGATTCTTCTCTTGTCATCACTACCAATGATGACCACATCTCCTACCTTCCAATGCCGATCAGGCTCCTTGCCCGATGGACAGCACAGAAGGCTACCCAGATATTCCAGTCGGAATCTTCTCCTCAGTTCATTCCTCAGCTGTTGAAGGTACTGAAATCTTCTTGAGAGACTGACCTGATCTAGTTTGTCTAAATCTGGAGTACCAACCATGGGAATGTCCTGAAGAAACATTGACGGAGTTAGAGGCACCAATTCATCACGACTTTCTGAAATGTAGGTGAGGGGTCTGGAGTTAATTACGGATTCACAATCAGCAATAACAGTCAACAGTTCCTCATATGTCAAGATAGCCTTGCCTAAAACACGCCTTAATAGTTTCTTGACCATTTGCACAATGCGCTCCCAGAATCCACCCCACCAAGGAGCTGAAGGAGGACTAAACTTCCACTCGATTCTAGTAACCGATGTTTCCGCACCTATTTTTTTCCAATCAATGTTGCCGAACAATTTGTTAGCCCCAGCAAAATTTGTCCCATTGTCACTATAAATCACACGAGGCCTGCCTCGTCGGGCTATGAAGCGCCTAAGGGCAAGTAAAAACCCTGTAGTCGACAAAGTCATTACTAGTTCAAAATGGACTGCTCTAACAATTGCACATGTGAATATCACAATCCAAGCCTTGTCTTTGGATTTTAGAAATAGTGGTCCGGCAAGATCGACTCCTACTACTTCAAATACACCTGCATCTCTTACACGATCTTCTGGAAGGGCTGGCGTTTCAGGAACTGATTTTTTCATTTCGAATCTTCTACATTGTATACACTTCCTGATGACTTTGCGAATTGTTCTTCTTCCCTTTGGTATCCAGTAGTGCTCCCGCAGTATGGCGAGTAGAATCTGAACACCAGCATGAGAAGCTCTCAAATGGTGTTCTCTGATTATCACCTCAGTCAGAGGGTGATTTGATGGCAATAAAACAGGTGTACGGAAATCGTATTCATCCTTCCTGTTGGTGATTTTTGTATTAACCCTGACGAGGCCCAGCTGGTCTTTGAAAAGGCACAATGTTTGTTGGTTGTCCCTTTCAGTAAAGTTCTCTTCTTGAACAATTTTCAACAGTCGTCTCTCCGCCATTGAAATTTCCAAACAATCCAATTCAGAAGCAACATTCTGCTCTACGTCCTTTCTCGCATTGTTGATGAACCGCAGCATCCAGGCCACCATTCTGACGATTCTTGAATACTGAGAAAAGAATCTTAAATACCACTGCTTTCCCTGGGAGACAAGCATAGTAGTCGTAACAAGGCCTTTTTTTCTTTCTGCATTGACCTCCTCTTCATTAATTTCTACAATGCGCGATGGCCACCTGTTCTCTTCCAACTTTAACCAAGCGGGTCCCTCCCACCAACGAGAAGAAATCAGCTGCGAAGCAGAGCAACCTCTCGAAGGTAGGTCTGCTGGGTTGTCTGTGCCTGGTAGATGAAACCAACACTTAGGATTAGATAATAATCTAATTTCTTTCACTCTGTTAGTGACGAACACTCCCCAAGCTTCCTCTCTTCTTATCCAACATAGCACAGAAGAAGAGTCACTCCAATAGTACTCCGGGATGTCCGTCAGATTCAAACTTTCTTTCACAGAAAAAGCGAGACGTGAGCCTATAGTGCAGGCTAATAACTCCAGTCTCGGTATCGTTATTTTCTTTAAGGGGGCTACCCTTGATTTTGCTGCGACCAGTCGCACTTCAAACTCTTTTCCATTGAAAGATCTTAAAAAAATAACGGCTGCATAAGCCACTTGACTGGCATCACAAAATACATGCATACTCCATGACGATTTGTCCTCACAACTAGAAAATCTTCTAGGCACTTTAATTTCAGCAACAGAGGACAACTCCTTCAACCACTTATTGAATTTGATTTGGGTGTCTTCACTTAACGGACTATCCCAACTTACTTTCTCTCTCCAACTTTCCTGTAGTAAAATCTTAGGTACAATGGAAACCGGACACGTAAAACCAATTGGGTCAAAAATACTTTGAGTCATTGACAAAACTGTCCTCCTTGTGAGAACATCAGAGTCATTCAACTTCACCATTTTACATGACAAAAGATCAGCTACGGGGTCCCACAACAAACCCAAAACAGGTGTCACTTTAGGTACTTCATCCTCCAGAGTCAACCTGGTGTACTCCCACCCTCTTAGGTCAAATTTTCCTTGCAACAGTAGCTCCCTCGACTCATCCACAAATTGTTTAAGTTCTTCTTCTGTGTTCACGGAAGTGACGCAGTTGTCCACATACAGAGATGTTCTCAGTTTATCTGCGGTTTCACGGAAGCACGAATTGTTCTTTAAATGAAGATCCAATACCGCTCCAAGTAGAAACGGACTGCAGTTAACTCCAAAAACAACCCGTGTGTGGCGGTATATTTTAAGAGTTCCCTCAGCAAAATTCTCCCACCACAGGAATTTCAAAAAGTTTCGATCCCTTTCAGCGACTGCGATTTGAAGAAAGGCCTTCTTTATGTCTGAGATCACGCCAATCCTGTTTAAACGGAACCGGTTCAAAATAGATGGAATTACTTCTAATAGATTAGGTCCCTTCTCCAGACAGTCGTTGAGTGAAAGTCCTCCTTTCGATTTACATGAAGCATCAAACACCGGCCTCACTGCTGTAGTCGATCCTTCCTTAAAAACTCCTCGGTGCGGTAAAAAGTACCCAGCATCCTGAGAGCTTTCTTGGCCAACTTCTTCAATTATCCCTTCATCTAGCCAGTCATGGAGCACCTGCTGGTACTTCTCGAAATTTTCTTCCTTGATTAAGCGGTGTGTTGTAGAAACCAGTCTTTTTAATGCAACATCCTTGTTGTCTGACAATAGCTGCTGATCTTCTTTCCATGGAAGCGCGACTTCATATCGTCCTTCCTCATCTATCTTAACATTTTCTTGGAAATGTTTCAATGTTGCCATTTCAATCTCCTTCTTCGACAACGTCTCGGTCGGATCACAAATTCCTATGCTTTCCAAGTTCCATAGTTCACCCAAAGAAGCCGTTCTCACAAACAGAGAGTTCACCATAGACACTGTGTTAGAGTTCTCAGTTGTCTTCCAGAGCTGTCCCATCACTGTCCAACCAAATGTGGTCCTAACAGCAACCAAACCAGACCTCAACTTGACTGTTTCCCCGGTCAATAAACTTCCCACGATGTCTGCACCAATGAGTAACTCAATCTCCGATGGCTCTGGACCATAATCAGAGAGCCAAATTTTCTTTTCTCTGATCTCATCCATCCAAGGACCCCCTTTTAAACGTGGGATTGTACCACAAATTACCTTTTGTCCCAGCACCTTAATGTTTTGAGAAATTGAATGGCGTAGGTTGACAATGGCTATCTCATACAGGTTATGATCGTTTGCACCGATTGAAGCACCCCCAAAAAGCTTGTGTTCAATTTTTTCAGTCTTTGATGGAATATACCCCATTTCCACGGCAGTTTTCTCCAATAGATAGGATCTCTGCGAGCCTGTATCCAGCAATGCCCGTACAGTTCTTTCTTTTCCTTGATGATTTAACCTAACCACAAGAGTTTGTAACAGTACTTCAGAAACATTACTGGTTTGGGTGTTAAGGGTTACAGTTGGGCCACCTGACAACTTTGAACCCCATTCTTGGTTCTTCTCATCACCCTTATAACCCCCTTTATTTACATCTAATTTGGGACACATAATAGCCTCATGTTTATCACTGCACACGAGACATTTTAGTTTCGTAATGCAATTAGCAGCCCTATGTCCCACCTTCAGACATGAAAAACAAGCTTTATTCTCTGACAACCTTTTATGTTTATCCCTTAAGTTCAATTCTTGAGCCAGATGACACCCTTTGCTGTCATGCGATTTATTACAGAAGACACACTCCAAACTGTTTCCTTTTCCAGCGAAAAGTACACTAGCAGTAGCTAAACCTTGCTCCTCCCGCTCCCGTTCTTTAATCTTAGCACTCCTCGATTTATTAGATAGTCCAAAACCAGCTTGAGCGAATGTAATTCTCTCTTCACTCTCTACTTCACCCTTCAGAAAACCAAGTAACGCGGTCAGTTTGTCAGCATGTCCATTATCCTGATCCGTTTTAGTCGTTGATGAACTCCTCATCCAGACACGTAATACTTCCTCAGGCAAGCAAGATTCTACTAACGGAAAGAGCATCGAGCCGTACTTATCTCGAGTAACGCCTATTGATTCTAAAGCTCTCAGCTGTGCTTCTAACTTGTCGTATAAGCTAGCAAGCATAGGCTTCTCCCTTGTCTGAGAAACATTTTTTACTACAAGGCTTATGAGCTCCCTGACATAGAATTCGGTCAATAAATCTTCTCTTCCAAACCTACCCTTAAGGGATTCTACAGCCTTAGAGTAATTTTCAGCAGTGGGGGGGGGAAACTGCTAACTAAATCTCTAGCTCGGCTATCAACCTTCGTGGACTGGATTAGGTATTGAAATTTATCTTCATCCTCAATTTCAGAGTCCTCATGGATGCGCCGAAATTGTCCCCAAAATTCCAACCAATTCCTAACCTCTCCATCGAATTTCACGAGTTCTATCTTTGGTAATTTCAATTGCCTTTTGTTTTTACTCTCAGCTGATACAGTTGATCTACCTGACACTACTTCCAACACATTGGCATTATTAGCTTGTAACCACAGGGCATAATTTTGTCTTGCATCATCTAATTTGTCTCTAAAACTGTCTATAGATTCGTACTCACGGTCATACTCGTCGTCTCCTTCTCTTTCCAGCAACAAATCTAACACTTTTTCGTCCAACGGTGCCAGTTCCTTTCCTAACCTTTCCAATTTATTTATCAAAGATTGCAACGTGTCTTCATGAATGCCGTCTTGTATTTCTTGACTTAAATTTTGCAAGAGCAAATTGTACGTTTTCGTAAAAGTTGCTCTAACCGGCCTCCGAGCTTTCGTTACCTTCTCCATTTCAACACAATCTTCAAGTCGTGTAAATTAATACGTATCCTGGCAGGGTCGCCACAATTTGTTAGGGACCTATGCCTACCCGGTATAGGTATAACCAGTTGATCACATAATAAACACTCACAACTGCTATAAAATAAACACTATATTACGAAAATACAATTTCACACATTACAGTCCGTCCGCCATACTTGTTTTTTTTTTTTTTTCAAAGATCACCATAACAACAGCCAAACACTCATAGTGTAAACATGACACCAATGTCACTGTACAACTCTTCATTTCCTCCGACGCTCCCAGTAGTAAATGTCATACGTTAAATTAAGAAAAGGAGTTACAAATTACACCTCGATCCTTGATGTAAGTCCACTCTGTAGAGCAGGGTGAGTGCTGACTAACAACATCAAAACAACGAAAACAACTTATTTAGGCCGTGTTGTAATGTATTATTATTATTAAGTACGTTGCAACGTGACAATGGTCACTTATAGTAGTGTGATGATAAAGTAAAATAAAAACATAATTACCCAACAACAACAACTACTACTTCTACAAGAGTACAACAAGCAATTCCATGAAAAGGACATATAACAAAAATACTACTACTTTAACATTCTAAATCCAGCATCATCATATACAAATTCACACACAACAACAGTGCTTAAGACTACGGCTTACAATACTCCAGGTTGAGCTTACTACTAGCTTGGCATTACGAGTGATAATAAAGTACCAACACCAACTTTGTAGAAGCCGTCCCCACGGTGTAGGGGTGGCGTGCCTGTCTCTTACCCGGAGGCTCCGGATTCAATTCCCGGACAGGTTAGGAAACTTTACCTGCATCTGACGGCTGTCTTAGTCTACGTGTGTGCAATTGAGGAGCTATCTGACGGTGAGATGGCGACGCCGGTCTAGAAAACCAAGAATACCGGGCGAGAGGATTCGTCGTGCTAACCACACGACACCTCGTCATCTGCGGGCATTGGGGCTGAGCAGCGGTCGCTTGGAACGCCAAGGCACTTCGGGACTGGTGCGCCTTGTGATTTGCTTTCTTTTGGTTTGGTTTTGTAATATGTAGAAAGTACATGTTACTCCATTCGATAGTATTCTACTTCTTCTACATCCTGATCCTTTCTCTATTTATTGAGGTCAACACTTGATCTGGCTTTGGCCCAGTTATACGGCCATATACCCTCACTCGTCCTAATGCTACCTACACGTGATCAACACAAATATGAAAAGGAAGTGGGACCTCGAAAACCCCGCACGGTAATTAAAGGTTAAGAGCCTTAAACTTTTCTGTTGGATAAGGCGTCAATTGTAAGATTTAAGACAATGGGGATAGAGTTTCATTGCCAAATGGAAGTTTATGTCCTTCTAATGTTCATTTGTGTTTCAAATATTCTTTAATAATTAGTTAGCATTTCAACGAACGAATGTGTATTAGATTCCACTATAATAGTACATCTATAGTTTGTGGGCCCTCCAGAGGACAGTTCTGGTAACAATTCACTGACTTAATGAACACATGAATCATTTTCTAATTTCACTCCTGTTTATATACCCTATGTTTCAATTTTAACCGCTTTATTACTCACTGTGTGGGAGAAAGATAGAGCATGTCGGAAATTAAAGCTTATCAGATATGAACTCTGGTCATATTTCTACAGATTAAACAAAACGAAAGCAAACCTATAACTCTATTGATGTACTTTTATGAATGGGGCATTCATTTCGAGGTCCATAAATATTCGCTTCTAGATTTTCCAAAATACAATAATATGGATTTATTACTTGGTCATCGTGGGTTTGAATGGGTATGCTGCCTCTTACACTGAGGCTCCACCGCGGTTCGATTCCCAGTCATTACAGGATGTTAACCCTTTAATGCATATAATTGCTTATGTGTAAAGGAGAATCGACTTGCTTATTGTATCTGCCTTACGATTTTATAAGGGTGCATATACTTCAACCTTGCAGACGAAGTCACTAGGGGTAGCTCTATAGTGTATTAAAAATGAACAGCCTATTATTGTACGATATTTTTTTTACTAATCAGCTGGAGTGGACAGTTAAGGTGAAACAAATAACATATTACTGTTTACCTCAGAGAATTCGTGAGCTTGGACAAATATTTTTAAATATTTTATGATAATAATGTATTACATTTGTAATGAAAAACCATTATATTGAAAATAAATAATCAATTTCCCATTTAAGGGTAATTCTGTATTGAGGGCTCACTTACATCTAGTCTTTGCGGAAGCGACACGGAAGATTATGCGAAGAAACTATTTAACGACGTGAGCAACGTAGCCAGAAGGGTAGGTTACGGATTGCCTACGAAAAGACTAAGGCAACTTGTGCACAACACGAATTTTCGCCGTCCGACGGTCGGGCAGATTTACCGGACTGACACTGATACATTGTTTCAAATGGGAGTTAGTCCACGAGCCGTCACGGCAAATCCACCGTTTTGACTGCCGGATACAGAGCCGGATTTACCACCACTACCACCATCACGGATCTCAGCCCATCAGCCGCAGTCGCCTACCACTCGGAGGTCATGTCGAGTTATGCAGCGCGATATTCATCCCCACGACGCCAGCTCCACAATGGAACGCCTCCAACTTCCAGTTTAAATTTTCGAGTTTGCCGCCACGTTCTCCAGCAGCAGAGGAACGAGTCCAACAGCACGCATCGGCATCTCCCGCATTGACATCAACTGACCCACTTCCGTTCAGGCTATTCCTCCTTCAACCACAACTGCCACCCCTACCTCCACTTCCTTCCAGCTTACTTTCTCTGCTGTTTCCGGTACTCAACGCCCTATTACTCGCTTCCGTTTCCACCAACCCGCTCCAGCAGGAACTCACTCCTTCTTATTTACTAGTCCCTCCTGTGACTTGCACTCAGCCTAGGCCATTTTCTCCACCCTATTACGCTACAACATGCGCCGAGAAAACGTATCGCATATCCGCAAAACTACAATTGGAGTCATCATCCAGGTGAACGGGGACGCTGCTGCCAACCTTCTCACCACGACCATCGGCGCTCAACGTCTCGGATCCAACAACCCCCTTCAACCCCTCCGACCGCCACCTCTCAAAACTCCACCTCCTCCACGCTACAACCTTCTTAGTTGCGTCATTCGCGGCGTCGACCCATCTATTTCTGAAGACACCATAAGCTCCGATCTCAACGCAGAAGGCATGCCGGCAAGAAAGGCATTCCGGATCAGAAATGCTACAGGTCCAACATACATGGTCCGGATTCTTCTCCCTACACCAGAAGACATCCACTGGATACTGGCCAGCGGAGTCTCGATTCACCGTCACCACCATAAAGTTGAACCTTCACGTGTACCGTCACCCCAATCCATCTGGTGTGAGAGGTGCCACACTTACAACCGTCATCTCACCACGCACTGCACTGCACAGCTCAAAGCCCATCATCTGGACACTGCAACCAACAACACGCTACGCCCCGATGACCCAACACCCACCAACCACCCCAGTGTCATACCTGTGGAGGCACTCACCCCGTATACTCCCGCCGTTGTAGAAGTCGCCCTCCACCTCCCCATAACCATCCATACCTCGTGGCCCCGATTAGAATCATAGACCCGCATACATCGCCCAATCGCTCTCCATTCTCACCACCCACCGTTGAAGATCGTGTCCATTTCGTCACTCTCTCCCTGCTCAACATTAACCCCAGCAATCGATCCTTAGTCCTCCATCACCTGCAGGCCGCAGCTAATCAAAGCTTAAATCTCTACTTCTCCACAACGCATTCCGGCTTAAACTCTCATTTCAATTTCACCCCTCTGGAATCATTGGCATATCCTCCCTTGATCTCTTGCCTTGTCTAGAAGCTCTATCTTATAAGAACTTGTCCCACAACTAATGTTACCATTTCTAGTATGTATCTAGTAGGTCTGTCACTGTATTACAAGGACGATTGTCACATGATCACCTACTCACTGTTCGTTTTCATGCCTGGCATCCCAGGCGTTGGACGCTATGGATAATATCTCCAGTTTTGTTCATGCTGTAAAACTTAAATAAATAAATAAATAAATAAATAAATAAATAAATAAATAAATAAATAAATAAATAAATAAATAAATAAATAAATAAATAAATAAATAAATAAATAAAAAAATAAATAAATAAATAAATAAATAAATAAATAAATAAATAAATAAATAAATAAATTGTAAAATCCTTAGGCATAGGCAAAATTCCCCTCCCATCTCCTCCTTCTTCACATCTTTTACCCAACTCCTTCTTCCATCACATCTCCCCAACCCGCCCGCATCTCTCGGCCAGAGAGAAGGCGTAGCCTTCTAGGTGGCCCGCCCCGCCCCTTCAGGATTCAGGATCCCCACTGTGTTGACGGCAGCAATAGCATGAGCACGTGTCTACGAGCCGTTGGTCGTCACCTCGAGTGCAAGTTTCAGCTAGTATCTGTGATATCCTTTCCATTATAATGAGTTCAGACCTAAATATTGACAGTGAACTGTTAATTACGCTTGTGTTTTGGGACAAGACAATTGAAGAGTACAAAGGCAGGCGTCTAAATTTGCAAGCTTGGAAGGAAGTTTGCTCACACCTCAAAGAAGATTTGCAGAAACTGGGAGATGAAGATAGAAGCAATATAGGCATGTTGTGTTTATCTTAAAATAGTTTGTGATAATTTTATTAATATACATTACATACCTCTTATCACTAGGTAGGGCTATTTTAAGTTGTGTTACTAACATCATAAAATCACCGGCATTATCATAACATTAGAAGTGTCCGTGTTGACTTCTATAACACCATACTAGAGCATTATCATATTAGGTGAACTCATTCTGCCATGCAATTTTTGCAGCTTCGGAAACGAAGTAGTTCACAAGTTTATTTGATAGCATTCGCTGACAAACCACCCCGCACTGCTTGGGAACGAGGGAGTTCTCTTAACTCCGAGTCCAAATCTATAGTTGTATCAACACACATAATATTAAGTCCCACTTCATTATGGACAAAATTATGAAGAACACAACAAGCCTTTACTATGTCCGTAGCAAAATCTGTGGAGACATTTAACGGCCGATGAAAAATCCTCCATTTATTAGTCATTATGCAAAATGCGCACTTCCAAATCGCCTTGCTCTCTTAAGCGATAGTTATAGTCTAGTTTGCGGCCTCCATAGAGACGAAATGAATTTTTATGCAATGCAAAAGCTTCGTCGCCTACGAAAACGTACGGTAAATTCCCTTCATTATCCGGTATGTTCAGTGTGTTCCCTCGCAGTTGTTTCCATAAAGATGTTGCTTTAAACACACTTTAGTCACAGTCTTTTCCGTAAGCACCGACATCCAGATAAATGAAATTATAATTTGCATCCACTATTGCCATCAGGACTAACGAATAGTAGCCTTTATAATTATAAAACATTGAACCACTTCCTTCTGGTCTGATAATTGTGATGTGCTTGCCATCAACGGCCCTTACGCAGGTTGGAAAATTTGCTGTAATTTCAATTTCTCGTGATTTATTCATCCATTCATTGCTCGTCGAAATGGGCGTATATGTTGTATGTAATAACAACCAGATCTTCATGCAAACTTCACGTGTAATTCTACTAATTGTTTTTATTTCCAGTCTGAAACCGCAATTCAAATCTGTGAACGCATTTCCTGATACTAAGTATTTGAAAGAAAATGAAAAAGGATCGATTTTAATTATTTATAATTTCTTTCCCAGGAAAACTGGTGACGAAAAATGGACAAATATCAGGGATAACTGGACGAAATGTCACGAAAATTAAATGAGGATCAGAAGAGTGGTTCTGGAGCAAGGAAGAAGCGCAAATACGTATTTTATGAGGAACAACGATTTCTGACAAAAATAGCAACTCGTTGACAAACTACTTCAAACACGTCTGATAACGTTAACCTTGACGTCAGAAACACCGAGAGGTCAGATAACATGAACGCAGAGAAAAACAACCGAAAAATAACTGACCTACAAGTGAACTGGACAAAAAAGATGAATATCATTGACGCTTCACTTCAACGGGAGCAGAGTATAAATATGTCTTTTCTAAAGGGAATTGCACCAACTGTAGATCTCGTCGACTTTCAATATGAAGTCATAATTAATTTCGTGTGGATATTTCTAGCCCTTGTAAGGGAGACCCTCCGATGAGGGTGGGTGGCATCTGCCACGTGTAGGTAACTGCGTGTTATTGTGGTGGAGGATAGTGTTATGGATCTTTAGTTTTTCCCGTTACCCACCTTGACGTGACATGCACGACTGCCTCACGGGCCTTGGACTAAAAATCCAATTTTTCGTCATCATCTGCGTTATTATCCATCATACGACACACAGTAACGGAAATAACATATTCTTAAACATTTGTTATATTCCGTCTTTTGAAAGCCCTATTGCTAACGAAAATATTTGAGAACAATCTTCCAACAAATACCAACTCCATGTGATTACCATGACCTCATATGCACCTGATAACACAATCCTGAGTGAGTGGAATACAAATACGTAATTTGGTTGAAATAAGTCCAGCAGTTCTCCACTTTTGCGAATATATAAACAGATAGCTAACCAGACAGACAGACAGACAGACAGACAGACAGACAGACAGACAGACAGACAGACAGACAGACAGACAGACAGACAGACAGACAGACAGACAGACAGACAGACAGACAGACACCAAAGGGGAAAGTGCTACGTCATGTGTCCTCGGTGTTCAGTTACATTGGGTAGGGTTAATTTTTAAGCCGAGCGAAATATTAAGCGTCCTCTGATTTTCTCCTGTTATCGATCTATCGAATAACTGTAGGTCTGCGAGGGTGTCCGCCACAAGCTGAAGAGAATAAAGGCAGTAGGAAGTTGTAATTTTCTCCGACATTTGAAGAGTAAGCGAGAATATGCACATAACGAAAATCATTTCACATCTAGCCTACATATTTTACATATAATCAGTAGTGTAAGAGAATATTGACTTTCTCTCCAGGATCTTCCTCATTCTCCACTTCTGGCTCGCTACAAGTACTGCCTACTACCTTTTTTGTTGTTCTTTACTTGTTTTAGTGAGGTCTACTCATCTCCAAAATGTTTCGTGACAAGCTTCTCAATACCTTGTAACTTTGTCGTTTCGAAGGGAACTTTGTTTGGAAAAAGATTGGGCTTTACGATAGCTTATCCGTTCTTCATAAAAGGCTTGAATTCTCTTGTATAACTTCTGTAATCTGCTTCGCCTTAAAAGTTGATGTTGTTTGGTTTCCTTTTTCGAATCTATCTCTTTGAAACGCTTAATTGGAAGCAAGTACTATAAAAGGACTTTTAACCATTCAAGGTCTAACCATGAAAATAGGAAAAAAGAGTGAAAAGTAAAATAATATTGCTTTGCCCAAACCAAGGCACTTACTTTCTTGAAATTTAGTATTTATGGGCCTCTCGGAAGTTGGGTTTTCAGGTAGATAAGGAGTTTGGACAACTCTGTGTCTAATGTCGAAAATTGCGAAATAATTCAAACGTGAAAAACACAATTTATCTTAACCCGATTACTGTGTGGGTATTGAAAAATACGATGGCCAGGTTTATGGACCTAAATGACGAAGGTAAGAAAAGTGAGACTTAGAAACATAACATTCTATTGATTGTTTCCACCTGGGCACTGAGTTTAAACATGAGGTGTCGTTGCCTGGTTACGTTGATCCAAACGCTATGGATGGTGGTAGGAAGTAACGGCTTCACTGCAACTATCGACCGTCTTTAGACCTGAAACACACTGATATATAAATCTAATACAGAAAAGTCTTTTTTATACTTGTCAGTTATACTTGTACTAACTCATTTGATCCATTTAAGAGTTTAATATCCAAAGTTTCATGTTTTAAAATATAAACATTCCAATAACCTATTCTACTTTCTTATTTTTTAATACACCGTTGCGAAACACAGATATTCACCGGTTAAATATATAATAGTAATACTCATAGTGCGAGCCTCTGTGGCTCAGACGGCAGCGCATCGGCCTCTCAACGCTGGATACCGTGGTTCAAATCCCGCTCACTCCATGGGAGATTTGTGCTGAAACGGGGAAGGTTTTTCTCCGGGTACTCCGGTTTTCCGTGTCATCTTTCATTCCAGCAACACTCTCCATTATCATTTCATAGCATTTAACACTCATTAATAAATCACCTTGGCAGTGGCGACCCCATTGTACTAACAGCCTATATATGTTTCATTCATTACATCACAGAAATTAAGAAACCTTTAAAACAATGAACATTATATTTTAAACAATTTAACAATTATTTCATTAACAAACATGTCCTAAAACATAGAAAATAAAAAATGAACACAGCCAAACAAGTAATTACTTAATTTGTTGCAAACAAAATCCCCTAATGAGTATCGTAACTGCTTATGGGTTAACTCAGAATATTCTAACGCCCTTTCAGATGGGTGAGTACCATTATGGAACATGCATTAATTATCCTCAGACATATATCCTGATAGTTGGTAGCATTCAACGTCAGAATGTAAAAACTCTTGCTTCATGCGGTGATGTAACAGTGATATCATTAGTCTGTCGTCTCCGCAGCATGAGAAATACAGGTAGACATTTTTATTGGAAAATAATTTTTTGGATAATCTGGGTTAATATTCTTCCTGCTGACACGACGTGTTTCGTCTTTGGAATCTGTATTTGGCTATATTTCTCACAGATGGTGTCAATATTGGTGTATGTCAAAAGCCTGAATTTGAAGTGAGAAGAGTTCAGTTATGTTGGAAGTTTTATAAGGCAGCGACTCAATAAACTTTGTATTTTAGTAGAGAATTGCCTTAGTTAAGAAACGTAGAAAACTGGAGAAATCAAAATTTCCAGTTAAAATCTGATGTAGCGGAAGGCAGGCCAAAAGTCTCCAGGAAGATTTTTTGATGGGTGACAAATGTTCTCTGTTCTACAATCCATCTGGCACTGCATGCGTTTTTATCCTAATTTGATTGATATACAAATATTTCTGTGGTTCATGTTTGTGGGTTACTGTAGTCACGTCCTAGTTCGTGAACCATGGGCAACGGCTGAGTGGCCTAGTAAGTGGTCCTGAGAGTCGGGATACCAGTTGCTATGGAATGGGAGTGGGCATCTCGGACATATTCTGAGTCGTGGCCCTCCTTGTGCTCAGGCGGCTAGGACTATACAATTCACCGGTGGTCCATAACCCGTTAGAGGAGAGATCCACACTTGGACTATGTGCAAGTAGGGCAGCATCCTGCTTCATGAATTTACCGAGCTCAGAACACTTTAAGCAAGCCGCGGACCTATGGGAGTAATGGAGTCCCACTCCGATTTGACAGGCGAGGGACTCCTTGAAAACAACTTGGCGAACAAAATGGAATTCGATGGGGAGCTAACAATATTAATGGGGCTTATGGAAGAAAGAAGGTAGAACTTGCTGAGTCAGCAAAGAGGATGCACCTGGATGTGCTAGGAGTAAGTGATATTCGGGTAAGGGGAGATAATGAGGAAGAGATAGGAGATTATAAAGTGTACTTGACGGGTGTTAGAAAGGGAAGGGCAGAGTCTGGGGTAGGGCTCTTTATCAGGAATACCATTGCACGCAACATAGTTTCTGTTAGGCACATAAATGAGCGAATGATGTGGGTAGATTTGTCAGTGGGAGGAATTAGGACAAGAATTGTGTCCGTGTATTCACCATGTGAGGGTGCAGATGAGGATGAAGTTGACAAGTTTTATGAAGCATTGAGTGACATCGTGGTCAGGGTCAATAGCAAGGATAGAATAGTGCTAATGGGCGATTGCAATGCGAGAGTTGGGAATAGAACTGAAGGATACGAAAGGGTGATTGGTAAATGTGGGGAAGATATAGAAGCTAATGGGAATGGGAAGCGTTTGCTGGACTTCTGTGCTAGTATGGGTTTAGCTGTTACGAATACATTCTTCAAGCATAAGGCTATTCACCGCTACACGTGGGAGGCTAGGGGTACCAGATCCATAATAGACTATATCTTAACAGACTTTGAATTCAGGAAATCTGTTAGGAATGTACGAGTTTTTCGTGGATTTTTCGATGATAGAGACCACTATCTGATCTGTAGTGAACTAAGTATCTCTAGGCCTAGGGTAGAGAAAGTGAAATCTGTCTGCAAACGAATAAGGGTAGAAAATCTCCAGGACGAGAAAATTAGACAGAAGTACATGAATATGGTTAGTGAGAAGTTTCGAACAGCAGACAGTAAGCAGGTTCAGGATATAGAAAGTGAATGGGTGGCATACAGGGATGCTGTAGTAGAAGCAGCAAGGGAATGCCTAGGAACAACTGTGTGTAAAGATGGGAAAAAGCGAACATCTTGGTGGAATGACGAAGTGAGAGCAGCCTGTAAACGTAAAAAGAAGGCTTATCAGAAATGGCTCCAAACAAGGGCCGAGGCAGACAGGGCTTTGTACGTAGATAAAAGAAACATAGCGAAACAAATAGTTGTTGAATCCAAAAAGAAGTCATGGGAAGATTTTGGTAATAACCTGGAAAGGCTAGGTCAAGCAGCAGGGAAACCTTTCTGGACAGTAATAAAGAATCTTAGGAAGGGAGGGAAAAAGGAAATGAACAGTGTTTTGAGTAATTCAGGTGAGCTCATAGTACTGTAGATCCCAGGGAATCACTGGAGAGGTGGAGGGAATATTTTGAACATCTTCTCAATGTAAAAGGAAATCATCATAGTGGTGTTGCAAACAGCCAAGCTCATGGGGAGGAGGAAAATGATGTTGGTGAAATTATGTTTGAGGAAGTGGAAAGGATAGTAAATAAACTCCACTGTCATAAGGCAGCAGGAATAGATGAAATTAGACCTGAAATGGTGAAGTATAGTGGGAAGGCAGGGATGAAACGGCTTCATAGAGTAGTAAAATTAGCGTGGAGTGTTGGTAAGGTACCTTTAGATTGGACACAAGCAGTAATTGCACCTATCTATAAGCAAGGGAACAGGAAGGATTGCAACAACTATCGAGGTATCTCATTGATTAGTATACCGGGCAAAGTATTCACTGGCATCTTGGAAGGAAGGATGCGATCAGTCGTTGAGAAGAAGTTGGATGAAAACCAGTGTGGTTTCAGACCACAGAGAGGCTGTCAGGATCAAATTTTCAGTATGCGCCAGGTAAATGAAAAATGCTACGAGAGGAATAGGCAGTTGTTTCATAGATCTAGAGAAAGCATATGACAGGGAACCGAGGGAAAATATGTTCACTATACAGGGGGGACTATGGAATTAAAGGTAGATTATTAAAATCAATCAAAGGCATTATGTTGACAATTGGGCTTCAGTGAGAATTGATGGTAGAATGAGTTCTTGATTCAGGGTACTTACAGGAGTTAGACAAGGCTGTAATCTTTCACCTTTGCTGTTCGTAGTTTACATGGATCATCTGCTGAAAGGTATAAAATGGCAGGGAGGGATTCAGTTAGGTGGAAATGTAGTAAGCAGCTTGGCCTATGCTGACGACTTGGTCTTAATGGCAGACTGTGCCGAAAGCCTGCAGTCTAATATCTTGGAACTTGAAAATAGGTGCAATGAGTATGGTATGAAAATAAGCCTCTCGAAGACTAAATTGATGTCAGTAGGTAAGAAATTCAACATAATTGAATGCCAGATTGGTGATACAAAGCTAGAACAGGTCGATAATTTCAGGTATTTAGGTTGTGTGTTCTCCCAGGATGGTAACATAGTAAGTGAGATTGAATCAAGGTGTAGTAAAGCTAATGCAGTGAGCTCGCAGTTGCGATCAGCAGTATTCTGTAAGAAGGAAGTCAGCTCCCAGACGAAACTATCTTTACATCGGTCTGTTTTCAGACCAACTTTGCTTTACGGAAGCGAAAGCTGGGTGGACTCAGGATATCTTATTCATAAGTTAGAAGTAACAGACATGAAAGTAGCAAGAATGATTGCCGGTACAAACAGGTGGGAACAATGGCAGGAGGGTACTCGGAATGAGGAGATAAAGGCTAATTTAGGAATGAACTCGGTGGATGAAGCTGTACGCATAAACCGGCTTCGGTGGTGGGGTCATGTGAGGCGAATGGAGGAGGATAGGTTACCTAGGAGAATAATGGACTCTGTTATGGAGGGTAAGAGAAGTAGAGGGAGACCAAGACGACGATGGTTAGACTCGGTTTCTAACGATTTGGAGATAAGAGGTATAGAACTAAATGAGGCCACAACACTAGTTGCAAATCGAGGATTGTGGCGACGTTTAGTAAATTCTCAGAGGCTTGCAGACTGAACGCTGAAAGGCATAGCAGTCTATAATGATAATGTATGTATGTATGTATGTATGTATGTATGTATGTATGTATGTATGTATGTATGTATGTATGTACAAATATTTCTTTTCACAACACGGATGTCAGAGGGACAAAAGTTAAGAATCTGAATGGATCGAATATTAAATTACAATAGAATAGATGTATTTTTTCACGTAACATTAAGGCCATTAGTGCCTCACTTCCATCTAACCAGAGTGTACAATATTTACTTGTGCAGTATTAAAATAGAGTGAAAATTAAATGTTTTACAGCTACTAAACAATACAAATAATAATAATAATAATAATAATAATAATAATAATAATAATAATAATAATAATAATAATATTAATATGAATAACAAATTACGATGAGGATTATTTACACAGTTATAACATGACTACAGTATTCACAGAATGTATTTATATTATACTTAACCCTTCTGAGCAGGAGCATTTACAAATCTAGGCTTCATTGGATGCGGGAGGAACTTTCACTGGGCATTTAGCATACTTGTGCTCCAAACTGTTTTATGATACCGTATCTCTGTTAATTTCGTTCGGATCCATGGCTAAATGGTTAGCGCGCTGGCCTTTGGTCACAGGGGTCCCGCGTTCGATTCCCGGCAGGGTCGGGAATTTTAACCATCATTGGTTAAATTCCCTGGCACGGGGGCTGGGTGTATGTGTTGTCTTCATCATCATTTCATCCTCATCACGACGCGCAGGTCGCCTACGGGTCGCCCGTCCTGGGATCTCCCGGCAATAAAAGCCATACACCATTTCATTTCTGTTAATTTCCAACCAGTTTTGATTATTTTTGAAATAGCTTTTGGGTCCACCGTATATAGTAAGTTTAATCTCGTGTCGTTGAAGTGAGGTAATTTGCATATGGATTCTAATTTGTCTAAATATATTAATCAAATAAGGGGCGTGACAATGGTACAATGGCCTAAAGTTTCGTTTCTGTACTACGCCCATCAACATGAATAAAGCTAAGGTAACATACATCTCATTCTTCATTGACTGGAGTGAATTCCCTTACTCTAGATCGAAATGGAAATGACATTCCTCGGGACTATATGTATCGCTAATGAGTGTAGTGATTTGTCTCCTTTGCACTCAGCTGAACGAGTTCAAGTGTAAAATTAAAAAGTTTGAAAGACTTTACTGTTTGCACAACATTTAGAGCTAAACCTTGGGGTGAAAAACCGTACAATATTTTTATTTCTGATGTATTTATCTATGTCATCCCAGTAAAACCTACATGAACACATTTAGTACGAATAGTGTCGGGAACAACAGTCACTTCTGTATCATTTCAGCCTCTTCTCGATCTAATTCGGCATTACCAACATCACCGTCATCAGAATCATCACTAAAATTATAGCTGCTATCCTCATAATCAATAAAATCCATTTGATATGCCTGGTATAGCATCACTGTAAAAAGTGTCCTTGTTTACGGACGCCATTGCGAGAAAAGTACACGAGCCATTAGTCGATGAATTTTACATATCGATAACATGGCAAAAAAATCGTTCAAACGGATCGATAGATACATGAAACGAAAGAAAGAAGCTTTATCTAGATGAGCATGAAGAGAACACGGATATAGTTGGAAGGAAACTCACGAGACTGAACGACGATGCAGATGCGGCGCAATGCGTGTCAGACACGTCACTCCACGCTGTCGGCTCAATAAAACCAGTTTGTTTATAAACTGTGCAGTGCTTGGCTTGAAAAGGAGAGAGCTAATGCACAATATTACTTAGTAGATGTGGGTGACATCATAGGCTGGTGAGCCCCAGGTAGTGTACTCCACTGTCGCGATGAAGAAAAAACGAATTAGTTTGTACACCGTGTGGTGCGATGAGGCAATATCGATTAGAGTTTATCAGTTTTGAACTGGATAAGGAGAGTTGGTGAAACTGTCAATGTAATTAAGGAGCATAGCGCAAAGAGAATATTCGATGAATAAGGGGTAAAGCATAGAGACTTCGGCGTTGTTTGTGTTTTAGCCCACCAACTTCATTATATAGATTTTCAACATCAATACTGTTTCTGAGGCTGTAAATTCTGCAGATATTTCGTTGGAGAGTAAGTTCACTGTGCAAGTACAGTACTTAATAATGTTTCCTAATTACAGCCAAGTAATGACATACATTTTGTCTATATCGTCATTTGTAATCCCTCATTACATCACATCACTGCTTCCCTAATCGAAAACATAGAGCTAATTTCCTTTGATGGTGCTGCTACACGACGAGGCGGAACAAGAACAGTGAGTAGTTGGAGGCTGGAGGAGAAACCTAATTTCATCTTCAATAAAAATATCTCTACCGTACACAGGCTGGAGCTTTCATTCTCTCCTTTGTGCGCGTGTCGCGGTGAAGTTACCCACAACTTCAAAATTCTCGTGGCGTAGATAATTCACACGCAAGGCTTAATACACTGCTAAATGTTGGAAATACCTTGGAATTCAAATTCTAAAACAGGAAAAATAGCCAACAACCACAAGAATTGAAATCTCGGTTCACCTACAAATATCGTCAACGCAGTGTTAAACTAAAGAATGTGGAATATACGTTTCATATTTTTTCCCACTCCAGAAAGCTGCGGAAAAGACTGCTAAGACAATTGGCAGAAGTGAAAGGACTGTGCGTAATATTTCTAGGAGTTAGATAAAGCCGTAGGTAAAAGTTATATTCTTCGGGAAAAAGTCGAATTCTATGAAAGAGTTGTGCGCCGAACTTTTCAGGAACTTTACGACGTTTATAAAGAAATCCCCACTTTACTTAAACTTATTAACGTTGTCTAAAGAAAAAAAAGAGGACCGTTACACAAGGGAAGGGAAATACCTACTCTGGAGACTCTCAAGAAGTACGCGGTTTAAGTTTTAAAGGTGTACAGATGTGAGACATTACGTATTGCACGACCGGTGGTGATTGTTGGTGAATATTGTTTTAAGAGGAAGTACAACTGGGCAACCATCTGCTTCTTCTTCCTTCTTCTTCTTCTTCTTGTTTTTTGATCGCATAAGATCACTTCAGTCAGTCCATCGTTCAGGTATCCTTGAAGGGATTGTTCGGGCTTTGCGGTCCTCCCAGTACTTCTTCACACGCTCCGATCTTCGTGCCCTTTCCTCGGTTCAAAATGTGCGGGTTGTGGGTTTGTTTCGCATAAGGATAAAGCGGAGGATTGTATTCTTGAGTTTTGTATTCAATTTTACCTTATTTGTGGTCTCTTCTGTTATAAGGCATTTATTAGGTCCTTGCCTAGATAAAGCCGACAGCCGCTTTTCTCTTAATTCCCTTCTAGATGGTATTTCATGGAGTCGTATCTTTTATGGCTGCGAACCACCTTGCCGAGATCGGCAAAATGGTGCATAACAGTTAAATATTTCGGGGAAAGAATCTGAAGCTTCAGTTCTACAAAAGATATACCTTGCACAAACGTAAAGAAACAAGTACCTACACCTTAAAATCACTTTTGAAATATCTATAAGCGTAGCATGATTAATTCATTTCACAGTTCTATACAAAATATCTCTTGTACGAACGGAAGTGACCAGACACGTTTACTCATTGTACGAAATAACTCAGGTTTTCACACACATTCATGCACCAATAACACAGTGCTACACCCACACTGACAGCAAAGATTGTGCGTCTATTGCTACATTCTTACGGCGACTTGGATAAACATTGGTAGTTGCGCCTTTCTGTGTTAAAATAGTGGCATCGAGCAGGCAGTATAAGAGGATCAAGACGGCGGTGAAATGAAATGTCTAATGGCTTTTAGTGCCGGGATATCCCAGGACGGGTTCGTAGGCAACCTGCGCGTCGTGATGATGAAATGATGATGAAGACAACACATACACCCAGCTCCCGTGCTGTAGGAATCAACCAATTAAGGTTAAAATTCCCGACCCGATCGGGAATCGAACCCGGGGCCCTCTGAACCGAAGGCCAGTACGCTGACCGTTCAGCCAACGAGTCGGACAAGACGGCGGTGAACGGGTCATTCATACAAACTGCAAAAATAGATCGGTATTCTCTAAAGTCTTAATATGGCTTAGAAAGGTCTTATTATTATTATTACTATTATTATTATTATTATTATTATTATTATTATTATTATTATTATTATTATTATTAGGGTCAATGAACACCACGTTAAATAAATGTTACACATTTTTGGGAGCCTTTTTTTGCAGCCCAGAATCGCTGACATGTAACTAGAACTGAACTCGATTAGAGATGTCCTCCCGCCTTAGTCCAGCTTTATTGAAGTCCTTCCTCACCTACTGCAACCACTTGTTGGAAATGTTAGGTCTACTGTCAAGTATCTGAAAGATTTGTTTTGTCAATCGCTTTCCATCCGCTCTGAAGATGTGTGCAGTCTTCTTTTCCTAATCGTCTCCATCAGTCGCTCATTTTCCCGATACAGTTCTTCATGTCTCGGTCTCGATGGCGGAAGAGGAAATTAAATTTACTGAACAGCGGAGAGCGCGGAAGTATCGGCTCACTGCCGTACTTCTAACAATAGATAAAGTAATCTCTTCTCCCGTTCACTGTTTGAAGTAACACTGCAATGTCTCTTTTGGAAAGAAAGGCCTTATTAATTAAACAAAACGATACATTTCTGATGCACAGACAAAAAGTAAATTGCATGTACCCTCTGTAATAAGAAAACGATGCACCGGGAAGACGTTGTCCGATTGTAAAGAAATTACGTATACAAAGACATTCGGACCGAACATGCAAATGATTAAAGTTTCTTGACCAATGAATGAATAGCGGAATTTCCCGCGCATCCGAGCTGCGCATGCACCAGGTGTATATAAGGTGCGATTCTGAATAGCTGTTGCATTCGACTGCGCTATCTTAACGTCGGCTGTATGAATGCCACGCCGAAGGATTCTTGCTCATTACGAGCAGATGTCAGAGTTTGAAAGAGGTCGTGCGATTGGATTGACAGAAGCTGGTTGGTCGAATCGACCTGTCGCTGGACATTTGGGTCGAAGTGATGCGGCGATCAGACGATGCTGGCAAACGTGGGTCAGCAACGGCAGGCATCAGAGTCAGGATGGCAGTGGTCGACCGAGGGCCACAACAGCACGGGCAGACAGAGCGATTGTCAGAACAGCTGTCACAGTACCGGAGTCATCGTTATCAACGATCCAGCCTGTGACCCGCACACATGTGTCCACCATGACCATCAACAGACGCCTGAGCGAGAGAAATTTGCGCTCGGGCCGCCCGTTACGCCGTCAAGCCAGATTACAATGGTGCCACCCTCGAGCAACGTGGAACTGCGATGATTGGGGACTATAGTCTTTAGTGACGAGTCCCGTTTCCAACGGTGCCCTGACGACAACCGCAGACATGTTTGGAGACGTCCAGGCCAGCGTGGGGATCCTGCCTTGACTATCGCACGCCATACAGACCCACAACAGGGGGTGATGGTCTGGGGTGCCATCTCCTTTGATAGCCGGACCCCTCTGGTAGTCATTCCTGGCACATTGACAGCACAGCGGTAGGTTGATGACATTCTACGGCCGGTTGTTTTTACCGTTCTTTCAGCGACATCCAGGCCTTACTTTCCAGCAGGATAATGCCCGGACGCACACGGCACGTGTTACTATGAATTGTCTTCAAGCTTGCCCTAGCCTTCTTTGGCCAGTTTGGTCCCCGGATCTCTCTCCCATAGAGCACATTTTGGACGTCATGAGAAGGCGATTGCGAACATTCCGGAATGTCGCCGATTTATCCCAACAGTTGTAGACCATTTGGCACAAAATTCCGCAGGACACCATCCGGGAACTTTATCAGTCTATGCCACGTCGAGTGACAGCTTGCGTCCAGGCCAGGGGTGGACCAACACCTTATTGACGTCCTCACTTTGTATCGCTCTAACTCTGCAATAAATCATTCGATTGTTCTGCACCTTTGATCGTTTGTTTTTCTATGTCCGCTCCTTACATCCACCGATGTGTATCGCCATCGGACAATTCCTTCCTGGTGCGTCGTTCTTTTTTGTTATACAGTGTATAAACATAAACTGGCGTACAATATTCAAAGGCCCTAAAACTAAGCGTAAGTGATAGTAAGCCTGTACTGACTCTTATTACCGGTGTTGCGCGCTGTCTGTTCTGATACAGCTCATTTCCGCTAGATGGCATGAAGACTTATGTTGAGTAGTCAGCTCGGAGGTTGATAGCAGCCTGAACAGATTCACCATCACATGTCGTAAGTCCGCTACGTGCCACTGAAGAAGCGTACTAGGTAGTGATGGTGATTTTTCCTTTAAGAGGAAGTAGACCCAGGCAACCATCCTATATTAACACCAACCGTAGGGAAAATAGAGGTATAGGATAAAGAAGACAAGGGCCACAAAGGGCGTGACAATGAAAGGCTCTCTATGGGTCGAATGCTCTAATACCTTCGGGGTCGGAAAGAACAAGAGTTGACCAAGGGAGGTCGGATAGGATAGATGAAAGTGAGGAGCATGGCACACGTAAGTGGAAGCAATGCCAAGACTCAGCTAAGCACCCCGTGCTCATCAACCCACACTATCAAGTTAAGAGACGCTGGGGCCCTGTTTAGTGGCTTCTTCCGACAGGCAGGGGATACCGTGTGTGTTATGTTACCACCACCATCCACAAGGGGAAGGTGTACTGAGGAAATGAGTAGCTAAGCAGATTTCCGTTGCTTTCCTCAACGAACCAGAAGGTGCTCTTACATATCAGTCTGCCAGTCCCACCCTATAAACAACACTTTCACCCTGATCATCACAGGGTCTGGCTGCATAAGGAATTGTATCACTCACACTTCAGTCAGGGGCTGCCTGGCCAAGGCAGTAAAGGCGTGCTCGGTCCGCCCGGAAGGACGTGGGTTCGAATTTCCATCAGGAAGTCGTAAAATTTAAAAAACGATATTTCCACTTCCGGAGGTGCACATGGCACTGAGGTTCATTCAGCCTACACTAAGAATGAGTACCAGGTTAATTTCTGGGGCCAACCATTCTACGTCATCAAGTGCCGAGGTTACGGATAGTGGAAGCCTTTACCTTCCACTCCTCCAAGGGCCTTCATGGCCTGTACGGAGATGACTTTGCTTTACTTTGCTTTTTATACTTCAGTCACTTTCACTACGTCAAAGTCCCCCTGTGGGTGGGGGCGGTAGAATAACACCCACGGTATTCCCTGCCTGTCGTAGGAGGCGACTAAAAGGGACCCCAGGGGCTCTGAACTTTGGAGCGTGGGTTGGCAACCACGGGGGCTTTAGCTGAGTCCTGGCGTTGCTTCCACTTACTTGTGCCAGACTCCTCGCTTTCATCTATCCAATCCGACCTCTCTTGGTCAACTCTTGTTCTTTTCCGACCCAGACGGTATTACTTATGGAGGCCTAGGGAGTCTTTCATTTTCACGCCCTTCGTGGCTCTTGTCTTCCTTTGGCCGATACCTTCATTTTTCGAAGTGTCGGGCCCCTTCCATATTTCTCTCTGATTAGTGTTATATAGAGGATGGTTGCCTAGTTGTACTTTCTCTTAAAACAATAATCACCACCACCACCACCACCACCACCACCACCACCACCACCACCACCACCACCACCACCACCACCACTACGTCAAAGCCAAGAGTGAGAGTGAGACAGAGAAATGAAAGTAATGAGCTTGATGTAGCTGATAACAGGGCACAGTGTGCACACTGCATCCCACCAGATAATACATTATCTCAAACTGTAAATAAGACTACTCTCACCGACGGGTATGAATAAACATTGTTGACGGCACAGATAGTGAGTAATATGTGACTTCAAGTGCTGATGAACATAATACATGATATATTTAGGAGAAAATCTTTATGTTGTTTGAAAACAAATCGAATGTGTAACATCTTGACAGTTCAAGCGGGATGAACTCTATTCTAATGCGTTTACATCATCATCATCATCATCATCATCTGTTTACCCTCCACGTTCGGCTTTTCCCTCGGACTCAGCGAGGGATCCCACCTCTACCGCCTCAAGGGCAATGTCCTGGAGCTTTAGACTCTTGGTCGGGGGATACAACTGGGGAGAATGACCAGTACCTCGCCCAGGCGGCCTCACCTGCTATGCTGAACAGGGGCCTTGTGGAGGGATGGGAAGATTGGAAGGGATAAACAAGGAAGAGGGAAGGAAGCGGCCGTGGCCTTAAGTTAGGTACCATCCCGGCATTCGCCTGGAGGAGAAGTGGGAAACCACGGAAAACCACTTCGAGGATGGCTGAGGTGGGAATCGAACCCACCTCTACTCAGTTGACCTCCCGAGGCTGAGTGGACCCCGTTCCAGCCCTCGTACCACTTTTCAAATTTTCGTGGCAGAGCCGGGAATCGAACCCGGATCTCCGGGGGTGGCAGCTAATCACGCTAACCACTACACCACAGAGGCTAATGCGTTTACAACCCACTGGAAAGAGAACTGGTATCTGTGTAAATTTACCTCTTCAACACAGTCATGTATTGTAGTGAAGCTTAAATTCACTGCCAGTCATAAAAGCGGAATACTATACTCAGATTAAAACTTTCTCCAGTCTTATTATCAAGGTGGTAAAAATACGAATAAAAACCAAACTCTATATGTAATAACGGACAGAAAATGTAATAATTGGTCGTTTGCGAGAGGAATCACACAGCAATGTTATGAGTTCAAAGACCTTATAGCCCAGACACTTGATAACATTCAAGAATATCTGAAGGGTTTTAAAACTTTTTACGAGGGTGTATGGCCATTAACGAACGACAGAACCGCAGAAAGTTTCAAACAGAGGTTAACAACTTAGAGGGGAGATTGTTATAGTTACTTTGAACTCTCGTTGGCTCTGTTCCTTTGAACACGACAGCACGAAACAAAGCTGGTTTCTGCAACAGTTCACTTCTTAAGACGGGAAACGTATTTCCTTTATTACTAGGATTTGGTAAGCGTCCGTGGCTCAGGCGGCAGCGCACCGGCCTCTTACCACTGGGTTCCGTGGTTCAAATCCCGGTCACTCCATGTGAGATTTGTGCTGGACAAAGCAGCGGCAGAACAGGTTTTTCTCTGGGTATTCCGAATTTTCCTGTCATATTCCATTCCAGCAACACACTCCAATATCATTTCATTTCACCTTTCAGTCACTAATCATTGCCCCAGAGGAATGCGACAGGCTTCGGCAGCCGGCACAATTTCTACCCTCGCCGCAAGATGGGGGCTTCATTCATTCCATTCCTGACGCGGTCCAATGACTGGAAACAGGCTGTAGATTTTCACTGGGATTTGGTCCTACAACTGGTATTTTTCTTGAACGATCGATTTAGAGTCCTTGTATTCACGGTTTCTAGATCGAACAGAGGTGCGTTTCATTGATCTCTCTCTCTTTCCTTCCTGAGAGTTGCGATACTCCACAATACTCTTCGTGAAAGACCTCTTTTTCATTTTCGTCGCAAGCATTTATTGGGCGGACTCTTCTCGGCTTGAGTTTCTTGTAAAGTAGACATATTAGTTACGTCTACGAAATTCGTACCATTCGTATCCAGTAAAATATTTCGAATTCCGCAAGTTTTACTGTGAGTTGTGTTGAGAGAGTTTTCAGCTCCGTACAGGAAGATGGTGAAGTTGAATGCAGGCGGTGGTCTTTCCAGCGGAAAGAAACTTGAGACATTGCCTTTTTTGTCATTGTAATTGAAATTTCTTCGGTGGTGCAGTTTTCATTGTTGGTGACAGTTCAACCATGTTGATTATCTCCACTGATACTTCTTTCAACATGTTGGCTGCTTCTAGGTACAGTTTTGCCAGAAAATTTAGGCACACTGCCATTTTACGAAGCTTATTTTTTAAGTACACCGCTATCTCGATCCTCTTACACTGCCTGTTTTATTCCACTAGTTTAACACTGGAAGGCGCGAATACCAATATTTCTTCAAGTCGCTGTAAGAGTGCGTTTAGTGGGGGTGTAGCATTGTGTTAATGACGAGTGTGAAAAGCTTAGTTTACCGGGCGAGTTGGCCATGCGGTTAAGAGCGCACAGCTGTGGCTTGCATCCGGGGGATAGTAGGTTCAAATTCCACTGGCAGCAGCCCTGAAGATGTTTCTCCGTGGTTTCCCATTTTCACACAGGCAAATGCTGGGGCTGTACCTTAATTAAGGCCACGGCCGCTTCCTTCCCATTCCTAGGCCTTCCCTATCCCATCGTCGCCATAAGACCTATCTGTGTCGGTGCGACGTAAAACAAATAGCGAAAAAAAAAAGTTTAGTTATTTCGTATAATGAGTAATCTTGCCTGTTCACTTCCGTTTGTACAAGTGATATCTTGTATAGAACTGTAAAATGAATTAATGATGTTATGCTTATAGATAATTTTAAAGTTATTTTAAAGTGCACTTCAGTCCCCCCCTCCCCCTCCGAAATATTCAACTGTTGTGTACCATTTTGCAATTCTCATCAAGGTGGATCTCAGCCGAAAGAGATACGATTGCATGAAATGCCGTCTAGAAAAGAGAAACGTGCCTGTCGGCTATATCTAGGCAAGGTCCTAATAAAGGAAGTAGTTGAATAGCCTCAGATTATTCTCGCATCTGTAGTCTTTAAAGCTTATTTGAGACGGTGATTAAGGCTGTGCAGAATAGAGGATTCCTTGTGATAAGAAATGTGACGGAAAATTACAAAACAAACGTTTTCATGTTTAGACATTTTGGACAACCTTAAATATCCAATCAATCTAGAAACAAAATTTCAAGTCCTGATTTGCGAGTACTTGGTTCTTGTTGTTGAAGAGAGGAATTGCGTCAGCAAGATCTCACTGCCTACAGCTCCAACACTATTAAATGGAACTGATTATTGCTCTGATGAAGCATCTGCAGGAGTTTGTTGAATCTGCTGTGCCCTACTGTCGGAAATCCTTCAAACTTATGAACGTATACAAGGACTTGCTACTTCTTTCATTTCAGAATATGTTCTGTTACAGTGTGAGGTCAAAGAATATCAGCAAACTGTTGGTGATATTACCCTAACTAAGTTCGTAAGACCTCTTTAACTAATATTGTGTTTGCAAGAACACAAGTTCATATTACAAATATACTTTGGTACTATGGTACATATAACTCTCAACATTATTAACGTGTTCCGGGGGCTGTTCCACGCACGAACTTGACAAATTTTCATTTCCACTTTGCACTTCAGATTTTCTTCCACCATCACTTTTCAGATTTAGCTTGCAAAGTGAAAAGTTAGGAATCTTTTCACTTTTCAAGCCTGTTATGTTCCTCCATTGGTACAGAAATGTAAAGTGTAAAGAAATGAAGCGAAAAGTTTTCATAAATCTTTCAAAGAGATCCCTTTCTATCTGTTAATTAACAAGTATGTACACTAGCTTCTCGGCCTAGAATTTGGTTTAGTGATATAAACACGTTACGACGTGGTAGGTATATTGGATGGTTCTGCGGCCTCCGCTGGCTCCCAGGGGCCCGCTCCTCCGCCTCCGCACGGGAGGCCTTCCCAGGGCCTCGTTCCTCCACCCGCAGGAAATTTGAATTTGTAAACAAAGCCACGTGCTTTTTGACAGCTATCATCGACAACAACGCATCGCTAACCTCAGTGCTGCCAACTTAACCTTACTAGCGCGAGATTTGAATCGCTTAACAAATACACGTGCTTTTTTTTGACAGCTGTCATCCGCCATCTTTAATCAACAGAGCACCGTGCTGCTCTCTTTAGGTGCATACCTTTGAAATGAGGTGGCGGATAATTTGAAAAATTCTTTTTGACAAGCATCCATCTTTAATCTACAGAGCATCGTGCTGCCCTCTTTAGCTACTTATCCTTGAAATGTGGTGGCGGAAAATTCAACGTGCTCTTGTTTGGAAACAAATCCACGTGCTTTTTTGACAGCTGTCATCCGCCATCTTTAATCAACATAGGATCGTGCTGCTCTCTTTAGCTACTTACCTTTGAGGCGGTAATTTAAAAAATTTCTATTTGACAAGCTGCCATCTTTAATCAACAGAGGACCGTTCTGCTATCTTTATCGTAGTAGTGGGTAGTTTCTACGTAACAGCTGTCATCCGCCATCTTGCATCGCTAACCTTAGTGCTGCCCTCTTTAGCTACTTACCTTTGAGGCGGACAATTTGAAACATTCTATTTGACAAGCTGCCATATTGAATCAACAAAGCATCGTGCTGCAATCTTTAGGTACATACATTTAACATGTGGTGGCGGATAATTTGAAAAATTCTGTCAGCTGTTATCCGCCATCTTGCATCGCTTACCTCAGTGCTGCTATCTTTACGGTACTAAACCTTATCGTTGTGGTGGTGGGAAATTTAAAATCTACATGCTTTTTTTAACAGCAGCCATATTTAATCATGAGAGCACCGTGCTGCTATCTTACGGGTAATTCCGTCCGCCGTCATCCGCGATCTTTAATCGACAAAGCACCGTGTTGCACTCTTTAGGTGCATACCTTTGAAATGAGGTGACGGATAATTTGAAAAAAAATTCCGTTAGCTATCATCATTAAACATTAGTGCATTCGCGAACCTCACCTCTCATCTGCTATCTTGAAGGAGACTATACGATAGCTCCTCCTCCTCCCCTACCTCCTCCGCCTCCTCCTCCTCTGTCAAGGCATAGCTTTATCGAATATATATCGCGAAGGCAAGAGTTTGCAGCGATAACATTATTGTGCATGTTTAGACTTGTGAAACATAACAAGACTAAAATCGATGTTGTTATCTTCAACATGTGATTAGAACATTGATTGATGTGTTCAGATCACTAAATAAGTGATCCACATAATATAGTGAAGGAATTTCTAATGAGGGGTGAATTTCCATCTGTGTTTGGATGTGTTGACGGTACCCTCGTTAATATTGATGCTTGTCATCATTTGAGAGGTTATTTTTAAAATTGCCAAAAAGGATGTCCCGTTTCTCCTTGACAACATCTAGCACAGCCAGCTTCTTGTAATCATCTTTCTTTCTCATGATTAAAACTTTTTTTTCTATTTCCTTTACGTTGCACCGACACAGATATGTCTTACGGCGACGATGGGATAGGAAAAGCCTAGGAATTCGAAGGAAGCGGCCGTGGCCTTAATTAAGGTACAGCCCCAGCATTTGCCTGGTGTGAAAATGGAAAACCATCTTCAGGGTTGCCGACAATGGGGCTCGAACCCACTATATCCCGATTACTGGATACTGGCCGCACTTAAGAGACTGCAGCTATCGAGCTCGGTGATTAAAACTTTAAAACTACCTGTACCACAATTATATTGTCAAATTTGCCGCGAAAAATAAAGCATTAACATCATGGAGTACTATACAGTTTGCCCATGGAATAAACTTGATCGGATCACTCATTCGCACTTCGCGAAGAAATGGAAAAGTAAAACGTAGATCATGCTGGAACAGAAGAATTGAAGAATGAATAGTGCTAAGTTCGTCCTTGGAACAGGCCCCTGGTCTTTATTTTTGTCGACGTGCTATTGCAGGTGACCCAAGGTAGGTAGAGTAAAAGAGGTAGGGATCACGCGCAGGTCTCCCGCCACGCTTGGCCTTCGATGACGTCAAGGTGAACCCTCAGCGCCTTGTCCTCTATATGTGGTAGGCTAATACACAGCTGTAAGCTATTCTGTTTTAGCCACGAGTTAGAGATAAGAGAACTTCATTGATATTTTAACATCACCTCACAAAAGGCATTCCACTTCACTATTACAGTAGAGTAATAATAGGAGATCAAATACAGCGTGAATCGAACAGCATTTCTGAAGTATTTCGATCTGTATAAAAGGTTGGAACAATGCTAAAGACTGTGATCGCAGTGGAATGGCCATTCCATAAGTTCATGTTCTCAACACCTAAGGGGCTCTAATTGTTACAGACTCGAACATTAAAGCTTGATGACCGCAAGAAATATGTCCGTTGTTACAAGCTGTATTGGGAAACTATATACACTGTCAACAACACAAACAGCAAATGTTAGGAAACTCCACGACACAAACAGTACAGTAAATGTTCTCCTCCAAGTGCCAGGAACTGACAAATTCCGCGTTAACATTAGATAGGCCATATTAATTCTTAGCACTGGCTTCATATACAACATAATAAATTGCCTTTCGTAAAAAAAATAACAGGCATGTTATACACAAAGAATAATGCTCACATTAAAAAAAAAGGATATCACCGATCTCGATAGCTGCAGTCGCTTAAGTGCGGCCTGTATCCAATATTCGGAAGATAGAGGGTTCGAATCCCACTGTCGGCAGCCCTGAAGATGGTATTCCGTGGTTCCCCATTGTCACACCAGGCAAATGCTGGGGCTATACCTTAATTAAGGGCACGGCAACTTCCTTCCCAGTCCTAGCCATTTCCTGTCCCATCGTCGCCATAAGACCTATCTGTGTCGGTGCGACGTAAAGCATTTTTTCTCTTTATTTTGTTGAGAAACATTTAAATGGCACGAAATATATATATATATATATATATATATATTTGCTAGTTGCTTTACGTCGCACCGACACAGATAGGTCTTATGGCGACGATGGGACAGGAAAGGGCTAGGAGTTGGAAGGAAGCGGCCGTGGCCTTAATTAAGGTACAGCCCCAGCATTTGCCTGGTGTGAAAATGGGAAACCACGGAAAACCATTTTCAGGGCTGCCGACAGTGGGGTTCGAACCTACTATCTCCCGAATACTGGATACTGGCCGCACTTAAGCGACTTCAGCTATCGAGCTCGGTGGCACGAAATAAAAAATACAACAGTTTATCATATACAGTTTGTGTGGCTGTAAACCAATTCACAGGGGAATTACTACCATAAAAATGTCATGGCCACATATGTGCCAATCTCCCTGAAGAGGTGTGGGTGGAGCGTAGAGGTGATGTCTCAAGATCGATATGGTGGCTTCAATTGTACAGTGTGTGTGCTCCACATCACAATGGTCTCAATCGGCACACCGAAGCGTCGTAAGTAGGTGACCAGTAGTTTAGGAATGGCGCCCTTTGCACCCAGCATGAGCCCTGTGACCTCGGTGTCTTCAAGGTTGTACTTCTATAGGGAATGGTTGGTGAAAAATATCCTCCTTTCCTTTCGTCGACTTCAGCGGGCTGTTGTGAATGCGATTCAAATCTGACTGTCGTATCGAGAATGAAACCCGTTTTGCATCTGGGTTTGAAGGCGATCATGTTGATTCGTCCTGTTCCACCATCTAACCGATCCCCTAGAAGGTCATAATTTGCAAAACGCTGACATTAGAATCGAATCATAAATACTATTTCAATATCCTAGTTCAAGAATCCACATGTTTATTATTTTTATTAGCAAATACATCGTAATTAGGAAATATCCCGGCGGCAACGATCACTTACGGTACTGTGATAATAAAGTAAGATTGAAACATAATTACCCAACAAAAACAACAATTACTACTGCAACAAGAGTTCAACAAGCAATTCCATGGAAAGAAAACATTACAAGAAATAAGTTACTACTAGTTTAACATTCTAAATTCTTCATCTGCATTCACGTTGCTTAAGTATTTCAAAATTTTACCCTATGAATTACAGTCCATTGAGCGATTGAATTACTAACTGTTATGTTAGCATTGTAAATACTGCACGGGATGCAAGTGTAATGGACTAGTATAACGTGGAAACAATTCTCTAAATACATGCGTAAAATGTGAAAATATCGATCTGGATTAGCAGGTATTATTATTATTATTATTATTATTATTATTATTATTATTATTATTATTATTATTATTATTATTATTATTTTAAGTAGTTATGTGCGGACTTTATTTGGTATAAATCGTGATCGTATCATTTATTAATTGTGTAACAAAACTTGTGAGGTTATGTCACGATACATCTGCTGTATGTACATTAATACGAGTTTATTTAATTAAAGAACATGTAGTTAATAGCAAATAATTAATTATTACTGTAAATAAGATGTATAAATCCAATGTAATTTTGTGCAACATAAGGTAGCAATCCAGAACAACGCATCTTTGTCACTACAGCTTTATAGAACATTCTATTCATCTGCACATAGGTTGTTGGAGACTCGGTAAAATACGAGAAAACACATGTTGCGTCATGCTTTTCTAGAAGCCTGGCCAGGCAAGGTATATAAAGATACAGTCTTGGGAGTTGACGTTGAGTTGTTAGCAAAACTTGTTAGTGAAAGTCGTTAGTCGAGTGTGTGAACTCATGTTGTGATTTTGTTGTGTTGGTAATTGGTTGATATGCCAATGTGGCAGTCAAGTGTTTGTCAAGATGGCGGTTCGTAATATGTGTGTATAATGTGTACACCATCTCGTGTGTGCGTCTTTGTGAACACGACACACGTTCATATAGAAATTCACAGCGACCTTAAATAATACAGATGCCTCAATACTACAATTTACAGCGGGCTGAGCTTTGCATTAAAATACGACATTGTGACATATAAATTTCCACACAATTTACAAAATTCTGGTGTCTATTAATGAAGCATCTTACATTTTGGGGAAAATGTATTCCAATAATCAATTTCGTAGTTTGTAAAGTCAAAATATGTAGACTGGCACACGGAACTAAATTTTTATATCAATACAAAACAAGCTTTATAGGAATTAGGAAGATCGTTCTTTTATTGTAAAATTTGTTCTTCGTCTCATGTCGCCTTTCTGCATATTTCGATCTAACTTCCATGTTGTGCAAACACGAGATCAGGACACCTTTTCCTGGAGACCAGAGCTGTTCTAATCATTAAACACGATTGTACAAGATGCGTGCACAACGACAAACATAATACTCGGAATTCTTTACTAAAGTAACGCTCCGATATTATTTGGCGCAGTTACGTTTAACTTCAGCAATTACATTTCCTTCACTGTGGTTCCCCAGCGAATAACTGCATCACGTCCGTAATAAAGGTATTAGAGCAGTAAGCTCTCACATGCAATGAAGTTAGCCAAGACTTTTGGGAGTTGGGACCGGCATCAATATCAGTTAGCAGATCCTAAATGAGAATGAAGTCCAGAAAGTCTCGGCAGGTTGGCAGGGAATCAATATCACGTGAAATGTAACAGGAATGGAATCGGAAAGGGCTAAAACAAGATTAAGGTTACGAATAGAAATATAAATGTAGTTCTTCCTTGTTGCTTTTACAATAGCGTAGTTATTTTGAAACCATAATAAGTAACAATTACATATACAATTAGGAAACACAAATTATTATTATTATTATTATTATTATTATTATTATTATTATTATTATTATTGGTTATTATTAGTATTCCAGTGCAGAGTATTGTTATCGTGTATGGTTTAAAAGGCCGTTTACCCGATATGCTGAATCACAGCCGAACAACAGCACGCCAATCTATTGGCTCCCGCTGCTCACGGGACTAATGCCACTTGATCTGCGCAGAACGAACGCCCTCTTAATAGAATACGGCAAAATCTGCAAAAAAAAAAAAAAAAAATTAATAAAACATAATTTAAAAAAACCAACTACCGGTATAAGATGACATCCCTGCACTCTAGTTTCAAAGACTGAAATCACGCCATCCACCTTTACGTGATCCTGCTGACATGCCTCGTAACGCTGTGAAAGTTTGGAAAGACAGCTGAGAATCTTCAGCACACTTGTCCCTTTACAACATGTTTACTGGTGCGCAAATTGCTAGTGAACTTCATCTACCGTACAGAGTTGGGACATGTAGGGACTCACTCTACAAGTGGAACTGCTTACCATCATTGGAAGGTGCCCCATCGCTCACATCGTCGACAGCAACGTGTCTTCTCGGCTGATTTCTTGGTTCCATCAGAGGCAGTGTTAGAGTGGATGGAGGGACTGGACATCCTGATATGAAACTGTTTTCTGTTTTCTAATATATATAGTCTATAATTGTAGATAATTATGTACATTTTATGCCATACGCTAAATAAATAATAATTAGTTGTTTCAGTTTGTATTTGTCATGTCGTAATATTTGACCGAAATATGATGCCTTCCTGCAGTTTACAGGCGTTCGGATTCGTACGATTTCCTAAGACCACAGAGTACCTCCTGGTAGATGACACGATCTACTCATGCAATACTTTTAAGATTTCACCCGTTACGGTACACCGCGGCACTGTGTTACCCGGATAATTTTTTGTTCCCAACCCGTACAGTGTCCTACCTCCGTACTTTTCTTTGACATTAGCACTCCTCCAGCTTATTCACTAACTCCACGGCCGACTGGATCCCTCGCTGCGCTCCAGCTAGCTAGAGCGACGCATGAAGTCGGCCGTGCTAACTCTAACGAGTTATGACTAGAGGCGGCAAACTATCGATAGTAATCGCCATCGATATTTTCCGATATCATGAGCTCTACTGTCGATAGTAATCGATAGTTTTCAAAAAGTGGAACGAGTCATTTAATTACGCCTGAAAATACAGTAGAACATTTATTGAACACAATCCGCAAAAAAAAAAAAAAAAAAAAAAAGTAGAAAGCACAACTATTTCATGCTATGTAATTTCTGAAATTCAAATCGGAATCACTCATAAACCTTTCAGTGGCACGTCTGAGACATCGCCATTCTCGCGCTGCACGCGCTTGGACACAACGTGACCGCCCGAGAAATTCTCGTTCAGCTGCAGTTTTCATTTTGAGATCGCCCGATATATTCTCGGGTATTGTAATATCTTTGGAAAAATGTTTTACAGCATTCTCAACAGGTGGCAGGAGAGTTTTCAGTTGCTTTCATGAAGTCTTTGACCTAAAATGTGCCTTATCTTCTCTCGCCTACATACAATCTCGGACAACTTATAAATCTCATATTTTGTCCCGTATTAGCATCAACTCAACTAAAGTTAGGCACTGAAGTCATAGGTACACAGAGATACTTAAATTCACACCTATGAATTGGAACAAACTACTCACCAGTTAACTGCAAACATCTGTACAATTTCTGTTAGCGCGAAAAATAAGCCAGTAAGTGGGAGTGGGAGGGGGGACTATCGTTGACTATTGATAATAGGCAACTGACTATCGATAACTATCGATAGCACTATCGATAGTTTTCCGCCTCTAGTTATGACTATTTGTATATCAATAAAACTTATGTTTGGGGCATACGATTCCCCGGTGTACGGTTAATGAAACTTTATTTCTTTGTAGCCACTTTAGTTTTTCATACTTTTTAACGTGTAGCTCTGTACTTTGATTTAAAAGTGTTTGAAATTGATTGCCTTCAAAACGGTGAACATATTTTAACCATATGCTATGAAATATTCGTCATGCTCGATGATTTGGTCGATGTTCTAGACGACGATGGAAATAAACATTGTTGAAGAAGATGATGTGATAGAAAATATATTTTCCTTCGTGCTTCAAATGAACGTCTTTTCAAATTAGCAGAAGAATTAATGAGGTCCTTGGTATGACGAGGACTGGAAATCCCATTAACATGCAGAGGAACCCGCCTTTTTATTGCGTAAAAATGGTATTTACGATACCCATTCGACCAACACTAGTCAGTCTCAAGTCTGCAATATGTCAAACAGTCTAAAATCACTATTATTTGCAGTGAATGAAAGATATTCGTATCCAAAAGCCATATGTTGGAGTTGTGTCATAATTTGGAAAGTAAATCTTGTATAAGTACTGAAAACGAAAAAGTAGAATATTTTAGTGTGATCTTTTTATTTTATTTCATTACTTACCTGCGATTACCGTGCTGTTCTAATTTGCAAATATATATTATCTTACTGAGAGTAAACCATTTGAGAGATTTAATTACATTTTAAAATATATCGTTAAGTCTGAATGGGTTTCTTTTATGGGGTACTCAGTGTACGGTGGTGGTGGTGGTGGTGGTGATTATTGTTTTAAGAGGAAGTACAACTAGGCAACCACCCTCTATATAACACTAATCAGAGAGAAAAATGGAAGGGGTCCGACACTTCGAAAAATGAAGGCATCGGCCAAAGGAAGACAAGGGCCACGAAGGGCGTGAAAATGGAAGACTCCCTAGCCCTCGCAAACCTAATAGCGTCGGGGTCGGAAAAGAACAAGAGTTGACCAAGGGAGGTCGGATAGGATAGATGAAACTGAGGAGCCTGGTACAAGTAAGTGGAAGAAATGCCAGGACTCAGCTGAGGGCCCCGTGGTCGCCAACCCACGCTCCATAGTTTAGAGCCCCTGGGGCCCCTTTTAGTCGCCTCTTACGACAGGCAGGGGATACCGTGGGTGTTATTCTACCGCCCCCACCCACAGGGGGATACTGAGTGTACCGGCGTAGGGTTCCACCAAAGAGTTTTACAGCAGAAGTCACAGTAGCACATACTATGGTTATCATCACTGCTCATTCTGCCGGTTGGCAAACTCTTTTCATGGCCTGTCTCAAGTCAGTCTTCTTCCCACTTTAATGTTGTCCATCAGCTGGAACCTTTCCGCTCACGTACGGCCCCTTTCATTGCATTTGTCATCACTCTCTTCTCACACAGTGCCCAAGCCATTTCATCTTTCGTAACATCACTCTTTCTTCTCTCACTCTTCTTAGTAGAACACTCCTATTCCCCAGTTCCGGACCGCCTGAAACTGGAGACCTTTTATCACTTTTAGTGGGAATCCAATTTTACTATTCTTCAATTTATTTACTTTGATTTATTCTTTAAATCCAGTGTTATGTGTAATTATTGCATGTCTTCTTTTATCCAGACAGGTTGTTGTTTGTGTTTCCAAAGCTTCTCCAAATTCTGCGTATTAACCTGTCTTGAAGTGTTCTCAACAGATGACCAAAGGATGCTATTCTCTTCGTTCTTACGGAATCCGTTATAGGTTCTATTTCTTGATATACTGCTGCATTTGGGATGATACGCCTTTCTCCCTCTTTTTGGTACTTCTTATTAACGCATGTTCTTACTGTTATCATTTCTATTTTTAAAAATTTCTCTATGTTATTCTTTGACTATTACTACACTAAATGTAATTTATTTTGTCCTAGACTTTAATAATGTTATAATAGCCTAGGGCAACATGTATCTCCCCCTTCCTTAACTTATCTAGAGCTTACTGTTGTATCACAAGTCTTATGGAGTTATCCTTCATTTATTACAACGTACATCAACGCCTTTCAAACACCAAACATCTCACGCATGCAAACCGAGGCTCCGTGCATTGGTCCGATTCGGCTCGGTTCGGACAGTTTTGTATCGGTATGGCTCGGCTAAGCTGAGCTCAACTCTATTCGGATATAGGAGCGCTACAGATTAAGCGAGGAAAGGGGGAGACAGGCAGAGGGCGCGAGAAAGGTATATGAAAAGAGAGAGAAAGCTCAAATACGTAAACTGACACTAAACATGTACAGAAAATCATGGAGTAATAAGATCAACCCGTTAATAAGCGGGATCGGACGCTACGACGTTGATCTGTACAAAAAGTATCCTACACCGAAGCACATTCTGTTCAGCCACAGGGTTGGGTGGGCGAGGGGCCGATAGCCAACCCACTCCCGCCAAGCTGACACCTATATACCACATACACCCACACACTGCAGACACCTATGTAAATATGTAAATATGTTTCAGCTGTCCTAGACCCAGGGACCAGGCGAGGAAGATTGACAAAAAGTACAACCTAAGAAGACGACGGCAACGCAGCCAGACGGCCAAGGACGTATCAATCCACCCCCGCCCCCCTACAGAGACATGGGAGCGGAACACCAGCCCGCGCCCTATAAACAGCACTAATAAGTTATCTCTTTCCTATCTAGGTTGAACGCTGGACATGGGAGCAGGCAAACAGCCGGCACTCCAATGAGAACTTGTATATACATATGTTATTAATAATCTTAGTTTTAGATATGCAGTGACAAGTGTGTTCAAACAACACCGCATAGATGGACATCGACAGGAGGAAGAAGATAGCCCCTTGCATGCAAGGCTTGGCTCTAATTCCCCCCTCTCCAAAAGGAGACTTGGCACCAGGGACTGCTGGCTGCTGGACAATGGGACGAACCTGCGGCCCAAAGCCCAGACGCTAGCAGACCCGAGCCGACCCGGCAGTGACAAGAAGGACTGATCCCCATAATAACAAAAATTGCAAGGAAATGGTTATGAATGCATGACACCTATTCCTAACTAACACAACCTCTGGACTTTATCCAGCCCACATCCTTGCATGTGCTATCACAAGATGTCAGGTTTTACATGTAGGCTCTTTCTTCTTTCTGCCTATGTGGTTTTTCCCTAACCCTTCAATACCATACCTTAACACTATCCAACCAATACAAACTTTGCCGTGGTAGCGAGTCTGACTCGGAAACCGGCAGATACTCCTTGTATCACCTCCCACTCCTCCCTGCTATCTCTTTCTTCTTCTTAGAAATAATAGCATGTCGGAGGCCATGTAGATTGAGTCGATGGTCACGCGGGGGGAGCGGGCTTCGGGGCCCCCCCCCGATAAAAAAAAAATCTAATGACACAAATCGAAAAGTGATGGTCTGCACTCTGGTCAACCTGGCGAAGTCGTCTTATGCACCTTGCGCCGCGCAGTGCACCAGTGCATGCATACTGAGAAGCTCTGACATACATTATGACTGAACTGAATGAGTGGATGACTGCATGAATTGATGAATGGTTATTTACATGGTTGAAATGTAGTCGTGCATGAATGAATGAATAGTACTCTTCTCACCCGGTCATGGATGCCCACTAATTGGACAGAGAGCATTCATTGATGAATAAGTGATTGAGTGAATGAATGACTTGATGGACTGAATTGAATATTCTATTATGAATAAATTAAATACTGACTGCCTAACTGAATGCATGAATGGATGAGTGTGTGCGTCCATAAATGGACTGTATCCCAAGTCCTCTCTTCGAGTCGTGGATAACCACTATCTGTGCAGAGAGTTCCTTTGAATTATGAATTGATCAATGGCTGATTCCATGATTGCATTGTGTTCATGCCTGCATGAATGAATGAATAAACACTCATTGCTAGTAGTGAACATGAGATTCCAAATTTAACTGCAAGAGTAAAGGATGCAAGTCTCATTTATAGATTAGAATCAATTTGGATAAGACCAAACTCATGATCATTGATCGTGGAAATCAAGTGCACCTCACAGGTCGATTAAAGGGATTGAAGTTGGTTAATGACCTTGTATACCTTTGGTCATGTATGAGTGACACAGGAAATCACGAGAAAGAGATAACGAGGCGTATTGTCTTGGAACGTGCAGCCATGAGTAAACTAACTAAGATATGGCAGAACAGGGCAATATCCCAAATCACGAAGATTCGATTGGTTGAAGCACTAGTATTTTCTGTGTTCTTTTACGATTATCAGACATGGACCGTCAAGGCTAAGTAAAATACCACATCGATGTCTTTGAGATGTGCTGTTCGCGTAGAATGCTACGTTTAGCTTCGACCGAAAGGAGAACAAATGAGTCCATCATTAAAGAGGTGAAGATAGCGTATCAGCGAAGGAATACTTCAGTTCCTAGGACACGTCTTAACAAGGGATGGAGACAACCTGGAGAAGTCTGTCATAGACAGCAAAATAGAAGGCAGAAGACCACGTGGAAAGACAGTAAGCAGGTGGCTAGATCAGTCTAGGAAGATAACTGACCTTCCTCTTCAGAACGACCGAAGAAAACCTGAAGATCGAGTTAGCTGGCGACACTTTGAAGCATGTAACTCTTCAGAGATAAAAAATGGGGTTACGACACTCAACGAATAATACCACTGATGATGATTATGTTTCATTTATCCTCTTTCCTAAGTGTCTATGTTTCTGTTGGGTACATTAGCACTTTTCCACTCTCTTTATTTGATCTTCCTTCAGCGGTCCGCATTTCAGACTTCGAGTTCTGCAGAATGCTCCCTTTGCTCTAAGAACTCTAGTTTTTACCTCCTTTGAACAGTACCTATATTCGGTAACGTAGCTTCCTACATCAGAGAATTGGAAATGCTTCTAGGCGATGTACAGATATGATGACTAATACAGAGAGATCTATATAAACCTGAACTACTTTAATGAGTCATAACATGTGAATCAGTAATAGGTCACACAATCATGTGCAACTTTGGGAGATGATCATACACTATTGCGAGATTACATGCATAGATACGTGCATTCATAGATACATACATTTATACATACATACATAAGAGAAAGTCCGGTGACGCGGGGGGCACACAATTTTTGACATTATTCGGCTAGCAAATTAACTGGTTACAATACTTTGTTGGGAGATTACTCACAGCAAATGTTGAAACTGCCCTCCACCACGATCGGTACACAACTGTACTTGTTTTACCAAATTCTGTAAAGTTCTGTGAAGTGTATCCTTGTCAATGATTCTTATTTCGCGCCTAATGGCCTCATGTAGTTCAGCAGTTGCCTGAGTTCTTGTATACTCTGCTTTTAAGATACCCTCCATAAGAATAAAGTCCGAGGAGGCCATCAAAGAAACTGGTTACAAGTTGCAAGACGTATGACACAGCGCTCCATTTTGTTGGAAATAATCTTCTGTCAGTTCGACATCATCCAGCTGCTCCACAAATGCCTTGAAGATGCCCGTATGAACTGTGGTGTCTATATTCGTATTAAAGAAAATGGGGCCAACAATCCTGGAAGCTGACACCATGCACCGCACTCAAAACTTTTCATCATGCAGTGGTATTTCTCGGATGATATGGGGGTTTACAGCAGCCCAATACCTGCTGTTTTGTATGTTGATGTAACCTGACAGAAGAAACCATGACTCATCTCTAAACCAAGGTAAGGAGGGAATGTCTGGGCGTTGAATAATAAAACCCTGAAACCATCGATAATAACGCATTCGTTTCTCATGATCTGCTCCTTTCAATGCTTGCATCATATGCACTCTGTATGATCGCAGCTCTCTGACATGTGCCATATGAAATGCCTGTCTCCTGGTTCAATCGACACAACGATTTCTTGGGAGAGTTCTCGAAGCGTCTTCGAACATTATCAATAGTCTCTGCACTCAATGATGGTCACTGTTTAGTACACCCCAGCTTCCTTACAATCGATAAAATTGTTACTTTCGTTGGAACATCGCGCACATCGAATTCTCGTCGGATGCCCATTGTGTTGTAACCAATGATTCTGTCTTCCAGTGTGTTTTCACAATAAAAACCCGTTGTCGAAGTGTGTACTGCATGTTTCCGTTACGACTACCATCTAAAAACTGCAATGAATTATTAATTTGCCAACAGTGCTCGTTATTGTCACGACAATCAACAAAATTGTCAACAATCGGCAGCGGCACTGATTATCCCAGAGCCACTGAGATCATTAGAACAAATTTCCTGTTTCTATGTGTTATCAAATGCTTTATCGAGATCTGTGTTCATTAAGCTTAGTAGGTCAAATGTACACCAGGTAATGATTTTAGCACTTCGTAGGGCCATTTGACAGTTACATCCTTTGTGATTAGACTAATGACAAGAAAATTACCTAATTGTACTTTCCTTACCATGCACGTTAACAACGCGGTGTGGTTCATGTTGCTGTAAACTAGGCCCTAACCTGTCGTTTGCCAGTTTCTTCATTCTTCAAAAGGCGGTATCACTTCATCTCTGTCCTATAATTCGAATTAAGGGAAGTAGTAGTATTTCCCCTAAAAGGAATAATCACCACGCAGATCTCAGCAGCAGAGAGTCCTTTACGAAGTACAGTATCGAAGTTCACACGCAGGCTCTGCAAGCTTAAGAATTCTCCTCCCTTACATCTGAGCGATCACAACCCGAACTAAAATCCTCTGCTTCTCCAACATCTTCACACTCGAGTGGTTTCCAAACACGTCATAAAGACGTTAGGGAGCAGATATAAATATCAAAGTGATACATCTGTCGAGAGAATAACAGATGGCTCTTTCTGTCCCATCATGTACATGTGGACGTATAACTCTCCTCAGGAATCCGTGAACAGTGTTGCGGAACTAAAGAACAGACTAGACTGATACCAAAAACGAGGCAAATTCAACCTCAAATATTTTGTATCGAATTGTTTATGTTATCATGCAGTCGTCTTTCTCCTCATCGTCCACAGATACAATTTGTCTTGACCGTCCGGCTTCACACTTTGTATCACAATTTTGATACATAATATTCGTTCCTATGTGGTCAGTAATCTCCTCTGGTAACATATAAAAAAAAGAAAGAAGAAAACTTCGCACTTACGTTCTTTCCCTCACGCAATCAATCAATCAATCAATCAATCAATCAATCAATCAATCAATCAATCAATCAATCAATCAATCAATCAATCAATCAATCAATCAATCAATCAATCAATCAATCAATCAATCAATCAATCAATCAATCAATCAATCAATCAATCAATCAATCAATCAATCAATCAATCAATCAATCAATCAATCAATCAATCAATCAATCAATCAATCAATCAATCAATCAATCAATCAATCAATCAATCAATCAATCAATCAATCACTACTGATCTGCATTTAGGGCAGTCGCCCAGGTGGCAGATTCCCTATCTGTTGTTTTCCTAGTCATTTCTTGAATGACTGCAAAAAAAATTGGAAATTTATTGAACATCTCCCTTGGTAAGTTATTCCAATCCCTAACTCCCCTTCCTATAAACAAATATTTGCCCCAATTTGTCCTCTTGAATTCCAACTTTATCTTCATATTGTGATCTTTCACACTTTTAAAGACACCATCCAAACTTATTCGTCTACTGATGTCCTCCCACGCCATCTCTCCACTGACAGCTCGGAACATACCACTTAGTCGAGCAGCTCGTCTCCTTTCTCCCAGGTCTTCCCAGCCCAAACTTTGCAACATTTTTGTAACGCTACTCTTTTGTCGGAAATCGCCCAGATCAATTCGACCCGTTTTTTTTGGATTTTTTCCAATTCCTGAATCAAGTAATCCTGGTGAGGGTCCCATACACTGGAACCATACTCTAGTTGGGGTCTTACCAGAGACAAATATGCTCTCTCCTTTACATCCTTACTACAGCCCCTAAATACTCTCATAACCATGTGCAGAGATCTGTACCCTTTATTTACAATCATATTTATGTGATTACCCCAATGAAGATCTTTCCTTGTATTTATACCTAGGTATTTACAATGATCCCCAAAGGTAACTTTCACCCCATCAACGCAGTAATTAAAACTGAGAGGACTTTTCCTATTTGTGAAACTCACAACCTGACTTTTATCCCCATTTATCATCATACCATTGCCTACTGTTCATCTCACAACATTATCGAGGTCATTTTGCAGTTGCTCACAATCTGTACCTTAATTAAGGCTACGGCTGCTTCATTCCCACTCCTAGACATTTCCTACTTCATCGTCGCTATACGAATTATCTGTGTCAGTGCGACGTAAAGCAATGTAAGCTTAGATAAAACCGAAGTGATGAGGTGGTGGTAATTATTATCTTAAGATGAAGTACAACCAGACAACCATCCTGTATCAACACTAATCAGAGCCAAAAAATGGGAAGGGGTCCAACACTTGGAAAAATGAAGGCATCGGCCAAAGAAAGACAAGGGCCACGAAGGACTTGAAAATGAAAGACTCCCTAGGCCACGATACCTAATACCATCAGAGACGGAAAATAACAAGAACTTACGACGGAGAACGGATAGGATAAATGAAAGTGAGGAGCCTGCCACAAGTAAGTGGAAGAAATGCTAAGAATATGTTAAGGGCCAACCCACGCTTCTTACAACATGGAGGGGAGTACAGATAATTCATCCTTTGACTCCACTCACAGGGAGAAGTTCCGATAGGCCTAAGTCGAAATGAAAATTAGTATATTCACAAAAGAATTGTAAGGTTCGTGAATTGTGAGGAAACAAAGGGCAATCTAGACACCACCTCTGTGGTGTAGAGGTTCCTTCCTCCAAAACGTTCGGTTCATTTTCGGGCCGGTTCAGGGATTTTAATTCTACACTGGCCAGTAGAATGGAGCTCACTTGATTCAAGATGTTCTCAAGCTCTTAGTTATATGAAGAAAGCGTACAGTGAGAAGATGGCGCGAGCACTGGTTGTCATGGATACAATAGTGTCGCGAAATTGATGACGATCAGATCATGAGCGCCCATACCCGGGGGCAAGGTGGGGACGCGGACCCCCCCCCCTTAGCTCTCAGGGAAAGGAATATTATATAATCAGCTGTTTTTCTTCCAAGAAAATGGTTTAAAAATAGGTGTTACATAGAAGTGGTAGGGGATGCCATGTGTGGTATTCTACTATGGAATACAAGTCGATATTCATCTTCCAAAATATTAAAAATACTACGTACCCCCAGATCTAGTCCCCCCCCCAATCCTACAGACTATCCTATGGGCGCCCATGGATCAGATAGATCCCTAATCCACAAACAAATTCATGTGTAAACAGACTCCACAGCGCTGCATCCCTTGATGGGCCTTATGCGGCCGTTGCTCAGCTCGAGTCGTCTCGGCAGTTATTGTTGGCTTTCTAGACCAGGGCCGCCATCTCACCGTCAGATAACTCCCATTGTGGTTACGTAGGATGAGACGACCTCGAGCCAACCCTTAGGTCTAGGTAAACATTCCTGACCTGGCCGGGAATACAATCCAGAGCCTCCGGGTGAGAAGCAGGCATGCTCCCCTTAGGCCGCGGGGCCGTCGGTGTAGAGGGTGGATGGCGATGACCTAAAAAGTCACTGAAAATTTTCTTGACACGGCATACGCTCAAATGCCAAATTAACAGAAATACAAGTGTGGCAATAAACAGTGATCTATGTAGGCCCTACACGAGTTAAAAGCTAAATATCACGTACATTTACTCTATAACTGTCAAAATACTACAACAACCTAACAATAATGATAAAAACAACAGTGTTCTTCAGCTGTACAGTAAATTGTCAATGTTACTAGCCTACGTACCACAATCTCAGACGCCACCAATCACACGAAAAAGTCAGCAGTATACAACAGGTAATCTGCTATTTTAAATTTTGTTCTTGAGTTTGAGTTCCTGACAGCAGCTGGAAGTGAATTCCAAAGTCGTGACCCAGCCACAACGAAGAGTGGTGGATGGGAGTAGCAAGGGAAGTGCCAGATCTAGTGTTACTATTATGGAATAAGGATAATAAATCGAATTGTGAAGAAATGTATCTGGGTAGATTTTCCTTCAGAGTTCGATAAATCAGCGTATGTGAAACTTTCGTCGCCTTTCCGGTTTTAGCCAGGAAAGAGCTGTATTGTAGGGGTTATGTGAGCATCATAACTCAAGTTAAAAGCAAACGACGACCAGAGTTCAATGTTCTTTGAAGTTTTGTAGTTTGTTCACGTGTCGCATCAACGAGGACAATATCGTAATAGTCAAGTATTGGTAGTATCAATGTTCGGAGAAGTTTTATCTTTATGTCTGGTGGCAAAATGTTCTTATGTCGTTTCAGGGGGTGTAGCGTCGCGTACATCTTCCTACGTGTGCAGACCAGTCAAGAATTTAAGTCAGAGGCACACCTAGGTTCTTCACTTCCTTACTGAACGGGATTACGGTTGCATTTAATGTCACCGGGGGAATAGTATTTTTATACATGGCGTTTAATAATTTCTGAGATCCGATCATAATTGTTTGAGTTTTTTCGGGTTAGGGAGGAGAGAGATTTCACTGGCGAACGCATTGAGTTGTTGAACGTCGGAGTTAATATCTCCTATTGCGTGCAATATATCTTTTATATTAACGTGGCAATAAATTTGGAGGTCATCGGCGAAAATGTGATATCTATTATACGTTATTTTAGAGGATATATAATTAATATAGAGGGAAAACAGGAGCGGAACAAGCACAGAACCATGTTGAACTCTAGCCTTCCTGACCAGCCACTGTGAAGTAATCTAGTGAGCTATAACACGTTGCTTACGATTTGTATGGTAAGAGCGGAAACATCTAGAAGCTTCAGTACCAAAAAATGATTCAAGTTTTCTTTAACAATATCTGAATACTGATCGTGTCAAAAGCACTGCTGAATTCGAGGAGTGTGAGTATAGTCACTTGTCTTTCATCCATTGCTTGTCCGATGTCGTCAGTCAGTTGCTGTATTATGGCCCTTCTTGAAGCCAGACTTCAGCGGATCCAGGAGGGAGTGAGAGTGCACGTATTCCAAGTACCAACCGTTCTAGTGCTTTAGAGAGGGCATGAAGTATATAAATTTGATGGTAATCGGATAAAAGTTTCGAACCTGGGTTCTTAGAAAGTGGGATGACATTAGCTAATTTCCAAATTATTGGTAGTGTGCCAACTTCAGACAAGAAATAAAAGTATGGGTGAGAATGGGGAGAACAGCACCAATAATATTGTGATAGGAATATCATCGACCCCACTCGCCCTAGATTTAATAGAGTACAGGACTTTATTAACCTGATTAGTGCTGACTGTACGATAGGAAAAACAAAGGTGATTTTGAGGGACAAGTGATGGGCCGTTATCTGTTTGCCATTAAACTGAATCCTGCCTTCCGTGAAATACGCGTTCAGATCGTCGAGTGGAATGTCGGGGGCTTGGTTTATAATTATTACGAGGTTGTTATTATATTTTTATAGTTATAGAGTAAATGTGCGTGATATTTAGCTTCTAACTCCTGTACATAGATCACTGTTTATTTCCACACTTGCATTTCTGTTAATTTATTATATACTGTGTTCTGTTTATGCACTGCTTATGGTTTTCAGTTTGTATGTAACTTTTTCATTAAGAATTTTTCCCATTCTTTTTTTTTTACTTTTATGCTCAGGATTACTTGTTATCTTGCTTTATTCGTTGAGCTTTGCTTTTATTCTTCCTTATATGTTCTCCATATGTTCTATTTAGGTTAGTTATCCTTGATTTTATAATAGAATAGTAGGCTACATCTATTTTACACATGTATTAAATTGTAATTCACGTGGTTGAGTGTAAGAGGGGGCCACGAGCCCAAACTACGCCACTGATAACGTCAGATAAATAAATAAATAAATAATTAAATAAATAAATAAATAAATAAATAAATAAATAAATAAATAAATAAATAAATAAATAAATAAATAAATAAATAAATAAATAAATAAATAAATAAATAAATAAATAAATAAATAAATAAATAAATAAATAAATAAGTAAAAAATAAATAAATAAATAAATAAATAAATAAATAAATAAATAAATAAATAAATAAATAAATAAATAAATAAGTAAGTAAGTAAATAAATATCTACAAGGTCTATGTAAACATTAGAAAGGTCGCAAGGGGAGGGGGAGCAAGCTTCAGCCTTGCCTTACTTCTTTCTGGATTGCTGCTTCTTTTTGAAAACCCTCGATTCTTATCAGAGCAGGCTGATTTTTATACAGACTGTAGGCAATTCTTTTTCCCGGTATCTGACCCCGATCACCTTCAGATTCTCAAATAGCTTGGTCCAATCAACATTATCAAATGCCCCTTCTAGATCTACAGAAAAAATATCCTGTGCTACTCCTACTCCAATACATATCTAGCATTACTGGAGGTGAAACAAGTATGGGTCTCTTTTATCCCTTAGTAGGAACTCTGTTGAAAGTTGTTTGAAAAAGTCCGCAGTGAGATTTGTGACAGCCCGAGCTGTTCTCACATCACTCTAAATGGACAGCTCTCCGTCACTCAGGTGATCAATAAAATACTATATTTCCTTTGACAGGTTACACGAAACACTACTTAAAGCTGAAATGAGGCACCTTGTCATAGCGATGTGCGATACAGTTCCTGCTTTCAGCAACTTGATAATAGAGATGCTGTTCCTTTCATTAATCAATCAATCAATCAATCAATCAATCAATCAATCAATCAATCAATCAATCAATCAATCAATCACTACTGATCTGCATTTAGGGCAGTCGCCCAGGTGGCAGATCATTTATTATTCACCTAGTATTTTCTTAAACAATTGAAAATAATTTGAAAATTCATTTAACATCTTTCTTGGTAAATTATTCCAAACCTTAACTTCTCTTCCTATAAACGAATATTTGCCCCAATTTGTCTTCTTGAATTCCAACTTTATCTTCATATTATGATCTTTCCTACTTTTAAAAACATCATTGAATATTATTTGTCTACTAATGCCACTCTATACCTCTACATGGTAGTGATTTAAAGAATTAGCCCACCCACTTTCAATAATATACACGGCAGCAAAGAGCAAACAACGTTAATAAAATTCCACTAAATAAATTCACAGTAGAAATGAAAAAAACCTACTCAAGGCAGTCAGACAAAATCACAAGAAGGGAGGAAAGAGGACAAACAGAATCTCACAGACAACACAAAAATAATCCAGGACAAAAATTAATTACATTTAGACGGGAACAGAAACTCCATTAAAAATATTCAACCAAAGACCAGTATACTGACCACTCAGTCAGACAATTTCATTTCTTAATTTCATTCCTTTAATGAATTAATTCATTTAGGAATTTACTGCTTGCATTTCTTAACCCCACTTCTTTCCAACTGTTGCTTTGTTTCGTTGTTTACTCCCAGGAAGCCTTTCTCACTTCGAGGTTAAGAACATAAAATGCTGTAGATATCGTTAAAATTGTTTTAGAACGTTCAGTAACATGAACTGTATTAACTGCAAATGGAAAACCTTGTCCGCTGAAGGAAAACGGAAATTTTACATTTGGGTGATGAGAAGATTAACTCTGAAAACGAAGGAAGGGAATTCAGAGCGTTTGGTCCACTCTGGAAGGTCCACTCACTGTATGTCCAACGTCCACTGAAAATTTACTCCAGAATCCTCTTTCATCCCTTGCATGAATGTCCAGTCGGGTAGGTCCAGTAGGTACATTTTATTTAATGTCCTTTTGCCACAAATAAGTGTCAGTAAAATGAAGTGCAAATGATAATCAGAAGTTCTTCGTGGAAGATCGATACAGAGTATGTGTAACGCCTTCAAACATTTTGGTAATGAAACGATTATGACCTGAAGATTTCACCGCTCAGTAGTGATTTCTGTTGGATTTACCTCAAGTCGGCAAGTGTCGACCCTCAGCTAAATCCATCTTTATATTGTTATTACCTGAGCAACATGTTCTTGGTTGGCTGCACTGGCGGTATTGTGTTATAGTGCCCTCCTTCCAGGATCCAGGTCGGCCTGACGATGAGCTGCAGCACAGGGGAGCTGGGAGAAGGCGGGAAGGGGCAGAGGCAGCACCACAGCTCAAGTCAATCCCCTGGCTATGTAAACATTTTGTGAACACATAAATACACCATTACCTTCGTGTACATTTAGGATTGAAGTCGATCGTTGACATCGTTTTGCCGCAACTAATATTCGAATGGGTACCATCGGCTTGGTACTAGATATTTTACAGTAAGTACGGCCTCTAAGGCAGCATCAGACAGAAGTCCTGCTTTTACGTTTATTCAAATTCATAATTGAAAACATCTGTTTGCATGCATAAGTTGTACAGAACACTGACGTAAATTTAAGGCAAGTGCATGAAGTTTGGATGAATACCTTTGTGAAAATGAAATTAAATCACCGCTGTAGTGGTAGTACCTGTCGGTTAGGACTGCGTCCCACTATAGTTTTATCAGCTCTGTTTGGAAATACGTCGTGATTTCTCAGGATGCGCTGAAAATGGCATCCAAATTATTTAAAGTTGAGGTGCCAAATCGTTAACTTCCTTGAATAGGGCATTGAATTCATCATGCAAGTTCTGTAACGACGTCTGATATTCTCCAACATTTTTGTAATTAAACACATTTAATGATACTAGCAGTTTCCCGCTGGCTCCGCCCGCATTGTACAAAGTATGGTGTTGTTCGTTACTATCCTCACGGATGTATTTGCAAAGCTTCAAGTTAATGAAATAAAGCACATGAACTGCTATGGTAATATAATGTAATATTATGCCAACAAAACACTTTAAAATACATCACACTTGGAACAACACTGCGCGCCGAACTGTTAAAAAGCCCTTCAAAGATCTTCGTCATGGAGAAAAATGTAGTCATAAATTTTCTCATAATTTACCAATTTAAGTAGTTATTACCTCAAAAGAAAGCCGTTGATCCACTGAGTGTTTTTATACCAAAACGAATTGCGTACCTCAATTAGAACGAATGATATGATTGCTTCAATGAGAAAAAATGTTGAAGAAATGGGACGCCAAATTTAATGTGCACTCATAACTTTCCTCAGAATAAACTAGTTTGACAAGATAAGAGCTGAACTGAAAGAGCGTGATCCACTGAGTGTTCTTAGCCCAAAACGAACTCCGTACCTCAATTAGAACTAAAGATATGATTGCTTCAAAGAGACCAAAAATTGAAAAAATCAAACTTTAGTTTTCATAAAAAATTTAATATATAGAAGATTGTCAAAATTTCCTGATTTAAGCTGATATTTAAATAACAAACTCTGCATTTTGAGAGGTTTGATTCTGTCTCGTATGGTGCTAATGAACTTGTTTCTCCCTCGTATTATTCTTCTTTTTCTTTTTCTTCTTATTATCATCATTTTCTTTGTTCCGTCTTGGCCAGATGTGAACCACGTAAAGTAACGTCATGATTTTATTTCTCTCCTTGCCACCTTGTCTTTCCAGTATTTATTCATTCTTGCACCATGCTACCTCCTCCTTTCCTCCGCTCACACCGATTTTCCTTGCTTCTTCTCTTTCTCCTGGACATATTCCTCCGCTCAACCCTTTAATCCTTTTCCTGAAAAATGCCTGGTCTAATATCTCGTTTCTTGTGATACCCAGCTCAGTCATATCATGTTTATTATTAGGTATATTCTTCTTCTTATTCTTATCATGCAGCATTACGTCCATCTATGGAGCGCGATATAATTTACTTCGCTGATATTGATTGTTTCTTCTCCTCAAATCTCCTCATCTTGGCACGGAATATTTTCCTCCGTTCTTCACTCCGATGTATTGGTCCTCGTGTTCATTTTCTCAGCAAAATGATGGTTGTTGACTGCTTTCTTGAACTGGAGTCGATCTTTAATTATTTTTTGTGGGATGCCAATTTCCTGAAGGACTTTTTCTGTTTCACTAAGCCAGTGGTTCTTGACTTTCACTGAGGGAGCAAGGTTGAGAATTCTTTTGGTGAGCTTATCATTGTTCATTCTGAGAATGTGGCCATAGAACTATCGCCTTTTCGTGATGGTGTCGGTGATCTTTACTTCCGTTTCATCTCTTTCCTCTCCTGTTTCTCTATGTCTGTAATAAGTAATCTACCTCCAATCATCAAGGTTTCAAAGGCGTATAGTGCTTCAGGTTTGAAAACTGAGACTACTGGGAGACTACGGGCGAAAATGAGTGCAATTGGACTAGACAAAAGAGTGACTGAATGGGTTGCTATATTTCTAGAATATAGATCTCAGAGAATTAGAGTAGGCGAAGCTTTGTCTGACTCTGTAATAATTAAGCGGAGAATTCCTCAAGGCAGTATTATTGGACCTTTATGTTTTCTTATATATATCAATGATATGTGTAAAGAAGTGGAATCAGAGATAAGGCTTTTTGCAGACGATGTTATTCTGTACAGAGTAATAAATAAGTTACAAGATTGTGAGCAACTGCAAAATAACCTGGATAATGTTGTGAGATGGACAGTAGGCAGCAGTATGATGATAAACGGGGTTAAAAGTCAGGTTGTGAGTTTCACAAATAGGAAAAGTCCTCTCAGTTTTAATTACTGCGTTGATGGGGTGAAAGTTCCCTTTGGGGATCATTCTAGGTACCTAGGTGTTAATATAAGGAAAGATCTCCATTGGGGTAATCACATAAACATGATTGTAAATAAAGGGTACAGATCTCTGCACATGGTTATGCGGGTGTTTAGGGGTTGTAGTAAGGATGTAAAGGAGAGGGCACATAAGTCTCTGGCAAGACCCCAACTAGCGTATGGTTCCAGTGTATGGGACCCTCACCAGGATTACCCGATTCAAGAACTGAAAAAAAAAAGAACAAAGAAAAACAGCCCGATTTGTTCTGGGTGATTTCCGACAAAAGAGTAGCGTTACAAAAATGTTGCAAAGTTTGGGCTGGGAAGACTCGGGAGAAAGGAGACGAGCTGCTCGACTAAATGGTATGTTCCGAGCTGTCAGTGTAGTGATGGCGTGGAATTACATTAGTAGACGAATACGTTTTAGTGGTGCCTTTAAATGTAGGAAAGATCACAATATGAAGATAAAGTTGCAGTTCAAGAGGACAAATCTAGGCAAATATTCGTTTATGGGAAGGGGAGTTAGAGATTGGAATAACTTACCAAGGGAGATGTTCAATAAGTTTCTAATTTCTTTGAAGCGACTGCCCTAAATACAGATCAGTTGTGATTGATTGATTGATTGATTGATTGATTGATTGATTGATTGATTGATTGATTGATTGATTGATTGATTGATTGATTGATCTCGTCCTGTGCCATTGGGTAGCTCATGGCCGAACATCCAGCTGTAAGAATGTGAATATTACAGGAAATTACTTTCAGAAGAGAATTTCTTTCCGGAGCTGAAGGCTGGTCGAGGTATGATGCTCGCCATTTTTTCTCCTCTACCAGAGGCGAAGATTGTGGAAAGCTTTAACAAACAAAACTCTGGCCGTTAGATGTTAAGAAATGTCTTGTATGATAACAATTGTGTGACACCAGATTCTCTATGTGGTCCGTCCTTAATGTTGTAAGAGGTGGCTGCAATAATACGCTAATTTGAAGGGGGTATGCGAAGTGGCTCCGTAGGTAAGACCTTTTGCATGACTGGCCATCCACATGGTCGTTTGTAAGACTACAGTTTACTAGGTAATTAATTCCCTCTTGATCGCGCGCCAAAATTTTTGTTCATTGGCTACCTAATGGTGTCAATGGTTTCATTAACTTCTCCAATGTCCACTTTGCAAGCCTTGCAGACAGCCATGCACCGAGGGTGACGGTGGTCTAGCACCGGGGATATCTTCGTACGGCCGCGACAATGTAACCAGTGCCGAATGGGGATATGGGATTGTCTGGTGTGTTTGAGGAGTTTCTCATAACTTCTCCTTTGCGGAGGGGTGGAAGTAGCTGGCAAAAGACTAGTCTTTCCACCTCAAGTTATTCTGTACTCTTGTACTGGGCTATGTTCCTGCGATAGTACTTGCTTAAAGGCAGGTCACCACGGGCCGTGGGGCACCCCAACACAAAACGAGGACACACAACCACACTTCGTCTCGCCTACAAAGAGACAAACCTGCTCGATTCTATTCTTCGAGCGGGGCTGAGTGGCTCAAAACGTACAGACCTGGTCTTCTGAACCGAGTAGGTGGGTTCGATCCCGGCTCAGTTTGTTGGTATTGAAGTGGCTCAGATAAGTCAGTCTCATGTCGGCACATTTACCGGCCTACAGTTTTAATTTGATTTAAAAACTAGAATTAGGGGGAAAATATATACGTTACTAAAAACATGTATTTACAAAAAATCCGCTCGCTGGTACACTGTGCCACATGCGTTGGTTCTCCGCACATAAGCAAGCAAGAAGGAGAAGCGTGCCTCTCTCTTATCTGCAGGCCTCGGGTCGGATTCCCGACCAGGTGAGGAATTTTCACCTGCATCTGAGGGCTGGTTCGAGATCCACTCAGCCTACGTGAGCAGCAATCTGACGATGAGATAGCGGCCCCGATCTAGAAAGCCAAGAATAACGGCCGAGAGGACACTTCATAATCTGCAGGCCTTCGGGCTGAGCAGCGGTCGCTTGGTAGGCCAGGGCCCTTCGGGGCTGTTGCGTCATGGAAATAGAAGAATGCTTATTTAGTTATTACTGAAGAAATATACAAGCAGTCAGTGTGACTACATTTCTTAAAGTGAATTGAAATAAATTTGACTGCAACACTTTTTTAAATAGTCTAGTGTCAATACAAAAATGAGTGCTGATGTAAATAAAAGGTACATGGGAACAAAGCGCCACCCTGGAACGGCTCATACAATGGATCTGTTAGTGTTAAAGGCGTTGATGGTCTTGTGAACTCTGACGTTGACCACTTTCTGAAAACACTCCTCTCTACAATTGATCACCGTCCCTATTCAGACATCTCACTTAAGAGAAACACCGGATCCCGTGAGATCTCCGAAGTTAAGCAACATTGGGCGAGGTCAAGATTTGGATGGGTTGGCACGCGCTATTGGTGGGGGGTAAGGGAATGGAGGAGCGGAAAGGAACTGGCCACCCTACCTCAGGTAAACTCTGGCTCAGGCGAACCTCTGCGGAGGTTCAGACCTGCCTTCGGGCAGAATACACCCTTACGTTACCTTCCTTCTCTAGAGCTTCCATTTGCCCTTCTTCTTCAGTATCAAGCATTCTGGACTATATTTTTCTTATGCCTGAACTTCCGTGATATTATGCCTAATCTCTCTCTAATTATATCTACTCTGCACCAACCTACATGATACTTTTATCTTTCTGCCTCGTCCTTTACTTCATTTATGATTCCCTGGGATATTTAAGTTTGACCAGTCTCTTGGTGGTAATTACTTATCAACCAGATGTTAAGATCGATAAACATCCTCTCTGAACTCTAAACAGAAGAATATCGAAACTTCGAAAAATGAATATATCACCAAAAGGAAAATAAAGGCATGAAATTGAAAATCTCACTAGACTTCGCAAATTTCATGCTGCTGAGTTCGGAAGAAGACGAAACTTGACCAAGGGGAGTTGTATATCGAGGTCAGGTTTCCGAGCCATGTAGAGAACATAATATTTTCATTACAGCTCATGACGGAGATACTTCAGGTTCATATGCATGTGTTATTTTCAAGTACTGTATAAATGAGAATCGGAATATTTAAGAATGTCTCTTTTCAATCGATTTATGTTAAGGTGATTACGGACAGTGTAGTGGACCAGGTAGTGTGGTGGCGCCAGGGATGTGGAACACATTTATCACTGTCTGTTCGGGTTACAGCTCTCATGCCAAAATTTTAGCACCCTCCTGGCCGGGTTCCATTGAGCTCAGAAGGTTTCACCACTTTAAGGATGCGATATACTACTGCAGAGTGGAGTTCAACATTACTGCACTGTGTGGAATATAAAGGTACTCTAGCTGTTATATGTAAGATTGCATCATTCTAAATTTTTCAATTTATTTAAACCACCTACGCGAAGCAAGTGGTGACCTGGCATCGATCATTTGAGGCGACTAGTATCAAAACCCAACCAATCCATGTAAGTTTACCTGAATTTTCGGCAAGTTGAAAGAAACTATCCAAAATAAATCGTTGTCCAGAGTAAAAAGTCTTAACGTTAAAATTTTAAATTAGCCATTAGCGTAGAATTATAGAATATGAAAGATTTGAAAACATGGGTAATGCTGAAAAAAGTGCTATTTATTATCTGTGTAATACAATAATCACTTTTAATAATTAATGGTTACTGTTTAAATTAATTCAGCTATCCGGAAACTGTATTTATTACCACCTTCTAAAGGAAGGTGTTAATGGTTACAAGACAGTTGAAGAAGCATTACCGGGCGAGTTGGCTGTGTGGTTAGGGGTGCGCAGCTATAAGCTTGTTTCTGGGAAATAGTGGGTTCGAACCCCACTGTCGGCAAACCTGAAGATGGTTTTCTGTGGTTTCCCATTTTCACACGAGGCAAATGCTGGGGCTCTAACTTAATTAAGGCCACGGCCACTTCCTTCCCATCCCTAATCCTTTCCTTTCGCCATAAGACCTATCTCTGTCGGCGCGTCGTAAAGCAAATAGTAAAAAAAGCATTATTTAAAATAAACTTAGTTTTTACACTTTGTTTCCATTTACGCTACGTGTGTATGCATTTGTTCCTCATAAACTACTACATCTTGTTCATTTTCTTCAATCTGAAGTATTAGATCTGCCTGTTTTTTTAAAGCAGAATAAAACTGAAGCAGCTCATTATTCCTCCATTCTTCTCTAAAACTTTTTCGATAGTAATGTTGACACCTCATTCAAACAAAAAAACAAACAAAAAGAAACAAAAAAGCTTCAGCAGTGTGACATGTAGAAGTCACGGGTAGATTTGATTGGCTGACAGGGAATGGCGGGCTTTGACACTATAATGTCACTACAGATGCTGGATTTAGCCGATATTGAAACTCAGCTTCATATTTGACTACGAATTTTAATGGAATAGGTCGGGTTTTGATTCAAAATTATGGTTGCATTGAATTCCTCCGTTTAAAACCTGTCAGTAGCGATATGTAACTCCATTTTGTGAAAAATTGATTTAGCGGGTTATGATACTAGGTGCCTGATCTCTTCTCTCCACACACTGCAGTTTGGAGAATATCTTATCTTATTTTCCAAAACTGTTCAAAATTATGCTCTCTGTGTACCTTGAAATGGTTAACAAATCCTAGTAAGTAAAACAGCGAGTTTGACAATGTTTTTTTTGTCAGGTGCCAAATTCGGTCCCCCAGACGTAGGCGATCACCCTTGGAGTAAGCAACCTTTTCTGTAGCCAACGTGAAGAGTTCTTCAGTGTTGTTGATGCAAGGTGCAGACTTTGATGTTTTGGAGCCCTGGCATCAGTGGTCTACCAGCTCCTCCAGTCGCTTGTAATATCAGGTGTATATGATTTTTCACGAGAGTTTAATCCTGATGTAAACAAGGCATGTCCACGCCTCAGCCAAAGAAAGAGTTGTGATTCGCTGAGCGTGTACTATCGACCTCCGCCCCGTCAATGTCTCGTGTTCGAACATACAGTGCTGAGCATATTACCTAAAATAGAAGAGGAACAGATTTTGAGCTGTGCGAAACTAAACAGAGGGGTCTAAAGGGAGATCTACTGCTGAAGATTAGGGCCTACGTTATTTATTTATTCATTTCTGAATATTAAAGAAAGCTATCGTAGGCTAGAGCACCTCTTGCTCCATTTCTCTCACTGTGAATACTGACACTTTACAGCTGCTGCAAGATGCAACACCTTATCTCCACGCTGTACAGCTTGGGACTTTCCCTCGCTATGAGAAGACTTCCTGCATTACACCACGCCTTCTGCCTTCATATCTCGTTATTTAATCACTGTTTAATTAAAAAAAATTATAGATACACACCGGTATATATGACAACCATATTTTACTTTGATTACGTACTCTTTCAGACTATCTAAATGTAATAAACTAAGATAAAATTAAATTAATGCCACCTACTAATTTTCTTCGAGCTCGCATACAGTCCAGTGAGTACGACGGTTGCTTCTCCAATCAACTACGTCTGTGTCCACGTGCAAAGCCAAGGTGCTCCGCCTATTTGTTTACATCAGGATTAAACTCTCGTGAAAAATCATATAGTAGCTTGCACTTTCTACGCCGAAGAACATGGCCTATATAAGCTGTTCTCCTGGCGTTGATGGTGTTTGCCAGCTCTCCTTAACACTTTGTTATTTGGTACAAATTCTGTCCTCGGTATTATGAGCATTCCACTATGTAACCACATTTCAAAGGCCTCTAATCTGTTCATGGCGGAAGCTTTGACAGTCCAGCTGCATAAATCAGTGTTGGCGAGATGTACCATTTCAACAGCTTTTGCGTGAGTTTGAAGTTTAGATTCTCATCACACAAGAATAGTCTTATCCTATGAAAAGGTGAGCTAGAAATCTGAACACGGCGTCTAATCTCTTTTTGAGGGTCCAGATTATCTGTTGTGGAGCTCCCAAAATATGTGAATTTATTGACTTAAACGTTCTATGTTTTGATTACTTTATGAAATCGGGGCACCTTCATGGTTCTTTCTATTAAATACCATGAACATGGTTTTTCGCGATATTCGTGTTCAGCCGTATCTGAGATGAATTCTACTGATCAGTACTTGTAGACCTTCAATGGTGTCACACATTACGATTACGATGTTATCTGCATATCTAATATTGTTTATGATGACTCCATTTACTTATACACCTAGCTGAGTGTTATGCAAGGTTTCTTTGAATATCCGACCGGCAATGTAGAGGTTATAAACTGCAAAATAGTTTTCCGGAAATAAATAATAGTTACTTTACGTTGTCTACAATGGTCCTAAGCGATTAATATTTACAATAATATGTATAATATTAATACCCTCCGTGACTCAGACAGCAGCGCGGCGGCCTCCTACTGCTGAGTTCCGTGGTTCAAATCCTACTCACTCCATGTGAGATTTGTAGCGGACGCGGGACAGGTTTTTCTCCGGGTACTCTGGTTTTCCCTGTCGTCATTCGTTCTAACAACACTCTCCAGTATCATTTCATTTCATCTGCCATTCATGTCAACCTCCGTAGCGTAACACTTTTAGCTGCCGTTCTCGGTTCTCCGGGTTCGATTCCCGGTATTGCCTGAAATTTAAGAATGGCAGGAGGACACGAGTTTACTTTACCTGTCATTCATTAGTCATTGCCGCAGTGGAGTGCGACAGGCTTCGGCAGCCGGCACACTTCCTATCCTCGCCGCTAGATGGGGTTTCATTCATTCCATTCCTGACCCAGTAGAATGACTGGAAACAGGCTGTGAATTTTCATATATAATATTATTAATAAGAGGAAAAGTATGTTTCTCCCTCTACCACAGAAATTAATATATATATATATTTGCTATTTGCTTTACGTCGCACCGACACAAATATGTCTAATGGCGACGATGGGGTAGGGAAGGCCTAGTAATTGGAAGGAAGCGGCCGTGGATTTAATTAAGGTACATCCCCGGCATTTGCCTGGTGTGAAAATGGGAAACCACGGAAAACCATATTTAGGGCTGCCGACAGTGGGGCTCGAACCCACTATCTCCCGATTACTGGATACTGGCCGCACTTAAGCGACTGTAGCTATCGAGCTAGGTCAGAAATGAATAACGGTGCAGGATTGACCAGAATAAGGAATACATTATTGCAATATCATGTATGTATGTTTAGTCATCAGCCCGAAGGCTGGTTGGATCCTCAACAGTTCCACCATGAGCTGTCATAGATGGCCTAGGCATCACTGGAAGAGGCGTACTAGGGAAATGAGGAGTGAGGTAGTTTCCCGTTGCTTTGCTCACCGAGCCAGAAGTTGCTATTACATATCAGTCTGCCAAGCCCACTGAAATACAATATCATACATAACTAATAAAAATAAATAGATAAGTGATATGCTACCTCTCATAAACTCCCGCAAATAAACGCTGTGTGGTAATATTGAAAATGATCAGCTAGAGCGAGCGTCTCGAATCTCCCAGAGCTTTCACTGGAGAGTACTCCACATTCCGCTACCATTTGCCTGCCAGCTTATTCATTGGAGCCGACAGCAGGGATGCAAATGTACTCAGCGAGCCAACTGAAGCATCTCCAGCCTCAAATCGTATTTGACTGGCTGAAAATCATCACTTCTAGAAATGTCTGTGAACGTGCTTCACAAATATTGGAGGAGACATTTTCCTTCTCCGTACGGAGATAAAAACTGACTCTAAAGAGTCCTTCAAAATGTTAATGACTGTCACAAGTGGATGGAGGTGTGCTCCGAAATTGCATCACAGAATCTTTAATAGTTTTACGATAATGACGTGTGACGAAGTGTAATTACTACTGCTCTCATACTAACATTAATAATAATAATAATAATAATAATAATAATAATAATAATAATAATAAAATATACCCACGTGGAAAGGATAACTGACACTATCCGGAAAAGAAGGATCATTTTTTATGGGCACGTGACGGGCCAATCGGATCATTAACCACTTTCAGGACAAGAAAATCAAAGGGGTCTGGTTCACTGAGGTAGAAAGATATCTTGCGGAGCTTTAGGTTACACGTAGCAAAATCCTGGAGCATATCCCACTCAAGAAGAAACTTCAAGCATGCCATAGGTTCCAGGAGAAACCAAAGCTAAAATATTTACTTTTTCCTCAGATACACAGAGAAACATCGAATCATGGATATGTTTTTAGCCTTATAAGACGAAGTAATGTCTATAACATAATACGTCCAAAATTAACATTTTCCAATAAGGAGAACAAGCGACAGAGAAACTTTTCCTTTTGCGAAAATCAAGTGATCATGAACACGTCTCTTATAAAGTTGATAACACTTTTCCTATTGAAATGTATTAGTGCCTTCTATTTCAACACATTCTATTTATCCAGATTCTATTGAAACAGGATCTTTGGCGACCAAGGCTTACGGTAACGACTAATGTGACGTCACCTTCCTCTCACACTTTGTCGCGTCATGTTACACACATTTTCGGATGATCCCCAGGTGGATTGGTGTCAAAAAAGAAAAATGTAATGATAGACAATGGATGATAGAGCGAGACCATGTTGGTGGACGGCATCACGAAGTTGCTTAGTCCTGCAAATAAGAAATAACTATGTCATTACAAGAAAATAAAACAGGACCTGCTATTTGATTTTATGCCCAATAAATAATTTTCTCTTCCTTCCGTAGTGTTCAGAACTTGAATTATTAACGTTTTCCAGGTAATCTGATTCGTAATTGCTTTGTTTACAGCCTCTATGAGACAAATACGTCCAACATGAACATCTTCAAAAACATGTCTTTCCGTCCACCAAAATGGCGTCGTTCTTCCATCCATATGACGTACACCTCTTGCCTGGTTACGACGGTGCCGGTTTTCCAACCACGTTCAATTTCTTATACTATTTCCAGATGGATCTTCAGCCCAAAAACATATCCGTGTTAAAACAGGAATTATATGGTCACAGAGAACATAATGCGGAAGTACTGGGCAAATGTCAGAGCCCAAAGAAGGAGACTGTTGAAATGGCATTGTCAATAGTTGGCCGAAACGAGTTTAAATAAATAAATAAATAAATAAATAAATAAATAAATAAATAAATAAATAAATAAATAAATAAATAAATAAATAAATAAATAAATAAATAAATAAATAAATAAATAAATAAATAAATAAATAAATAAATAAATAAATAATATTTTGAAATAAATGGGCTTAAGTTTAAGAGAACGATCATTCAATCAATACTGATCTGCATTTAGGGCAGTCGCCCAGGTGGCAGATTCCCTATCTGTTGTTTTTCTAGCCTTTTCCTAAATGATTTCAAAGAAATTGGAAATTTATTGAACGTCTCCCTTGGTAAGTTATTCCAATCCCTAACTCCCCTTCCTAAAAAAGATGTCATTGGTACAGTTAAGCCTCATATGAGGCCTCTCATTTTTCGACAGTTGAAAGCCGAATACTGGTACTGAAACGTTTGCATGAGAATATCCAGTGGTGAAGCAGATTGGAGAGGAAACGACAAGTACCTTCAAATTTCTTGAATCGGTTCTGACTTAATTACTTACTTCTCGTGTCCACGTCAAGTTAAACTTTTCGAATATTCAGCTTCCGGCTTTGTCATTGGTTTCAGAGAAATGTCGAACAGAACAGGATTCATCCTGTTGGCTACAACAAAGGAAATGTGCGGGACCATGGATGTCACTGTTTGCGTACAGTGCGTTGGATCCTCACTTTTGAACTCCATTTTGTCCAAAAATAGATTTGGCGGCTTTTGGTACCAGGTGCCTCATATTCTTGTGCCTTGCCCGTTCCAGATGTTCGCCGTCATTATTGAAAATTCGGGCTTGTTATTGACTTTGAGGAAAGGTTCTACTGAGTACACTTTGTATCAGTCGGTTCAGCGATGTCCGTACTGGGTAAGGCAGGTCTTCATTGATGTCCAACTGCAAGCCTGTACTTTCGGCCTGTCAGTTTAGTTATGCGCTTGTTGCATTGAGGGATTGTGGAGTTGAAAAGAAAATCCTCGATCTTAATGGATGATCACGTTGAGTAGTAGCCGTCCAATGGGCGGCAAGGGTCTTGTTCTGATTGAGGAACCTTTCATACTGATAGGAGGTGACCTCAGTAGAACTATTCCTGAAAGTCAATAACAAGTCTGAATTTGCAATGATGACAGCGAACATCAGGAACAGGCGAGACACAAGGAGATGAGGCCCCCTGGTATCAAAAGCAGCCAAATCCAATTTTTGACAAAATGAAGATAAACATGGCTACTAACGGTTTTCACCCCAAGGAATTCAATGCTACCATGATTTTGGATCAAAAATCGACATTTTCAACTAACATATGTACTCTAATACGAGGATGAGTTTTAATATCGGCCAAATCCAGCACTTTTTTTTTTTTTTTTGCTTTTTGTTGAGGGCGAGTAGATGGAGAGTTCCAGAGCGAAAACTATGCCCTCTTACTCATTTATTTCCCAGGAAAACCCGATGAGTCAGAAAATCTCTATTTTACTGCACTGGCAGTGGAGGAAACAATCTGACTTGGAGGCGGTATTTACCTCCAAGCCAGGAATCCAACACATGCAGTGACAATTGTAATATTAAAATCCTCCAAATCCATGACAGCCAATCAGTACTTAGCGTGACTTCCCACAGTGCGCTGTGTATGTGTTTACTGCTACTCCACATGTCACACTGTTGAACCCTTTTCTTCTGTTTGAATGAGATGTCGAAATTACGATCAAAACATTTTGAAGAAAGAGTAATGAACCGCTTCAATTTTATCCTGCTTCAGAAAAACAGAAAGATGTAGGACTTCAGACTGAAGGAAATGAAGAATTCGTAGTAGTTTATGAAGATGAAATGAAATAGGCATTCAAGAAAAGTGTAAAAATCTAAGTTTTATTTTCATAATGCGTCTTGAACTGTGTTGTAACCAACCAACACCAAGGTTGTAATATAACTCTGTTTTCAGATATCTAAATCAGTTTGAACTAGTAACCATTAAAAGTGATTATTGCATTACACAGGTAATGGGACGTCTTTCAGCGTTACCTGTAATTCCGTATCTTTCATTCCTTTATTTCAGAACCTGCTAAATCCCAATTTCAGTATCAAACACCTTCACATCCAAATTTCCTCAAGTTTGTATTTTAAATATTTCAAAATTCCACGCTAAATGGCTGGTTTAAAATGTTAATGTTAAATACATGTTACTCTGAAAAGCGATTTATTCCGGACAGTTTTGTTTGTAATGTGCCGAAAATGCAAGTGCATGGATTTGGTGGCTTTCGAAACGAGGCGCCTCAGGTGAAGTACATCGGGCGTTGAAGAATTCTTCCTCCTGGCCTTTTCTCAATGACCACGGGTCGGCGCTTGGTATGGATTTAGACCAGCTTTACGGCCGGATGCCCTTTTTGACGCCAACACTTTGTAGAGGGTTGTGTTCAGTAATACGTGTTTCTGTGGTGGTTAGTGTGAGTACATAGACGAAGATACGTATTAAGGAGAAAACGAACACCCAGCTGCCGAGCTAGAGGCAGCAACCAGACAAAATTAAAATCCCCAACCCGGCCGGGAATCTAATTCGGGACCAGGATACTGACCTCAGTGAAGGAGCCGGATACGAGAATGTTATGCAATATTCACGGGCCGCAATTAAGGGGATCAGAACAATTGAAGTAAGGGCAGGCACCATCTCTGTAACTCGTAATTTCCATTCATAGTGCATCTAACATAACGTCTGTGGCACTAATGTCCCCTAAGAAGAAATCCCACTTTTTTGGTGTCTAGAGGTCGTGAAACTTCAGGATCCGTCAAGAACCGGAAGCTGAATTCTTGTGTGAATACCAATCTTCTTACCATCTTCAGAAGGTAAAAATGGAAGTGAGATCAACGACGCGGCAGAGTTTTGTCTGACAAATTGTAGTTTGCAGACAACATTACTTTACTTTCTCCCACTTGACTTCGAATGAAAATTGTGAATTAGAGGGCTGGTTGCCTCAATTTAATATTCTTGATTGCATTTATCACGTCCTGTTTTCGGTGATGATACTGGTGGTGATTATCGTTTGAGAGGAAGTGCAACTAAGGAGTTATCCTCGCTTATTGGAGGGTACAAGGAAGAGTTCCCAAACCTTTAAGAATGAGGACATCGGAAAAAGAAAGGGAAAAGCCAGGGAAGGCGTGAAATTAAAAGTCTCCGGAGGTCTAGCAAACGAAATAGCATGGGCGTAGGAAAACAATAAGAATTGACCAAGTGAGGTCAGGTAGAAAATATGGAATTGTGGATCCTCCTACAAGCAAGTGGAACCAGTATGGAACTGTGATGGGGATCTCGTGATCATCAACCTTCCCTCTCAGGTTGAGAATACCTTGCTGGGGTTGCTCATTCAGTCACCTCTTATGGCAGGTAGGAGATACCATGGGTATATTCCGATATCCCTTCCCATGGGAGCGGGGAGAGTCCTGAACGACATTTTTGGTAAGCTGTGTATCTTGTGGGAAAGAATCTTCCGCCCATTCTATAGGGTGGCGTCATCGGAAGAAGGCTTTTTATACATTTCTCAACATAAGAGGTTTGCAACGGAAATTGAGATGCACAGCTGAAGTGTTAAGAGAAACCTGCTCTTTGCCAGTTAAGTTACAGGACGATTGAGTTAGTCTCGTGAGTTAATAAATGAGACAGACTTCCCTCCTTGCCCCTGCTGTGCGGCGTCTGTGAGACTGAGAGAAACCTCAGCAGAGCCACTCGAGTGGAAAGAAGCCGACTTAGAGAACAAACATCGTTAACAAGAACAACTAAGGGAATGATAAGGGAAGCGGCCCAGGAAGGTATTGAAGTTCCTTGCAGGCAAACAAATAAGATACAAGCTTATGAAAGGGAAATTCCTGTGTGTGTACCACAGATGTGAACACTGTTCTTAGTGAGAACTGTTTCATGTAAATAATACTTTACGCAGGACTGTACTGTTCAAGTAGAATAGTGAGGAACTAAGTTCTTAATATTACGGAAGGGAGAATTACGTACCTGATGGAAAAGCGTAGCAGTAGAACGGAATAGAATTGAATAGACAGTGGTGAAGCGTAGGAATTTTCTCTGGGTAAACCGAGAGAGTTGGCCTCGCACTTAGGTTCGAGAAGCCAGGAGCTCGCGGGCGATAGTGGGTTCGAATCGCACTGTCGGTAGCCCTGAAGATAGTTTTCCATGGTTTCCCATTTGCACGCCAGGAAAATGTTGGTGCTGTATCTTAATTAAGGTCATGCCCTCTTCATTCCCGATACTAGTCCTTTCGCATCCTTACGTCACTGAAAATATTTGAATGTGTCAGTGCCGCATTAAATCACAAATACGGTAAAGGGGGCGCCACACGCAACTAGCCAGGTGTCTCTACTTCAGCTGCTCAACAGTGTAGTTACAATGCAGTCACTCATAAATTCACCCAAAATTTACCATATACAACACTATCACATACAAATATATGTGACCTCTCATGAAGACTTACATTTGAAGACGACCTGCAATGTGTATTCAGCTGTACTGTCACGAATGTTTTCGTGTCTTAGCAGTCATTTGAAGCGAGAGCCTTCAAGTGTGTATTACACAGTTTCACTAATTTTATGCGCCAGGGAAAGTTGCTTCTCCTTTTTCGTTACTTGTAAATGGAGGAGGAAAAAATATCTCATTATGTGAACAGTACTTCGTTCATCCTCATGAGGAGTATTGTTTCCTCCACTCCTTACCTCCTCCATAACACTCATAATGATAACTAGAGGTCTGTGGTCTATAGTTTAAGGGAGAGCCACATCATATCATTCAAAAGGAAGAATTTAAAAATATGCTCTCAGATATCACTTTTATATGAATAACAATGAAGCGGCATTCAACAATTGAGGAGTGTCTGTTCAAAAGATGCTGTTTCCACCCGAAGAAAGTTGTGAGAAAAGCCCAAGAAACGTAAAATAAAAAACACATGCAACCTCCCATGATCGGATTCGATACAACTTTTAAGGAATTACATCTTTCTGGTCTCGATTGCTCATGACAAACTACTGTAATGCACGTGGACGGAATTCTAATTAATTCTTTGGAAGTGGACGTTTTCGTCAGAAATTCCTGAAATGAGGAATGGATGACATAAGAACATTGTCACGTCTGTCATTAAAGACATCAATGAAACTCTTCAAATTCAAAATGACCTAATTAGTTGTAGGCTTCCGATAACTTGTAAATATTTAACTCTACGACATGTGGAGTCAATCGAAAATATAAAGGCCACTTTTCTAAATATAGCTGTATGTTCTTCAACTCCATTCAGACTAGTACACGGGTAGCTAGAGAGACTTTCCTGATACAGTACTGATCTACATTCATCACTAGCTGAGAAAATGTGTACCTTGAGAAGAATACACTGACGGAGAATGAAATCTCATCACCAGGAAACATTAGCTTAGAGGAAAACAATTTAGACTAAGCAATTGTCTAGGTGACATATTTATTTGATTAAAATTTTCAGGTCCCAGGAGAAGACGTGGCGGTACATTAATAACCGTTGTAGTCGCCAAGAATACAGCATGCATTGTATCGTACAGGTGCCGTATGTCATTTTGCGGGATGGAGTTTCACGCCTGTTGCATTTGGTCAGACAAATCGGCAACGGTTAATGCTGGTATTGGATGACGCTGAATCTTACATTCGTGCTCACAGACCAAGACAAACTGGTCGACACTCTGTAAAGCACGTTGGGTGACAGCAGCGGTATCAGGACGAACACACCCCTGTGAATGAATGACAGCACAACCGTTTCAATCTCCAGTCTGACGTACAAATCTACTGTGAAGTTTCTTGGGATAAGGACAAGAGTGTTTCTGTTGTCAAAAGAAACCGCTCCCCACACTGTTCCATTGCGATGACGCTGCTGATAGCTTGTATTTAAGCGTTTACCTGGCCTCCTCCTTACAAACCTGCGGCTATTACCGGCACGAAGGCAGAAATGGCTCTCATCTAAGAACAAAACAGATCTCCATTCCATCCTGCAATGAGCTCCACCTTGACACCAGATCGCAGTGATTCGTAGTTAGTGACATGAACGGTACAGGACGTCTGTCTCGGAGTTGTCCCTCAAGTAATCGATTTGTTACAGTTCACTGTGGTGCGAACTGGAGCTCTAATGGCTACTGCAGGCGCTGTACGGATCCACCTCAGCCGTCCTCGAAGTAGCTTTCCGTGGTTTCTCACTTCTCCTGCAGGCAAATGCAGGGATGGTACCTAACTTAAGGCCACGCCCACTTTTTCTATCCCTTCCGATCTTCCCATCCTCACCCACAAGGCCCCTGTTCAGTATAGCAGGTGAGGCCACCTGGGCGAGGTAATAGTCCTCCTCTCGAGTTGCGCCCCCGATCCAGGGTCTCACCTCCAGGACACTGTCCTTGAGGCGGTACAGGTGAGATCCCTCGCTGAGTTCGAGGGAAAAACCAACCCTGCACGATAAAAGGGTTAAGAAAAATAAAGAATTAATATTATTACCACGTGGTTAATCGTGATCTCGAATAACGCACTACCTTACGAAGTTTTATGTAAGCTGCTAATTAGAACTTAATTGTAGTTCTCAACGTGGCTATAGCATGTGTCTCGAGATATCTTTCCATTTACCTCTTCTTCGGATCGAATGCCGTCAAATTGTTTTCCTCTCACAAATTCCATTTGTGATTCTTCTTCCTACTGAAATTTGTCTAGCAACTTGGCTGAAGAAAGATCATTGAAGATTTCGATTGGTTCAGTTTAAAATAACTCAACTATATCAGAACCTAATATGGGTGAAACGATATTTAACACACAGGGATAGCTTTTCATGTAGTAAAACGTGCGTTTATGGATTTAAATAATTATTTTACATTCTGCCTTATATAAGAATTAATAATCTTGGAAAGAAGCTACCACAGAAAAGGCAATGTCTTCATAAAGTGGAATAAGCAACAAGGTTACGTTGTTGCTAGAAATAACTAAAATTATATTCACCTTTTATTTATGTAGTGTAATCTGAGTCATTCATTCAACATGCATTTCAACATCGACTTTCCTATACATCATTTTACGTAAGAGCATACGGCGAGTTAAGTGATATTTACAATATATGTATAACAGTGGGCCTTCAAAAGACCCACAAGAGTGTTCCATTTCTACTAAGTTTATGAGGATGGCTTGCATGTGTGTTACAATTAATCTGTGAATTGTCCTTGGATGAAATATGCCTTAAAGTATCGTGACCCTGTCTTGAACATTGTACGCTATCTAGCGGAGATATAACAACTTGACGCGGCCAACTTGATGCGTCGCTCCAGCCGTTGCCTACGAGATACACAGGGCCGGGAAATACGGCACACTAGACCGTTACCTACGCTATAATAGTATCTAGTAGGCTTTGAATAGACTCGTCCTCGAGATACTTTCGACAAGCGCCGCTAGAGCTCTCTTTACTGTTCTGTCTCGTCCGCTCATTGCAACACGTTCGAATATGAAAAACTATAAAAAATCATTAAAACTAGTAATTTCAGAAGGCAGCAAACAGATATGAGATCAAAGATAGACCAAGAGCAATTGTTTGACTTATTTTCTACAACGTATTTCTTACAATATGCTTAAACGAAATAAGTAATTCACGAAAGAAGCAGAGAAATCTGATAGCGAGTTTGTCACTTCTTACCGATTCCTTTAATTGTGCCTCAGAGTATCCGATAAGCGGATCGAGATTGCGGTCATAAATAACTTTGGATTTAATCGCCCTTTCACCAATTATCAGTGATCCAATCTTTTCCTCCGCACATCTGATGTTTTGACATTCGTATTGAAGCCGCTGTTTGGTGAGCGATGTTACGCCCGTTTCGCAATTAGAAAATCCTATGTAATTTTTTTAGCGTCTTCTGATACGGTAGAGTTAGGCAGTGCAAGGATCACAGAAATCCGTAACTGTAACAAATATTTAGCGTCGTTTCACCGTATTTCTCTTTTTTCTTCCCGTAAAATTTAATTTGTGTTCGCCTGTGTGGAATAGTGGTTACTGTGATTAGCTGTCACCCCCGGAGGTCTGGGTTCGATTCCCGGCCCTGCCACGAAATTTGAAAAGTGGTACTAGGTCTGGAACGGTGTACATTCAGCCTCGGGAGATCACCTGAGTAGAGGTGGGTTCGATTCTCACCTCAGCCATCCTCGAAGTGGTTTTCCGTGGTTTCCCACTTCTCCTCCAGGCAAATGCCGGGATAGTACCTAACTTATGCCACGGCCGCTTCCTTCCCTCTTCCCTGCCTGTCCTTTCCAATCTTCCCATCCCTCCACAAGGTCCCTCTTTAGCATAGCAGGTGAGGCTGCCTGGGCGAGGTACTGGTCATCCTCCCCAGCTGTATAGCCCGACCCAAAGTCTGGCGCTGCAGGACCCTTGAGGCGATAGAGGTGGGATCCCTCGCTGCGTCCGAGGGAAAAACCGACCCTTGATGGAAAACGGATGAAGAAAGAAGAAGAAAATTAAATTTGTTCTAACAGAAATAAAACTCCTAAATGACCAATTTTAGCATGCTTTACAATTTTGTTTGCTTTTTGGTTAAGTTCAGATATCATAAAACTTTTTTTCTGATATCATTACCCGTATCCTACTTCTTAATTTACAGATTGTTTTCTGTAATCTGGTATTTAATTTTCTCATCCATATATTTTTTAGATTTAACAGAGATACTCCTTGATATAGAAACGAGACTTGTACCCATTTTTCGTTTGTGGCTGACGTATGAATATATGGTATGTTCATTGTTATCTGAATCGGAACTTTTACTAAATTTTGTTGGCAATACATCCTTTTTGGGAGCTGGACACTTCCTGCGTTTGACATTTTCCTGTTTGTGAACAGGATACACAATGAAAATAGAAGGAAGTTTGGTTGATGTGCTTAAAATGAAATCTTTTTTAAGAGAAGAATTGCTTGGTACCTATAGAGATCCTACTATATCACCTTGCCTAGAAATAGTTTGCTTCCATTTCTTCCTTAAACCGCACTCGGAAGGGAAACTATGGAACATCAATTTTCATGCTTTTTTAGTGTCATCCGAAATACAGAGAGGTACACAACAGTGCACCTTCTTCTCAACCTCACAGACACTCACTGACAGAAACAATATTCACAATAAGTTGCACAAAATCAACACAGCATCACAATTACTCCGCATAGCCCGCCTGGTGGCCATGATCGTTAAGGCGCTGAAGTCTAAACGGTCTGACACCGAGGTTAGCCGGTTCGAGTCCCGTTGGTCGAAAAATATTTCACCATCAGAATGTTGGCCGGCAGGATAGGGGAGGTGGTGGTTTACAATTGCTAATCATTAGATTGCGTGCCAAAAACCTCTTCGCAGCGTTCATATGGAGTGAGGGCATATGACGCTGTTGATGGTGATTCGTCCGTCGGATGGGAACGTTAAGCCTTGAGCCTTGGTGCTATTCGAGAGGAGTAGGCTATGTGCCGGTACCGGGTTTCACCCTCTCCCTACTATCATATATCACGTCATTTATTTCATCTCATCTCATTCTCCTCTGATGAGGTTGACGTCCGGAGGGGCATCCGGTCATAAAAACCCGCCAAGACAGATTCACCTCATCTCATACCCGACCCTGTAGGGAAAACGGAACAAGGGTTGGACAAACATCACAATTACTCAGCATATCACAATGTTAAAGTCCGCCAAGAACAGAACGGAAACTTGACATCTAGCGGCCAAACCGTGAACACGGTCGGACCGCTTTCTCAGCGACAAATTAGTAGCTATGTCCCGGCCTTGCATATCTTGTAGGCAACGCTCTAGCTAGCTCCTTGAGCGCAGGAGCGCAGCGAGGGATCCAGTCGGCCGTGCTTCAGACTGATGCTTTCACGGCCAGTAATTGTCGACATCGCCATGGCTAAATGGTTAGCGTGCAGGCCTTTGGTTACAGGGGTCCCGGGTTCGATTCCCGGCAGTGTCGGGAATTGTAACCATCATTGGTTAATTTCACTGACACGGGGGCTGGGTGTATGTGTCGTCTTCATCATCATTTCATCCTCATCACGACTCGCAGGTCGCATACGGGAGTCAAATCTAAAGACCTGCACTTGGCGAGCCGAACGTGTGCTCGGACATTCCCGGCGCTAAAGGCTATACGCCATTTCATTGTAGACATGATAACAAGCCTTTGGGCTTGTCCCATGTCAAGAAAACAAGGTGAAACTCTACGTTTCACAGAAAACTTCGCTCCGCGTTTTCAGAAGAAAATCTCGACTGTTCACGAAACCAAAAGCTTATTGTCATGTCAACTAAATATTCAGTTCAATGTATCGACAATGGCACATTTTAAAATTGTATGTGTTCCTTTCTTCTAGAGGATTATGACAATCTCAACATGCAATGGACAGTTCGTTCCAATGAAGATTATGATGGTAAATCAAATCTGAAGTAACACTGCACAATTTTGTACAAGGTGTTCGAAAAATATCTGAATGAAATTATAATTTATACAGTTTTCTAGTAATAAGACTGTGCAGTTCTATTCGAATTCCCTCCATTTCTTTCTGAAATATCAAGAATACACAACTTGAAAAATGAGTGATAATTTTCTATAATAAGAGACCTGAGATACCAGCAAAAAATTAACAATATTTTCTTCATGTAATGTAAAGTTAAAAATGCCTTATTGTTTGATACCTCTTCATGCATTTCCTGACTCGAACATCGTTCTTACATTCCGAAAGCCCACTCTTATCCTTGTTTTCAAGCCAAAGGTATACATCCGGTTTACTCTATTATGTGTTTCAGTAACTGTTCATATTTTTTCTAGGGTAGGGTTGCTAGTACTACGCCCAACTCCCAACCTGCAGGACCAGGTCATTTCATTTTGGGGTTTCCGTTCCCTAGGTCAGTCGCCTCCAGCACACCCCCGGTTTGGTTATCAAGGTTGTTTCCTCTAGAAGAGCTGACTTCACCACGTCTATGAGCCTCTTCTGCCCACTACCAGGGTGGCAGCCGCCCTATTTGGGAACCACCGCTACATCTCCGGTTGCCTCTTCCATAATGGACTCCATCTCCGCCTTCGACGCCGTTGAGGTCTTCACCGTGACCCTGGCAAGGGTCCCTCACCCGGCACAGGTAAACCCCTCCTCCTTTCTCGTACGGGCTTGGGACCGTCAATGGCGGAGTGTACCAAAACCTATGACCTAGTTGTGGAACACCCAGAAATAACTTTGGCAGTGGTACTTCAGCTTTATCATCATTAGAATTTTCCATTGCATGTTCTGATTTTTATACCTCTCTGACGAATGAAATAACACGAAATATAATTTTGAAGTATATGTGTTCAAAGGCGTAAAATGTCCCATGCTGAAGCCCCATTATTCACAATTATGGTAAATGCATGTGCGCTTTTGTATTAAAAAACATATATTTTCTGTTATATTGACGAAGCATTGCAGGATGTACTGACGTTATTTGAGTAAAATTCACTTGAAAAAAAATGGAAAGAATGGCAGATAAACCCCGTTGTCACAAAGCAGCAGGAATAGACAAAATTACACCTGAAATGATGAGATATAGTGCGAAAGTATGGAGGAAATGGCTTCAAAGCTTCGTAATATTGGCATGAAATGTTAGAGAAGGCATATGGCAGGATACCGAGGGACTGATATTTGGGGATTATGGCATTAAGGGTAGATTATTAAAATCAATCACAGGTATTTATGTTGACAATTGGGATGCTATGAGAATTGTTGGTAGAATGAGTTCTTGTTTCAAGGTACTTACAGGGGTTAGACAAGGCTGTAATCTTTCACCTTTGTTGCTAACAGTTTTCATGGATCATCTACAGAAAGATATAAAGTCGCACGGAGGAATTCAGGTATGTGGAAATATGGTAAGCAGTTTCGGCTATGGTGATGACTTGATTTTTCTTATTTTTATTTTTATTTTTATTTGCTTTACGTCGCACCGACACAGGTAGGTCTTATGGCAACGATGGGATAGGAAAGGGAGAGGAGTGAGAAAGAATCGGCCGCAGCCTTAATTAGGGTACAACCACAACATTCGTCTGGTGTGAAAACGGGAAACCACCGAAAACCATCTTTAGGGCTGCCTACAGCGGGGTTCGAACCCACTATCTCCCGCATGGAAGTTCACATCTGTGCGCCCCTAACCAGTCGCTTAGACACGGCCGACTGAATCCCTCGCCGCGCTCTTTGAGAGCGATGCATGAAGTCGGCCGTGGTTTAGATTAGCAGTTTGCCTTTTTCTACCACTAGGAGCGCTAATGTAGTCAATGCAGAGTTTAAGTTAAGCCCTTGTAACTACATTCGACATGGACATTAAAAAAACATAAAGCGCCTAAGTGTATTGAACCAGGGAACCCATTACAGAAATACTTATGTAAATAACTTAATTAGGCTAGGATTTGAATTAAAAAAAGAACGAGTAAAGGCACAAGCGAGTTTAGGCTTTTTCGGAACTGCATTTTAGGTCGGAAGTGATTTTTGGAAATTGTGTTTTTTTAAGTTTGATAGAGCTATCCACAACTCACAGTCTGAAACTTTCCCGGGCCCTTCGACTTTCGGCACGATTGAGAAAATTGTTTAAATTTACGTTTTCCGTAGTGTGGGGACCCATTCACTGTCTTGTAAGAAATGTTCCCAATATTAAAAGACATTAGAGAAAGTAACATATGTGTGATTTCATGTTAATATGCATGTGGATCTCCATGATATAGTATTAATATAATCAAGGTGTGTGAATAGTTGTCACTGTACATATCTAATCTCTGACTGAAAGAACATAAAATGTATGTTTGCCTAAGTAAATTTAATGTAAATATCGTTGCATGTTGTAAACTGCTACAATAATTTTTCATGTCTAGACTTCAATTTGCAGAAAATGACATACGCACTGTAGGGTACGTTATTTTTTAATGTATATAGTTGTAACTTATCTTACCCTATCAGAAAAGTGTAGAAAGTATCACATGTAAGTGGTTTTATGCTAGTTGTATGCCTAAGTGAAATTTCAAGATGTCTGATTCAGGGTCATAGCAGCCACAAGTAGCCGCTGGATAGCGTTAGTGGCGCTTCTCTCGGGAAGGTACGCATTTTCGAGAGAGTTTCCACTATTATCTTTGTAACCTCTTGTTTAAAGCCAGTTTCTAATGATTTAAAGATAAGAGTTTAGAACTAAACGAGGTCGTAGTACTAGTTACTCATAAAGGATTGTGACGGAGTTTAGTAAAATCACAGAGGCTTGCAGACTGAACGCTAAAAATCATAACAGTCTATAATAAAGATGTATGTTTGTCCAGCCATTGTTCCGTTTCTCTACGGGGTCGGGTATGAGGGAAGATGAGCCTGTTGTGGCGGATTTTTATGACCGGATGCCCTTCCTGACGTCAACCTCATCAGAGGAGTTGATGAGATTAAATAAATGACGTGATATATGATAGTAGGAAGCGAAGGGTGCCGGTACATAGCCTACTCCTGTCGACCAAGAGGGTCTACTCAAGGCTTAACGTCGCCATCCGACCCATGAATCACCATCATTAGCATCATATGTCCTCAGTCCATATTACCACTGTGGAGAGGTTTGGAATTTAATCCAGGCTTTTGGCACGCAATCTAGTGATTATAAATTATGTATCACCACCTCCACTACCCTGCCGACCAACATTCAGATGGTGAATATTTTTTCTACCAACGTGACTCGAAATGGCTAACCATGGTGTCAGACCGTTTAGACGTCACCGCCTTAACCATCATGGCCACCAGGAGGGCTAAAGGTGCCAGCTAAATCTTCGGCACGCAGATATCTGAAATTTTTAACATAGAGAGACGAAAGGGGGTGCAAATGTACCTCGAAGCCGGCTTTTTAAATATAGCGTTCGTTTGTAAGTTATGAACAAAAAGCTGACGGAAAACCTGTGTTGGAATATAATAGTCCAGCCCATCTTGCTGCCACTAGGATTAAATCCATAGATTCACTGTTGATAGGCAACGTACATAAGATAGGTAATACAAGTCAAACAGCCACTTCAAGTCCGTGGTGTAGGAAGCCATTTTCCTTCCCCGACATGAGGAGCCATATTCAATCTATTATATCCCGAAGTCAGTCTGCATCCTTTATACTTCACCAAGGCAGAACCTTAATTTGGGGAGGCTTTTATTCGAATATATTTCCATAGGTATATACTCCCCGTGAAATAGGGTAAACTCCACTCGGTGTACAAACGCTGAGCCATGCCGACCAATGTCCCTACAGTAGGTAAAGGCTGTAGTTTTTCCCGCATAATCTAAGAGGTTTCAAGCACTGTGTTCTGCATACTAGCTTTAAATAAACACGAAACGCTATGTTATTATATGTAATATTTTAATGACCTTATTTTTCATTTTATCCGCTTAATGCATTCCATCGTTATATAAATACCTTTTGTTTTTGCTATTTGCTTTACGTCGCACTGACACAGATAGGTCTTATGGCGACGATGGGATAGAAAAGGCTTAGGAATGGGAAGGAAGCGGCCGTAGCCTTATTTAAGGTACAGCCCCAGTATTGGCCTGGTGTGAAAATGGAAAACCACGGAAAAACATCTTCAGGGCTGTGGACAGTGGGGTTGGAACCCACTATCTCCCGGATACAAGCTCACAGCTGCGCGCCTCTAACCGCACGGCCATCTCGATTGGTATTTAAATACCTAAGACGATTGAGGAGCTGGCCTTCTGACCCCAACTTGCCAGGTTCGATCCTGGCTCAGTCCGGTGATATTTGAAGGTGCTCAAATACGTCCGCTTCATGTCGGTAGATTTACTGGCACGTAAAAGAACTTCTGCCGGACACAATTCCGGCACATCGGCGTCTCCGAAAACCTTAAAAGAAGTTAGTGGGACGTAAAGTCAATAAAAATATAATGCTTAGTTTTGTTTCGGTTTACAGTAAGCTGTTGCAAGAAGCGGTGGAAAATATTAGGGGACGATATTCCACCTACAATAAGAAAGAGCTCAGCCGTCAGATTGTGGAGATAAACGGATTCAGGTATATTACCTAGCGTCACATCTACAATTTTTGAACAGGTTTTTGAAGCCTCGCCCTTGCAAAGGCAACATAACGCTGAAACCAAACGAGGGAGAGGGTAGTCATACGGTCTTCGATTAAGATGATGATGATGATGATAAAGAAGTTGGTGATGGCGACGAAGAACATGATCAGTGGATTGGAGAAGACTTCAATCTTCTCTTTTAGAAACATCTCCTCCAGCAGGTAGTGATTGTTACAGAAGAAAAGGATACGAATCTTGAAAGATGATAACTAGACTGCTTATAACTACTGTGGAGAAAGAAGGAAATGTTTATCGATCAAGAACGTTGTGAAACTCCTGGTCTAGATTTGGAAATTTTTGAAAGCGTTTTGTCGTACATGAAAATTACGATCACCAGAAACAAAAATTTACAATACGAGTGCTTAATTTAGCGCTACAAATTCTTGAACAATATGCCTCAAACTTTTCTCAAGACAGTGGTTCACATAGTGATCGTTACGTTAAGATCCGAATAAGCCAACACACCTCCAGCACATGGCTCAAGGTCAATATTGCCGGCAATCAGCATTGATTTTAGTCAGCAAGCGAACGAGCGTTGGTTTTTATGACGGAGAATATTACGAAAAATGATAGATTCAATTCAAGTTAATATATAAATGTTACAGGAAAATGAAACTAAATGAATGTTGAAAGTACTTTGCATTATTTCTTGTACACTTAAGGAATATAATAATCAAATATCGGGCATCAAGTACAAGTATTCTGTCTAACATAAAGGTTATCAAAATCCTCTCTTGCTGACTAACAAGTTCTTTCCAATTTGTAGCCATTTTCAATATGCGTAATATAGGGCACAAACATTGCTGAGATATACTATAAATATTCTGGAAACGGTCAGGATAAATATTCAATTCTTTTAACCCGTAGAAATATTCCATACTTCCTTCTCTAAGGCAATTGACTCTGTTGATCATGAGTTGTTTCTTGCTAAGCTGAAGTCAATTGGCTTCTCGCAGAGTGCTCTGTTGTTGTTTGAGTCAATCTATCAAATAGATCACAAAGAGTTACATTTGTTGACGGACGATCCTCTATCTGGGAATCAGTAAACTGTGGCGTACCACAAGGATCCGTCCTCGGTCCTTTATGTTTTTCTATTTACGGTATATTAATGGCATATCTGAAGTCTTTGAAAGCAGTATCTTTCACATATATGCTGATGACTTACAAGCTAACTTCCACTTTAGTCCCCCTAACGCATCTTCTTGTATAATGCATTTTAACCATGACATCTCTCGATTGATCGAATGGAGCCTAAATCATAACCTCCTATAAAAATAAAGTGGCTAAGACCCAGCTTATTAGCATAGGTTGCACACAACTCTTGAAAACTATTGAACTCAAATCCCTCCCAGCAATAAAGTTCTAGATACAGATGTACATTATAGTGACACCGTTAACAATCTAAGTCTGATTTTCTACAGAACCTTATCCTGGTCTGATCATACGTCCAATGTAATCCGAAAAGTTGTGTCATCCATGCATATTTTGAGACGTAACGTGTCATCTACACATCCTTCCACGCGAAAAATACTTGTTCAATGTCTTATATTCCCAATAATAGACTATGGTTCACTCGTATACAACAACTTATCTGAAACTTTGAACATAAAACTACAGAGGGTAAAAAACGCACGTGTTCGTTACGTGACAAACGCCAGACGTGATGAACACAAAACACCCAATTACATACAGCTACAATGGTTTAAATTTCATGAACGTCGGGAAATCTCAGTAGCTGCTGCTACGTACAAAAGTCTCAAACTGTAGACCCCATTCTACCTTTATAACGCATTTAAACCTATGGAGTCGGTGCATAAGAGAGATAATAGGTTTACAAAAACTACCCTTCATATTCACAGTCATTGTACCACTAAATTTAACAAATTAATTCCTTGTTTGCACTGCAACACGTACCTTTAACACCTTTAATTTTCTCCGTTTCGCAAGTATCACTAATTCTACCCTACTAAAGCAATCCTTATCATCTATCTTTCTGGAGGAGTACGCAAGGGGCTGAGATCAGGCATTCTCGTGTCTAACAATCAGACATATGTATATTTCTAAGAAAATTGTTCCTCTGCTTTAGTTTTATATTATTTAGATTCGTGTAGTCTAAAATAATAAATAGGCTTAATGATTTACATTTTTACTTATTACGAGGGGCGTACTATATAGTTTTACACTTTAGTTTTTGTACGTCCTGGTTTGTTTCACATTTCACTTTTGAAGGCGGTGACGTGTAACTAGTGTCTTGTTCCACTGCTTGGTAGCAGCACACGCACAGAGACCAACGAATGCACTCGTTATAGCCATTTCATAACAACACTTTCAGCGTAGGAGCAGACAACGTGGAAAGCAACCGTCAGGGACAGCGCTATACGACTTGGCTCCTATGGAAAGAAGGCGTGACCACTGCAGAAATTCTTCGACGCTTGATGGCAGTCTGTGGAGAACATGCGCCGTCACGGAAAACAGTTTAGAACTGGGTGGAAGGTTGGAAAACAGGGTGCACGTAGATGGACAAGGGAACCAGTTCTGGAAGGAATGTGACAGTGTCAACACCAGCCAACATTGCCCGGCTCGAACAGGCCATCCAAGAGAACAAATGCATCACATTTACGGAAATGGAGGCAGCCACGGGAATTAGCCGGAACACCCTGCACGGCCACTTACAGTTGTAGAAGTTGTCATCCACGTGGGTGCCTAGACTCTTGTCTGCAGACGAAAAGCAGAGGCGTGTGGACGTGTGCAGAGAATTTTTGCAGCGTCATGATCAAGATCCAGCCAACTTCATGGCTAGGCTTGTGACTGGTATTGAGACATGGCTCCATTAGTACGAGCCAAAAACGAAAGGACAATCGATGCAATGGAAGCATAGGGGCAGTACACCACCACAGAAATGTCGAACAGTATCATCACCTGTTCGGAAACATGAACAAACCCTGCGTGGTCGCCGCTTTGCGAATTTTGCAGAATTGGACACAGCTGTCAAGGCATGCGTACGCAGCACTCTGAAAGAACGGTTTCGGGAAGGTCTGGAGAGACTGACACATCGATGGCAAAAGTGCATACAGTTACAAGGAGATTATGTTGAGAAGGTGGACGTAACGACTGATGTGTAATGTACTTCATTTGGGTAGAAAAAAATAAAGTGTACAACACCACAGTACGCCCTTCTTATATAATGTAGGTTTAAATATTACTGGATTTCATACCTGTATTTTAATTTCAATGCTTAGTTTAATATTTTAATATTATAAAAAGTGTAGTTAGTGTGTTCATAAACCTGTATTGTATTCTACGAATACGCTAATTTAAGCAGCTTTTCATCAATAAATTCCAATTCCAATTCAATTCAACCACAAAGGGTACACCCAGCACCATTCCTGTTTTCGAATTATCGCGAGTTGTACGAGAGACAAAGCTTCATTATCGTCGGAAGATAATTTACTCACGTCACATCCGGACCACGTCTGGGTCCCTATTTTCTATGTGCTCTGCGCCTAATGTCTTCAGATTTCGTGAATTTATTCGCGTTATATACGCTATCTAGCGGGGATGTGTGACACTAACCGATTTGCTCTATATCTAGTTTTTAATCAGAACTCTATGCATTATCTTAACAACGCAAGATGATTCTCTGTTGTTTCTAAAATAACCTTTCTGGTATTGAGACGTAGTGACGTAGTTTTCCCTTTGGAGAAGTTTTATGTTAGTATATTTGATGAAACGATCTTCCTCTATTGGATCATAAAGAACTCTTTTATTAATACAGTATTTAAACATTATTTAATATATCATAGGTTCTTTTGTACCGAACTACTTCGAAAATGTATCGCGGCCAACCATATCTGAACGGTCCTCGCCACACGTATCTGGACTGGGCAGTGAAATCTGTAAACCCTCGTGTTTTAGGTCGGGTAATGGATAGACTCATGGAAAGAAATATACTGGAAAGAAATATAGATCCCCCCTTTATGACTTTAAAATATGCTTTACCCATATACAACGAAGGTCAGGTGGATGTCACAAGAGCTAAACAAGCATTTGGAAGACGAGCCATGCCAAAGTTACGAAGGGAACTGCATCATCCGGATATGCTGATTGTGAAGCAGGCACTTAACACGCTGTCTGACATGGTACACGACCCGGAGAGAGTATATGAGGCTCTTCGTCTCAGGATTCTAGATCGTTTGGAGGATTTATATACACACAAGGATCCATTCATAAGGGAAAGGGCAGCCATGATAATGGCAAGTATATCTGGCCATGCCTTAGGCAGGGAAGAGATTCTAAAGAAACCAAAACGTTTGAAATACATCTGTTTTCTTTTAAGAGATTCAGATCCTGGAGTTAGATTGCAGGCTTCTTTAGTCGTAGAAGGTTTAGCGATGTGTTTTCCACATGGGCTTTGTGATGACTGGCTTTTAATCAAGCTTATCAAATTACTGAAGCGCGAAAAGGACGATTTTCTGCTAACAATACATTTACGAAGTCTAGAGTTCGTGATCAGCAGAGGCAATCAAGAAGATGCTCTGAATATGAACGCAATGGAATTATTGCTTGAACGGTTGGAAGATCCGGATCTCGCTGTCCAATCTGGTGTGATGGCCTGTATTTCTGTACTAACATCGCATCCGGAAGGTAGACGTATCGCGGAGGAAGTGGATATCTTGAATAAGATGAGGCCAAAGCTCCATGATGACACGTTTGAAATATATTCACGTGCGGCTACGGTCATAATGAATAACACAGTCACAACTTGTTCTAAGCTCCGTGCTCTAGAGCTGGACTTGATAGATAGGTTACTACTGTTTGCAGGTGTTGAACACTACCCATTTCTGCAGCTGCATTGCATGAAGGCACTCACCAACATTGCAGAGGCTCCTCAGGGCAGGAAGATGATCTTGCAACACGAAGATGCTATTGAGGCTTTTGGAACTAACGGACATGAGTTCCTTGAGCGAGCACTCAACACACTTCTCAAAGTACTACGCTGGTCACCTTAGGTTTGTTGATAATTTATAAGAACAATTGAAATACATTAAGTAATAATCATCGTATGTCCTCAGCTACTTCAAATAAAATATATTTGTCATTCAATACTTACCTTTGATTGGTTCTCCGACCTCTGTTAACTTGTGGACGACGTTGAATGGGTAAGTTGGTCAGATTTCCCTTCTTACAATTGAAACACTCAGTTCCTATGTTCCAAGGGGAACATAGCGCATCAGTGAAACATCTCCACCGTGGCCATCAACTTGTAAGTGCCTCATCCTCCTAAGTCTCCTCCACTTCAGATCCTTCTTCTTTTACGGTTCATTTCCACGTCTTTCTCAGAGGAACTATTCTTCAGGCTTCTGGAGAGTTCCAATAAAAAAAAGCCATTTTTCTCACTGATCAAGTTGGTTTTCTCAGTGTGTGATGAATTCTCTTCAAGTTATGACGTGATGACTTTTTATAATTCCTGCTGGAATCTCTCCGCCTTTCGATATCACTGTGGGTGTTCATCAAGGTTCTGCCCTTTCACCATTGCTATTCATCCTCTGCATGGATACGGCAACAGCTGACATACAGAATTCACATCCCTGGACCCTTCTTTATGCCGATGATGTGGTACTTGCACAAGAAACCCGTCCTGAACTCCAGCATCAGGTTCAAACGTGGAAGGACAGACTGGCTGAAAATGGACTGCACCTCAATATCCAGAAGACAGAATACCTGGAATGTGGCCCCCAAACCAGAGGTACCATAAGTATCAGTGAAGAAGACCTGCAGAAGACCATGCAATTTAAGTACTTGGGATCCGTCATCACCTCAAACTGTGACACCACTCCTGATACTCGGATGAGGGTAAATGCAGCTTGGCTCAAGTGGAGACATGTCACTGGAGTCCTCTGTGATAAAAAGGTGCCTCAATATCTAAAGGCAAAAGTTTATAAGAGTGTGGTACGGCCAGCAGCGATCTATGGGACTGAATGTCGTCCCATGACGAAACAACAGGAGCAAATGTTGACAACCATGGAGATGAAGATGCTTCGATGGTCCATGGGGCTGACCCGATGTGACCACATAAGGAACACGGACGTCCGGCAAAGGTTTGGTGTCGCGCCCATCATAGACAAAGTGAGGGAAGTCCGTCTCCGCTGGTACGGCCACGTCATGAGAAAACAGGACGATTCAGTTGCCAAAACAGCGCTCCACATCAACCCAGAGGGAACAAGACCACGAGGAAGACCGGCAAAGAGATGGACTGACAACATCAGGGCAGACATGCACAGTGTTGGCTTAACACCAGAAGATGTCAACGACAGACAGAAAGGGAGGAGATGTAGCAAAGCAGCAGACCCTGCAAGTCGGGATTAATGCTAAGAAGAGAGAGAAGCAGTTATTGATGAATTTTGTCCATTTGCTGTCATCTTAATGTAGGAAGTTGTCCCTTGAGGGAATGCATTACGGCAAAATAGAGGTCCTCACTGCCTCAAGTAGAATTATATCCTGTCACTGTCCGGCTGCATGGCTAAATGGTTAGCGTGCTGACCTTTGGTCACAGGGGTCCCGAGTTCGATTCCCAGCAGGATCGGGAATTTTAACCATAATTGGTTAATTTCGCTGGCTCGGGGCTGGGTGTGTGTGTTGTCTCCATCATCATTTCATCCTCATCACGACGCGCAGGTCACCTACGGGAGTCAAATCAAAAGACCTGCATCTGACGAGCCGAACTTGTCCTCGGACACTCCCGGTACTAAAAGCCATACGCCATTTCATTTCATTTCATTTCATGTCCAGTCACTCAGAAATAAGGTAGACATCTGGATCTCAGGCAACTATTGAATTGCGATGGAATAAACAAGAATACATAGATTGAGGCAAATATGTCAGAAATCATAATACTTGAAATTCATCAGGAGTGGTGACCTGTTTTAATTCTCCATCAGTAAGATACCTATAACTCGACCTACTCAATCGACCTGCGGGAGGGGGACGGTTCTATAACCTGCACGGTACCCCTTGCCGGTCGTAAGAGGTGACTAAATGGGGCGTCAGGGGCTCTGAACTTGGGAGCACGAGTTGACGAACAACGAGCCCTTAACTGAGTTCTGGCATTACTTCCACTTACTTGTGCCAGGCTCCTCACTTTCATCTGTACTATCCGACCTCCCTTGTTCTTTTCCGACCCCGGAGGTATTAGAGCATTCGAGGCCTAGGGAGTCTTTCATTGTCAGGCCCTTTGTGGGCCTTGTCTTTCTTTGGCCGATACATTCATACTCTTCCATTTTTCTCTGTGATTAGTGTTGTATAGAAGATGCTTGCCCAATTGTACTTTCTCTTAAAAGAATATACACCACGACCACCCCCACAATAATTAAAACTACCTCACAAGGCCTGCACCGGGCTATCAATAGCCAAACAAAATTATTATTATTATTATTATTATTATTATTATTATTATTATTATTATTATTATTATTATTAAAAATTTGTTGTTGTGAATATGTACTGAAATCTGTGTCCTCAGTGGCAATATTCTTCTTCTACCGCTTTTCCAACACCTTGTGGGGTCACGGGTGCGACCTGTGTCGCACAAGTGGATTTGGACCTGTTTTACGGACGAATGCTCTTCCTGATGCCAGCCCTATCTGGAGGGATGTAATGACTATTGCGTCCCTTGCGGTGGCTTTTAGTTTAGTGTGTTGTCTTAATATGAAGAGGGAAGTATTGGAACAAGCCAGAATAATTAATCCCGGCCGGGAGTCAAATCCGGAAACTTTTTCCTCGAATTAGTGTTAATAGAGTTTGGTTGCTCAATTGTAGTATACTTCACTGTAAAAATAATGTCAACCAACCAGCATATTTCTTCCTTTACTCGAGGAAATTTCATTCCAGTATGATCTCCTTCACCTTTCGTTCAGTTCAGTTCAAATCGCGGTAGAATAAAAGGTCTGTGACTAACACACATTGAATTTCTTGCCTCCAGGGGCTCATTTGCACTTCACCCTCTCATTCTGCACATACTGTTAGTCTCCGCCACGCTATTTGAATAAGAAGTTATACATGATTTTACTCTTTTAACAGATGCAGGGAAATGTTAGAAACCGGATTACAAACTGTGACACGCAAGAGCTCTTGGTCGTATAACGTAAGACGTTACATAAATCTTCTGCCAGGATTTATTCAGAGCACAATTTCACCGCAACATGAGAGCAAATAAGAGAACTGTGGTAACGAAGAGACACACAAAGAATCATGTACAATCAGCGCTTAAAGTTAGGTACCGTTTCCGTTTACTTCCACTCAAAAACTACTGGTCGCACGGGAAGGAGACATTTCTTGGGGACTGTATCGTAGTTGTGATTTTTCTAGTGATTCATGTTCACACTGTCACATCGACCGTTTTTGGTGAATCAAGTGTGGCGTGATGATGTTTATTGTTTTAAGAGGAAGTACAACCGGAATGACCCATCTCTATTAACACTGATCAGAAGAAAATTCCCTTTACCTAGCGAAGCGAACCTGGTTCCCCAGTTGGTGGGGGCGGCACAGTAACACCCACGCTATCCTCTGCCTGTCGCAAGAGGCGACTAAAAGGGGCCCCAGGCTCTCGCAACTTGGGAGTGTGGGTTGGCGACTACGGGGCCCTTAGATGATACCTGGCATTGCTTCCATTTAGTTGTGCCCGTCTCCTCACTTTGTTCTATCCTATCCGACCTTGCTTGTTCAACTCTTGTTCTTTTCCGATCCCGAAGGTATTAGAGAAGTCGAGGCCCAGGGCGTCTTTCATTTTCACGCCCTTCGTGGCCCTTGTCTTCCTTTGGCTGATGCCTTCATATTTCGAAGTGTCTGATCCCTTCTATTTTTCTCTCTGATTAGTGTTATATAGAGAATGGTTGCCACGTTCTACTTCCTCTTAAAACAATAATCACCACCACCACCAGCAGCTGAGGAGCCCGGGACAAGTAACTGGACGCCTTGCCAGGATTCAGCTGTGGGTCCCTCGCTCACCAACCAACCTCCCAAGATGAAATCCTCTGCACCCCATTTGAGTCCCCTGTTAAGACAGGCTGATGATGTGGCGGTGGTGGTGATTATTGTTTTAAGATGAAGTACAACGCGGTAATCACCCTCTATATAATACTAATGTGGGGGAAAAATGGAAGGACATCTCGCACTTTGAACGTATCGACCAAAGAAAGACAAGGGCCATGAAGGGCGTTAAAATGGAAGACTCCCTAGGCATCGAAAGCATAATAGCGCCGAGGTTAGTAAAGAACGAGGGTTGACGTATAGGATAGATGAAAGTGAGGAGCATCGCCAGCACTGAGCTGGTCGCCAATCCAACTTCCAAGTTGAAAGTCTTTGGTTCCTTTTTTTACGACAGGCGGCGGATACCATGTATGTATTAGATGGCTCCCATCTACAGGGGGATATCTTCACAGTGAGCTAAGGCCATAATGGGCTGTTTGTACAATGAGTTTGGGTGCGTACAACATCCTACGTCATTGAGTACCGAATGGCTTTATTCCGTCCTTTAAAATCGGACTAGATTTGAATATGAAATCTAGAGATCCAGATCTAGACACACGTCCAGTAAATCCACAGATAGTATAGTTAGTGAATATGTAGAGTTATGAACACTCTTCGAGTGCGATATGTCTAGTTTGCGGTTCACTTTGTTCGTTTCGTTCTTACAACTCCGCAGTTGAGATATATAGCCTCCTCCTGGACTCCCCGTGCTCTGTCTGTCATTTGTTCAGTTTTAAAAGCTGCTCCACCTACTACTGCCCGCCGACTCACACAAACATTTCTGCAGATGTTCCTTTATGGCTATCCCACTTCGTTACGTCCTGTGTTTGCTCGACGAGTTATCCGTGAAAGAGCTGAAAAAATGAACAGAATCGCTGTTTATCTATCCAAGCTTTTTGGCGTGGTAGATCGTGGCAGACTGTTGTCTAAAACGAGGACTATTGAACTACAGAAAAGAGTGACTGAACGGGTCGCTAAATTTCTAGAAAATAGAACTCAGAGAATTAGAAAAGTGAAGCATTATCTGATACTGTAATTAACAAGAGAGGGGTTTTGAAAGGAATTATCTTTGGACCTCTGTGATTTTATAGGTAAATAATATGAGTAAAAGTGGAGGTGATTATTGTGTTAAAAGAAAGTACAACTGAGCAATCATTGCGTATTAACACTAAAGAGATGGGAAAAAATGGAAGGTCCTGGACACTTCGAAAAATGAAGGTATCGGCCAAAAAGACAAGGGCCACGAAGGGCGTGACAATGAAAGACTCCCCAATCTTCCATACTAATACCGTCGGGGTCGGGAAAGAACAAACGTTGACCAAGGAACGTCGGACAGGTAGATGAATTTGAGGAGTATGGCACAAGTAAGTGGAATCAATGGCAGGGCCAAGCTAAGAGCTCCGTGGTTGCCAATCCTCGTTCCCAGGTTGACAGCCTCCAGGGACCCCTATTAGTCACCTCTTACGACAGACGGGGGACACTGTGGGTGTTATTCTACCGCCCCCACCCACAGGGGAGATATGAGTAAAGGACTGGTATTACAGGTAAGACTTATGCTTTGTAGTGTAGTAAATCTCACAGGACTGTGAGGTGGTGGTGGTGATTATTGTCTTAAGAGGCCAACCATTGTCTATTACCACTAATCAGACGGAAGAAATGGAAGTGTCCCGGACACTTCGTAAAATGAAGTTAAAGGCCAAAGGAAGACAAGGGCCACGAAGGGCGTGAAAATGAACGACTCCCTAGGTCTCGTAATCTAACACCGTCTGGTTCGGAAATGAACAAGAGTTGACCAAACGAGGTCAGATAGGGTGGATGAAAGTGAGGAGCTGGGTACAGATAAGCGGAAGCAATGGCAGGACTCAGCTAAGTTCCTCGGGGACGCCAACCCACGCTCGCAAGTTAAGAGTCCCTGGGGCTACAGGATTGTGATCGTCAGCGTTTGAACGAAGACCTCGACGATGTTGTGAGAGGAACAGCAGAGAACGTTATGATAGTGGATCTAATAAAAAGTCCGGTTGTAAATTTCACCAGGAGGAAAAGTCCTCTCAGTTTGTGTTCTGGAGTTAGACCTACACTGGGTCAAAGAAGAAACAATTTAAACAGTTCCAGCAGGCTTAGACTTTTGTTTTTAACACTTTGATCTTCGATAATCTCGGTTATAAATTAAACAAAATATTCTCTTCTATGTGGTTAATATAATCTTCTGTTTGTAATCTTTTGTTTGTAATGTATGTATTTCAATTAAACGATGATTTCCTGTGCCGTGTAGTTTGGTTGAAAATATGCCCATAATGTTTGGATCCATTGCATTTACAGCTAGAAATTCTCCAGAGCTGTAGAATGTATAATGAGGGGATAACCAGGGTTTTAATTCCACCACCAAGTCGTCCTCTTGGTCCTTGAACGGCTAAGGTATGACATCCTTCTATGTTGATATGATTTGTTAAGAAGGCTCTGCTATATCGTTCTGAAAATTTCTGGAGGACTTTAATTCCTAACACTGTTGATGTATTTTTCCATGTCAATCCGTTGGTTCCTGTCACGTGATTTCCCAAAGGGGATTCCCCTGTGGGTGGGGGTGGTAGAATAACATCCACGGTATCCCCAGTCTGTCGTAAGAGGTGACTAAAAGGGGCCCCCGAGGCTCTAAAATTTGGAGCGTGGTTTGGCGACCACGGGGCCCTTAGTTGGCTCCTGGCATTGCTTCCACTTACTTTGATCTATCCCATCCGACCTTCCTTGGCCAACTCTTGTTCTTTTCCGACCTCTACGCTATTAGGTTTGCGAGGGCTAGGGAGTCTTTCATTTTCACGCCTTTCGTGGCCCTTGCCCTTCTTTGGCCGATACCTTCATTTTTCGAAGTGTCACATCCCTTCCCTTTTCCTCTCTGATTAGTGTTATATAGAGGATGGTTGCCTAGTTGTACTTCCTCTTAAAACAGTAATCACCACCACCACCACTCCCAAGCTAAATTTACTTAACCTACACTTGAAATGCCTATGGCATTGAAAGTTACATATTTAATATTTGCATTACTGAGAAAGGTCCTGAGTCGAATCTATAGCTACAAGTGATGCTAATATGCAGTTCAACTTTTCTGAAACCACCCGTCATTGCCTCAGCGCGCCGTCCTGGGCTGCGTTCTGGAATTAGCACATTGTAGCTCTGTATCCTGAAGTCTGGCAGTTCTGAGAGGTGCCGTCTTCTTCTTCGATCCTCGGCACGTCCTTAAAACTGGCTAATGAGGTGTTTCACTCCTGTTCACTGCCTTGTATGTATTCGCGTAACATGCTGCGACCTAGGCTATGAGTAGCGCCTGTTACGGGTATGATACTCGGTCACAACAGATCCGTATGGCAGTTAACTTACGCGTACCGCACTAAATGGAAGAAATCGATCTAGTTACTTTATGTATTCACTTACTGTAAATGTTCGGGCGAGCTAGTCTACTCCGTAAATGCTAATTTCTGATAACTTTGTTAGAGGCACTTTGTCGAGAGGTTAGATACGAGCGACACGCACTAAACACCCGTCTGCCAGCAACTAGTCTCAAACTCATTCGGAAGCCTTCGCTTTTCAGTTTCCGTTGTGCTTGGTACATTCCCGCGTTCACAATAGATTGTCTTTGTGTACCGGTCGTGTCTCTCCAACGGTTGTTTGAATTTAACCAAGGAAAACCTTTAACATGCTTACCAACTTGTCACCGCGAGGGTGCAAATCGTGCTCCATAATTCCAATCAATATTTTCCAGTGTTTTCTTCTTCTTAATCTGCTTACCTTCCAGGATCGGTATTTTCCTCGGACTCAGCGACGGATCCCACCTCTACCTCCTCAAGGGCAGTGTCCTGGAGCTTCAGACTCTGGGTCGGGGGATACAACCGGGAAGGATCACCAGTACCTCGCGCAGGCGGCCTCACCTGCGATGCTGAACAGGGGCCTGGGGGAGGGGGGATGGGAAGGTTGGAAGGGATAGACAAGGAAAGGGAAGGAAGCGGCCGTGGCCTTAAGTTAGGTACCATCCAGGCATTTGCCTAGAGGAGAAGTGGGAAACCAAGGAAAACCACTTCCAGGATGGCTGAGGAGGAAATCGAACCCACCTCGACTCAGTTGACCTCCCGAGGCCCTCGTATCACTTTTAAAATTTCGTGGCAGAGCCGGGAATCGAACCCGGGCCTCCGGGGGTGGCAGCTAATCACACTAACCACTATAGCACAGAGGCGGACTCCAGTGTTTCACCTCCAAGACATGACACGCTCAGACTGGAGAGTGCCCGACTACTGGTTTCTCAGTGCACGGCTTCCACTTTCGAATGTGTAAAACCAAAGCTTTCCACGAGCCAGCATGTAAACCATGTGTACAGAAATGTGAACGCCGGGCTGAGTGGCTCAGACAGTTACGGCGCTGGCCTTCTGACCCCAACTTGGCAAGTTCGATCCTGGTTCAGTCTGGTGGTATTTGAAGGGGCTCAAATACGTGTCGTAGATTTACTGGCACGTAAAAGTCCTGCGTGACTAAATTCCAGCACCTCTGCGTCTCCGAAAACCGGAAAAATAGTTAGTGGGACGTACACCCAGTAACATTTATTATTGAAATGTGAATGATATCACGCGGAGTGGTGTATAGGAGGACAGCGGTCTCTTCAGGACTTACGCAGTGAATAACCTATAATTGCTTTTGGATTAATGGCTATTAGCTGCAATAAATGTATTATTGAATTAAACAAGTACACACGGTATCCTCTGCCTGTTCAAAGAGGGACTAAAAGGGGCTTCAAGATAAAGCAGATGCTACTGATCAAAACTAGTTAAATGTTTTAACCATTTAGTCAGAAATTATGAGTCCGACTCCTTGGCTGCAAGTTCAGCGTTGAGACTTCGGTTCGGACGGTCCCGGGTTCAATTCACTGCCAGGTCAGGTATTTTAATCACATTTGATTAATTTTTGGCTCTGGGACTGCGTGTTTGTGTTTGTCCCAACACTTCCAACTCCCTATTCAGATAAAACCACACACTAACAACTATCATAGAAACACAAAATAGTGATTACATTTCTCCACATTGGGTTGACATCAGGAAGTGCATCCAGCCGTAAAACACACGTGCGACAGAGTTTGCATCTGCGACCACACAAGCTGTGGAAAAAGAAGAAAGAGTGAGGAATAACGCATTGCTTTCTTTCTGCGCCGATATTCTACTGAGCAAATTGAATCATCTCAAATTGCCCAGTTTCTTACAAGAGAAGACCAGAAAATTAACTCCAAATGCCCGACGCCGAGACGAACTTAGATTGGCTGGTGCTACGACAAAACTTTGCACAAAAAAAAAGAAAAAGGAATGGAGAAAAAGTTATATGGGTATCAATACATAAGACAACGAATTATTTTTTCTTTGCTAGTGGCTTTCCGTCGCACCGACACAGATAGGTCTTACAGCGACGACGGGACGGGAAAGGCCTAGGAGTTGGAAGGAAGCAGCCGTGGCCTTAATTAAGGTACAACCCCAGCATTTTCCTGGTGTGAAAATGGGAAACCACGGAAAACATCTTCAGGGCTGCCGACAGTGGGATTCGAACCCACTATCTCCCGGATGCAAGCTCACAGCCGCGCGTCCCTAACCGCACGGCCAACTCGCCCGGTACGAATTCTTTAAGGGAAAGATTTTCTCTCGCTGACAGTGAATTAACCCAAGAGATATTGCTTGCTTTCGGTAAGCTCCATTTGTTTCTGTTGAAGTTGAGAGGTGAGTCTTTATTTGCAGACAACCAATCACTTTTATGTGAGAATCTCCGGCAAGTAGTTATTGTTGATTGTAATTCAGTCTGGCTGTTTGGTTGAGTTGTCAGTGCAGTGTCTTTCTTCTCAGAGGGTTGCGGGTTCGATTCCCGGCCGGGTAGGAGATTTTTGTCGCAAATCACTGGGACTGGTGGTTCGTGTTGTCTCGAACCCTCTGTGAGTGGGAGAGGTAGAATGACATCCACGGTATGCCCTGCATGGTGTAAGAGGTGACTAAAAGGGGCCCATAACTGAGACCTGACATTGCTTCCAATTACTTGAGCCCGGCTCCTCACTTTCATCTGCGCTATTCGACGTCCCTTGGTCAACTCTTGTTCATTCCGACCCCACGGTATTAGGTATCGCGGTCTAGGGAGTCTTTCATTCTGACATCCTTCGTGGCCTTGTCTTCCTTTAGCCGATATTTTCAAAGTGTCGGACCCCTGAAATTTATTCTTCCCTGATTGGTGTTTTATAGAGGATGGTTGCCTAGCTCTACTACCTCTTAAAACAATAATCACCACCACCATCCATAACCTTGGCACTTGATAGGGTAGAGTAGCTAGCCTACGCCTGGCCACCTTTGCCCTGGTACTCATTTTATCTGTAGGCTGACTGAACCTCAGGGCCATGTGCACACCCGGATTGGAAATCTCGTTCCTTAAATTTTTCGATTTCTTCACGGGGAATCGAACCCACGTCCTGCCGAGTGCTTCAATAACGATACAAGGTAAAATAATATTACTTAATTCTTATTAATTGCATATATATATGCGATAGGGATAATTCAGTGGTCGTGCGGTGAGGGGCACGCAATTTTGAGCTTGCATAAGGGGGATTCTGGGTTCGAGACCCACTGTCGGCAGCCCTGAAGATGGATTTCTGTTGTTTTCCATTTTCACACCAGGCAGATATTGAGGCTGTACCTTAATTAAGGCCACGGCCGCTTCATTCCCACTCCTAGCCCTTTCCTATCCCATGGTCGCCATGAGACCTATCTGTGTCTGTCCGGCGTACAGCAAAAATTGTAAGACAGGGGCAATTCAAGCTCAAAGCATAATTTTAGAAGTTCGTGATACTCTAACCTACCCAGCGAGTTAGTCTTGCGGTTAGGGTCGCATAGGCGTGTACTAGCATTCAAGAGACGACGGGTTCGAATCCCATTGTCGTCAGCCGTGAAGAATGCTTTCCGTGCTTTCCAATTTTCATCCCAGGCAAATGCTGGGGTTGCACAGTATATTAATTAAGATCATGGCCGATACTTTGCCAATCCTAGACTTTTAGCCTCCGTGCGTCGCCGTCTGTTAGAGCGATGTTAAACCACTAGGAAAAAAAGAACACTCGTAATTAATTTGATTGCCTATTTAGTAACCAGTTTTATAATAATAATACATTGAATTGCTTTATTCGTCATTTTAAGGGATTTTGAGGTACGTAAACTACTTTTATAACATGAACTCATTTTTTAATTTAGCTGTTATTAGCAAATTATTATTTTTTTTTTGCTAGGGGCTTTACGTCGCACCGACACAGATAGGTCTTATGGCGACGATGGGAGAGGAAAGGCCTAGGAGTTGGAAGAAAGCGGCCGTGGCCTTAATTAAGGTACAGCCCCAGCATTTGCCTGGTGTGAAAATGAGAAACCACGGAAAACCATCTTCAGGGTTGCCGATAGTGGGATTCGAACCTACTATCTCCCGGATGCAAGCTCACAAGCAAATTATTGGTCACCACAAACCTTGCTGTCATTTTTTTTTTTTTGCCATTTTGATATTTAAAGGCTTGAGCGTCTAGCATTTTAACTTTTCCTTTTGAAAGAAAGAGGAGATCATTACTCATAGTATTTTATGTTAAAATAATGATATTTCTAGCACTCTTGGAATGGTCGAACTTCGCATTCTAAGAACATCCCGTAATATGTAAAGAATAAACCATTTTAAAATCTGTAGTATATATGTTTAAATACAGTTAAAATTACTTCGTAGGAAAAAATGATGGAGATTTACACAGGTTGAAATGACGAACAAATGGAGTTTGTCTTTCAAATTCCCTTGGTGAGGACGGCTTCATATTTATCCCCATGCCGAGGATGGTAAATGAGAAAAAGAAATTAAGAAGTCCGAGAGTTCTTAGGAGGTAATTGGAGGGATATTCGACGCCGGTAATTACCTTTGTTAGAAAGCAATTTATTAAGATATTTGTTAGAACTCAGGTTTCCAATTAAATGAGATGGAATGGAAGATACGATGAAATGAAGAGAGATTAAGGAGCACCACATACCGATGAAAAGTATTCGTTAGTGTTATTAAAGGGAATATGATTCTCTAAAGCGGAACGACATTAGTCCTCAAACCTCCCCCTGAATGGGGGAGGTAGAATACGTAGAGTACCTCCTGCTTGGGCAAAAAGTCGGATGAGGGGCTTTCAACTTGAAATGGTATATTGGTGACCACGGGACTTCTAGCTGAGTCTATAGTTGTTTCCAACTACTTCTGTCAGTCTCCTCACTTTCAACTGTCCACTGAAGTGGCGTGGGTTAGCGCCCACAGGGCCCATAGCTGAGTCCTGGCATTACTTCCACTTACTTGTACCAGGCTCCTCACTTTCATCCATGCTATCTGTCCTCCCTTGGTCAACACGTGTTCACTTCCGACCCTGACATATTTTGTTTGAGAGACCAACAGGGTCCTCCATTTCCATCCCCCTGTGGGTGGGGGCGGTAGAATAACACCCACGGTATACCCTGCCTGTCGTAAGAGGCGACTAAAAGGGGCCCCAGGGGCTCTGAATTTTGGAGCGTGGGTTGGCGACCACGGGGCCCTTAGCTGAGTCCTGGCATTACTTCCACTTACTTATGCCAGGCTCCTCACTTTCATCTATCCTATCCGAGCTCTCTTGGTCAACTCTTGTTCTTTTCCGACCCCGACGCTATTAGGTTTGCGAGGGCTAGGGAGTCTTTCATTTTCACGCCCTTCGTGGCCCTTGTCTTCTTTTGGCCGATACCTTCATTTTTCGAAGTGTCGGACCCCTTCCATTTTTCTCTCTGATTAGTGTTACATAGGGGATGGTTGCCTAGTTGTACTTCCTCTTAAAACAATCACCACCACCACCACCACCACCACCACCACCACCACCACCTCCTCTTAAAACAATAATCACCACCACCACCACCACCACCTCCATTTCCATGCCCTTCGAAGCCTCCCACTGTGGGTGGCGCCGATAGAACAACGCCCTCAGTATCCCCTGCCTGTCATATGAAGGAACTAAAAAGGGATCCCAGCAGTTCTTAACTTGGGAGCTTGGATTGTAGACCACGGGACCCTTAGTTGAGTCCTGACATTGCATCCACTTATCTGCGTCAACAGTGGCGTGCGGTGACATATTCATTACCCCAGCTGTAAAACAGTGTTTTAAATATAAACAATCGTACACTCTCTAAAGCTAACATTACCATTTTATAAGGCTGAGTTTTTTGTGGAAAGATCTACCTGAGAAAGATATTTTCAATCACACGCTCGCACATACTTCTAAATTGATGTCCACGACAATCATAACTTAATCTATAGCATATTTTAAACAATGTACTTACAGTTTCATCCAGTGACGTTTCGTGATAGTACAGTAATGGTTTTCACAAAAATATACTGGGACTATTTGTTTTTTACTTAAAAAGCCTAAAAATCTAAACTAATCAGCAAAATTTAACTGGTATTTTACTGTCGTTGAAGTTTTATAGTTTCACTCGTATACTGAGTGTACGTGCATCAACGACAAACGAGGGGAAATATTTGTCACGATGTGTAACACACGTTATATTCATGAAGAATACCACAGAACTCGCGAAATCTTCACCTACGATCTAAGAGGAACACTACAAAAATTCACTATATACCACCATCGCAGACAACCATTCGCGCTTAGCTTTGTGTTGTGCTTATGCTGGGCAAACTAAATATCTTTCTGCGGCTATCGGAACACTACACGTGCCATCATTGAATTGCTCGAATAAACTGTATTAATGCCGAAACCCAAGACTGAAATATCTTCTTCTATATTACAATCGATTTCATATACTGGCTCTATATTTATTGACAAGACGATACGCAAGTGGCTATACTGTTAAGATGTCTCTAGTGTGTGGCGCTGAGGACTTCAGTGTCAAGTATTAAAACTAACATTGCCTTACCTAAGCTAGCTGGCCTGTCGCCGTACACTGCTGTCGGGGAGTGCTCACAGCTCCGCCCCGCTGCCAGGACAAGGAAGCTTCAATTGCACGCGTCACCCAAGCGACCTTAAATTTCGCTGGGGTTGCTCTCTTTTGCGCCGCCAAGGAAACCCAGCTCGCTGGAGAAGCTGAACTGCGGTAGTGCGAGCGGATTGTCGAGACAGCTGTACTTGGCTTGGCTTAGATGTTCGCAATTTATTAAACATTATAAAACGCGTTCTAAGGAATAAGTAGAAAACGTTAATACGAAGTTCTTTACCCCAGCAGCGCTGGGGTAGATGGGGTTCAGTGCACAACACTGTGTCTCCTATCCAACCTGCCTTGGTTAACACTTGTTCTTTTCTAACCCGGATGACATTAGGTATCAAGGCCTAGGGAGTCGTTAATTTTCATGTCCTTGGTGGCCCTTGTCGTCCTTTGGCCGATACCTTCATTTTCCGAACTGTCGGATCCTTCAATTTTTCCCTCTCTGATTAGTGTTAAATAGAGGACGGTTGCATAGTTGTACTCTTTCTTAAAATAATAATCAGCACCACCAACCGTACTCAGGACACTGTGACCTAAGGTCCATAATTCTAAAAGTCACCCAAATAAAATTTACAAACACAACATGAATACCAAAGAAGCAACAACGTAGAACATATATTACAATGCAACCACTTTGACGTTTCTTGAAGATTCTACCACTAATGTACATAGAAGGTAAAAATAAAATAAAATGATCTCTTTCCCGGTAAATCCCTGCATCTTACAGGCAGCAGAACACAAAGTTAAACAACGTCTTCTTTCTCAAAGGGATGTGCCTCGTGTGCAGACATTCTTTGTACTTCGCACTCTGTTCTTAATGTTTACTGCTATGAATATTCAATGTACAGCTCCAGGTGAATCCTGTAACTCTCAGCATTTACTTTGTTATCGTTGACACGCAGAGATAGAGTTTATTTCTCCACTGCACTCTTTCATATCTATGCAAATACTGCAGCCTGTCACTGAAGTACACACGATACCTAACTTCATACATACTTTATAATCGAAGCAAAATGTGGTGTGGTGGTGGAGGGACTGTCTCCCTCTCTTTTAATATCCATATTTCTCTTCTTTATTGAAGCATTAAAAAGATCTATGTGAATAAAGTGATGAATTTTTATGTAGGATAGGGTGATGCAAGCGAGTCATACGGGTCACGTGAGTCCATCGTATGTCATTTTCAAAACTGTAGATTTTTGGACCCTGTGCGAGGGTACATGTTGGCTTGTGAGATGTTCAGCTGGAGTTACAAAACATTCTGCCGCCTTAGTTCGAATTTACTAGTGTGTTTTGTTACTTTAGTCGTTTTTCTCTAAGAAATAAAACATTTATTACTAGTCAAGCAGATTCTTACAAATGTGGAGCTAATTTTAAGATGAAATTTCGTAAACACATTGTATTAGGTCTCTGAGGATGGCTTGGTAGGAGCGTTGACTGACTAGTGTCTACGATAAAAGCCACTTTATTTGGAAGTGTTGTGTGGGGCAAGCGAGTCCACTTCAACATTCCTCTGCTCTGACGTCTCAACTAACTAAAACTTTCAAATGATATACTTATATCAGAATTATAACGCCTGCGCACTGTTATCCATTAATTTTCCTACATCTTCTTTGTAAAAGTGTTCAGAAATTACATCAGGAAGACAGATCGGGGAGTGGCATGGAATGAAGATGATTTTCAAAATGTTTGGGAGGATATAAATACAGGCAGTCTATCTATGATAAAAGGTGGTATTATAGCACTAACAGCATTAGTTTCCGAAATATTTTTCTTCGCCAAGGCTCTCTCTGGCGTTGACCAAAGTTTCCGCAGATCAAACTGTGACAACGTATAAAACAGTTTTCTATAGAAATCGAATGATATCTCAACTTCTCCGTTATTAAAGTGAAAACTAGTTTAAAACGCCTCATATTTAACATTCTTTATGTGGAAGTGTTCGCTGAAAAAAGTGGACTCATTCATAACAGGAGGATGGTGGCAAGCGTTTGTACAAAGGTGGAGTTACTATCTGCGCACTTTTTAGCGGTAGATTTACACCCTAGTGCTGAATCGGTCGACTTCAGTTATCTTCGAGATTCGTATTGGCAACCTTTGAAAAACAAACTAAGAAACGCTTATGATCGCTGTGGGACATCTGGCGTACACTTTACATACTCGCACTGTTGTTGTTTACACAACAAAGCCAAGCTATAGAATTCATGCTAGGAACACGTTTCACATCGAGAAATGTTATATATTATTTTATAATGTGTGTGTGTGTGACACAGTTGTTGGCGTATAAGATAATAAAGGTTTAGCAAATTCATATCGATCGATTATATTATCGATTCAATTCAGATTTCATTTCCATTCAGTTGGCAGTGTTACCGGAACCGGCAGTGCTCCCTCCTTACTCCTCAAGCCAGTACAAAAATCTATCACTAAAAGTGCGCGCACAGTATATTTGAAAGTTCCTAGCAGCTAGATACAAGAGAGCACAAGAACCACCCTTAGGTTTTATAACATAATAGTTTTGTTTTGTGTAAGCCCGGAATAAAGTGGATTAAATGAGACTCACTTGCCCCACCCCATGGACGTTTTTGCTCCGCTAGCGTGTGCTTACTGCTGTTGATTTTATTATTTCACCCACGCTTACGCTTTTTATTTCGTTTGATTGCTACATGTGATTACGACGGTCTTGAGTTACGTTTGCTGTATTTATGATTGATTTCAACTAATTATTCTGGTTATTATATCATATTTTTTCTTACGGTAACTCGCTTGCACCTCCCTCCTCTTCATTTCAAGTACCGGTATTTGCCTAATAATCCAGTTTTATCCGGAATTAGGTATACAATGTTCAAAGAAGGTCAGTTCAATTTTTCTTTTCTGACTGTCTGACTGGTTGTGTGAACATACGGACATTGCAGTACCTTGCAAGCGTGTGGAAGAGTTCGGACGTGTCCGACAATCAATGAGGTCATACGCGGTGGACATTTTGAACACTTCTTTTATGTCTGTGGTACACCATCATGGTGATACGGGATGTGGTAGGTACGGTTGTTACCAATACGTCTCATACACATTAGGAAAGTATCTAACTTGCCAACTATCGACCGTAGGGCACAATTATGTTCAAGTGGACTTTCTCTCTATTTCGTATATTAATTCACTTTTAAACAAGGACAAAGATCGATTTACTTTTAAAAGCTGTCACTTTCGGTTTGATGATTATTGTTTAAAGGGGCCTAACATCGAGGACATGGTATGAAATGAGACGAAATGAAATGACAAATTAAATGTCCAAAATCCTCCACTGACCAGAATTAAAAACGTGAGGACGAAGAATGAATGGATGGATATGAATTTAAAACAATCAGTGGATCCGACCCGCGATGTCTCGATGCACAGAAACTGACGCGAAACAATAGTGTTACTGACCAAGGGACTGCTTCTATAGCATAACACTGAATCGATGATGGTTTTAGTCTAAAGGGATCCAAAATCCAAGTCACCAGCCTCTCATAATGGTACTTATCGCTAGGAAAATAGAACCATGGTATTTGTCATGTTGGTACTAATCAAAACTAGTGTAGACTCGCGACATTGCACATAGTATGGTAGTACTCATAGGTAATGAAATTCGCACATGGAATGCAGACCTATGGTGTTCATCACATATGTGTACTAACCACAGGGACCCGCACTATCCCGTCGTGTTCCTCATGTAGTGGGTACAAAACATAGGCAAGCCAGAACCATGGTGTCGCTCCTAAAGTGGTACTAATCACAGGTAATGTAGAAGCTGGCAACGCACTCTGCTGCTAGTAATCACAAACCTATTTGGTACCTAACATAGAGGTACTACGCGCAAGTAAAAGCGACCCATGGTGTTCCCCGCGTAGTGGTGCTAATCACAAGTAGTTTCATGGTTCTAATACAATAATCCTTTGGTCGCCTCTTACGACAGGCAGGGGATACCGTGGGTGTATTCTTCGTCTGCGTCCCCCACCCACATGTGGCCACTTTCGGTTTAGAGACTCAGTTGTCTTAATGTAAATTTTCCCTACGGAAAGACTGAACCTCGCTGTGTACTGAAGTGATCGTCTGAGGACTTGAATCTAAAAAAAAAAAAAAGATTCTTCTTCTTCTTCTCTAGATTCGGCCATATAAGGAGCACGTCTTGCTGCATCGAGCTTTAACATCCTCCCACTAGTTCTCGATGCCGTTGCTTCCTTTCTTCAGTCCGCTTCTTGCCTGTTGGAAGCTTAGGATTTCCTTGGAAACACCGGTGTATTGTTAGTTTCCGTTTAAGTGGAGCATGTTCCCAGATATCCATGTCTGTAATTATCACTTCTTGTAAATCTTTGTTCACCTAAGTGAACCAAGTTCCTTTAGTTTTATTTTCAAGAAAATAGGACAAAATCCCATTTGTCATTCACATTGGGTTCATTCTTGTTATGTGGCAGTAAAAGATAATTCTCCGTTTCCTATTATTATTATTATTATTATTATTATTATTATTATTATTATTATTATTATTATTATTATTATTATTATTATTATTATTCACAAGAGTGAATTTGATAAAATTATACCCGGACAGGAAATATACAGTTGTAATAACATCCACACTTATTGAAGTGAACGTTTTATGAACGGTTTATATTCGCTAAACACTTCTCTGCTTGTAATATAAGTAATTGGCGGTATTTAAGCCGGCGCATTTTCCACTAGATTTTTAAAACTCAACCAGTATTCCCACTAGTCATTAGATACGAAAATACCCGTGAGATGTCATCCAAAAACCAACGGAATTAATAGGAGAAACTATTAAAGTGGCAACACGGATAATATCGCCGCACTGCAAGGCAGGGAAATGTACTAACGTATAACGCTCTTAAAATTTCTCAACAATGACATTGCGTTGTTAGTTGGAGTGTGCTCCGTCTCTCCGGCTACTACTCCTTTGCGCTGGATGGCATTACTGCTGTAAAAATCGTCTTGTCAGACGAGAAACATGACAGGTAGTTTATAAAATATATTATTAAGAGTATCGCTTCGTTATTTTCCCATATTCAAAATAACACCTGCGAAGAGAAACAATGTTAATATTAGTTTAATAAATATTGTAACAAAAGTAACAACGTTATTTATTTATTTACTTACTTATTCATTTATTCATTTATTTATTTATTTATTTATAAGACTCCCGCCAATTACTGAGGTTGTCTGATGGATATAATATACTAAAACACTAGTAAATAAAATAAAATACAGCCTTATTAAAACATCTTGTTACCATTGATGCTTTCACGGCCCGTACATATAAACATGATATAGACATTTGGGCTTATGCCTTGTCAAGACAATTAGGTGAAATTCTTTATGTTTCGGAGAGAACTTGAGAAGAAAATCTCGAAAGTTCACGAGGAAGAATTCTTCAAGAATGAGGTTTGAATTTAGACGTTAATAAAAGAAGTGCAAGTGGTACGATCATTCGTCACCCGATGGCTCACCGTACGCGGTCTGAGAGGGGGTGACATAACATGACAGGTGTACACACATATGAAAGTATGACAGTGACACAAGCCTGGAATGAAGCATCTGATGATGAGGAACGTACGAACTTGGAAAACAAGGAAACGAAATAACAATAGTGAAGGGACAGGGAAGAGAACTACCTACGTTAATCATTAACGGCTGGCAACGACGCATTACTTAATTGATGGCCAGTGTCTTATCTTATTAAAATATAGACCTCTCATATCAAAATAAATTATATGATAGCTGAATTGTTTATGGACACTTATCTCAATCGGTTTGACCCTTCAAGGTGATGGTTGCAGAGTCCATTATTAAGCTCTTGTCTAGGTTAAAATCTCCACAAAACTGGACAAATACCGAGCTCGATAGCTGCAGTCGCTTAAGTACGGCCAGTATCCAGTATTCGGGAGATAGTGGGCTCGAACCCCACTGTCGGCAGCCCTGATGATGGTTTTCCTGGTTTCCTATTTTCACACCAGGCAAATGCTGAGGCTGTATCTTAATTAAGGCCACGGACGCTTCCTTCCCGCTCCTATCCCTTTCCTATCCCACCGTCGCCATAAGACCTATCTGTGTCGGTGCGACGTAAAGCAACTTGCAAAAAAAAAAAAAAAAAAAAAAAAGAACACCTGGACAAAGTGATGGGTAATGGTTCCTCTAGACCAGGGATGGCGAACCTATGGCCACTAGGTGACACGCGAACACGGCAACATACTAACATATTTTAATGTTTCTAACATGTAATAAATCGGTCGGAAATCCAGCAATATGTCATATTTTAATATTACACTGTAATAAAGAAGTATGTATCAATTCTATGGCGATATTTTTTTACAAATTTTATTAGGTTAAAGCGAAAATATACATTGTTCTTAAGATTTACCTGTTTCGTAAAATGTAATTCGTTGAGCCATTTTCACCACACAGTCACCATTAGCACGTCTGAAAACATCTGCACACTTACTCGCTGCACCGTACTTTGTCATGCACCAACACACCTCTGCGTATTTGGATTCCTTCCAGCGTCACAGTGCGACGACCGCAGGTCAAATGCACCACATGGTCATACCCCGAGGTGATTTAAAACCGCAAACCGCCCACCATAGCGTTGTTTCACCATGTATCAAAATTATTCTTAATATCTGAGCATGAGTGTATATGGAAACGTAAAAGTCGAATAATATAGATAGCTTTGAAGAATTCCCCTCTTTTCGGTTACAAGGTAATATAAATCTTCGCCTGCTCTAATTCTCAGAGTTCTATTTTTAAAGGAAATATAGCCAACCATTCACTCACTCTTTTTCTCTAATCTAATGGCCCCCATTTTTGCCAGATCTATCCTATCAAATACTTACCTAGGTCAATCGCGACACAGTTCATTTGACCTCCCGAATCTATGATATTGGCTTTATTTTGCTGGAATCCTACAAGTTAAGCTTCAGTGGAATAACGTTTTTGGAAACCCGATATGCCTTATATCGAACCAGTTATCAATTTCACAGACGTGTTTAATGTAATAAAAAATAATGCTTTCCCAACGCTTACATGCAACACTCGTTAAACTTATATCGGCTTCCCTGTCTGACCTTCAACCATCCACCCAGCAGTTCTCGAATTGGGAATGAGAAGTAGTGACAGTGGGGTGCTGAGCCGAGTCCGACACTGCTTATGTCAAACTTATTACTTATATTTTTTTGTCCTCCTGCAATATGATTGTCTCGAGAAATGCGATACGCTATGACAGAAATACCAAAATATAATAGGTAATTCAGAACAAAGTATACAATTGTACGCTTAAGATTCCGTGTGAGCGCACCTAGGAACGTTCCTGAATTGTGTCACGTGACGTTGCACGTGTTGCCGTCGTCACCCTCCATTCTATAATGACGTATCTTGGTGTTTGTAATTTCAGTACTGTTTGCTCTGCCGCGTGCTCTAGAATAAGAGACAGCGGTGTAATGGAAGTAAAGATCAAATTGAGCTTCTGCTGATGGTGAAGGATACTTGAGCCTCTCGGCTGAATTCGATTAGTTCACAGTAGAAGAGAAATACGGGGAGGAGTGTCATATTTCATCCACGCCACGATCTATCGCAGCGTTCTCACCACCTGATTGTTTTCGAGGAGTATCCGTCTGTGGAAAGTTCCTCTTCCTAGAAACCGCGGCGTGCTGTACTAAATCTAGCTACTTGGGTTTCAAACCTGGCTTTTACCTCCTTCAACCATCACTTCCACTCTCTCCGAAAAACCTCCATTATGTACGGCTCCATGGCTAAATGGTTAGCGTGCTAGCCTTTGGTCACAGGGGCCCCGGGTTCGATTCCCGGCAGGGTCGGGAATTTTAACCATCATTGGTTAATTTCGCTGGCACGGGGGCTGGGTGTATGTGTCGTTTTCATCATCATTCCATCCTCATCACGACGTGCAGGTCGCCTACGGGTGTCAAATCGAAAGACCTGAACCTGGCGAGCCGAACTTGTCCTTGGACACTCCCGGCACTAAAAGCCATACGCCATTTCATTTTACCTCCATTATCTTTTGGCAATTTGAGATAACTACCCACTTTATTTATTTATTTATTTATTTATTTCGTGTGGATATTCCTAGCCTCGTACAGTCCTGGTAATCCACACACTCCGGCAAGATTGGATTGCATCTCTTGCTTATGGTGAACTACGCGTTACTGTGTTGGGTAATAGTGTCGTGTATATGAGTAGCAAGAATGCTGGGAACAGAGCGAACACCCAGTACGCGAGCGCCGTGAATTCATCACAATTTGAACATAAAAATCACCAATTTGGTGGGAATCGAATCCAGGTATTTCTGAGACTAAGCCTCCTATGCTTTCAATTCAGTTAAAGACCGGGCATGTACATGCTAATATTAAAGAGAGAGGAAATGTGCCAGCCATTCCTCTCGGGGTTGGTGCGGTGGAATAACACCCTCGGTAGCTCCTGCCTGTCGTAAAAGGCGACTAAATGGTTGCCCCAGTGGCTCTGAACTTTTGAGCGTGGGTTGGTGAACGCGGGGCCTTTAGCTGAGTCCTGGGATTGCTTCTACTTACTTGCTTACTTACTCACCTTCATTTATCCTATCCGACCTCCCTTGGTGAACTCTTGTTCTGTTCTGATCCCCACGGTATTAGAGCATTCGAGGCGTAGGGAGGCTTTCATTTTCACATCCTTGTTCCTCTTTGAACGATATCTTCATTTTTCCAAGTGCCGGTCCCATTCCAATTTATCTCTCGGATTAATGTTAATAGAGGATGGTTTTTCAACTGTCCTTCCTCATAAAAGTATAATCACCACCATCACTCTTGGGAACCATTCAAACGATTCCCGTAATACTTACACCATTAGAAAATTATATCCTCAAGATTGTCATAAAATGTATACCGTATGACGTATAAACGGAAGTTGTGAAAATGAGGCTTCGACAAACCACGAACACAATGAAAATTACAGACACGGTACGCCTCGTCAATTTAATTTCGCAATGTCGCCACAAGATTGTCCTTGAATATAAAATGCGAGCACCTTACGAGGCGAAGTAGTGAACTCTCAGACAAGATTATTGATTTATGGATCAGATGGGTGAGAGGGAGCCATATGACTTGAGTGGCGACTGACTGACCTAGCAGCTCTGACTAGAGACTACTGTAAGACTGGGTGTCTCACTGTGTCGACCTCCGGATCGTGATAGGACGGGTTCAAACCTGGCAGAGGACTTAGGATTTTTGAATGGCAGAAATGAATTCATTCGGCACTCCATGTCACACAGGTTGACATTTAAGTTAAGAGATATCTGCTTTACCCGCCAAAGTAAAGTGAAACTCAGCCGATGATCGACCTGCCATCTGGTAGAGCAAAATCGAACTTCGAAATTGACAACTAAGCGGTCTAAAACGCGTAAAATGAGAATAAAGTAATTAATTCATAACATTTCGCCATTAGTAAGGATGTGTAGTACGTTTAATGACCTCTTCATAAACCACGACACAGATCTCTCAATGTCCCTAACAGACTTCAAAAATGTCTAGTGATTTTCTTTAGTGAATATACTTAAACAATCTTAAAAAATAGCATCTCATAAAATGAAAGTAACCGGGCGAGTTGGCCGTGCGTGTAGAGGCGCGCGGCTGTGAGCTTGCATCCGGGAGATAGTAGGTTCGAATCCCACTATCGGCAGCCCTGAAAATGGTTTTCCGTGGTTTCCCATTTTCACACCAGGCAAATGCTGGGGCTGTACCTTAATTAAGGCCACGGCCGCTTCCTTGCAACTCCTAGGCCTTTCCTATCCCATCGTCGCCATAAGACCTATCTGTGTCGGTGCGACGTAAAGCCCATAGCAAAAAAAAAAAAAAAAAAAAAAAAAATGAAAGTAAAATTCATTACACTGTCTCTTTGTCAATAATCCAAATGGACTTCAGTTATCTATAAACTTGGAGATATTATTCTTACACTGTTAATCATGCACCTGACCTGTTCGCATATGTGTGTGCCTGTCCATAATGTTTTAGTTACTCCTACTTATGCAGTTAGGAGCCAGTAATTGCAGCACTATCTAATCCTGATATGTATATAACCTAATGTTGTTTTTGCAATTTTTTCTCATAAAATTGTTTATTATAATTTTTCAAAATCTGTTGTTAATTTTTCGTGATATTTTCCTGTTTTTCAATATATATCATTGTACTATATTTTGTAATGTCTGTTGTAATTGGAGTGCAACTCTGTTACAGACATGCGTCATACATAAACAAATACATTATATTTGTTATTACTTATTCATATCAGGATCTGATTCCTCAATGGCATTTTTCTCCCTTGAGTTTCTTTAATCCATCCTTAGTCCGTGTGCATAAATAAAAAGGAAAACAGGCAACATAGTCCGATCTGTCGTAATTAGAGTGTAAATGAGGAAAACAATCAAACTGGAGACTGTAAGAACGGGAGGTAGGTGGGATATCACGAGACCTTTAGCTGAGCCTTTTGATTGCCTTACCTGTGCCAGCCTTCGTATTTTCATTTTTCCTAGCTCGTATTTTTGGTCAGCCTGTGCGTGGGGGATGTAGAATAACGTCCATGGTATCCCCTGCCTGTCGTAAGAGGCGATTAAAAGGAGCTCCAGGGCGTTGGTGTCCACGATGCCCTTGTCTGAGTCCTGGGATCGCTTCCACTTACTTGTGCCAGGCTCCTTACTTTCATCACCTATTCTATCCGACCTTCCTTGGTCAAGGCTTGTTCCTTTCCGATCCCGACGACATTAGAACATTCGATGCCTAAGGAGTCTTTGATTTTCACGGTCTTCTACTTTTTCCTTTTGATTAGTTGTAATAGAGTCTGGATCCATGTTTAAAAGTAGTTAAGTGGTTAGCGTGTTGGTGTTTGGTCCACAAGGACCCGAGTTTGATTCTCGGCCAGACCTGGGATTATAACCTTAATTGTTTAATACCGTTATCTCGTTGTGTGGGTCTGTGTGCCGTCCTTATCATTAGAATTCATCATAAGTATGGCTCCATCTCCACAGATACGCAGGTCGCCTATAAGGAGTCAAGTCGAAAACCTGCACCAGGCCTCTTCGGAGCCCACCCGCCGTTAAGTGTTGCCCATCCGTATTTCCTCCTAAAACAATAAGCACCATCCTCCAGCGGTAGAATCTGTCATGAAGCCCTAGGCGACGTGTGTACGGCCAGACTGGAGCGCGCAATGTAGCCACATACTGCAGTAGATTCAGGGAGATGTAAATAATTCACTGTAGAATCTGCCACGTTATTTTTGCTTGTCCAACTCCTTCACTACCTGCGTTTGTTTTATCTATAGTTGGACATCCGTAATTCGGTGTAGAAAGCCAAGAATAACGGCCGAGAGGATCTCGTAACCTGCAGCCTTTCGGCTGAGCAGCGGTCGCTTGGTAGGCCACGGACCTTCGGGGCTGTTGAGCCATGGGGTTTGCTTTGGATATAAGTAACTTCGTTTTATCGACTTTGGTTAAACTTATACAAGGTTGGCAATGCATATAACGCCGGACACTGTTCCCAGGCATTGCGCTGTCGCTGTTGTTAGTGAATTATACAATTTAAAAAGAAAGTATTCTACACGATTTCATGTACTGTACGATTCTAATTCTTTCCGATGAGGTCTGCTTAGGACCACGTGCCAATTTCAATTCAATTCTTCCTACTTTGTTGTTTTCTCTTCCGTTCTGTAACCATTTGATGATAATAATAAATATAATCAATACAATATCATAAAATATATCATAAATGAAAATATTCAAAAACTTCATAAAATACTTGAAATAAATTAAATTAATGAAAATAGTTAATCGAAATGTCCGTAGTATGGGAGCCAGAGTTCACCAGAATGGATCCCTCGAATTTTGATAGAGCATGATAAACTTTATATCCCAGGGCGTGTACATAATGCTGCGTACTGGTACATCTGCTGCAGGCCTTACCTAACCTCCTGAAAACGACTAAATAGGTAGGAACTGCACCTAGGACTATCAATAACTCCACTGATTCTAAAGTAGCTAACTATATTCTTAACAAAATCCGTGCATGAGCACCTCATCAACACACAAAATTATACATATAATACTCACACAAAAGATTGCTGGAAGACTCCATATTTACAACAACAACAAGAATGAAAACAGTGGGAAAACGAAAGTGAGAACTAAACTACCATTTGTAGATAGTCCGATGAACAATGTACATATATGTAGATAAATACCCTTCACTGTCTCTGTATCAATACTGCTTGCCAGTTCTCATAATCAGCACTTCTAACATCACACAGATACTGTACCTCGTAATACTGTGTTCACAGACTTTAACACTTGTTTCAAAGATATATACATTTAAGTAACACACGCTTATCGATTCTGAACATAAATTATGGAAAGTCTGAGATAGCTTTTACCAACATATAATGCCAGGCCACCACAAGTGCTACAATACTTAATGCGCAAGCACTCCACAATCGGCCACTTTCCACGAACATAACGAGACTCCACGAACGTTTGAAGTCCAGTCCATTGCAACCGTGTCACTCCAGTACCGTGTATCAGCACCACTTCCTTCCCGTACAGTGTGTGAGTTGTGGTTCCCTTCTGTAGTGATTGTCTCTGGTTCCCGCCATTTGATCAACCTTTATAGACATCAGCATTCCCCTTCCTCTCAGATAATACGTCTGGATTGGTCCTTGCCAGCCAATCATCAGTGAACCTATAATCAAAACCATGCCCTGAACTCATACTTGGTCCAAAGACATAAACAAACGCTCGGGTTTATTACATGAGTCATCGAACTTCCCTAGTACAACAACAAGCTCATCTCATCAGGCTGGGATATATACATGACTCATAGAACCCGACGACAACAACAAATACATCTCATAAGACACTGGGGTAGCCACATAACTCATCCAAATTACCAGAGTTATTAAAGCAATGTTTTCCCACTCGTGCAAATCAAATTACTCATACCTACATACATGGAGATTTCCCAGCTTATAAATATAAATGACAAAACATACAAATGAAATACCGATAATAATAATAATAATAATAATAATAATAATAATAATAATAATAATAATAATAATAATAATAATAATAAATCGAATACTGACAATAATATCTCTAACTTCTACATACAATTCGAGGGTGTGATATACGTACTATCACAGTTCCTCCCAATATTCTTTCGTCCTTCCACTATGCTGTTTCTTTCTGTCGTAGGAACACTTCCCACCAGGCTCCTTGTTCAATCTTCCTTGGAATCCTTCCATACTTACTACGCTCTTTCTAAAAATCTCTCTGTCCATAGTTTTTTCTTTTCTTATTTTTTTCTAAATCTTTCTTTACTTGAATCCAGCTAGTTGTTGCCTTTTTGTCCCAAAGGTTCTTTGAAATCCTTTTTGTTAATCTGGAATCATCCATTCTTTAAATATGTCCAAAAAATCGCAATCTCCTCTTTCTTATTCTTTCTGTTAGGTTTTGTATGTTCCTATATATTTCATCATCAGTTCTTAATTTCCATACTTCTGTTTTTTTTTTTCTAAGTGCTTTAGATTTTTCTCATGATTCTCCTTTCTAGTAACTCAAGTTTATCTAACCTAAAGTTTAGTACCAGGAATTCACTTGCATATAGACATTCCGGTTTCCTTGAAATCTTATTTCAAGATGTTTAGAGAGACACTATTTTTATAAAAAAAATTGTGATACCATATGCTCTTTCCATCTAGTGTACCCTTTCTCCTACTCCAGATTTTTAAAAATATTTTCTAGAATTATTTCTCTCAGATATTTGAATTTCGTTACTCTTTCCACTGGACCAATATCTGTTGCCAAACATATTGGAGAGTTCTTGATATTTGTAATAAATTTAGTTCTTCTTACGGAGATTCTCAGACCTCTATTGTTAGCTATTTCTTCCAACAGATTGATTTGTGTTGTTGCACTTGCTAGGTTTCCTGGCATATAGCAAAATTGTCTGCAAGTGCTAGACAATTTAAATCAATGCCTTTATTTTTTGAATATAAATTATTTCAATTGGTCGGAAATTGTTAGTTTAACACATGTGCAATTCTTTTCAGTGACCTGGTCTAAAGTTGGTACACACTGCGAACATTTATTATACAGTATGGCAACGCTTGTGTTTACGTCTGGAGTTCAGATGTGTCACAGGGTGTTCACGATAAGAAACTTGCGTTATAATCGTAAAAATAGGATTCTTGTTCTTCTTTCGTTTTGGCTGACTATTGACCACGCTAATTCGAATTTAACTCCATCTGTTTCTGGGCTTTAGTCCTTCATCGTTTCACTCTGCAATTTCCTCCTTTCTTCTGTCCGTGGCGCTTTGGTACGGGATCTAATTTTTTTTGTGAAATCTCAGGGTGGCCTTGAACCTGACTTGTAAGCATCCCTGTTGCTGACTTCCGTTCCTTGTATTCCCATTTCTTCCAGGTCCTAATTTACCTCTTGACGCCAACGCACCGTAGTTTTCCTGATGTAAAAGCATCTGTCAGTCTGGTCAGTCTCCCGTAGATACTCGTATGTCCGAAGAACATGGTTGTTCTCTTCCGGATGGTAACTCCGATCTTTTCCATCCGTTATTTTCGTCTAATTTTATTGCGAGAATGTTGTAACTTGGTGAAAGGCTATAACTATTTATTAGTTCGGTGAGATTGTTTATCGGTGAACTTTTTAAATAAATTTATTTATGTTGATTTATTGCTTACTTATTCTTGATAATGAACACCCAGCTACTCTCTTCCACGATACGCTACTTGTTAAGAACAATGTTAGCTTATCACGATTTTCGGAGACTATGAGGTGCAGAAGGTTTGTCCCCGATAGTAGTTTTACCGACACGAGGCCGGCGTCTTTGATCACCTTCAAATACCACCGGACAGAGCTAGGAAGTGGAGCACAGCAGGCCAGTGCACTCCTTAAGAAAAGATGCCCCAGTTGCACTTCATTTTCAAAACAACTATCACCAACTCCATCACCGTCACCATGACTACCACTACCATGACCACTCGAATTTAATAGAATCAACGAATACTAATATCCTTTGTGTAACTACAATATGACTATAAATGAAATATTAATCTTGGAAAGCACAACACACGATAATCACAGTGACATGTTTTCAATTTATATGCGCGATATCGGCTGAATATTCATTGTGCGGCAAGGGATTGATTTGTACAACCTAAAATCTTTCGTGATTACCGATAATAAGGGTAGTTAACGTGTGATGTTACCCCTTAAAAATATTAAATATTTCACGCTTTAGCACTTTTACCCTGCGTTCTTTTCATTCTCCATCATTTCCCTTGTTAGCCTAAACACAGCAGCAGCAAGGAACCTCTAAGAAGAATGCGTCCTCTATTTACATAGTATATGCTACTTTATGGCCCCAGAGGCTTGTCGGGATTGTCAAGGCAAACAACGGGGCCGTAGATTACACACAATAAGCCGAGGTTATTCCGCTTCTGGTTCACGTATTGTGCTGGAGAATTTACTATGCTACGGCATACATTTCAAAGCAAGAATTAATAGCAAAAAGTTTGGTCGGCATGCTTTCCTAATAATAATAATAATAATAATAATAATAATAATAATAATAATAATAATAATAATAATAATTTCTTTTCTTAATCTGTTTACCTTCCTGAGTTGGTTTTTCCCTCGGACTCAGCGAGGGATCCCACCTCTACCACCTCAGGGACAATATCCTGCAGCGTAAGAATTGGGTCGGCGGATACAACTAAAGAGGAGGAGCAGTAACTCGCCTAGGCGGCTTCACCCGCTCTGCTGACTAGGGTCCTTGTAGGATGATGGGAAGATTGGAAGGAATAGACAAGGAAGAAGGAAGGAAACGGCGTAGCATTAATTTATGTACCATTCGGTTATTTGCCTGGGGTAGAAGTGGGAAACCAAGGAAAACCACTTCGAGGACGGCTGAGGTGTGAATCGAAGCCCCCCTCTACTCAGGTGGCTTCCCCAGGTTGAGTGGACCCTGTTCGAGCCCTCGCACCACTCTTCAAATTTCGTGGCAAAGCCGGGAATCGAACGCGGACATTTGGGGGTGGAAGTTAATCACACTAACCACTACACAACATAGGAGTAATAATAATAATAATAATAATAATAATAATAATAATAATAATAATAATAATAATAATAATAATAATATAATAATAATGAAGAAATAAATAATAGAGAAGGCTTTCGGGAAAAAGTATTGAAAATAGAAGGATTCCAAGGTAGGAAAGTAAAAAAGACTGGTTCAAAGTGGTCTGAAGACAGAAAGAAGAAACATAGTGAACAGATGAAAGCGTACTGGAAGAAAAGGAAAGAACAAAGAAGAAGGAATTGAAATTGGCACGTGGTCCTCTGGTGGCCCATTCGAAATAATAATAATAATAATAATAATAATAATAATAATAATAATAATAATAATAATAATAATAATAATAATTGTATCGGGAGGTACACCTCTACACCGCTCATTTAAATCTTGCGCCTAAAAGAACTCCTCTTCTGGAGAAATCGTAAACTTGAAACTACATCTACTTAAACCGTTACTCAGAAGACGTCACTACAGAAATCTAATGACATTTTGTTATTTTGAATTTTCATGTACTGTATGAAAGGCTACGTGTTTTGTTTACCACTTATCAAGAAGTTGGGACTTTTTTCAAGAGATGTCACTCCTAATAAACTATGATCATGCACCCTGGTGCGAAGTGGAAGAACTTTGATTTGAAGAAGTTTTGTATTCATAAGTTATTTTTTTACTAAATTATGTTCATTCATTTTTGGGTTGGCAATATTGATCTTTTCTTTCCGCCAGTTTTGAATTTAGCCAATAATGAATTTCTGTAATTAATTTTCCGCCTATCACAGGCTTCTTCCTCGATTCTGAGTGTTACTTTTGACGTTAACCAATAAAACCCTCCGGGTGTGTCTTGATTATTCATGAAAGGTCTCGAACTTTCCCCGAGGGTTTATAAACTGCGGATTTTTACGTCTCTTAGCCATTTGATCGTCATCTAACTACGTGTGTGTGTGATGAAAGAGGCGCGAGGCGCCTCTTTCATCAGGCAGCAGTTCTTCAGCAAGGTAATGACCAATTAACATCTTTATTTCTTGCTAGCTCCGCAGTTTAACCCGAGGGTGAGGTCCGAAACTTTAACTATGTAACCTACTTTCTGAAAATGTAATTTCTGCCGACGTATGTAATAACTGCATAATATCTTTAACTGTAAATCGGGGATAGAGAGTGATGTACCCTCTCGAGCTCCCCTTCATTTTTGCTTGAGGTGACTACGTTTTGTAACTGGTTTTCTTCCTTTCCGTAAAGTCTTAATTGTTCTTATACGAGTCACCTCCGTAGTTTGGGAGTAGCCCCTCTTTCATCGGCCTAGTGCCCTTTAGGTTCTAAGAATTCATGTCTAGGAGTGCAAGCATTCGCCTCCTTTCATTTTGTGTTCTGGCCATTTATTTAACTGTTATTTATTTTACACAAATGCCCTATAGGTTGGGTACGAGATACCCCTGTTTCAATTTTTAAGCTGGGACCTGGAAGGCCAAAAGGTGTAAGATATTTTTGGTGTTGCCTTGAATAGGCTTGAAAACTGAGAGCCTGTTAGCTCTTTTTCAAAGTAAGATTACTGAATGCCTTTTGAAGGCTTGATATTGTGAGTTGGGATCCAGCGCTCCATGTATTGAGGGATTTCTGCCCTGGTATAAATTTGTACTCTTTTGTAGTTTTGAGCTGGGAACTCAAAAATTGTAAAACTAGGAGCTTGTAGCCCAAGAGCGTGAAAATTCTGAAATCTTGGATCTTTCTAAGTGTTGTTTTTAAATTGCTATGTCATTGTTATTTCACTAAGTGAAAAGTTGTTAAAGTTTGTTGTTTCTTTAAAAATATGACCTTTTCTAAAGTTTTAAAAGCAATTCGTGACATTGTAGTTAGACCCATTCACCCCCAGCACCTTCTTTCACCTCTGCTGGTCCACGGGTAACCCCGTAACAATAATAATAAAACATGTCATGTTGTGAATTTGTTCGTCAAACGAAATGACGCAACCCAAACCAGTAAATTAGGTCTCTTTCTTAGTCCGTAACATTTCATTAACCGACCTGACTCACTCCTTGAGACACATTAACTTATCTAAAGTGTCAGCCAACAAGGGAATAAACTCGAACGTCATTGTTATTAATATTACATAACCATTTCCTAAAGGTCGCAAGTCGAGTTGTGGGCATATTGAAACTCTCAGATGACCAAGCAATACTAGGAGGGACTTTCGTTTTATTTTCTCCTTACTGCTTTCCTCCCTGTGGGTTGGGGCGCTAGAATACACCTACGGTATCTCCTGCCTGTTGTAACCGGCGAGTAAAAGAGGCCTCAGAGGCTCTCAACTTGGAAGCGTGGGTTGGCGCCCACTGGGCACTTAGCTGAGTCCTGGCATTGCTTCCACTGACTTGTGCCAGGCTCTTGACTTTCATCTATCATATCCGACCTCCCTTGGTCAACTCTTGTTCTTTTCCGATCCAGACGGTATTACGTATGGAGACCTAGGGAGTCTTTCATTTTCACGCCCTTCGTGGCCGTTGTCTTCCTTTAGTCGATACCTTCAGTTTTCGAAGTTTGTGAGCCCTTCCAGTTTCTCTCTCTGATTAGTGTTATATAGAGGATGGTTGCCTAGTTGTGGTTCCTGTTAAAACAATAATCACCACCACCACCCTACTTCTTCCATCGTTACTTATTCTACTCCCAAGTAACAATATTCATCTACTTCCTTTAAGACGTACTTTTTAAGTCTACTGTAATATTCCTGCATCCATTGGTTTCGTTTTGGACTTATTTATTTCCATCCAGTACGCCTTCCTGAAGACTCTGCCTATAACATTCAGATATTTCTCCAGATCTCCTGCAGTGTCAGATAAAATAACAATATCATCAGAAAATCTCAGGCTTTTGATTTCCTCTCCTTGGATTGTGATTCGCTTTCCGCATTTCTCTTTGATGTTTTTTTTACCACCTGTTCTATATAAACATTGAAAAAGTTGGGAGTGGGAAGCGAAGTGCCTCCTGTACAAGACATAATGGGAGGAAGAATGGCGGGCAAGAAACAAAGAGGAAGGCCACGGCTCACTTTCATTAACCAACAGAAGCAAAAAGCGGTACTTCACACTTTTGGGCAATTAAAAGAGAAAGTCCATTGCCGTCACAACTAAAGAACAAACCAAACACATGTATGATATACTGGGCGAGTTACGGGTGCGCAACTGTGAGCTTGCATTCGGGAGATAGTGGGTTCCAACCCCACTGTTGGCAGCCCTGAAGATGGTTTTCCGTGGGTTCCCATTTTCACATCAAGCAAATGCTGGGACTGTACCTTAATTAAGGCCACGGCCGCTTCCTTCCAACTCCTAGGTCTTTCCTCTCCCATCGTCGCTATAAGACCTATCTGTGTCGGTGCGATGTAAAGCCCCTAGCAAAAAGGGAAAAAACTAGCATGTATGGTAGGCCTACACCTTGAATAATTAAACACTGTTATTATTTGCCTTAACGGCGTTCAAATGACACAGATAAATACTGGAAGTATGCAATACGCTCCTTTTTCACAATCTGAAGTAACATTTAGCAATGGCTTAGGGCACAGATTCTCAATTTTCTATATGATTATACCCCTTACAACGAGATCGGTGCCGGGCTGAGTGGCTCAAACAGTTAAGGCGCTGGCCTTCTAACCCCAACTTGGAAGGTTCGATCCTGGCTCAGCCCAGTGGTATTTGAAGGTGCTCAAATACGACAGCCTCGTGTCGGTAGATTTATTGGCAAGTAAAAAGAACTAAAGAACTCCTGCGGGACTATATTTCGGCACCTCGGCGTCTCCGAAGACCGTAAAAGTAGTTAGTGGGACGTAAAGCAAATAACATTATCATTTATTATTACGAGATCGGTAATATAGTGGTAGTTCCCCTTAAATCAATAATCATAACCATCACAATTTCTTCTCCTTCTTCCTCTGATACTTTTAGGAGGGACTTACAATCGTATTGCCTTGTCTCTTAGAATTACGAAGAACATTACTTGCCGATCATTTCTCAGTAATACGGAGATATTAACACTCTGATCATAAGCATGCTCCTATAGATGTTTGAATGAAATATATCTCAGAATCGAACGCTATCTGACGACCATGTGTCTCCGGAAAGAGCGACTGTACGGCGCCTCTTCCTCGAGCCAAATCGTATTCGCCTACGATACGGAGGAAATGCTTGTGAAAGTTTTATGAGAGTCAAGACAATGCACTGGCGTAAATCTCCTGCATCACTGTCCCTATTTCTCTTCTCTCAAGAGATGTTTACTTTATTTAGCAATTCCTCATCTCTTGCACCCATAGGTTCTATCCTGTCCTTTCACCGACTTAACATAGCAAAGAATTGTAATTACCAATACGTCGATATACACGTGGTCCCCGAATTTCCATCCACATCCTGAATTTATATCTCGCTTCCACTTTCTTGTGCCAGGTTCCTGACTTTCGTCTAGCCTATCCGACCTCCCTTGGCCAACTCTTGTTCTTTTCCTTCCCCGACGGTATTCGAGCACCTGAGGCCTACTGAGTTTTCATTTTCACGCCCTTCGTGGCTCTTGTCTTTCTTTGGCCCATACCTTCATTCTTAGAAGTATCAGATCACTTCCATTTTTCTCTCTGATTAGTGTTATATAGAGGATGGTTACCTATATGTACTTCATCTTGAAACAATAATCACCACCACCTGATTTGCATTTTAGGCATAACGCTGTCTGTTGATCCACTTGGCACTGTGAACTTCAGCTCAAAACTAATGGCTAACTCAACTACTACTACTACTACTACTACTACTACTACTACTACAGTTTTATGACCAGCAATAAGTCCACCATTGTGGCAAAAGCATAATGTTTCGAGAGATAAAGGTATGCGTGACACACTTAGCCGAGTACGGCTAAGCAAGAACGGAGGGAGGCGAGCAACCTGTCACTGACAGAGAGCGTGAAGGAGAGAGTATAAAGGGGCAAGGTGGAACGAACATAGCTCGCGTCGTCTCTGAGAAGTAAACTTCGGTCATGACCATGCGCGACAAACATGAAACGAGCATAGAGAGTATTTCGCATGACACTAATGTTTATGTCCTGTAAATACGTACGAATTTACAAGGTGTTGCGCACATATAAACAAGCAATATGTACAACGGACAATTTTTCAGTTCCTAAATGTCTCATCCCGGGGAAAAGCAAGATAAGTATCTTTTTATTTCTACAACAAGCTACTAAGGTCAATGCTCTCTTTCCTTTCACAGTAAAAAGGTCAGTCAGTTCGTAATAATACTGAAGAAAGTGTCAACTTTTACTTACACATTATTCAGGAATACGAAACATTCACCGGTAAGAACCAGACAAGTTGGGTTACTTCGTTATTGTTCTTCATATTGTAAGTAAAAGTGGCTTCAACCAGACAAGTCACTTTATCTTATGTGTAGTTCGTGCTCTGGTCGTGGATATTATTATAATGTAAATCAATTATTGGTAATGAAATTACACAGCTGCCTTTCTTTAAAGAGAACTCTTAAATCTTACTGCTAAAAATGCACAAAGTGATTTACACCACTTTGGTTTTGACTGATCCGATCACAAAGTAATGTCTGGCCAAGATGGGACAAGTCAGTTTCATTGAAGGTCCTAAGAAGACACTTCATTAATATCTTGAATTAAACAAAATCAATACAAAACCATCATTTAAAAAGTTCTTTCCTCTAACACAGAATGGTTTGACAACATTTGGTGAATCGGCGATTTCGTATTGTTTAAAAACAATAAAATGCTTCCCCTCAGAGCTTCAGCTTTATCTCGTTATACCTTGGGATCAGTGAAATTTAACATATGGAATGAAAAATTCAATACATAATAGACGTAGTAAAACAGAATGTGAGGCTGAGCATACATACACTATCACACATGAGAGAAAAATGTAACAAACATTAGGCATGATGTTCCTTTTTCTTAGCATTAAAGTAAACCAAAAGACATATAGGTTCCGAGAGATCTCTCCATTGACAATAATCATCGATACTATCTCAGAGTTAAAATAACTACACCAACTGAACTGTATAAAAGTAGCAGTTATTTACGCTAACTATCCTCTAATGTTGTTCTCTGAGGATATTTAACTTCCACTAAGTGAGTGTTATAGCTTCGAGTACCCAAGATTTCATTACGTTCTCATTAGAAGCTCATCATCTCCTTAATATCGCCCATTTACATGAGGCACGTCAACACCAGTCAGGCAGAGGGAAGCCCAACATTCCTTCGCCTTACTACGACCACAGTGTTGGAAACTTAACCAAATTCCTCTCCTTTACATGATCAACGACATAATTCTCCTTGTGCTTGCTTATATTGTAATGCTGGTATTTATTTCGAAGTCTCTTCGTCCTTATCCAGCAGCTCTTTCACGTGATATATGATCCTAGCTAAATCTTGTATAACTTCTGCTTACTTGTACAAGATTTTCTGCCTTTGAGGGAAGATTGAATACACCCACTGTGAGAAGAGGTAACCAAATGGGTTAAGTGAAAGAGATGGTCATCGTAGTTACCTGGATGAGACTGCCATTGTTTCCAATTATCTGTATCAGACGACTTATTTCGGCATTCATATCCGACCTCTCTTGGTCAACTCTTGTTATTTTTTTACCTTGACGGTATTAGGTTTCTGAAGTCTAAGAGATCTTTCATTTCCGCACTCATGGCCCTCGTCTTTCTTTTACCGACACCTTCATTTTTGAAGTGTGTCCGACACTTCCTTATTGTAACTATGATTAGTGTTAAGAGAGGATGGTTGTCAAATTGTACTTCTTTTTAAAAAATAATCACCACCACCACTTCCCGCACAAAGTTGGAAAATCTGTAACTCGTAAATGATCGACAGTAAGACGTATGTTCAGAAGGATATAAGTTTCGACACATTTTACGACACACTCTTGATGATGATGATGATGATGATGATGATGATGCTTGTTGCTTAAAGAGGCGTAACATTGAAGCTCATCGGCCCACGACACACTCTAGACCCATAACCACCATCTCTCGTAAAGCCATGCTGTATACCACCAAATCCTTAATTTATTTTAGCGAAACATTTCTCTTTGAACAACGTGGTATTATAAACCTGCTTTGACTATACCTGTTGCGAATATCTCTTAAACTTTCAGAACGGGGAAGTCAAGGGTGTTATTTTGGGTGTGATGGAAAAGCAACCTCCTTTCATAACCAAACAGGTTAATGAGTGGAAGAGCAACTCTCTTTATAAAAATGAACGAGAGATTCTTCAGCTTTCATTAAGAACGCCACGTGGAGAAGTGGCTTTCTCCAGCCCAGCATATAATACACATTTCATTTCTCTTATTCGAAATGAGTGCTCACAGGGAATGGAAAAATTTAATAAAACTCTTTGTCTTAGACGTAATTTCCACGTCCATTTGAGGTCGTCACTTTCTTCTTTAATCCTTTTAATCTTCGTAGTCCTATTCTGAGTTTCCACTTTTGTCCTTCATTTCCTTTACATTATCCAGCTACTTTACCTTCTCCCTCCTCTTTCCAGAGACAGTTATCACTAGGAAGTGCATTTGTAAGCGACAATACCTTATATTTCAACGAAGAGAGAGCCTCTTACAAACCAGTTTAAAAAGTTGCATAACACTTAGGGGATGGACGTTAGAAAACCCCTACTATTTATAATTATACATTTCTTCCTACTGAAAATACGTGCGTTCTAGAGGCTCGTTGAAATGTGACCATGATCGTTAAGACGTCAACTCGTTTTGGTTGGTGCCATGCTTAGATGCTTCGAGTTCCGTTGCTGGAAGAATGTTGGCCGGCAGGGTGGGAGAGTTCGTGGTCTACACTCACTAGATTGCGTGTCAATACCCTGGGTACATTTCCAAACCTTTCCACACTGTTCTTATGGAGATGACGCTGCTGATGAATTATTCGTCCGTTGGATGGGAACGTTAAAGCCCCTATATTAAAATTGGATTACAAGGGGATTAAGGGTTTTCATATTGGCGACCACGGGTTCTATAGCTGAGTGTGTCATGGCTTCTACTTACTTGTGACAGGCTCCTCAGTTTCATCTTTCCTATACGACCTCCCCTGGTCAACACTTGTTCTTTTCCGACCTCAACGGTATTAGATTTTCGATGCCTAGGGAGTCTTTCATTTCCACGCCTTTCAATTTCTTATGCCGATACCTTCATTTTTCGGAGTGTCGGACGTTGTCCATTTTCTCCTCTGATTAGCGTGAGTTGAGGATGCTTACGGAATTCTTGTTCCTCTTAATGCAGTAATCAGCATCATTCGATATCATTAGGCTGTGTTGCGACACCGGGTTTCATTCTCTCCCTACCTGATGAACTTCGCAAGAAACACACAGATACGGAAGTTGCCCATGGGCTTGACTAGAGAGATCTGACATCGTATCACATTCGATTTTAGCTCTTATTATCCTCATTCCTCGCTCTTCCAACGCTTTACTCCATTGCTCCTCAACTTAGTTCTTGGGTGTTTAAACTGTTCGCGTCCTTCATTCACAACCTAAGCGAACAAGAGAACCCATTTGTCCCCATGAGACTGGGGGCAGCAGAATACATCGCCGGTATCCACTGTCTTTATTAAGAGGCGACTAAAATGGGACTGTAGAGGCTGTCGACTTGCGGGCTGTGAATTGGCGAACACAGGGTCCTTAGCTGAGTCCAACATTGGTTCAATATACTGACGTCAGCAAGGCTGAGTGGCTCAGGGTACAGCTTTTACTTGCTTTGCTCTCGTTGCGTTGGCGGGTTAGTTTTCGGCACAATGCAGTGGCGAAGTTTGTGTTTAAAGAGTTGCATAACAATTAGGGGAACGGCCGTTTAAAATCCCTACTGCTTATGCAACTCTTCCTACTGAACTTACGGTGGTACAGAAGATTCCTAAGACTCGTTGATAGGTATCATATTATTGGATGCCACCTATGATAATGTCTGAGAGACAGAAGTCCGGCATCTTGGCATCTTCATAAACCATAAATTAGCGGAACTTAAAGTAAGCATTATTATTATCTTCGTCACGCTCCTGACTCCCAACGTTTTACAGCGCGACGTCCGCTGGTAACATTTTGTCTTCCTGCTGTCCTAATAGATTTTTAAAACTTTGGAGGGGTTCTTAATTTTCCTGGCCATTTTCCTTTTAGCCGTTGCTTTGATTATTCGTAACGTTAAAAGTCTGATTTCTTCTGTTCTGATGGGGACTCACAGAGAATGGTTATCTGATTGTAATTCCCAATAAATAAATATCATGACTTAAAGAATGCGTGATATCATAACATGATTCCCATAAATCTCGGAAAGGACTTAGTTTGACAATAACAAAACCTCTTGTAGACAATACATGTGAAAAATCCCTCTTTCCACCTCTACGAGATGAACGACTCCCAAGTGGGATCAACCGCACAACTGAAGGTTCGAGCGCACAGAGGACAAACCGGAACTCAAGACTTTCCGAACCTCCCCATCCCACCGTTGGTCCTGTAAAGTTTTAAACTTACCGAGGTCTTTTATGGGTTTACCAAACTTCTCTCGTATGTAAATGGGCTCCGTGAAAGTAGGTTACCTACGACAGAAGAAATGAAGCTAGTCATAACGGAATATTAGAAAATCAGAGTATTTCTCCGAGAAAATAAGGAGATAACACGTGACACGAATATTGGACTGTATATGACCAGTCAGCTCCGTTAATATCAACCTCAGCTGCACCGAGATGTTGACAGGAAGTTACAGGCAGTTCTCATTCATTCTTTCACTTTGCAGAGGAGACGATCATTACTGTTAAGGTTACACATTGATTTATCCGTACTTCTTCGTCAATTAGAGTTTCGTGCGCCCATTGTAGTCCATTGTTTTCAGCTTAGGCTTACGTTCTTGGACAACGGGCACATGGAAAGAAAAAAATAAAGACGTTTTTAGTGTTTGGGTAGAACTCGTATAGCCCCGAGAATATTTAAGTTACGATTATGTTTAATGTCTGGATCGAGGTTGCAAAACAGGGGACGCCAGGCAGAGGGGTTAAAGGCGAGCCCGCAAGGACGTGGGTTAGAATCCCCGTCAGGAAGTCGTAAAATTCAAGAAACGAGATTTCCACTTCCGGAAGTGCACATGGCCCTGAGGTTCACTCAGCCTACAACAAAAATGAGTACCAGGTTAATTCCTGGGAGCAAAGGCCGCCGGGCGTAGAGCTAACCACTCTACGCCATCAAGTGCCGAGGTTACGAATAGTGGAAGCCTTAGTTTCCACCCCTCCAAGGGCCTTCATGGCCTGTACGGAGATGACTTTGCTTTGCTCGACCTGTTGCAAAACAATTAAAAAATAAATCGAAAATATTAAACGTAGCTTTCATGAAACAGCGCTTCAAAGAAAGGCAAAATTTGTGAAGTCACACTCATACTCGCGCGCTCAGCTGTCGTTGTGAATACATCGAGGTCATCCGGATAGAATAAAAAATGAAATAATGGAGATTGGCAGATTTTAATACAGACAAGCAAAGAAAAGAAAAGGCATTTGATTTTCTCAAACATCACTATAATTTGACTGTTGTGCCGAGAAACTATCTCAACTCACTGGGCAATTCACTTACTTATCTTAGTTTTACCCGTAATATTACTCCCAAACTCTCAAATCACACACCCACACTACACCACACTCCAAGTGCACTGTACCACGTTCCAGTGTATAAAATTTATTATTCACATCATATTTGTCTTTTCTTTCTAATAATGAACTATATGAAACTCACAAAACCGCCAAATTTGTATTTCCATATTTTTTCTCCTACACGCTGTACTTCATAAAACATCAGTTCACTTTGTTCATGTCCATTTGTTTTTTCAACTTGACTGGAATCCATGACAGTGCGCTGCTTCTGTTCCGTAATGCGTTGAATAACAACGCAACTTTCTGTGCTTCCAAGGAGGGAATTTTAACGTTAACTAAGTTTCTAATACATTTACAATTGGCTTTACGTCACTCCAACACAGAAAGGTCTTATGGTGACGATGGACTAGGAGTGGAAAGGAAGTAGTCGTGGATTCTATTAAGGTACAGCCACAGCATTTGCATGTCATGGAAAACAATCTTCAGGGTGCCGACACTGCCGATCGTAGACAGAATGCGTGAGACCCGGCTTGGGTGGTATGGCCACATAATGCGTAGATAAGGTTCACCTATTGTACAGACGGAACTACGCATCACGCCATCTGGAAATAGGCAATGTGGTCCGCCCAAGAAGTCATGCACTATGTTCATCTTGTTTCAGCTGATGCCATTAATGAAGCCAAGTGGAGATTGGCTTGCAAAAAAGTCGAGAAGATGATGATGATGATCTCCCGAATGCAAGCTCACACCTGCGGTCCCCTAACCGCACGGAGACTCGCTCAGTTTTTTTTTTGGACACATGACCAGCCAAAATGTTGCCTATTATTTACTGAGAAGAATTGTACAGTAGGTCTGTAATTAAATATGCACTACAAATTTTCATTGTAGGATAAGAAATACAAGTAACGGAAGACAGTAATCTAGGCTCAGGAATTTTATGCAGTTATATGTTAGAATGCTAACTAATTTGGTTATTAGGAAGTGTCGTCTAACACCTTATTTCGTTATGTAGTGAGAATAACTTAACTTCTAGAGGTTCTGATGGGCCGTACTCCTAAGGTTTATGCAAGACTCACATTACAACCGTTGCGCAGGGTAGACTATACTTGTTCCTTGCTTCAGCAAGTTTGCCTTCTGACCTCTTACTGTCAAAACATCAGGGGTCTAGGCAAATGGACACCGAAGCAAGAATTTTGTAAGTGGCATGAAAAGAAATATGGGAGGAAATAAGAGTACAGGTCAGATAATTGTGTTCCAAATCTCACCGTGTCAACTTCGTGCTTTTATTACGTTTCTGTTGTTATTGCAGAACTGACTGACTGCACGTTGTTTGTCTACATAACATGCTGCACGTACAAGGAAAAATAAAATTAAATAAGAATATGCAAATTTTATTTTTCTTCTGCGCTCTGCAATGTATTCACTTGCGAGAAGGCCTCAGTCAGCTAATCTCCTAAAAATAGGCACGAGGTTCATTAGGAAGAAAACAAACAGATGAAGTCTGGCATACGTCGGAGATAAGCTAGCCAACGCAGCGAATATGTAGGAAAGTAATCACCCTAGAAATAGACGTTTGCAACTCGAATGTACACAAAGAGGGAACGGCAAAATTGCAAAGACCAGCACATACATTGGTGGAAGGGTACATAGCAGCTAGCTTCACGAGCTATTGAAATACAATTTGTATACCACTACCAAGATAAATGTGCTTTGCTACGGTTTTAAACTTAAATTTATCTTTCAAATTTTTAAATTTTTTAGTGTCTAAAATCCGTTGAGGCTGCAGAATACATCCTAAGTTCGAGAACTTTTCCAAATACTTTTTCCATCTTTTAAGAATGCCATTTTTGTTTGTCGATTTTGCTCATATTTACCTGACACAGGTCTCTCGTGTTATTCTAAAGATTTCCTTTCCTGCCCTTTCAGTAATCTGGTCTTCACAAAGATGAGCCGCTGCTGTTGCAGCAGTTATCTTCGTTTTATTCACATATTTGTTATTCATCCTTCAATCAATTTTGTCTAGTGAACTTGCGAAGGATGCTAAGTTCAGGTATACACATTTTGAAGTTATTTCTAGAGAGGTTTTAACTCTTAGTCTCCATCTCATACGGTAATTATGACATGGAGTGGCGAGATCTTTGCTCGCCTTTCAAAATTCGGCAGTATGGTCTGAATTTGTTACCTGGGGATCATGAGCCGATGCTATTCCTGGGATCTCCTGAGGGAGGTTGTGTGTATATACTAAATATACAATGATGCACAATAGTTGATTTGTGAGACTATCGAACCACGGTGCATAGCAAATGTAATATTCAACCTCATCATTAAAGTATAGTGAATTATTTCACAACATACAGTATAATGGAATTTAACAGTTATGGCGGTCAGTTTTGGAACAAACTATGTTATAAACTAGGACAGAGAGACGGGGGTGTAGTAAAACCGATTCATTTAATTGGATATAACGTTTTAAGCTGTGTAGTTAATGTTATCATGAATTATTTTAGTGTGTTATGAATTTTCTTTTCAAATTAATCACTTAAATGAAATCACCTGTGCGGAGCACGTGGGGCGGGGATTAATAGAATACATTTACTGTCTGTTAAAGGGGGTCCACGGGATTTGAACTCGGGATCTCGGGTCTGGAGTTACTTGCACTTACCTGTGTCAGGTTCCTCACTTTCATCTATCCTATATGGCCTCTCTCGGTAAACTCTTATTAATAATAATGTTGTTTGCTTTACGTCCCTCTAATTACTTTTACGATTTTCGGAGACTCCGAGGTGCCGGAATTTAGCCCCGTAGGAATTCTACCTACACGAGGCTGACGTATTTGAGTATCTTCAAATATCACCGGACTGCGCTAGGATCCAACCTGCCAAGTTGGGTACAGAAGCCAGCGCCTCAACCGTCTGAGTCACTCAGCCCGGCTAAACTTGTTCTTTTCCGACCCTCACGGTAATAATTATAATTTCGTGTGGCTATTTCTAGCCGAGTGCAGCCCTTGTAAGGCAGACCCTCCGATGAGGGTGGGCGGCATCTGCCATTTGTAGGTAACTACGTGTTATTGTGGTGGATGATAGTGTTATGTGTGGTGTGTGAGTTGCAGGGATGTTGGGGACAGCACAAACAGCCAGCCCCCGGGCCATTGGAATTAACCAATTAAGGTTAAAATCCCCGACCCGGCCGGGAATCGAACCCGGGACCCTCTGAACCGAAGCCCAGTACGCTTACCATTCAGCCAACGAGTCGGACACCTAGTGTCCTCATCCCGAGGTGGTGCAGCTCTTTTCAGGCACACCCCCATTGGAGGTGAGATGCATGTACCATTTCAATCACGTACCAGCCCTCCTGCCAGTTTTTTAAATTTCTGGCAGTACCGGGAATCGAACCCAGGCCCCCGAGGACGGCAGCTAATAACACTAACCGTTACGCTACGGAGGCGGACACCCTCACGGTATTACGTACGGAGGCCAAGGGAGGTTCATTTTCATTTTCACGCCCTTCGTGGGCCTTGTCTGTCTTTGCCCTATACCTTCATTTTTCTAAGTGTGGGATCCCTTCCATTTTTCCCTCTGATTAATAATGTAATTAAATACATCGCAATTAGGAAATATCTCGGTGGCAGTAGGGCGATGACAAAGTAAAGTTAGTGTTATTAGATGTTGGTTGCCTGATTGTACTTCCCCTTCGCTCTCGTAACCCACCCCGGAAACTGCAAGGATGTTAGTTGGCAACGGGCGTATGCTAATGACTGCTGAAGACAAACATGGCAGATCATTGCTACGGCGGAACAACTTAAGATGCCGTGCATATCGTCCAAGCCACCCGGTTTTGAATTGCCACTCAGGATCTGGTCGGTTCTTTAAAAACACTGGCAGGCGAGCCGATATCCTAAACAAGTGGAAAAAAATAACTTCTCCAAGGTGTGACTGTGGCGCTGAAAAGCAGACTGTTCACCATGCAATTCAGGAAGTCCCCTGAGAGCTTTCCCTGGTGATCCAACAGAGTTCTTGGTTATGATGGAGGGACACTACATTCGTGGGCTGGATAGTAGTTTGTAGTTTTATTATGAGATAATTAATGTAAATATTATTTTTTAATGATGTATCTATAGACTAAACAAATAACATAAATAAATAAAAACAATAATCACCACCACCACCTCACTGAGTTGCACATATCTCTTCTTGGAGTGCGCTGTTGAACCAAGTCATGTGCAGCAGCGAATGATAGGCCATTTGGTGTTGCACTAAGCGTGACTGGCTTTTTCCTGGAACACTTAGGTTCGGTTTCCGGCTAGTTCAAGGAATTTAATTCTAGACTGAAGTCTGGAACATTGACGAGACCAGCACGGGGCATATATGATACTAGAGCAAGCGATCCCGAATAAGAAAGGCCAGAAATGTGCCTAAGGATATCATTGCGTTGACCATATGACACTCCAGTGACTGCACACGTCAGCTGCATCGGTAGCAGTGGACTTAACGGACCAGGATCCTTAATATATTAAATGTAACGCAGTGTTTTAGGAGATAAGCACCTCAATATATGTGAGACGGGTACAACAAATCAGAAATGAACAGATACTGAATCAAGTTGGGAATAGAAGAAAGATTGTGCAAATTTGACTGAAAGGAGGAACATATTGAGAAGACCCTTTCGGAAAAATCTTGGATTTGCTAGATTCATTTCTGAGGAACGTGAAGTCGATGACAATGAAGAAGGAAATCAAGATATAAATATGAAAAACAAATTAAAGTAGATGTAATAGTTATGAAGAAATGAAATATTTATAATAGGGTGGCATGAGGACTGCATCAACTGGTAACCGAAATATAAAACCTGATAATTCCCATCAAAGATGAGTCGTAAGTTTCTTCCTTCGCGTGCTATGCTACCTATAAGCACTATCCTAATAATGGCATAGAAGAGAGAGAGATATTAATTAACTCCACCTAGTGTATGACCTGTGGTCGCTTTATGGTCTCACTGTAACCTCATCGATCCGTGCTATATCACCAACTGAGGGACATTAATCCCACGATTGGACACAGTATTACAGTGAGTAGATGTAACTCTATTTGAATTATGACTGTATCAGTTACCTGTAAATCACACCACATGCGATCTCTGACTGTTACAGTCTCATAAAGTCTGAACTGAAACATTTGTTCTCTTTCTTTCTTAATCTGTTTACCCTCCAGGATTGGTTTATTCCTCGGACTCAGCGAGGAATCCCCACCTCTACTGCCTCAAGACAGTGTCCTGGAGCGCGAGACTTTGGGTCGGAGAGATACAACTGGCGAGGAGGACCACTACCTCGCCCAGGGAGTCTCACCTGTTATATTGAACAGAGGCTTTGTGGCGGGGGGTGATTGAAAGGGATAGACAAGGAAGAGGGAAGGATCGGCCGTGGCCTTAAGTTAGGTACCATTCCGGCATTTCCGTAGAGGACAAGTGGGAAACCACGGAAAACCACTTCGAGGAAGGCTGACGTGGGAGTCAAACCACCATCTACTCATTTGACCTCCCAAGGCTGAGTGCACCCCGTTTCATTCATAGTACCCTTTTGACATTTTGTGGCAGAGCCGGAAATCGAAGCCGGGCTCTGGCGGTGGCAGCTAATCACACCAACCACTGTCCGGCCCTGCAGTGTAGGAGGCAACGCGTCCGCCTGTCACCCGGTGGCCCTGGGTTGGGTTCCCGGCCGGGTCAAAGTAAAGTTTTTCATTGTAAATGATTAATATTCCTGGCCTGGGGACTGGGTGTTTGCGTCGTCCTTAACGTTCCTTTCCTCACATTCAACACTTTACACTTCCACCATTTCCAAATACACGCAGGTTCACAGCATATGGTGCAAAGTAGGGACAAAAGATGTTCTTAGGTCGACGCCCCGAATAAATAGCATTTAGAAAATAAAACACGCGGACAGTGAAACATTTGCAGAAATAAACCTGCTACCTTCCGACTTGCAAAAACTCTTCCGTTGTGACAGCGATAGTGCCGGACCCATGGCTTAGATCATTTTAGACAGAACAGGTATGCCTTACGCCACTATAGTTCAACTGGTAAAAGCATCCAGCGTGAAATCGGAAGGTTGTGGGCTCGAATTCAACTGGTGTTCACTTGGCCGTTTTGACATGGATATGGAGGTCTATCTGCAATTAACGTGGACAGTGGTAATCATGAAACCTGTGTTCGTCATCTTCCTTCCCACGTCCTTACCGTGTACCAGAACTCTGCCTTCTATGTACAGTGGGTACAAATAGCGCCGTGTTTAAATGCGTTTCTACTGCATTCGACTGGCGTTTCGTCTACCACGTGTATGAATAAAATTTTGCCGGTTTTTGTGGTAAAGAAAACACGTAATTTTGAGGGGAAATTCTTTTGTTGTTTATTCAAAATATTCGCCATCGGCTTCTACACACTTCGCCCATCTTTCAGTAAGTTATGAATACCATGCCAGAAAAATTGATTGAATTTTGCGGCAATCATTCGTCGAGCCATTGTCCAATTTCCTCAAACTTGCTGAAATGTGCTCTGCGAGTGCGTGCCCCATTGATGCAAAGAAGTGATAGTCAGATCGCGCCAGGTCGGGGCAGTACGGCGGGTGCAGAAGGATGTCCCATCCAACCGATTTCAAGGTGTCTTTCGCTGGTTTTGCCGTGTGAGACGGCACATTGTCCTGTAACAGGATCACTTTGCCATGTCTTCTGGCCCATTTCGGTCGTTTTTTGATCAATGCGTGATTTAAATTAACCACTTGGCAATGGCGTTGAGTTTGAGTTGGGTCATCATCCTCATCATCCAGTAACACCTGCAATTTCTCGTCTTCGCACTTTTGTGGTCTACCAGAGCGCGCATTGAAATCACCACGTTTAAGTTGTTGAAACCATATCTCACATGATCTAATAGATGGAGCATGTTCAGCATATGGTTCTTCAAGCAAACGAAGATTTTCCACAGCCTTTTTCTTTTGATTAAATAAGAAAAGCACAATAATCACTGAACGATACAACACAGATGCTAGTGTTTGGCGGACTCAGCTTATGTGTGTTTGTAGGTTAATTTCAGACCAACAAACTGATGTATATGTCAAGTTCATACGCTGTGTACTGTTCACGGGTGCCATCTCTTAGTGAAACCGGAAGGGACTTATGCATGCACCTGGTAGGTCACTGCAAAACCTCTTACACAGAGTAACTTCACTGAAGGTAGCTGAATTTTTCTTATAATACGTATCTTGCAAATATTTATGACCATAAAATTTTGTTTGAAAGTAGCGACCATTCTGTTGGACGTGTCCGCTTTCCTCTCGTGTCCTGTGATTTATTTATCAGCTCAGTAGAAGGCACACATGGCTGCAAGAATTGAAATCCTTTCCGTTATGACACACCCACGGTTTATGTGAAGCTTGTAGTAAGAGACCATTTAAACGGCCCCCAGGGGCTTTTAACTTGGGAACATGGGTTGCCGACCATGGGTCCCTTAGCTAAGTCCTAGCATTGCTTCTACTGTACTTACTTGTGGCAGTAGTTTCATCTATCCCATCCGACCTCCCTTGGTCAAATCTTGTTCTTTTCCCATCCCGACGACGTTAGAGCACTCAAGCCTAGGGAGTCTTTCATTTTCACCCCTTCATGGCCCATGTTTTTCTTTGGATGATACCTTCCTTTTTCGAAGCGCCAGACCCCTTCCATTTTTTTTCTCCCTGATAAGTGTTATATAGAGGATGGTTGCCTAGTTGTACTTTCTCTTAAAACAATAATCACCACCACCACAACTCTTTTGACAATACCTTCATTATTTTCCTCCTGATTAGTGTTAATAGAGGACGGTTGTTCAGCATTATCTCCTCTTAAAAAATCACGACCATCACCACCACCACCACCACCACCACCAGCACCACTAGCACCAACACTACCACCACCACCACCACCATGTCTCTGTGTAACCCAATTACTGACTTAGGACCAGTTTCTTAAACTCTGTGTTAAATTTTACTTAACAAATGTTAACTAACAATTGTTATTAATTTAACACATTGTTTCACGAACACATTTTTAACATTTGTTACGAAACAATTTTTAAAGACAAGTTAACACGTTTCCGTGAGATTTCTGAACGCGTTTGGCAGTGAGCGTCTTTTGTTATATCAATCAATCACTACTGATCTGCATTTAGGGCAGTCGCCCTGGTGGCAGACTCCCTATCTGTTGTTTTCCTAAATGTTGTTTTCTTAAATGTGTTCTTTACCTTCATTATTGCTGTTATATTGTAGTTATGTAACTCTTTATTTGAAACTCTATTTTGTGTCTATTTTGTTTTTCTAATTATGTTTAATAAGATTACAAGTCATGAACAAATATTGTAATTGGACTAACGCCTGTATATTTGCACACAATGAATAAATTAATATAGTTTATGATTATCGGAGACCGCTAAGACGTAAACATGTCAAGTAAGAGGCAACGAAAGCGCTATTATGTTGAATGCAAGACAAATGTTGTTATAGATTTAATTTGAAAGTATGCGAGTGTGCTTCAAAAATGAAAGAACGGACTGTTATAGTACAGAATTCAATATATTCTTATATAAGAGCAATCTAAGGGCGCCACATATAAAATGTGATAATTGCCATGTCTTGAATGATATTCGCGCATATAATGCTTTGTTCATTCTGCAATGGTAGCAAAACCCTTTGCAGATTTCCACACACTCTCTTGAACATGGTCGCTTACAATTACATGAAAAGTGTCTGAAGCATATCTAAGAAGTAGGAGCAGCTGCTGCACTGGAAAAAAACTATTAAGTTTCATCTGTGGGAAACTCTAAACTATTTTCAGTTTCTTCCAGTACCTTGTTCATTATGGCTTTGGTAAGTAGGTATCTCAGTAGAAAACTTTCTTATGACAAGTGTAACAAGTCCATTATTTCTTAGTATGGGTCGTCCTTTGCCTTCTTCAGTTTATAGATAGTCTTCATACAGCGGTAAAGATTCAAACTTACGTCTTCTATTTACTACAGTTTTGAAATTTTAACAGCTGTTAAGAGGTTTAACACAGTACTGCTACTATGTTAATTCAACACAAGAATTAATCATTTGTTAGAGTTAACAATTCTTGACGACCATTTTGTTAATTTTTGTTTTAAGCGTTAACACTTAACAGTCGTTGAAAAACCTCGACCATACCCTAGTAATTTGGTTTTGACAATAACTCAGACTACTCAGTACATTTTGAGAGCTCATTCGTTTACAGCTATGAAGATGACTAAAATGTGACATATTTAAACCTCACTGAGCCGTTCCGTCACTCGCCCAAAGCATGACCCATGTACTTCGATATTTATGAATCGAGCCCAAGTTATGATACGTGACTGCACCTCCTTGGGACATTCTCGGCGCTACATATTCCCTGTAAGTAATCGTATCAAGTCAAGTGGGACAGGAAATCTCTTACAATATGAGCAGTCTGTAAGAATAAACGACCAGGGAACTTGACCTCTCACCAAGTCTCGATCTATGAACTGTGAACGTAGACGATAAACTCTTGTTATGTTGGCTCTGTTCTTTATGACCGCAGTAGATGGCATTTCTCGGACTCTGGAGCAGTAAATGTATGGGCTAATAAGACAAAGGCTATACACTTCGACTGATCTTATCTCGAAGAAAAACACGATCAATGTCTACAAATGTGAGGATAAGTTTGTGTATGATGGAGACCGGTATACCATCTAGACCACCATTCTTTGGACAAGAATAAAATCGTAGACGCAGTCCGTTAGTGGCTGGTCATATTTTACCAGCTAAAGTTTAGGTTGAAGGGGGAATCCCACCATTCAATACTTATTTGCTTTATATGGATACTCTATGCAATCACGAACATATTTCAGCTTAAAATCTAGTTAAATGACTAAACAAGTACATGTTTTATTCCTGATTTGCAACATCTTCAGCTAAAAACGTGTGTAATGATACAAAAATTGGCAGATATGAAATAAAAACACTTATGGTGATGATGAGATAAAATGTTCCTTCATGTTGAGCGAGAACTCTTAACAAGTCACTGTCCAAATTTATGATAAAATCTGTGTGTAAGGGATCTTAGAAAGTGAACTTTCTTCAGAATGCTAGAGAAGTTGTTATAGTATTCTAGTATGCACTTTAAATAATTTGTAGATGAGGATAGACTTAAATTTATAATAAGATGACCAGCGGGAAACTCCTAAAGAATAACCGAAGTTGAGGTCAAAATTTGATATAAAGTTTCAGGTGTTGAAGGAAGTCTGTAATGAATGAAAAATTATTTTAGAAAAAGAAAGAAAAGGAGATAAGGTGGTAAGTTATCGGATGAACAATCAACATGCTTACCTCACTGCCGGTCCTTCTATGATTACTTCCCTTACGTCGTCAAGGGACTGAGTGTGCATGTTATCTGGTTGGCCTGTTGGAGGACCATGAGGTGAAAGAGGGGAAACGGAGAGGAAAGTAGATAAACATCGTGGGGAATGAAGCTGACGGGTGGAGGCATCTTCTAACAGTATATTTACATTATCGGTTATCTCATTTACATTATTACTAGGGTTTTGGTTTTGATCAATCTCAATATAAATGTTTTCCAAAATATTCATCAATTTACCCTTATTTAAAGTTCTCAAAATGGTTAAGTCTCTTTGTGTTGTTGTTAAACTACGATGATATTTAGTCGCGTGTAAACTCATGTCCGAATACCTCTTGTACCTTTTGGCATTTACATTTCCCTGGTTTCTCAGTAGGAAATTTCGTCCCGTTTTTCAAACATAGGAAATGGCACAGTCTACGCACTTGAGTTTATATATCCCCGAATTTAAAAATCTATTACTATATTATACATTGGCTATTTTTAGTCATTTACCTTGATTTTAAGAAGGTATATGTTTACGATTACATAGACTACCATTAGAAAGCAAATAAGTATTGCAAGGTGGGATTCTTCCCTCAAACTAAACCTTAGTTGAGTGGATGCCAATACGGGAGAAAATGAGGTTTATAAGTTATATTTTACCAATGTAACGGGTTAGATCTCGAGGGGCATCGATGGAATTTTTGAGTGGTTAAATGTGACGAATATGTGTGGTCTCCCGCTGTGTGAGGGAGATGGGACGGTAGAGAACATTCACGGTATCCATGTCTTTCGTACTGTAAGAGTCGACTAAAAGGGGCACCGGAGTGTGTATCGGCGGCCATGGCGAGTCTGCTATTGTTTCCACTTAGTTGTGTCAGTTTCTTAAAGTTTTATCTTTCCTTTCCGAACTTCCTTGGTCAAGTCCTCTTCTCTTCCAACTGGAGCAGTATTCAGTTTGCGAGGCGAGGGGATTCTTTTGTTTTTTACGCCCTTCGTGGCCCTTTTTTGCCGATACCTTCATTGTTCCAAGTGACGGACCTCTTGCATTACAATTCAGCGAGCATGGTTGCCCACTTGTACTATCACTCCATGTACTCACCACATCGGGTGGAGGCTAGAATACAGTTCTCTAACGACTCTCAAATGAAAGCGGAGCCCCAAGCTGAGTCATCCATTTTCCAGACTTTTCAATTTCAATTCAATTTTTTTATCTGACCTCCTTCGGTCAATTCTTTGTCCGCCTCCGGCCCCGACGGTATTAGGATTTTCAACTTCATAGCACAGGATAGGCATTTCTCTATTTGTATTCCAAGATTAGATTTACAAAAGAATAATCATCTTATGACACTTCCTCTTAAGACAATAAGAAAGCATCACCTCCTTCAGTCGGCAAGAATAATGCTTATCGATGTCCGCTTCCTTGGCTGAGTGGCCGAAAACCTTGAGTTCGATTCCCGGCCAGACCGGGGATTTAAACTACGTACGGTAAATTCCACTGTCCAGAGAACTGAGTGTTTGTCATTCTATCAAGGTACACATCTTCTACATAGCAATTACAACGCACAATAGCGAATACAGTCCTTCTTCTAGGACTGCCGTCATGAAGGACATTAGACAAACCCACAAGTACCTAGCCCAATACAATGTGGAAAATACCAGGAAGAAAGTGAAGAAGAAGAATACTTATCCATGTTAATGCATCAGTCATGCTGGTCTCTAGGACAAAGCGTCGGTAGATGCAGAATGGGTAGTGGTCACGGGTGGTCCGTTATCCCACAGCTCTGCACACCGACCGGCCAACCCAACAGAGGAGGGTGGCTCTACGCCTCTGCATTTCGGAGACGGAAAGGCTGATCCTCACCATCGGCTGTCTTGAGAATGGTTTTCCGTACTTTTCCATTCTCCTGCACTAAGGCGAATACCGGGACAGTTCCTAGTATAATCCGCGGCCCGCAACCCTCTCACCTTCTCCAGTACAAATCTCCTAGCCTGATAGACGGCGAAACCGTCTGGGAGTAGTAGGATAAAGTCCTATTATGAATGTCTTAGGAAGTGATTCTGCATGAAGAGTATAAAAGTTCTCTCTTACGTAATGTTTGCACATCTGTATGTGAATTTTCAGCAAGATATCTCGATCAGTTTGGTAAGATGGAATTGTAGTCATAGTCTTCAACCAAAGTATTATTATTATTATTATTATTATTATTATTATTATTATTATTATTATTATTATTATTATTATTATTATTATTATTATTATTATTTGCGTATTTATAACCATTATTAAACCATTTTGTTCTTAACTATTCTATATTTAAATAATTTTACAAAAATAATACGAATCCGTAGAATCTTGAGAATGATTGCTGATTGGCCATCCTACAGTTACATTTATATTGGTCAGATACTGCCTGAGGTGAACAGTTTTTAATCTCCCCTGTAAAAAATTTGAACTTTTGGCGTTTCCACTCTTCATATAATAAAGTTTCCACATTTCCCCGTTTTCCGGGAATTTATCTAGAATTTTACTTTTTTGCCGTCGGACGAAGTACGTTCCCCGAATGTCCCTGGATTTATTCATTTGTTCCCAGATACCTCTGGATTTTCACTGCGTTGGAATTGTTCATATTAAGTCAAGAATTACTTTACACGCTTGTCTGTTAGCATTCACTATTTTGAAGAACTCCAGAATCTGGTTCAGCTATCTCTGTGTCTTACTGGAACTAATAGTTCGGTGGACAGAATCTTTTTTTCAACAAATGTGATGTGGACATACCAAAAATCCAGGATGTGTATAGAAACTGTCTGAACCGTTCTTGTCATCTTAACTAACTTGAACATTAATAATCAGGAATCTGCTACAAAGCTGGAACTCAGGGAAGACCTGCTTAAAACTGTTAATTCCTGTGACACGAGGAGATTATTTAGTCGAATATATGCAAATTCATAGTTTGTAATTAGAAAATGTGGTTAATTCATTTTCAATGTGTAATATCATTATAAGTGAACAGCGAACGAATGAGTATTTAAATTGTCTTATTGTGTCGATATTCATCCCTGGAAATCGTGGAGAAACTCTGGTAAGCTTACCGTATAATCACGATGAATGTTCGAATATTTATTGGAATACAACACAAAAAGGAAAAAGGAAAACAGTTCAATAACCTCAAAGATGCTCTCTACTTGAAGCCTCTTGATGGGTCTCTACTATGAAATTAATTTATTTTATAAATTAATTAATTTGCTTATCCATTTATTATTATAACTATTACTTGTTTTATTTTTTAAATGAGATCGTTCTCGGATTAATAACGAAGAAGCTGAGTGTCACAGCACGTGGCAAAATGACTGGTGTCCGATGCAAATTTCCAGGTGCACTCTGTAAGTAGTATTTCTGCCCAGCACAGAAATTCCATATAAAATTGACAATTAATTACAAGTGAAACGAAATGTAGTATCGTATGTCTTTCAGTTGGAGTGAATGACATCTCGTTGATAGCTAATTTCATATTGTTACAAGTGTGCTATTGAAAGCATGTCATTTGAACTGAAGTACATTGGCTGTACTTTTATTCAAAATAATAATATGATGTATCATTGAACATTACCTTTATCTTATTTGTGCTGTCCTGATATGTGTAAAAATAATATTTAAACTGCTTTATGTTAGGCCTATTTGAGATTTTCAATTTCTGACCTATACAGCTTTGTACATTTAGTCTGCATGCATTTATGAATGAAAGAAGCATCGCATGATAACCGTATTTAGGTCCGAACAAAAATACAGCCGCATTTTTTTCACTCTCTAGCACGTCAGTTGAGAAATTTTAGTATCAAATTAGAAAGTTAGTACCAACATGTATAATTAGTGTGTACTCTGTGTGTAGCGAGGTCAACCCGGACGGCGATAATTCACGCTATTGGCAGATTACCATATTTATGAGATACTAGGAGCGGACGTTGCGATACGTAATAGAATTCTGTTACTAATATAAACAATAAACAACAGAGACGAGATGTACACTGTTTCACTCGAGGATCAGAATTTCCCCCAGATAGTTGTTTGAAAATATGGAATGTTCGTGAATGAACGAATTAACACGGTATTAGAGCACTCGAGGCCAAGGGAGTCGTTCATTTTCACATCCTTCGTGGCTCTTGTCTTCCTTTAGAGAATAAATCCATTTTACGAAGTGTCGGATCTCTTCCATTTTCTCTCTCTGATTAGTGTTATATAGAGGATGACTGCCTAGCTGTGCTTCCTCTTAAAACAATGATCACCACCACCGCCATCTAACGGAACTTGTTCATTGATTTGAAAACTTTCACCTTTCTATTCTTTCACAATCTCTTCATGAACTCACTCTTGCATTATTCTGACCACTTTGTGCAGGTAGTTTTAACTATTATTATTATTGTTAAACCTTTAACAAAATACTTATATTAGCTCACGGGTTCTATTTCCACATCTTTACCACGACTGCATTATGTAAGAGAAATAACCCTGTCGTTGTAAAAGATTACTATGTGTTTTAAAGTGCAAGTCTGTAACGTCTCAATTTCTTCACTTTATGGGGATTCGCTTACGGTCGTAGAAATTTTATAGTCCAGCGAGTTTCGATGAACCTTAAACCGAACTTGTGTGAGGTAGAGTAGAGTAGCAGCTCCTTTATAGACTGATCGTCATCCGCAGTGGACCACATCTACGTGATACGTTTAGAATGCACTTCACTTACGTAACGGTCCCATCTCATGGAGGTACTTTCATTCTATAGCTAGATTATATTCATAAGACTCAGCTATACAATTCTAGTTGGTCCTCATGATTGGTGCATATAAAGTAGTTACTGGCTCAAGGTAAAATATTCTGGGTCCATAAAAGTAAACGGCTTTACGGACACACATTTCTAAATGATTTACCTTACGAGCTATCGTGGTTTGATGATTGTACACTAAATACATGAAGCTGTCTCCTCCATGTGTCAGCTTAAGAAAAATGAACAAACAAATTGTTTCGTTTATGAAGAAGAAATAGAGTTGGCCTTCAAAGGTTACGTTGAAAATGATGACCACCAGCTTCACGACGAGGATCCAGTCGACCATGTAAAGACTAATGCACACGTTGTAACATTTCACCAGAAATGTCAGCGCAGGTAGCAGTAATACGCCGTTTCATATCATCTGTTGTAATCGGTACGCCCTTTTAGAGCGTCTTTTATCTTTCCTCGGAGAAAAATATCTAAATAATCAAATCTGGTGAACGGGGAGGCCAAGGTTGCACGTGGCCTTCATCCATTCCAACAATTTGGAAACAATCGTTGGAGACAGGCTCTAGTTCGTAGTGCACTATGCGCTGGAAAGCCATCGTGCTGATAGCACACTTTCTTCCTGGTGTGAAGTGGAACCTCTTCTAATTTCTGCAGAAGTTCGTCTCTTACCAGTTTGAGATACTTTCGAGAATCTTGTTACTTCAATGGAAAAAAGGTCTTAATGAGTTGATGTTTCATCCCCCTGTGGCTGCACTCTCGGAACGCCCTTTTAGAGTGTTTTTCAGCTTTTCTCAGAGAAAATCTAGATAATCAAATCTGGTGAACTTGGCGGCCAAGGTGCACTTGGCCTTCATCCATTCCAACAATTTGGAAACAATGGGTGGAGACAGGCTCTAGTTCGTAGTGCACTATGTTCGTAATAGGTGACTAAATGGAGCCCCAGGGGCTCTGAATTTGTGACCGCGGGTCCCTTAGTTGAGTCCTGGCATTGATTGCACTTACTTGTCCCAGACTCCTCACTGTCATCTATCCTATCCGTTAGTCAAGTCTTGTTCTTTTCAGACCCCGACGGTATTAGATCATTTTCACGCCGTTCGTGCCCTTTGTCTTTCTTCGGCCAATACCTTCATTTTTCGAGGTGTCCGGTCCTTTCACCTTTCATCTCTGGTTCGTGTTATGATTGCCTAGTTGTACTTTATTTTAAAACAAGAATCACAACCACCAGCTGTTGGTTCACTATTTCAATATTGATTGGACCCTTACGTTTCACTAGACGAAGTGAATGAGGATACTTTACGGATCAATAATGCATGTTTCAGAGGTTTACTTGGACATGATTTGTAAATGTTGCTTTATCCTTAAACAAGATACCTGGTGTATCTTGTCTTAGTGCCCATGTACGGTTCTCAAAAGCGTTTCGAAGCAACTCGCTGCGATGAGTGGTTGAGACGGTTGAGACGCTGGCCCTTTGACCCCCAACTTGGCATGTTCGATGCTAGCTCAGACCGGTGGTAAGCTCACCGGACAAAATAACAGTCATACTTGTGCAGACGCATAGATGGATTTTTAAGCCTCTACAGATGGTGCAGTGATGCATTCCACTGCCTCTACGTGAGCACACGTGGCCACAAAACACGACGTCACAATTGTGGTTGGGAAAATATAGTGGCTGGGAGGGACCTGAGACGCGTTTCACGGCTTGTGAATGAAAATCGCTTCCAAATCCGAGAGGAATTGCTGCAGTCGGTGGATGAAGCTCCAGCGCAACCTGTTAGAGCATTGCGACGGGAACTGCATGCAATGAACTTTTGGAATCGGTCAGAGCGCCATATAAAGCTGCTCGTCATCAATGGGATGGAAATCATCGAACGTGGACACTACCGAATCACGTTTTAGACGCACGTCGTCGAGTGCACAGAACGCCAAGAAGCATTTCATCCTGGATGTGTGCTAGTTCAAGCAGTTCAGAGGGCGTATTGGGCTGGCTCACTGAGGTGACCCCACCTTTATGGATGATGAGGTGTTTCGTTTCAGTCAATACCTTTATGATGAGTATGCTATTGATACTCTGCTTTTTCAAGATGACAACAACGAACTTCATAGGGCTAGGCGCATAGTTTTATGAACACCCCCGCAACCTTATTACATCTCGATAGGCCTGAAATATCACCTGACTTGAACCCGATTGCTGTGGGACATGTCGGAACAGCGGGTAACGCGCTGACATAAGCATCCTCACAATTTGGTGGAAGTGCGCGATCAAATCCTCAGTGAGTGGCTTAACCTGGATGCGACGTATCTACACAACCTTGTGGACTCACTTCTTAACCGAATCCAGGCGGTTATCAAGCACAGAGTTACACGGTATTGAACGATCCTTGTAATGAATTCTCCAGGGGTGAGTAAATTTTTGTTCGGAAAGCTTATTTGAAAGTGCGCAAATACGTCAGCCTCCTATCGGAAGATTTCATGGCACGTAAAAGAACACCTGTGGGACTAAATTCCGGCACCTTGGCGTCTGAGAAAACTGTAAAGGTAGTTAGTGGGACGTAAATCCAAGAAAATTATTATCCAAGCAACTTTTTTGGAGAGAGACATGCCGATGGAGAACGCGTAACACACGGATGTATAGCACCAACAGCTGTAAGATTAGTGTCATCCTCTTCTCCAGTTACTCGCTTGTTTCTGTTACGTTTTATAGGCATTACACTTCCAGTTTCACATAATATGTTGAAAAACATTGTAACTTTCTAATGCATTTTATATTATAATAATTGGGTATTAAATCTGTGTATGGGATAAAATTATGAGCCATTTTTTACTCTTCACAAGCAGCACATCAACAGTACCCCCCATTTCAGAAAAATGTGGAGCGAAAATTTTAGGTGATTCAATCTGTATATTATTTTTTTTAAACTATCGCTCTAAGCGATGTTGTTGTTCATTCTTGAACAACATAGATAAACGCATGATTTTTTCGCATTAATTTATGTTCGATTCTGCGAAAAAAAAGCAATTTTTCGCGTTATTTCCCTCGAAATAGGACTGACCCCATCGCTTTAATTTCGCTTTAACCCTTTCCTAAAATTATTCATAAAAAGTTTAATTCGCAAGATTTGTGAATTATTTATGTGAAAGATCGACAACCAAGGGCTGCCGTGATCCGATGAGATCCGATGCCGTAAAGGCCGGCATTCATATGCAGTTATTTGTCCACATTTAACGTAACAGATGACTCGCGTATGAATTTTGGCTGATCCATGATATCTCTAACTACAAGTTAATACTCTTTCTCTCTGACAAATAGAATATAACATTCTTATTTTCTAATTCTTTGAAAGGTTGGCAGCGCAGGCCATGTCATGTGCGCCCCGAACGTTTCGCCGCAAGTTTGTTTGAGGCGAGGTATTGTTTTTATCGTGTTCTTGCGTGTTACACTGGGGATTGCTGTAGGGTAAGATGATAAAATATTATTCGGAACACTTATGTTAAAAATACATTCAAGCTATGTTGCCAGGAAGTGCCGGTAATATACATTTTAGGGATGAAATCGTTGAGACGGACAATAACACGTTCATCTGACAGATATTAGGGCTACTCAGACTACTACTACTGTCGAAAGTGAAGATGACAATGATTTTAATATTAACCAGCCAAATGCAAGTCAACATGACGGCGAACCTAACCTCAATTTTTGATTTTCAACGTCAAAATCTAAAATCATTTGGACATAGATTAACACGTTTGTCAAATAATTGTTACTATGCAAAATACTAATTTAAATTTGCAAAATTAATTGCAGAAAGTGGAAATAAATAATTCGTTACATTCTTAGCATAAAGACATAAGCGCAAAGAAAGTAAAACACAGACATGTGTACATAATGACTCATGAGGAATGTTCGAGGTAAGAACTTCACTGTTCTCAGTCACGTGTTCCTAGCGGTAAGATCTTGCTCATAAGGTATGCGTAATGCATACTGTAGACACAGAGGCAATTAAACAGTTGAGCTCGCAGCAAATCTTCAGCCAACAGTTCCCCTTTAATCTCTCTAGCTCTTCTAACTTCACCACTACCTCACGAACTTACCACCCAACTTGTAAGTTTCTACTGCTCCTCCAAACAGCCAAACCATCACTTAATTAACTTATCCACCTCAGGTGCCGAACGTTTGATTTCAGGCACTTTACAAGGTCTCGCGTTTCAGAACATTCAGAGCTGACAGTTCCACGCAATCTCTTCTTTTCTTAACCCTGTATTCCCAATTACTTGTAGGTGCAGGTTAGAGAAAACGCCTCCAGTATTTCCTGCTTACTGTAAGAAGTGACTAAATATGGTTGCACTTACTTGTATTAAGCTCATCGCTTTCATCTTTTCTACTGTATTTGACTCTTGTTGTATTCCTCTCACTATAGCATGAGCCTTTCAAGGCCTTAGGAGTCTTTTATTTTCAAACCTTCTTTCAACGGTCGGAATGATTCCATTTCTCCTGTCCTTAGTTTATTTATTTTACTTAGAGTATGTCTAGATATACAGTGTCTGTCCTAGGTCGGATCTGCACAGTTCGTGTGGTTGGTTCTAATCCTGTTCACTGTGAACCATAGTGTAGGTGGGAGGTTGAAACCAGGTTGTGGTGTCCTCTTCACAGGAGGCATTGTTGGGTCTCTTCTGCCATTCGACGGACGTTCGGTAGATGGTGTTCATCAAGTTCATGGCATGTCTTATTGGTAGTTTTCTTGAACGCAGGCGATTAGTATTTGCATAAGCGATATCGTCATGTATCGGCAGTTCTAGATTGTTAATTATTTTGTTGAATTATCTTAGGAGAACATCTTTACGTTTGAAATTCTGGAGGAGGAATATGACTTAAACACTGTATGGGAGTAGATATGATTGTGTGAGCATTGTGCTGTTCAGTTGGATGCCTATGATATTTATGTGGGCACTACTTACCTAGACAGCAGAATAGTATAAGTTGGTTTACGGAGAGATATGGGGAACATGGGCGTTGGTCAGAAAGACAATCAAAACAGGAGCCGTTCCTGACAATTTATTTCAGAGTTCACAGACTTCCGAGGAGAAGTAGGAAAGAAATCTTCAAGAGTGTTCTTTACAGAGGAAAGAATGAGATAAGCCAACAATTGAAGCTCTATTGGCAGAATATCAAAGCAAGTGGAAGGAAAAGATGATCCAGATTACCATAGAAGCCAAAATCGAACAGAAGAAGTGCGCGTTTGGGATTCTCTCCTAAGTGTACTTCCTTTTAAAAACAATAATTATCTCCATCATATTATGCTTTCAGATACACGACCCATGCCTCGTAGCCAAGAAACTCGGTCCCTTCAGATAACCTTTAAACGTTAAGTGCGCCTAAAAGATTTGTCTATATCAATGAATAGAATCTATATTCGTATTCTCAAGAGCATCAGCACACGTACTGTGTGAGGATCCTGAATACGGTAGTAGACACGGAAAATTTGAAGACATAGTACTGATAACTGAATCGCTCATTTCAGAAACAACGTAAGTCAATAAAAACTTTCCGGAAAGTAAAAAAGCTGTATAGTTTCTGAGAGAGAAGATCCACAAGGGGTAGAGTACAGTAACAGTATCAAAGAGGTAACAATTTTTGCACTATTTATCTTAGGATAAAATGAGCTTACATATGTTTGAATTTTGAAAATCCCCTGTTGTACAACTATCTCCGATCAGGAAAACTTTATATTTCTTTATAAATGACGTATAAATGGTGATTTACCATTAACAGTGAATTACGTAAAGCATATAAACAAATATCTTTTAGAAACTAAACAAGAATACCAGAACGACGGAACAAATTAACTGAAAATTTTGCGACAGACCGAAGAGAAATCACCTCCCAGCAACTGGCGGGTATGTAATACTACTCTTCAAAGTGCTTAAAACAGGGTTCGTAGTGTCTCTTCTTTTCCGAATCAACTTCTTTTAATATTTTTTCAACTTTATAGATTCAGCTTTTTGAACTGGACTTCTTTGTTTCTACAATGAACGTGCATTTTGAAAGTAAAACTTATATATTTTTGATACACACCTCTACAAAACCTGGTTACAACAGCACTCTTTTAGTTCTCGATGTCAACTTTTTCATTTTCCTCACTATTATTGGTATCCCAAGAATAGACTGTGTCATAAAATTTTTGATTTCTTCCTCCTATGGTATGTACTCCTGACACTCCTTCAGGTCGTCGATCTTCTTAGAATTTATTGGTATAAAACTTTTTCGGTAGGCTAAGACAACTGGCATGGTCAGGAGTAGGGTTCCTGATACAGGTCCTGGCTTTTATAATGAATGGAGCACAAGCATAGTGACAGAAGTGTTCCACTCCCAGCGGGTCCGGAAGACAACATGGATGTTCATAACGTCCCGCGTATTCTATTACCAACATTATTACATTTACAACGTATATCACGATACAGGCGATGATTAAAGTGGTCTTCTTCAGCATTCAAACATTCGTGGCATCTTCTAATGAAATTGTTATTGACAAGCATAAGTTGCTCTTGCGTATTTGTCCTAATTACTGTTGCCGTTTCATTCATGGTCGGGTGGAGGATTTAATCTTCGCCTGGTTAATTCCTCTGGCACTGGGAATGGCTGTTTGTGTTCATCTTAATATACGTCTAAAAAGCAAATGCTAGGGTTGTACCTTAAATAAGACCATGGATGATTTCTTCCTATTCCTATCCCATCGCCGCCACATGACCTATCTGTGTCGGTGCGACGTAAAGCTAATCGTAAAAGAAACCGATCAACCCATCAACTTTCGGCATAATTGAGGAAATGGCTTAATTTTGTGTTTCACGTAGTATGTGGAAACTACTTTTCTGCTAAGACAAGTTTTCAACATAAAAATGTAGTACACGTGTGATTATTTACATACAACTAATTAGCGATGCAATTGTATAAAATCTAACCCGTCAAAGATAGATTCAACTGTTAATCTCCAATAACATTTACCTTTAGTTTCATTTATCCATTATTTGTTAAAATAGTAAGCCATGGTACATTTCAGTTATGCCTTATGAATATGCGTGCGCCATGAATGTCATTAAAACAAGGATATATTTTCTTCAGAAATATAATTTTTTGTGTCCCTTTACCATAAGAAATTTGACGCTTTTTCTGGAGGAAGATGTGTTATGACTGAGGAAAGTTTCAAATAGTCTTATCCTTTATCTTCAAACATCTCTGTGTTGCTAAATATACTTGAGATATCATCCTGACATTTTTCGATTTCCTAGTTTATTTTGTGATGATATTTCTCAAGATTGCATACTTCTTAGCGCATCGGAAATGACCTAGTTATAGAGCGACGGAATTGCCTCGTACACTCCAGCAGGGCGGAACAGCAGTGGGACAGAAACTCATTTCTAGCCTTCAAGCACCAATTTCCTTGTTATTGGAAAAGTTAACATTCTCGTAGCGACCTGGTTATTGACTTTTTAAACTTTATTACGCAACTTCACTCTCCTGTGGAGACTTGGAGATTTTCTGTAGCAACTTCTTCCCCGGCTCGATAGCCACTTACTTGATATGAATATAGACGGCTGGTCAGTAACGGAGTACAGTGTTGATGCCCAGTCTACTTTAGACAGGTACCGTACTGGTGAATTGATAGAATGATTGAAATGAGAGTCTCGAAATATCTCCTCTGGTAATATCCTGAGTGCCCCAGCTAATATTTTGGAAATGAAACAAAATATGAGGAAATACCAGGGCTGAGTGACTCAGACAGTTGAGGTACTGGCTTTGTGACCACAACTTGGCAGGTTCGATCCTGGCCCAGTTCGTGGTAATTGAAGACGCTCAAATACGTCAGCCTCGTGTAGGTACATTTACTGGCATGTAAAAGAACTACTAAGAGACTAAATTCCTGCACCTCGGCGTCTACAAAACCGGAAAAGTAGTTAGTGGGAGGTAAAGCCAACAACATTATTATAAAAAATATACTTGAGCAGGAATATACTCATGTCAGAGGCTTACACAATGGGAGGGTATACATATTCCAGAAAATGAAACAAATATCTCTCAACACAAAGTTACATATTTTTAAAATGGAGCGTTTATGTTTTTTCCAGCGGACTGAAAAAGAGAAGTATAATTAGTAACAAATAAAGCCAGGATTTTAGCAATAAATAAATAAATAATGGCGTATGGCCTCCGGAGAGGCCTGGTGCAAGACATTTTTTACTAGACGGCCGATTGGGCGACCTGCATGTCTGTGAAGATGAGGGCCCTACCTAGGATGATTTCTAATGTTGAATACGCCACACACACCCAGCCCCAGAGCCATTGGAATGAAACAATTAAGGTTAAAATCCCCGAACCGGCTTGGAATCGAACCCGGGACCCTCTGAACCGGAGGCCAGTACACTGACCGTTCAGCCAACGAGTCGGACATTTTAGCGGTGATAGGTTGGAATACAAACTTACTGAAGCGTCGAACAGGTTTATACTAGCCTGCACAACGGTCGTGCTGTGAGTTCTGCATAATCATTAGGGGTTCGACACATTGGAACCCCTATGTTACTTTCACTACATTAGTAAGAGCGGCCTAGCCGACACTTTCTAATAACCAAACATTAGTTTACGTTCTAACTTCTTACTGCAGAAAAATCCGGGGTTGAGTGATAACAAAGTTGATTTCGCTTTTATAACCCTCTTGAAATACGTAGAGTATTAAAGGATGTTGTGCAACGTGTGTAGTACAGGGCTCACAGTAAGGGTTGCTTAGCCTGCAGTATCAGTACAGCACGTTCTACTGCTCAGTGTATCACTGCTGTACTGTGGGCAGTGTCAAACAGGAGTAACGCATTTCACGTACGTTTGGAATATTAATTTCCTTGCTAGTACTTTTGATTTAGTCTTGTAGAGATGCCGGCTTTCAGTGACGAAGTAAACTAGATACTGCTAGTTCCCGTGCAATGACACGAGGAAGTGGAATGAGTCAGGCAAGTGAACTACACGTTCTCCACCGACATGCTTCTTTCCATCAAGAGATGCGAACGATTTTGAGAATTATGTTAAGTTTTGTACATGAGCATCAAGGAAACTTACAGCTGAATCGCCATGTGTGTAGTTCAGTAATGCCGCAAGATTTACAAATTATGACCAAATAAACCTGAGAAACTTTCACTATTGGCCGTAAACAATCCCCATTGTCTTCATCAGCGTCCATGAGGTTTAAATGTGTGGTGTGGAATTAGGTCCTTCTTTCGTAGAAGGAACACTAGATTCTCAACCGCCTAGACCAACTACCACATATACTAGACGACGTTCCACTGCAGACTAAGTGGGACATGATGGCTGTTCAGCGCATAGTGCGTGACGTACTACAGCTTGTCTTCACTGATTGTGTGAAAATCTTTGGATTGGATAAAGGGGACTTGTACCACTGCCGGCTCGTTCAAAAAACTTTACTCTTTTAGACTACAGTATTTTCTCTGTGGAAAGCTAAAGGACATACCGACCGCACCATGTGATATGCTCCCTGCGCTGATGAAACATGCTCACCGTCTTTACATGGCAGATTGGAAGCTGGTGGTCGTCATTTCGAACAAAACCTTTGAAGGAAACTTCCATTTCTTCTTCATAATACAAAGACTTTGTTCATTCACACTTTTCTTGAGTTAGTGCTGACAACATGGAGCAGACAACTGCCGATTTTTACAACTTTTAAACTACGATAACTCGATAACTTCTTGTACTAAAATGCTAAAAGTAAAACCCACCATTGGCATTCTAATATACTTTAGTTGTTCCATTTCAGAACATAAAATTTTGTAAAATAAATATACATTCTAGTAATTATTATAATCTGTGTACGGGCTATAAATATGATCCATTGGTTTCACTTCAGCATATCAATAATACCTTGAATTACAGAAATATTTGTACTGAAAATGCTAACTTATTCACCCTGTGTACTTACTACCTATCACGCTATCTTCAGACATAGCATGTCATAAAGCGAACGATACTCTATGTAATCAGTCTTAGGAGAACTGGCCATGTGTCAGGTAGTTCCTCCATGGTCAGCGGCTCTTCGCATTCGTTTTGATCTTCCTCCTGTTGGTGATGACGGTAGAATACACCCACAGTCCTAAGGGGTTGGTGACCACGGCTCCCACAGCTGAGTCTGCCATTGCTACCATTTTCTTGTGTCAGGCTCCTAACTTTCATTTTTTCTGTCCAACCTCCCTTCGTGAAATACTGCTGTCTTCCAAACCCGAGCCCGGTAGAGTCCTTCATTTTCACTCCCTTCCTTTTGCCGACACCTTCAATTTCCGGAGATATGGATGTAGTTTTTTTCTTTCTAATAAATGTTCATAGGGGATGGTTGCCTTGTTGTATTTCCTCCCAAACATGCCATCACCACCAGCACCACCACCACCACCAGTGATTTCTTCATTTGCTTTCCTCCTAGACAACCAAGATTCGAATCACAGCAAATTCCAATTTCGAATCTTCACTTGAAAATTCATGTGACCTTCCTAAGAGAATCGATCCTTAACCTCTAGACAAAATTCAAAATCAGACAGAAATGCAAGGGATAATCGTGAGAAAGTTTTATTATTTGTTTGTTAATAATAACAATCATCATCATCATCATACGTAATGCATGTTCGCCATAAAATCGGGAGAAATGGAGGAGAGCGAGAGAGAGAGAGAGAGAGAGAGAGAGAGAGAGAGAGAGAGAGGCGGGGAAGGAATGTTATGAGGAAAAATTGCGTATTACTGAAAAAAGCAAAAAACCTGGGCTGAGTGGCTCAGATGGTTGAGGCCTTGCCTTCTGAGCCCGACTTGGCAGATTCAATCCTGGTTTAGTCCGGTGGTATTTGAAGGTGATCAAGTGCGTCGGCCTCGTGTCGCAGATTTACTGGCACGTAAAGGACCGGGACACAATTTCGACATCTGGTGTTTCAGGAAAACCGTCAAAAGCTGTTAGTCGGTCCTAAAAAGCAATAATATTATTATTATGAAAACAGAAAAAGTAGAGTGTAGGTGCAGGAAGAACTAAGATCTCTATGAGAAGGTGAAAAGATGTCAGATACAATTAGAAAGAGGAAACTTATATTTTTGGCCACATAATGAGGATAACCGACCACAGATTCAAAAAAATTAAAGTGCTTATAGGAGTGTGGGTGGCAATCACGGGGTTCAAGCGATAAAGAAATGCATTTTGAGAAATGGGAAAAATGAACACACAATACAGCGCAGAACAACATTTAGAAGGTTGATACAATATTTTAAGAAATTACAGGAGAAAGAGAGAATCAAAAGAAATTACATCCGGAGGGAAGAGCGGAGGAAACAACAAAAATGAAGAACTATTGGCGAGTAAGGCAAGAAGCGGGAATTAAACAATGCAAATAAATACTACGGGTTACTTCGCGAGATGCTGAGATGCGATATATTTTTTACAGTCTGCTTTACGTCTCTCCGACACAGACAGGTCTTATGGCGACTATGGGTTAGGAATCGGCTAGGATTGGAAAGTAAGAGGCCGTGGCCGTAATTAAGGCAAAACCCAGCATTTTCCAGATGTGAAAATGGGAAAGAACGGAAAACCGTATTCTGGGCTGTGGATAGTGGAGCTCGAACCCATCATCTCCCGAATGCAGCTGATAGGCACGTGAACCAAAGAGTACAACAACTTGCTGGGTAATAGTAATAATTATATGATAAGAGTCAAGTAATGAACACGCTGATATACTGCGAAATGGAACATGGGTAGATAAAGAAAGTATCCAAAGAGAAGTATCTGGGTGAATGGATACAGTTCAATGGTCTTGATAATGAAGCGAATAAGAGTAGGATCAGGAAAATGGAATTAGCTTACAAACTCACACAAAACGTATAACACAAAAATCATTGCCCATAAAAAGAAAATTAAGACACTGCAATACAGTAATAAGCCTGGAAGCACTGTGTGCATCGGAATGCCTAACCCACAACAGAAAAACAGAAGGTGAGGAGATGAGGATGGTAGAAAGGAAAATTTTACGTAAGATATTAGGTCCTAGGAAGACAGGTGACATCTGGAAGAAAAGAAGGAATGAAGAACTGTACAAACAGATTAACGAACTGACTGATGAAATGAGAAAGAGACGACTGAAGTTTTCTGGACATATTTATCGGATGAGTAACGGTAGATTGGCTAAGAGGATATGGGAGTACACCAGGCAATGCAAGAGCAGCACAACCTGGACGAAAGAAGTTATCAAAGACCTTACTGAACTAAGTATAAACACCGAAACATGTTGGACAGAAACAAATTCCGGAAAATAGTTGACAGACACAGGGCATTTCAGAAACCTTAGAGGCAACAATGCACTTTTAACAGGCCGACAGAGCGATGCTAGGAGTCAAAATATGAAAAGGTTTTGGGAGCAGAAGAGACAGGAAGCCGAGCAGTAGAAGCACAAGCTAACCTGGTCCATAGAAGGCCAAAACGAATGTAAGAAAATGTTTGTAAGTAGTGTAAATGGATGGTTCTGGCGCCTCCTCCTCAGGCCCTCGGGAGAGGCCTCCTCCTCCTCCTTAGGCTCTCGGGAGAGACCTCCTCCTCACGCTGGCTAAGAACGCGACCCTAAACTCACTTCCGCCATCTTAGAGGGGCTTAACCTAACTTTTTATGCGTAAGAGAGCTAGCCTAACCTCATGGAGGGGCTTAACCTCAATTTTACAGCCGGGTGCCCTTCCTGACGCTTAACCTAAATTTTGACGCACAAGATGGCAGCACGATGCCTTGTTGATTAAAGATGGCCACTGTTAAAAAGCACGTGGCTTTGAAGAGCACGTGGAATTTCAAATTGCATGCATAACAGCAGCCGCCATCTTGCTCAGTAGCCTCTAAGCTAACTTTCTTCATAAGAGCAGCCGCCATCTTTTGCAAGCGTCTTAAGCACTCTCATAAGAAGCAATTTTGTGTCCGCCATCTTGCGCAAGCATCCCTAGGGAGTCTCATAAGAGCCTATGTAGAGCAGTCATCTTTTGAAAGCACCCTTAAGCCGTCTCATAAGAAGCTGTGTATAGCCGCCATCTTGTAGAATTAGATAGCCGCCAATGCCAAAACGGCCTAAGTAGGAGCCGAACCGTTGATCTCATCATTAGACTACTTTTTTCTTATGCTATCGTGATCCTGGCACTGCGAACCTGGGTGTTCGGCAGAAATATTTTGTCCGCTTTGCTCTACGACGCACCGTTTTCGAGATATTCAATATTTTGCACTTAAGCCCTAAATTTAATGAATCGAACCGTTGTTTCTAGCACGGCATGTTAGCCTCTAAGCTACCCTTCTTCATAAGAGCAGCAGGCATCTTGCGCAAGCGCCCTTAAGGCGTCTCATAAGGAGCTGTGTATAGCCACCATCTTGCGCAAGCATCCCTAGGGGGTCTCATAAGAGTCTATGTATAGCAGCCATCTTGCGTCCACCATCTTGCGCAAGCAACCTTAAGGTGTCTCGTAAGGAGCTATGTATAGCCGCCATCTTGTGTAATTAGGGTCGGGAAGGGCATCCGGCCGTAAAACTAAGGTTAGGCCCTTCCATGAGGTTCGGCTTTCTGTCTTGTGCATTAAAAGTTAGGTTAAGCCCCTCTAACAGTAAGATAGCGGATGTGAAGTTAGGCGGCATCTCATAAGGAGTCATGTATAGCCACCATCTTGTGCAATCGGCGTCGGGAAGGGCATCAGGCCAGAAAACTGAGGTTAGGCCCTTCCATGAGGTTAGACTTGCTGTCTTGCGCGTCAAAAGTTATGTTACGCCCCTCTAAGGTAGCGGATGTGATGTTAGGCTCGCTCTCTTAAGCGTCAGGAAGGGCATCCGGCTAAAAAACTGAGGTTAAGCCCCTCCATGAGGTTAGCCTAGCTCTCTTACGCATAAAAAGTTAGGTTAAGCCCCTCCAAGATGGCGGATGTGAGGTTAGGTCGCGCTTTTAGCCAGCGTGAGGAGGGGACCTCTCCCGAGGACCTGAGGAGGAGGAAGCGGCAGAACCTTCCACTTATACTACTTTTGTATAGGCTAGTCAATAGTGATGCGTGAAACTCTACAGTATTATAACAGCAATTGTGGAAGAAGGCTGTTCAATGTTATTTCATTATTTCAAAGGAGGAATGTTCTTACGGTATTACACTGGGATGTTATATCCTCGGTAAGCCAAACACAATCCCAAGAGAGGTTTCTTTGTGCATTCACATGATCAAGGCGGCTCATCCAGTCCATTTCAATCTCTGTGAAGGGGGGTTGAATGAGCTGATGGGAAAGCCAGTCCAAGCTGATAGTTCTCAACGGGGTAAGGCTGTCTGTTTCAATGGATTGAAATGGCCAGAACCATTCTTGTCTTGGAGGCGTATTGCCTTCCCAGACTCAGAGGTGAACCACAATTCAATTTAGGTGCGTTATCAATAATAATTAGCTACTCTCAGTGGAAGGAGCTTTCAGGTTAGCCCGTGTCCATCTTAATGGTTACTGACGTCTTCTCAGCTATCGTGGCTAACATGTTCGGAATTATTGATGTAAGCACTATAAATGAAATATTTATAGGTGGCTGATCGTACTTGGAGATAAGGTTATAGAAGGTTATTATTATTGTTACTGTTTTACCGTTTACTTTGCTCGCACAGACACAGGTGAATCCTATGGAGCCGATGATATAGCCAAGGACTAAACAAACCAAAACGAACCCCATGGCACTACAGCCCTTGAAGGGCCTTGGCCTACCAAGCGACCGCTGTTCAGCCCGAAAGCCTGCAGATTACGAGGTGTCGTGTGGTCAGCACGACGAAACCTGTCGGCCGTTATTCTTGGCTTTTTAGACCGGGTATAGCCAAGGACTAGCAGTGGGAAAGAAGCGGCTGTCGCGTCAATTAAGGTACAGCCCTGATATTTGTCTGGTGTAAAACTGGGAAAGCACGGAAAACCACCGCCAGGGCTGCAACAGTGGGGTTCAAACCCACTATCTCCAAAATGCAAGCTCACAGCAGCGCGTCCCTAACCACACGGCCAGTTTGCTCGCTAAGTATAGAAGTCATGAAAACTATGATGTTATCTAGAACTTATACGTACCTATATATTGAACCCATGACCTTCACACAAATGGAGTGGAGGTCAGAAGAATACACCCGCGGTACACCCACACCCATTCTGAGAGGTGTCTGCAAGTGTCAACTTACCCCTTTGTGGAAGGCAACGCTACAATTCATCGTCATCGTAAGAATCAACTAAAAGGGGAACCCGCGGAAGCTCCCAACTTGTGAAAGGAGGATAGCGACCACGGAGCTCTGAGCTTAGTCAGCCATCGCTTCCACTTTCTTCAGTCAATTTACTCTATTTCACATTTTCTACCCGACTTTCCTTGATCAACTGCTGCACATCTACCACCCCGACGGCATTAGGTTTGCCTTTCATTTCCGTATCCTTTGTGGCGCTTCTCTTTTTATCTCCAATGCCCTGAGTCTTCGAAATTGATACATCTTTTCCTCGATGCCTAGTCGCACTTCCCCTCTCAAAATCGGTAATCACCACAAGCACAATCACTTTTTAAATCCCTGAGCGCTAAATGGTGATAACGGCGCTTTTAACTGAGACGGCATTGGTTGTGCCATCCTCTTCGTTCTCGTCTTCCTTATCCGACTTCTCCTAGTCAGCTACTTCCCACTCCGACGTCATTTGATTTGTGAGGTCTACGGAGTCACATTTGCACGCCCTTCGTGATCCATGCCATACCTTTTCTTCTTCGAAGGGCCGGTTCTCTTCGTTTTTCCTTTCTGAATAGTGTTAAGAAGGGACTTTTTCCCATATCCACTTCCTTCACCACTAGCACAATTTCTTACAATATGTCGGGCGATCATTGGTTTTTCTGGCTGTTATACATTGATCTCTCTTTTGTACATATTGATCTGAGACTAGAGTATGCGTTTCCATGCATAAATGGTTAACATACTGGTCCAAGTGGCCCCGAGTTCGATTCATCTAGCTTGGCAGCTCGGTGTGTGTGTGCGCGCCGTACTCAGCATTAGAATTAGTCATAACTAGACTTCGGATTTGTAGGTGGTAATAGGTTAGAATGCAAACTCTTCCATACTGTAGCAAGAGTAACATAAATTCCAGGAATACTATAGGCCGTACTCCTAATGTCTATTCAAACCTCATAGCATAACTGTTGCACACGGTAGGGTACACTTCTTATTGGCTTAAATAAGTTTGCCGTCTAACCTATCAGCGCCTAAAAATCCGGGCTCTAGTTATAACACACGTGTAGGAAGTGCAGGTGCATCTCTAGTGGTGGTGGTGATTGATATTTCGTGAGGAAGAATGATAGCCTTCAAATGCCGCCCAAAACGGATTTATAATAGATATAATAGATAATAGATTTATAATACATTATATTATGAACGTAACGAAACGAATAAACGATATATTTAATTAGAGGGTCTCCTGACGAAAGATCATTTACCTCGAAAATTTGAATAAATATGTCAGCAAGTAAACGCGACAGAGAGTTTGTCACAGGAAGAATGTTCGTAGTCCATTAAACATTTTTAAAATGTTTGGTACAGTTAAAAAGAAAGTCACACACCTCAACCTTTTCCACGGTAGGCATCTGCCAGGTTTAGATGCTACTTCCAGGTAGATAGAGCGCTTCAGAGGGTGGAATGTTCATGAAAAGATTCTTAACATCAAAACAAACTAGTTTATTGGAATTTGGGACTGGGATAATCTATATTTTAGAGATAAGCTCTAAGGATTTTTGATGCTGTGTTTAGGTGTGATGAGTTTTCTCTCAGAAGATAGTGTTCGCTCCGTGGGATAATTTTTCTAAGGGATTTCCTGAATATGATACCACTGGACTGATGGGATTCCATGTTTGTTTAACTTGAGCGGACCCTACAGTCTTTCATATGGCTTTCTTTTCTTGGTCGCTTAGGAGATAATTTACATTACTAAATATATATTTTATGTCTTGTGCGTTTACACTGAGGAAATAGACTATTGTGAAGTAGCATTAAGTTGTTAGAATGAAAGAACTCTTCAACTTTCTCCACATCGTCGCTTTTCTCTGAAATGACACACGAATTCTCTTTGCAGGTCTTTTCAAGTATGAGATTGTTATCAATGATATTGTTCAACAATTTTCTAAATCCACTCCCAGTACTCTTGTAATTACACTATTTATGTTTCTTCATATTTGCCTGGATAAGTGATGTGAACTTAACTCTTAACACTAATGATGATTGTGCTTAAAATAAGTCTATGTTTACGCAATTAATATTTGTAGGTTTGGTATATCAGAATTTGGAGACTTGAATTTGGTGGATTCCTACAGAAGTTTATTTTCTGGAGCAGTAAAGAAAACCAATAAAGAGGCAATGTAATCTCTTTCTGTACTTACAGACAGATACGTATTTGACTGTGAACTGTTTATGAGTTATTAAAGTTTATTCGTTTGCTTTGCATGTAACATATACTGTTAGGATAAGAGACCGTACTGCCTCCACCAACAGGGGTAGCAGAAGAAAGGGAGGGGTTACGAAGAATGTGGAATGATGGACTCCCTAGGCCTCGGAAACGTAGTACTGTCGGCTGTTTCAACACTAGACATCCAATGAAGTAGTCGGGAATTGAGTATGGGACTTCAAAAGGACAAACAGAGACCCTAGCCACCCATCACTTGGCCTGAAATCTACTGAAGGAAACCTTAACATTTGATATGCTCTAAATTTTATGCTTTTGGAAGGAATAGTTAATTTTAGCAATAGGCCGTTAACGCTCATGGCTCGTTAGTTCTTAATAAAGAACTAGCTCGGAGATGGGTGGTCCGCTTGCACATGTGCTGCAGATGGCGCGATTGCGGTCCACCTCAGACGGCACGGTACAACACAGTATTGGATGATACCAACCGGCTCTGTTCAAATGCTTTCTGTCCTAATTTTGCCCTTATGCTAAATAACTCACGAGAACAAAGTTACATAAAATAATACACTCAAATTGAGACATTGTTTTCTTAATGAGATTATGAGTGAGTTTGTTTAACCAGTACAACTCACCCGTGTGCTATTAGCAGTATTACTGTTTCGAACTGCTTTCGTCTGTTGGTCATGTCTTGCTATCATCATCGTTTGGTCTTTCATTCACGAGGTCTCGGGTTCGAGTTCCGACCGGGTCGGGGATTTTCACCTTCATTGATTAATTTCAATGGCTCAGGAACTCGGTGTGTATGGCGTCTCCAGCATTTAAGTACATCACACTTGGAACCCGATTCCCACGGACAAGCACGTTGTCTATCAGACGTCAAGTCGAAAAGACTTTCACGAAACATATTTGGAGGCAACACGACATTATTATTATTATTATTATTATTATTATTATTATTATTATTATTATTATTATTATTATTATTATTATTCATCTCTTTTCGGAAAATTATGGACCACATCATTTCAACTGTCTTCTCTGGGCTTTGACATTTGCCCAGTACTTCAGCATTCATTGCCGGTGATCTTCTTTCCTCCGCTGTGTCCACGCCATATTTAAACTTCCTGCTCGGGTGGGACATGCCCCAGGGTGTCGTTACGAGTGACCTCCTCTTCTTCGAGATGTCTTTCTACTTAACTGAACCAGGTCCCTTTCTTTGACCCCTTGGGCCAAATGTAGACATGTTTCGACCCTAGGAGATCGACAACTATCTTCATTTTAGTTAATTATGTATTAATTTTAAAGTTTGTTAAGATTGTGTATTGAAGGAGGTGGATTAAATCCTATTTTTAACCCTCGAAGTGCTATCGTCTCACAGTAAAATCGACATAACTACTAAAATCGGTATAACAATCAATTGTAGGAATATTCTCGCTGCGAAATTAAGTTCTTACGAATCGTTTCACTGCGAGACGATAGCACTTCGAGTGTTAAGTAATTTCTGGTGGAAAGAGCGGCGGTTGTAGAACTAACCACCCTACCAATTGCGGAGGTTACAGATAGTGCAAACCTTTACCTTGCACCCCTCCAAAGGCCTTCATCGCCTGTATGGAGAATAATTTGGTTTTACTTTCCTCAACTCTAGACTTTATCTCTCGTTTCGAGTCACATTGGTCGTTGTGCCCAAGTATTTCAAGTAGAACACTTGCTCACCTACGTTACCTCTTATTAAGAGATTTGCTCGTATTGTCTTCCCATTAATTTCTTTTTTGACGATATATTGTTCCTAGAAAATATTGAATACCATTGTATTTTTTGGAGAACAGGAAGAAAAGTGCATCGATCAGCTGTTTTGTAACAAAGGCCATTCAATACAATGAGCAAAGGGACGCATTTTAATGTAATAATAATGATAATAGTAATAACAATATTTTTAAATGCCTTCGAGAACTGAACCTTCCTTCGGGATTAGACAGTTGGTCCAAAACAGAAAGGGCCTCATAACTTGAAAGGGCATTTAGACTGACAGGAGATCACGTAATGCTAAGTTGTAATATTACGAAACACTTATTCTAGTGGAAGCTCTGTAAGCGTCATAAACACTAACATTAGGAGCTCATTCTAAACTTGTAGATATTGTAAAATAAGAACGTTAAGTTCTTAGAAAAATTTTCGGCCCCATACAAGAAAATGGAATTTGGATCAAAAGACGAACTGCAGACCTCAATAGTTACACAGGTAGTTTCATCAATACCGTATGGAGGAGACGTTTGAAATATGTTGGACACATTTTTAAGATGGATAATAATAGACTCACCGAGCGAGTTGGTCGTGCGGTCAGGAGCACTCGGCTGTGAGCTCACATTCGGGAGATAGTGGGTTCGAATCCCACTGTCGGCAGCCCTGAAGATGGTTTTCCGTGGTTTCCCATTTCCACACCAGGTAAATGCTGGGGCTGTACCTTAATTAAGGCCATGGCCGCTTCCTTCCTATTCCTAGGTCTTTCCTGTCCCATCGTCGCCATAAGACCTATCTGTGCCGGTGCGACGTAAAGCAACTAGCAAAAAAAAAAAAAAATTAATAATAGACTCACAAAAAGGTTATTCAATGTAATAAATCTCCAAAATATGGAAATGAACTGGCTGGAGGAAACAAGAGGAGACCTGAATGAATTGAACATCAGATATTACCTCATGAAAAAAATTGCAAAGTCGTCAGGTCTCAGTAAATAAACACACATTTGTGGTCTAAACTAGCAGCAGGACTGGTACAAAGTGATCAGGAGAATGGAAGAGGCAACGCAGTGAGTTCATGAAGAGATTGTGAAAGAATAGGAAAGCGAAAGTCATCAAGTTCCAACGCGCTCTATGAATCGGCACAAGGAAACAATAACAAAAACAACAACTCAACAACAACAACAACAACAACAATAATACCGGGTGAGTTGACCGTGCGGTTAGGGGCGTGCAGATGTGACCTTGCATCCGGGAGATGGTGGGTTCGAATCCTACTCTCGTCAGCCCTGAAGATGTGTTTCCGTTGTTTCCCATTTTCATACCAGGCAAATGCTGGGGCGGTACCTTAATAACGGCCACGGTTCCTTCCCACTCCAAGGCCTTTCCTATACCATCGTCGCCTTTAGACCTATCTGTGTCAGTGCGACGTAAAGAAAATAACATTATTATGATTATGATTATTATTATTAATATTGGCATGGTCCCAGCTACTGTGTGGAAGTCATCTAGGCTGCCCGCGTGTCAATTTTGATATTTCGTTTCACTCTACCAGATGGCAGAGTAGGCAGGATGCGAAACACCAAATGTGTCTTTGACATTCTGATTCCCTCTCTTGGGCGTGAACTCGCAATCTTGTGATTCAGGAGCCGACATTCTAGCACTAACGAAATGAAATGGCGTATGGCTTTTAGTGCCGGGAGTGTCCGAGGACAAGTTCGGCTCGCCAGATTCAGGTCTTTTGATTTGACTCCCGTAGGCGACCTGCGCGTCATGATGAGGTTGAATTGATGATTAAGATGACACACACACTCAGCCCCAGTGTCAACGAAATTAACCACCCCGCCGGGAAACGAACCCGGGCCCCTGTGACCAAAGGCCAGCACACTAACCACTTAGCCATGGAAGCGGACACTCTACCACTGACTGACAGAGTCATTCGTCAGGTATTTATTTAACGCGATCGCAATCGAATTAGCTGAATATATAACAGTTATATATCAGCCTTTGCGACATTCCATTAATAATAATAAATCAGTCGGTTGCTTTGAAGGTAATGGCTGAGTGAACTTCACAGGTTTTTTCACCGTCTGATGCACCATGTGGCTACGCATTTATTCATGGTAATTAAAGCTCAATAAATCACCCACCCAGATGAAACACTAACAGAGTACTGTGACCATTTAAACTGGCCGTAATAAACGTGACGTGTATTTCCACCGCCGTGGAAATCCAATGACAGGAGTAAATTGGAAGCTGAATAGGACACAAGCATCATAGACAGCGGACTGAATGCCCAGAGAAGCTGAGTGTAATGGCTTGGTGAGTACGAGGTATTCATGGTGTCCGATTTAAACTGAACTCCAACGCTAGAAATAAGATCCGTCAAACAACGACGATATCAACCATTTGTATGTACAAAACTGCCTCCCAATGGATGTGACCCCAAAGAATTCAGTAAATTCGGGCACTAATGTTTTACACTGGAGTCAGTTATTTATGTCGGGAAAAAGAAGTCTTCTGTCACAGACCCTTTTCTACTTGATGTCCAGAGGTTGTTCCATTGTATTCCCGTGTGGGTGGGGGTGGTAGAATAATACCGACGGTACCCCTGTCATTCGTAATAGGCGACTAAAAGGGGCCCCAAAGGCTCTGAACTGCGGAGCGTGTGTTGGTGGCCGTGGGGCCCTTAGTTGAGTCCTGGCATTACTTCCACTTACTTGCGCAAGGCTCCTCACTTTGATATACCCTATCCGACCTCACTTGGCCAACTGTTGTTCTTTTCGACCCCAACGGTATTAGGTTGCGAATGCTAGGGAGTCTTTCATTTTCACGCCCTTCGTGACCCTTGTCTTCGTTTGGCCGATAGCTTTATTTTTCGAACTGCCGCATGTCTTTCATATTTTTCTCTCTGATTAGTGTTAATAGAGGATGATTGCCTAGTTGTACTTCATCTTAAAACAATAATCACCATCACCACCTTTGATTATTCACTCGGGCATACTTGCTAACGTAGATTCAAATTCTCAACCTCAACCATTTGAAAGAGACAGAAACCAACACAAGGGAGAATTTTGATTGCAAAGAATTTACGAACGTCTGCTATCTCCAACCTTCAGCAACGTATCTTCTAACTACTCTCAGCAGCTGTCAATAGTTGCCGAAGCTGGCTCTGTGGATCAGTGGTAGAGTGTCGGCCTCCAGTTCCTTAGATAGCGGGTTCAAGCTGGCAGAGGCAGTCGGATTTTTGAAGGACGAAAAAGAATCCACTCGACTCTCCATGTCATACGATCTCTGGTGACACATTTGGTGTTTACACGAAAAATTCATTAAAACTCAGCCTTAGAAGCCCGAGTGGGATTCTATTTACTCTGTCATCTAGTAGGCCAAGAGTAAAACAGAACGTCCAAATTGACGAGCAGACAGCGTCAAATTAAAATGATTGCATATGGTAGCTGAGGCCATCTACAATATTAAGAGTATACTAAAAACAGCTTTGTCCGCCCGTCCGTTCTACTCGACCAATTTGCTTCATATATGTTTTACTCTCTCCAGAATTACCTGCCGATGAAGCACAAGACATTGATAGGTCTAAGTTCAGCCAACTTTCAGTAATCGTAAATTAAGATCATTAAATGACCACTCCAATAATTGCAGGCGAAGGCTTAGCCTAACCCGCAATACATTCTGTACATAGCAGGTTGCTAAACCATTCATTAATATTCTGATATGTTATTTTCATCCTTAGTAATGTAATTGCATGTTTGATTACTACGTCTCAAGCGAGAGCGTACATTTCCTCTGATCGCGGGAGAATGCTGTTCCCTGCTAGATACCCTTTGATCCTCTAACATTTCCCAGCTTCCAAACATATTCAACAGATGGCAGAGCATTCTTAATAACTTACATGCTGCCAAGAAAAGTCTACGTACAAACAGTCGCCATCTTGAGATACGCCTTAGACATCATCTGGGAACACATATCGAAGGATAACCTAGCTACACCAGAAAGAGTGAAGACCATGTATTTTAAAAAGGTTCCCTCCCTGGAAAATCACGCTCGTTCGAGATTAATCTATGAGCTCATAAGACAACCGTTCTATATAGAAATACCGCGATTAAAAATAAAATACCATTGCCTTCTACGATATAATGCCAAGCTTTACATCAAGAACTGCAGGATAAAAGAAACGAATAGGTGGATAGATTTGTAGCAAACGGACGGCATGATGACATCAGAATGGATTAATTCTGACTACGAATTGAATGTTCATAAAACCATTGAAGAGGGCAGGTAAATCCATACGACAACGACAGGCATATCAAGACGAGTTATCTGACCTGTGGAGCAGCGCGGCTTCGTCCTCTAGTTATTATTATTATTATTATTATTATTATTATTATTATTATTATTATTATTATTATTATTATTATTTGTAGTAGTAGTGGTTGCTGAGGCTATGGTTCATAAGATGACAACACGATAGCTCAAGTGCTGACGGCTAATTAGCTACCCTGACTGTTGCATTCGTAGATTAAGAAAAGCTCTTGAACTGCATAACTTGCTTAGTTCGCATCATACAGCATTCTTGCATACAAAAGTCACATATGAGTAATTCCTATTTTTCATTTTAGTCGCCTCTTCCTTATCACCTGACCTCAGCATTCAGTGTGGATTTAGCCCAGTTTTGCGGCTAGATGCCTTTTCGGACGTCAACCCTATCTTGAAGGATGTTTTCACCAGCAGGTGTTTCTGTGGTGTGTATTGAGTCGAATACTAACGGGCGGCCCTCAAACCAGATGGTTGGTGGGCATCATGATCCTCTCTCAATGACTTCCGCTCTTGGGGCGTCTTGTTTTTATGCCATCTAGAAATTCTCTTCTTGGTCGACCTGTTTTGGTCTCCCTTCCACTTCCATGCTTAATTAAAATCCCCGGCCTAGCCGGAAACCGAACCAGCGCCCCTCTGAACTGAAGGCCAGTATGGCAACAGTTTATCCAAGGAGCCGTACTAACATACAATCCACGGGATGGATATTTCTGAAGAACGAATTAGTAATGATTTCAAGAAAACAGATGACTTGCTGAATGATCAGAGCAGTAGAGGGGACGGAACTCTTATTCTAGAACATCACTTATTTGTTCTAATGTTGCGTGGTTTGTGATCACAGATAATCAAATGTTGCAAATGTAAATGGCTGAAATATCTCCTCAGTTTCACAGTAATATTTGCACCGTGGATCAAATGTGTGTGTGTGTGTGTGTGTGTGTGTGTGAAAATGCCTGGAGACCATTTGTCATGCAGTCGTTTCAAAACAAATCATCCGACTCAGCATGTGACAGTTTGGTTTGCTGTAACCTGACATTATAAACCACAGCAAGTCACACAGCGCCAGATGTGTGTCGCTGAAGACCATTTGCAATGTGTACGACACAGTACAAATATTATCACCAGCGCATATCATCCAGGAATTCTGTAACACTAGAATGCAGTCATTACTTTGTATGAGTCTCTAAGCTAGCATATCATGTTACGTTTTGTCCCCTACATTTTTATTGATTTGCAACAGAAGGTGAATATGCATTGCTCATATATCTTGATAACTGAAATGATTAGATTTACAGCATTTATTTTTACATACATAATCATGCATCTTCATTATACACTGTCGTGGCTTTGAACGCTCAGTCAGAAAAACCCTGCGATTTTACTAATTCTGTATTTGAAACTAGTTCTGTGGGCTTGTTTAGTTCTATATCTCTTATTTTTAAATCGTTAGAAACTGAGTTTAACCATCGTCGTCTTTGTCTCCCTCTACTTCTCTTACCGTCGACAACAGAATTCGTTATTCTTCTGAAGCCGGTTAATGCGTACCGCTTCATCCATTGCGTTAATTTCTAACTTAGCCTTTATATCCTCATTCCGAGTACTCTTCAACCATTGTTCCCATCTGAGCCCACCAAGCTTTCACTTCAGTAAAGCCAAGTTTGCTGAACACAGACCGATGTAGTTTCGTTCGGGAGCTGATTTCTTTCTAAGAGAATACTGTTCATTGCAGCTGTGAACTCACTTCATTAGCCACACTGTACCTTGATTGAATCTCACCCTCATGAGAGAACACACATCCTAAATATCTACCTGAACCAGCTATGAATCCCCAGCCTGACAAAGCTGACCATTCGCAAAAGGAGTCGGACACTGGGCTCACTCTTAATGCAGTAGTTATTACTGCCAGTGAATGTGGAAGTTAATGTTCCCAAATTAAACTCACCATAGCCACAGAAATGTTATTGGAGGCTTTAACCTCCCTGTTGTTCATAAAGACCTGCTCTTACAGTGTTTAATCCAGCTAAGTACGTTAAAACATGGCTGATTCACGGACACCATCCCCTCGGTAGGCATTGAAAGCAAGACTCATACAGCATGGTGATATGGCTGAGGCTGTTTCAAATTTAATCAAGTTGGGCTCAGAGTTTTCAGCCATAGTTTACGGCGTTCATGTAACTTCTTATCATTACAGACCACGTGGCGTAAACTATTAACACGACCGTATTAAGGGTACATATATCATTTCCGGGGGCAATAAATTGCATGCTTTTACAATGGTCCGCAGTATTTGGACGGGAAATTGTGCATTGTCGTTATTCTTTTCTAGTTCTACGGGTCATTTACATTGATTATTCACAGAAAAGATGCAGAGTAATATCGACCATAATGAGGAAGTTAATGCTGGTTGGGATTCATAAAACTAAACAATAAGGGTCGAGTGGGCTACTCGATATACCAGCGCAAGTCAATAAGTATCTGCTATCAATGTTTATAATTATTTATTTCAAAAAGAGTGCACACGTTTTATTGATATCATTTTTAACATAGTCGCCCTGCATTTACAGGGTCCATCGTGTCACTAGCTTACTGATACCGTTTGCAAAACAGGTATTTGGTTGCATAGCAAGCCACGTAAGCACCGCTTCCTTCACCTGTTGATGGGTGCATATCCTTTGCCACGTCATCAACTGTTACTCGTCTGTTATTCAGGATTTTATCATGTACTTCTGCAATCTTGGCATCAGTGAAGGCTGCAGATGGATGCCCGGATTTTTCCTCATCCTTCACGCTCGTGCGATATCATTTGAACGGTTCAATCCACTGGTAAACACTTCGCTGTGGCAAAACATTGTCCTCGTATTGTGCTGAAAGTCTTCTGTGAATTTCCGCTCCTGGTGCACTGTCAGACCACGGAGCGGTGTTCTTCCTTGGTGCAAGCAGAGAGTGGCGCGGCCATCTTTACATCACAACAGCGCAAGCTGTACTGATCTGATGACCTACCACAAACGTAGACAACGGTGCCATCTAGCGGCTGGTGAGCACACAACGCCACAGAGCTAACCTGAAGACAATTAGAGCGGAAGTCAAGATTCTTATTGACTTGCCTAGATACATCATAAGATGTTGAACATATTATAAAGGTAGAGTAAGTTATCGTTTGACATAATAGCAGACTTTAATAGCCATACCCACCCTAAAACAAAGACAATAAATACATAAATAAATAAATAAATAAATAAATAAATAAATAAATAAATAAATAAATAAATAAATAAATAAATAAATAAATAAATAAATAAATAAATAAATAAATAAATAAATAAATAAATAAATAAATAAATAAATAAATAAATAAATACGAGAAACTTTCAATAAATATTTAAAGAGGAAATAACAAAGCATCAGGCGACAAGCATCCGTTAAAGGACGAAGAGGTAAACATTGCACTCAGTAATGACAACGGCTGTGAAATTTTCTGAAGATATTTTAAACAATTTTGTGGAATTAATCTGGTAATCGAGCAAGGAAGTAACTGAGGGACGTTTGGAAGACAAAGAATTCCAGAAGATTGAAGAAGCATTGATACACTCACTACACAACAAAGGTGATACGGAATATCTCAACAACTACAGAGGAATCTCCCTTGCATCAGTCGCATGCAAGATCTTATCAAAAGATACAACACAGGACAGAACAATTTTTAGGCGATTGATATAAATTTTCAAGTGTTTCCAGGAGAAAGAAAAGAAGGAACGGAATGACATCTGAACAAAAGAGAGGAGAGAACATAGTGAAATAAAGTACTATTGGATAGGAAGAAGGAAACAAACCAGAATGAACGCAGTGGTTTCTTACGTGGCCGTACGATGGTAAAAATCTAGAAAAGAATAAATAAATAAATAAATAAATAAATAAATAAATAAATAAATAAATAAATAAATAAATAAATAAATAAATAAATAAATGTAATGATAAAGTAAGGGAGATAGATTGCTTTCCTCTTTCCAGAAAACTTTCGTAAGAGCTGTATTGAGACGTAAGTCTCATATAACCTATGCCATCTAACTAACACATTCTCTCATTCAATTCATTAATTTAATTTTATCTAATTTATCAGGTTAACTTCATGGGCACCGCAATGAATCGCAAAAATTTTATACCAGACACAATGTATCTGTGTTAACCACATCTTCATGTGCTGTCCTGACAACATTTCAGCAAGATTTAACAAGCACCATGAGAGCATCTCATTTATTATTTTGATTGTAGATGAAACAACATCTAACAGTTCCCTGTCAGCTAGTGGTTATTTACAGCAGTGTCTGTCCAATGGATTACATATAGCTAACACCACACATATAGATTTGATGACAAACTACAGGATCAACATTTACCAGTTCCTATTGAAATGATCAGCAGTATTAGAACTAACAGTTCTGTGTATATAAATTAATACTTAATACTTGAAATTATTCTCAATGATGAACATACTCAAGATGTTAGAACCTAGTTCATTTTCAAATTTATTCATATTCCATCCCAGTTTTTAATGTCACTTTGTATATATTTGTTTTCATTTGTTTTTATGTCAATTGTGTGCATGTACATTTGTTTAGTTATTAGGTGTTTTACATTAAGGCTGAAGATGGCCAGCCCAGGCCGAAACTAGTCCCTAATTAATGTAATTTAGAATATTACATATTATAGTATTGAAAGGTGGAGCATTACTACATTAATTTAATAATTACATTGTAAGAGGTGCGTGACAAAGGACCACTTTCAAAGGGCTCTAAATTTGGAGTATAGGTCGGTGACCACTGACATTTTATTTTCCTATCCAGACTTTTTGGCCAAATCTTTTTCTGTTCCGATCCTGATTGTATTAGTTTCGTGAGGCCTTTCACGCCCTTTCCACTCCTTCCCTTTCGTTTTCCTGTACCCTCATACTTTGAAACGTCGGTACATTTTAATTTCTTACTCCAGTTTGCGTTACGAAGAGATATTAGTCCAGTTATATATATCACCAGCACTTTTAATGGCAACTGAATTGCATTGTTCCCCTCTTCGATTATGAATATTGAAGGTAGTGACTATATTGATAATGAATACCCTGTCTCGGGCTCTGCGGATGGCATTGAGCAGGAGCGTGGGAGAAACATTGTCTATATACTACTACATCATCATCATCTTCTTCTGCTTCTTGCTGCTGTGATCATGGAACATCACTTTGCTCTGTTCTGCGTACCGTTAGGACGCATGTCACAGATTTCCTGTACACTTGATGCACGACAAGCTTTCTAGTCGACGTAGGCGTTGAAATATCCTTGGATAGGACACACGTTAAAGACGCAAGTAATGAAGATTGATGCACACACTTCTACGAAGTGCGTTAGAACCCTGCGGCCAATGGAGTGTGCGCAAGTTAATCTGACACTCGCATTTAAAGAAAGAAATATGGTTGCAAGAGAAGTATTCAAACGTTTGAATAAATGATCCAGAAAAGGACGATTTCAACTAGAATATTGGTAGAGAGAATAATTTATCTTGTGTAACGCGCCAGACTTCAAGTCTAGCGGCTGACCAACTTAGAATGAAATAAATGTTCTTTGTGGTATTTGTTTCCCAGATTTCGGAGGGATGAGTTTTCTTGATACATCTAGATTATCTAACGCACCCAGCTAAGTGATAGACACATGACGGTGATGTGGTTTGTATGTGACATAACGCTCATCGAAGTGGCAACCAGTAACTAACGTAGATACACCTATTCCCCCCACCCCCCACGAAATTGAAATACTCTGCCCTTAGTAAATTTAATTAACGTTAATCATGAACAATATCAGTTTTGGGTCCACTCATATCGACAATATAAATTAAAGGAATGGGGTGCCTTCAACGTGTTTGCAAATTCGACTACGTACCCTGAAAAGGTTCAATAGTTTCACAGAATGTGCAGACGGTATTTTCACGTATATCTCTCTAAAATACTGGTTATAAGGAGAGAAAATCCACGAAGGATAGCTGCTTTAATACTAAATCCGTAAGGACAGTAATAAATGAAAATATATTTATTTATTATTCATTGGAATACTTAAATGTTTCAATATCAATTATTGTCGGCCAGCTACGCCCTACCTCCCCCCCCCCATTGATTCTATTTATTCCAATTACTTGAAGTTATTTCAACTTTAGCTTCACTCTGAGTTAGATGAACCCTTACACGAACACGGATGTAACAAGTGCATTCATCTGACAGTGGCGTGGCGTGGCATGAGTGAATGTTAATAAATAAATAAATAAATAAATTAGCCGCATGAGTCCCCTAAGGGCTATGGCCTCCTGCAATGCAGGGACAGTGCTCAGTTTAGCTCATCAGGTGAGCAGGTCCTGAAGAGCATTATTATATTGGTTAATCTGTAGTTTTTCATGATAACGTATTACCGCATATTGTACACTTGTGTAGTCTCACCCCCGAGTGAATGCAAGTAGTATAATTGGACAGTTCTGGCGCCACCGCCACCTCCGGCTCCCAGTGGCCGCCTCCACCTCAGCCAGTGGCCTCTTCCAGTACTGCCAACTTAACCTAACTAGCGCGACAGTACTGCCAACTTAACCTAACTAGCGCGAAATTTGAATTTGTAAACAAAGCCACGTGCTTTTTGACAGCTGTCATCGACAACAACGCATCGCTAACCTCAGTACTGCCATCTTGACGGGCCTAAACCTCAGTAGTGCCAACTTAACCTAACTAGCTCGAGATAAACAAAGCCACGTGCTTTTTGACAGCCACGTGCTTTTTGACAGATTTGTAAACAAAGCCACGTGCTTTTTGACAGACAACAACGCATCGCAAACCTCAGTACTGCTATCTTGATGGACCTAAACCTTAGTGGTACCAACTTAACCTCACTAGCGCGAGGTAAACAAAGCCACGTGCTTTTTGACAGCTACGTGCTGTTTTGACAGCTGTCATCCGCCATCTTTAAACCACAAAGCACTGTGCTGCCCTCTATATCGCAGTAGCTGCAAAATTCGTCACCTGTCATCGACAGTGCTGCTATCTTGACGGGTCTAAACCTTAGTGCTACCAACTTAACCTAACTAGCGCGAGGTAAACAAAGCCACGTGCAGCTGTCATCCGCCATCTTTGAGCACAGTGCTGCCCTCTTTAGCTACTTACCTTTGAAATGTGGTGGCGGATAATTTGAAAAATGCTTTTTTGACAGCAGCCATATTGCATCGCAAACCTCAGTGCTGCCCTCTTTAGCTAGATACCTGTGGTAGCAGACAATTCCACGTGACAGCAGCCATCTTTGAGCACCGTGCTGCCCTCTATGTGGTGACGGCAAATTCCACGTGCTCTTGTTTGGAAACAAACCCACGTGCTTTTTTTGACAGCTACCATCCACCATCTTTAATCAACAGAGCACAGTGCTGTACTCTTTAGCTAGATACCTTTGAAATGTGGTGGCGGCAATTTGAAAAATTCTATGTGCTCTTGTTGGGAAACAAAGCAGCGTGCTTTTTTTTGACAGCTGTCATCCGCCATCTTTAATCAATAGAGCACTGTGCTGCGGGCAATTTCGTTAGCTGTCATCCGCCATCTTTAATCTAGAGAGAACAGTGCTGCACTCTATGTGGTGGCGGTAAATTCTATGTGCTTTACAAACCTATGTGCTTTTCTGACAGCTGTCATCCGCCATCTTTAATCCAGAGAGAACAGTGCTGCCCTCTATGTGGTGGTGGCAAATTCCACGTGCTCTTGTTTGAAAACATACTCACGTGCTTTTTTGACAGCTGTCATCCGCCATCTTTGAGAACAGTGCTGCCCGGTGACGGTAAATTCCACGTAGAAACAAAGCCATGTGCTTTTTTGACAGCTGTCATCCGCCATCTTTAATCCAGAGAGAACAGTGCTGCCCTCTATGTGGTGGCGGCAAATTGAAAAATTCCACGTGCTCTTGTTTGAAAACATACTCACGTGCTTTTTTGACAGCTGTCATCCGCCATCTTTAATCCAGAGAGAACAGTGCTGCCCTCTATGTGGTGACGGCAAATTCCACGTAGAAACAAAGCCATGTGCTTTTTTGTCAGCTGTCATCCGCCATCTTTAATCACCGTGCTGCCCTGTGACGGTAAATTCCACGTAGAAACAAAGCCATGTGCAGCTGTCATCCGCCATCTTTAATCACCGTGCTGCCCGGTGACGGCAAATTCCACGTGGAAACAAAGCCATGTGCTTTTTTTTTTGACAGCTGTCATCCGCCATCTTTAATCACCGTGCTACACTCTATGTGGTGACGACAAATTCTAAATGCTTTACAAACCCATGTGCTTTTCTGACAGAGCTGTCATCCACCATCTTTAATCACCGTGCTGCCCCGGTGACGGCAAATTCCACGTGCTCTTGTTTGGGAACAAAGCTTTTAATCCAGAGAGAACAGTGCTGCCCCGGTGGCGGTAAATTCCACGTGCTCTTGTTAGTTCGTGATTTAAAATCTAAGCTAGCTGTAAATCCCCGATTCTCGACAGATTCTTAATCCGAGTTGTCAGGAAGGGCAACCAAGAGCTTAGATACTGCTAGTTTTGCATCAGGGAGGGCGACTAGTCTTAAAAACAAATTCTTGCGATTTAAAATCTTAGTCAGGAAGGGCATCCGGCCGTAAAACAATAGTTCGTGATTTAAAATCTAAGAAGTGGATCTAGCTGTAAATCCCCGATTCTCGACAGATTCTTAATCCGAGTTGTCAGGAAGGGCAACCGGTCGTAAAACTATGAGGTTAGATACTGCTAGTTTTGCATCAGGAAGGACAACTCAACACATTCATGTGATTTAAACACATTTTTATCCCCAAGAGAATCGAACCCGAGACTACCGGGTGAGAGGCATGCATACTGTAGGCTATAGATTTGTCCTACAGTCCTCGAAGTATCGGCACAGTCATTCTGAGCGAGTTGTGTGGAATGCATGTGTTAGCTGAAATTGTATACGTATCTTCCGGCTCGACCTTGAACGAAGACACTGATAAGCGGCTTGTAACTCGCGAACGTCTTCTTATGTGAGTACCATTCAAGCTCTTAAAACACAGTACTAATTAAGGTTGTAAAATATTCTGAAATAGTCCACCTCTGTAGTGCAGTAGTTAGCTGCTACCCTCGGAGGTCCGAGTTCGATTCCTGGCTCTGCCACGGAATGTGTAGCATTTAGCCTATGTAAGTTCCTAACGTAAACTATCATGATTGTACGGAGAGGTTAAAACACACACAGTGCCTACTCCTATCGAAAGAACCTGCACGGTACCGGCATGTAGGCTTCTCCTGGTGAAGGAGCTTGCACATGGTTTAACGCCTGCTATCAACAGCCCTTACTTAATGCTGGCTTTTTTGCACACCCCGCCTCACATCATACGACCGGCTGCCCTTCCTGACTAGGATTTTAAATCGCAGTATACGTGATAAATTTGTTGTAGCGGGTTTTATAACTAGATATCCCGGTACCGATACATAGCCTACTCCACTGAAGAAGCCTGCACAAGGCTTATTGCCTCCATCCGACAAATGAATCAGCATCAACACTCTTGTACTAAAAAAAATCATTTTCGAAGGAGTCTGCACAAGGTTTAACGTCCCCATCAACAGCCCTTACTTATTGCTAGCTCTTTTGCACACCCCGCCTCACACCATAGTTTTATACGACCGGCTGCCCTTCCTGACTAGGATTTTAAATCGCAGTATACGTGATAAATTTGTTGTAGCGGGTTTTATAACTAGATATCCCGGTACCGATACATAGCCTACTCCACTGAAGAAGCCTGCACAAGGCTTATTGCCTCCATCCGACAAATGAATCAGCATCAACACTCTTTTACTAAAAAAAAATCATTTTCGAAGGAGTCTGCACAAGGTTTAACGTCCCCATCAACAGCCCTTACTTATTGCTAGCTTTTTTGCACACCCCGCCTCACACCATAGTTTTATACGACCGGCTGCCCTTCCTGACTAGGATTTTAAATCGCAGTATACGCGATAAATTTGTTGTAGCGGGTTTTATAACTAGATATCCCAGTACCGACACATAGCCTACTCCTGACTAGAAGAAGCCTGCACAAGGCTTATTGCCTCCATCCGACAAATGAATCACCGTCAAGTCATGTACTCAAAAATCATTTTCGAAGGAGTCTGCACAAGGTTTAACGTCCCCATCAACAGCCCTTACTTATTGCTAGCTTTTACACACACCCCGCCTCACACCATAGTTTTATACGACCGGTTGCCCTTCCTGACTAGGATTTTAAATCGATATCCCGACATAGCCTACTCCTACCGAAGAAGTCAGCTTAACACCTCCATCCAACAAATGAATCACCCTCAAACACTCTTCAATCATTCTCGCTACTTCGGAAGATAGCGGGTTCGAACTGGAAGCCGTAAATGTTAGGCGAGGGACCTGCGTGATCGTCATTGCATGATCTAGCCGGATGCCCTTCCCGACGGTATAAGTTGCCAGGATTTGAATCGCGTACCCTGACTAGAAGAAGCCTGCACATAGCTTAACGCCTCCATCCGACGAATGAATCACCCTCAACACTCTCCAATCATTCTCACTACTTCGGGGGATAGCGGGTTCGAACTAGAAGCCGTAAATGCTAGGCGAGGGGGGCCTGCGCGATCGTCATTACATGATCTAGCTTTAGCTCAATACCTACAGGTAAGGAATACCGCGTATGTACCCTCGAGAAGTCGAGGATCGCGCGCTAACTTTCCAAGGCTCGAACTCTTAAATTCTGACACCTCGGCATCAACAGGAGGTTTGAATACGTCAGCCTGCAGGTGGGAGCTCTTGTTTGCATTCGTTCCGACTGTACCGCAGTTGTCAGCTCAGCGATTATCATATCCGCTTGGTAACAAGCAGCGAAGTGCTCACAGTTCTCTGTATGCGTTTATTACGTACACACGCATCTCCCGTCTGCAGTGAATATTATTCTTCAGCTTAAGGTAAGGTAGAACTGTTAATTACCTTTTTTTTTTATTTGCAAAGCAACTTCTACGCTAGACATCTACATTCATATATGTTCTTTTCTTTTTAGGTACCGTTCGAAAGTACGCAATTTTATTCATCCGAGTAACAGTCTGCAGCACGTGCATTTTTAAGGTATGTTTTCGAACTTTGAGTTGTAAAGATAATTAGGTTAGATGATGCACCCTACACTACATTCATATATGTTTCTTCTTTTTTAGGTACGACCAGAATATTATCATTCGAGTTTCAGGCTTGAACGCACGCATTTTATACATCCGAGTAACAGTTTGCAGCGCGAAGATTTTAAGGTATGTCTGACCTCTATTCGTTGAAACTTGGTTTCTTCTAAAACATCGTAACTTTAGTCTATTGATGAATAGTTGTTCTCTTTAATCCTCACGCTATAGACGTGGTATAATTTCAAACACGTACACATAGCTATGTCTGCCCTCAACTGGCTGAAAATTGGTTTCTTCCGTAACTTTAAGCTAATCATAAATAGTTGTTCTCTTTAATCCACATACTATAGACGTAGTGCGTACATAGCTATGTCTGCCCTCAACTGACTGAAAATTCGTTTCTTCTAAAACATCATAACTTTAAGCTAATCATAAATAGTTGTTCTCTTTAATCTACATACTATAGACGTAGTATAATTTCAAACACGCACACATAGCTATGTCTGCCCTCAACAGGTTGAAAGTTGGTTTCTTCCGAACATCGTAACTTTAAGCTAATCATAAATAGTTGTTCTCTTTAATCAACATACTATAGACGTGGTATGATTTCAAACACGTACACATAGCTATGTCTGCCCTCAACTGACTGAAACTTGGTTTCTTCCGTAACTTTAAGCTATTGACAAATAGTTGTTCTCTTTAATCTACATACTATAGACGTAGTGCGTACATAGCTATGTCTATCCTCAACAGGCTGAAACTTGGTTTCTTCTAAAACATCGTAACTTTAAGCAATTGATAAATAGTTGTTCTCTTTAATCCTCACGCTATAGACGTGGTATAATTTCAAACACGCACACATAGCTATATCTACCCTCAACGGGCTGAAAATTGGTTTCTTCTAAAACATCGTAACTTTGAGCTATTGATAAATAGTTGCTCTCTTTAATCTACATACTATAGACGTGGTATAATTTCAAACACGCACACATAGCTATGTCCGTCCTCAACAGGCTTAAGCTTGGTTTCTTCCGAACATCGTAACTTTAGTCTATTGATAAATAGTTGTTCTCTTTAATCTACATACTATAGACGTAGTATAATTTCAAACACGCACACATAGCTATGTCTGCCCTCAACAGGTTGAAAGTTGGTTTCTTCCGAACATCGTAACTTTAAGCTAATCATAAATAGTTGTTCTCTTTAATCAACATACTATAGACGTGGTATAATTTCAAAAACGTACACATAGCTATGTCTGCCCTCAACGGGCTGAAACTTGGTTTCTTCCGTAACTTTAAGCTAATCATAAATAGTTGTTCTCTTTAATCAACATACTATAGACGTGGTGCGTACATAGCTATGTCTGCCCTCAACGGGCTGAAACTTGGTTTCTTCCGTAACTTTAGTCTATTGATAAATAGTTGTTCTCTTTAATCTACATACTATAGACGAGGTGCGTACATAGCTATGTCTGCCCTCAACAGGCTTAAACTTGGTTTCTTCCGTAACTTTAAGCTAATCATAAATAATTGTTCTCTTCAACCTACATACTATAGACGAGGTGCGTACATAGCTATGTCCGTCCTCAACAGGCTTAAACTTGGTTTCTTCCGAACATCGTAACTTTAGTCTATTGATAAATAGTTGTTCTCTTTAATCTACATACTATAGACGTAGTATAATTTCAAACACGCACACGTAGCTATGTCTGTCCTCAACAGGTTGAAACTTGGTTTCTTCCGAACATCGTAACTTTAGTCGTTCTCTTCAATCCTCATGCTATAGGCCTAACTCACAGCCATGTCCAACCTCTATAGGTTGAGCATCGCAACTTTAGGCTAATCTCTATTGGTTGTTCTCTTTTCAGAACTTGTTGCATACGCTGTTCACCTAAACACTTTATTCGAAGAAAGAGAAGACACTATGTTCCCATGCGAGCTGTGTAAGGCAATGTTCACAAGACGTGACAGCCTTGCACGCCATGTAAAAACAAAACATCATCAGCTATCTGCTTGCGACTATAACCCTACTATGTTCCCCTGCGAACAGTGTAAGGCAACGTTCGCAAGACAGGATAACCTCGCACGTCATATAAAAGCAAAACACCCTAGCATAACATCTGCTTTATGTGATGTTTGCGGGCTGTACTTCGCTAATGTAGAGCAATACCAGGCTCACTTAGCAGAGGTACATCAAATATCTACTTGCCCTCAGGTAGTAGTAGGGAAAAAGCGTGCAGCTACTGATGTAGCTGTAGAAAGTACTAGTAGTAAAAAACCTAGGAAAAATGAACTTCAAACTATTCACTGCGAGCACTGTAACACTGATGTACCATCTTCGCATTTACAGGGACACTTACGGAGTAATGCGCATAAAAATAATGCGTGTAGAAGTGGTAGTAACGCAAACATCGAGGAAATTAATACAGCATTTAAAAGTAGGATTGCTAGTTACCGAATTCGCACCAGTCAAAAGTTTCAGAGCACTTCAAACTTTTTAAATTGCGTTCAACCGGATGTACAACAGCTTCTTGCTAAATCTTTGTCCAATCATAGTTTATTTAAAGTTAATTTTGAACTTTTCGCCTTGTACATTAAAAGCACGGATGAATCCGAAATAACGGACATTAAATCATTTAATACGAAGAATTTTGTCATAAGTGAGTCGACTAATTTTGGTGATGTACTTAGGGATGTCTCTAACATTATTTCAACTAAGAGCGAGGGATTTCAGGAAAAGGAATCAGGGTGGGCTTTAGTTGAGATAATGTATCTAGAAGTTAACATCAATAAGTACAATCCCATGCGAGGTTCATCGTACATCGAGCTGCCGACATGGATTCAGCAAAGAAAAGCTGTTGTAAACATCCAAAACAATGACGAAGCATGTTTTGCATGGGCGGTGATGTCAGCTTTAAATCCTGTGAAACGGAATGTAGCGAATAGAACATCATCCTATCTACACTATTCAACGCAGCTAAATTTCGATAGTATAGAATTTCCCGTACAGTTAAAGGATATTAAGCGCTTTGAGGAACTAAATAACATTAGTATCAATGTGTATGGTGTAGAGAAAAAGTCCGTAGTAGGTCCTCTGTATTATACATGTCATAAGAAGAGTACTCACGTTAATTTACTCTATATTGAAAACAGTGAGAATAGCCACTTTTGCTGGATTAAAAATCTGAGTAGACTTGTTGGCAGTCAGTTGTCAAAACATGATGGTAAAAAGTGGCTATGTGATGGATGCTTGCAGTATTTCAGAAATGAAGATCAGTTAACGAAGCATTCCAAGAATGACTGCAATCATGTACGTACAGAGATACCTACTACAGGCAATAATGTTTTAAAATTTACAAATTTTCACAAGCAGATGTGGGTACCGTTCGTGATTTATGCAGACTTTGAAGCCATCCTCACGCCATGCAACACATGCTCACCTAATCCTGACAACTCTTTCACTAATACTACGCACATGCATGTCCCGTATAGCTTTGCGTATTACATCAAGTGTAGTTACGATAGTACGCTTAACAAGTTAGAGCTGTATCGAGGACATGATGCTGCTAAAGTATTTTTAGAAAGACTTGAAAGTGATGCAGTTCGTCTCGGTCGTATTCTGAATAGTAATATTCCTATGAAGCCACTCACCGACATTCAGTTAAATGATCATGAACGTGCTACAAGGTGTAGCATTTGTGATGGGGAATTTTCCGAAAATGACCCTAAAGTTTTTGATCATGATCATTTAACTGGTTTCTACAGATGTGCCGCTCATTATAGCTGTAATCTTAAGTATAGAGTTCCTAAATTTATCCCTGTAATTTTTCATAACTTATCCGGTTACGACTCTCATTTCATCATTTCACAATTTGGAGCTTCAGATGAAAAAGTAGATATAATCCCTCAGAATAAAGAGCGGTACATTGCGTTTGCAAAGTCTGTAAAAGTAGATGCTGAGCATTCTATAAAACTGAGATTCCTTGACTCGTTTCGCTTTATGGCGAGTAGCCTCGATAAACTTTCTAGTCATTTACAGCCTGAACAATTTACAGAAATTCGACGCGTTTTCCCTGAAGAAGCGCAGTTTAATTTACTTCGGCGTAAGGGTGTTTTTGTTACGAATATCTCGACTGCTTAGACCGCCTCGAAGAACGTGCCTTACCATCGAAACAATCCTTTTTACAGCTCGCTGAATTCAGCAGATATTAGTGATGATGACTATTTACATGCACAACATATCTGGGAGCAGTTCCACATTCAAACGCTGGGTGAATAATCCGATTTATATTTAAAGACAGATGTACTTTTGTTAGCTGATGTTTTTGAAAATTTTCGCTGTGTTTGCATGAACACCTACAGCCTTGACCCATGTCAGTATTTTACTGCACCTGGGTTAAGTTGGGACGCGATGTTAAAATACACGCGTGTGAATTTGGAGCTGCTAACGGATATCGATATGGTGCACTTTATAAAAGCATCCATTCGAGGTGGTCTGAGTCAGTGCAGCGGCCGGTATTCGAGTGCTAATAATAAGTACATGCCGAGTTTCGATTCCAGTCAGGAATCTCGGTATATCGTTTACCTCGATGCTAATAATCAGTATGGGTGGGCGATGAGTCAGCATCTACCGGTGAGTGGTTTCCGCTGGCTGACGCAGTGCGAAATTGATGCTTTACAGCTACACGCCCTAGGTGATGAAGCTGATAAAGGTTATTTCCTCGAAGTTGACTTACAGTATCCTAAAGAGTTACACACTTCTCATAATGACCTACCGTTCTGCCCTGAAAATATGAAGTCCCCGTACATTGCATCAACGACGAAAATGCTCATTGCTAATTTATGCGATAAATCTAAGTATATCATTCATTACCGAAATTTAAAACAGTGTTTGCAGCATGGTTTGAAGTTATCCAAAATTCATCGCGTACTAGAATTTAATCAGTCACCGTGGCTAAAGCCATATATCGATCTGAACAATAATTTAAGAACGAATGCGGTTAACGAGTTTGAAAAAGATTTCTACAAGCTCATGAATAACAGTGTGTTTGGTAAGACTATGGAGAATGTTGACAAACGCGTTGATGTAAAATTGATTACAAACTGGGATAATATTAAGAAAAGGTATGGTGCTAACTATTTAATAAGTAAACCAAATTTCCACAGCTGCACCATCATACATGAGAATTTAGTTATTATACAGATGAATCGTGTCAAGGTTAAGTATGACAAACCTACCTACGTCGGCTTCACAGTACTTGAATTGGCTAAAACACTCATGTATGAATTCCATTACGATTATATGATGAAGAAGTACGCGCATAATGCGCAATTGCTCTACACAGATACCGATTCGTTTATTTATCAAATCAAAACTGATGACTATTACAATGATATAAAGCCTGACTTGGGTAGGTTTGATACGAGTAACTATCCTGCAGATAATCAATATCATCTACCGCTAGTGAACAAAAAGGTTCTAGGTAAAATGAAAGATGAATGTGCTGGGAATATTATCGATTCATTTGTAGGTACTAAATCCAAGTCATATTGCATAAAACTCTTAAATGAATTACAAATAAAGAGATTGAAGGGGGTTAAAAAGAATGTCGTTCAGAATCAGCTAAGTTTTGAAAACTATAACAATTGCATTAAAAGTAATCCACCTGTTTTGCATAAGCAAATGTCTGTCATTAGAAGCAAGAAGCACCAGTTGTACACTCATTTAATTAGTAAGGTAGCCCTTAATAGCGATGATTGTAAACGGTTTGTCATTCCAAATTCTACCAACACGCTAGCCTGGGGGCATAGTAGTATTGATAAGTACTACTTTACATAAACATTATGCTAGAGGTGTGTGTACTTACGTTACGCTGTCTTACATCACAATTCGGGAGAGGAACGCTGGTACGGCAAGTCTAAACTTGTACATTCAAGAATTGCATCGAGAAGTACGCTAGGGTGAAATGATTCGAGATAAAACTTGTACATACAAGATGTAAATAAATAATGTAGAATTGGCATATTCTTTTATTTTAGGTTAGGTATCACCTTCCTCCCGCTCCTTATTTGCAGGATAGAGTTTTTGTTTATTACTCATAGAAGAAAGAAGGTGATGAGCAGTTTCGTGAGTATAGTTCGGTAAGTATCTCGAGAGCAGAATTTTTTTTTGTCAAAAAAGCACATAGCTTTGTAAAGCACGTAGAATTTGCCACCACCGGGGCAGCACGGTGATTAAAGATGGTGGATGACAGCTCTGTCAGAAAAGCACATGGGTTTGTAAAGCATTTAGAATTTGTCGTCACCACATAGAGTGTAGCACGGTGATTAAAGATGGCGGATGACAGCTGTCAAAAAAAAAGCACATGGCTTTGTTTCCACGTGGAATTTGCCGTCACCGGGCAGCACGGTGATTAAAGATGGCGGATGACAGCTGCACATGGCTTTGTTTCTACGTGGAATTTACCGTCACAGGGCAGCACGGTGATTAAAGATGGCGGATGACAGCTGACAAAAAAGCACATGGCTTTGTTTCTACGTGGAATTTGCCGTCACCACATAGAGGGCAGCACTGTTCTCTCTGGATTAAAGATGGCGGATGACAGCTGTCAAAAAAGCACGTGAGAATGTTTTCAAACAAGAGCACGTGGAATTTTTCAATTTGCCGCCACCACATAGAGGGCAGCACTGTTCTCTCTGGATTAAAGATGGCGGATGACAGCTGTCAAAAAAGCACATGGCTTTGTTTCTACGTGGAATTTACCGTCACCGGGCAGCACTGTTCTCAAAGATGGCGGATGACAGCTGTCAAAAAAGCACGTGAGTATGTTTTCAAACAAGAGCACGTGGAATTTGCCACCACCACATAGAGGGCAGCACTGTTCTCTCTGGATTAAAGATGGCGGATGACAGCTGTCAGAAAAGCACATAGGTTTGTAAAGCACATAGAATTTACCGCCACCACATAGAGTGCAGCACTGTTCTCTCTAGATTAAAGATGGCGGATGACAGCTAACGAAATTGCCCGCAGCACAGTGCTCTATTGATTAAAGATGGCGGATGACAGCTGTCAAAAAAAAGCACGCGGCTTTGTTTCCCAACAAGAGCACATAGAATTTTTCAAATTGCCGCCACCACATTTCAAAGGTATCTAGCTAAAGAGTACAGAACTGTGCTCTGTTGATTAAAGATGGTGGATGGTAGCTGTCAAAAAAAGCACGTGGGTTTGTTTCCAAACAAGAGCACGTGGAATTTGCCGTCACCACATAGAGGGCAGCACGGTGCTCAAAGATGGCTGCTGTCACGTGGAATTGTCTGCTACCACAGGTATCTAGCTAAAGAGGGCAGCACTGAGGTTTGCGATGCAATATGGCTGCTGTCAAAAAAGCATTTTTCAAATTATCCGCCACCACATTTCAAAGGTAAGTAGCTAAAGAGGGCAGCACTGTGCTCAAAGATGGCGGATGACAGCTGCACGTGGCTTTGTTTACCTCGCGCTAGTTAGGTTAAGTTGGTAGCACTAAGGTTTAGACCCGTCAAGATGGCAGCACTGTCGATGACAGGTGACGAATTTTGCAGCTACTGCGATATAGAGGGCAGCACAGTGCTTTGTGGTTTAAAGATGGCGGATGACAGCTGTCAAAACAGCACGTAGCTGTCAAAAAGCACGTGGCTTTGTTTACCTCGCGCTAGTGAGGTTAAGTTGGTACCACTAAGGTTTAGGTCCATCAAGATAGCAGTACTGAGGTTTGCGATGCGTTGTTGTCTGTCAAAAAGCACGTGGCTTTGTTTACAAATCTGTCAAAAAGCACGTGGCTGTCAAAAAGCACGTGGCTTTGTTTATCTCGAGCTAGTTAGGTTAAGTTGGCACTACTGAGGTTTAGGCCCGTCAAGATGGCAGTACTGAGGTTAGCGATGCGTTGTTGTCGATGACAGCTGTCAAAAAGCACGTGGCTTTGTTTACAAATTCAAATTTCGCGCTAGTTAGGTTAAGTTGGCAGTACTGTCGCGCTAGTTAGGTTAAGTTGGCAGTACTGGAAGAGGCCACTGGCTGAGGTGGAGGCGGCCACTGGGAGCCGGAGGTGGCGGTGGTGCCAGAACTGTCCAATTATACTACTAATGCAATTGTGTTTTTCTGGAACAACAATTCGCGAAAACGCACTGTTGCATTAATGACACGTGTACACTTTTATCCCAGGGAGGGTTCAGGTTGTTTCTAGGTAAAAGCGTTAACTTGCACTCTTCGTTCTTGCATAGCTTCTTCTCCGAATGTTGTAGACGTTTCTTGTAATTTCTTGACCTTATCCTCCGTTGAAATTCTCCTGACATACATTGCAAATGCATATCCTCATTCCACTATGTGTTACGTGATGAGTTATCAAATCACCACTGCATGCAAACGTCTGTCTGTTTGACATTCGTCTTGCTATTCTCCCGAGTGCACAGATGATGACCATCACGGTATCCTCTTCGTCGAAGCGTACAGTTGTATGTTGTATTCTTCGCCTCAGTCCTGAGAGCGTACTTCAACATATTTTACACTTGCTCGGCTTCTTTCCGCAGTGTACGCGAGGATGATAATTTTATATTCACCACTTCATATAAACCTCTTTTTATCAATTTTACTGTATTATGCCGTAGTGATCAGAGAGGTGATCTCCAGGTGTCTCTGCGGAAGCGCACTCTTGTGAATGTTACGTCTTATCAAATCAGGGGAATCCCAGCTCAGTTGCTGAGAGGTCATCATTATGGTCTTCGGTCTTCGGGCCTCTGGTGCTGTTCGCGGCTGGTTAATTTCCTTGGCTGGGGTAGTGGGATACTGTGCTGTCCGAAACATTCCTTCAACATACCATACACACAATACTATTGTCCCTGACAATAAACCGTATTTTTGCTCACACGACTGACGCCAGTAACCCATGTGCTTTCCGGGCTAGCAACAGCCACAAGCAATTCAATTAAATTTAGTTTTGTGTGCTCCTGCGAAAACCACTGTATGAAATATTTCAGCTTCGAACTGTCTTCCAAGGCTCAATGTTATGCAATAATTCTCGTTCCTTATGAGATGTGTGCTGCGGGTCAGTGTTTCGCAGGCGCAATATTGTTATGTTTGCTCAGTCTGTAGCTTGATACGAACTACTTGGAAGACCACGGGCGATTTCGCGTGCAGGCTTACAGAACCTCACTTGTAACTAAGAGACATCTCTTCAAAAGCCTATTTGAACCTCTAACTGCTAAACATGAAGAATAAAAGTCAAATTCTTTTTTAGGTTAAATTACGATGACCCATTTTGGTAGACAGCGCCCTATTTTGTCATAAATTTCTTTTCAAAGGTCACAAATATTATTTGCAATTCCTCAAATTTTATTTTATTTCTTGCTTCTATTCACCCTCCCTTTTTAATTTGCTTTACATGGCAACGGTGCAGGTAGGTCTTATGGCGACGATTGAAGAGGAAAGGTCTAGGATCGCAAAGCAAGCGACCTCAATAAAGTACAGCCCCCAGTGTTTGCCTGGTGTGAAAATGATAATCCTTCTTGAGACCTGTGGACAGTGGGGTTCGAACCGACTATCCTCCGGATGTAAGCTGACGGCTAGGTGACCCAAACCACGCAACGACTTGCTCGGTAGATCAGTAACAAACTGGCCATATTTAAATCGTTCAAGAGATAATTTAAATTTCAAAGAGTTAAGCAGTTACGACAATGTTTGACTTTTCAGGTGAATGGTCAGTGTCTGGACTTTCGTTTTAAGGTTTCCGTATTCGATTGCCTTTCAGATCGCCGTGCATGGTCAATTGCTGGGTGTTTGTTTTCATCTTAATACACTTCTCAGTGTTAGGTGATGGTGGTGGTGATTATTATTTTAAGAGGAAGTTCAAGTAGACAACCAACCTCTATATAACACTAGTCAGAGAGAAAAATATCGGCCAAAGAAACGCGAAGGGCGTGAAAAAAGTCCCTAGGCCTCGAATGCTCTAATTCTATCGAAAAAGAACAAGAGTTGACCAAGAATAGGACAGCTGAAAGTGAGGAGCCTGGCAAAAGTAAGTGGAGACAATGGACCTCGTGGTCGTCAACCCATGTTAAGAACCTCTAGGGTGCTTAATAAAGCGTAAATATCCTGACATATCGCGATTAGGGATGTGGGATAGCCGTATCACATCAGTACCATACAGGACTCATCAGCCAACCAGAAATAACACCGCGAAAGACTTCCAGATCATTTAGTTCCTAGCTTGCGTGTTATAAAAATGACGGAGAAACTTGTGTGGTATAAAATGGAGGCTGGAAGAGAAATGAGCCTAGCACAGTGTTTAAAAGCCTACCTGACGTTGTTTTACATGACACAAAAGTTGTTCTGAGTAAAGCAGTAAAATAATATTGGAGTTACGATTAGTGAAGGCATTTTGTGGGCAGAGCATGTAAAATGCTCCTATTCAAGGGTTTATCAGCTACTCCGTCCCTTGTGAAGATCCAAAAAAGTTCTACCTCTAGTAACGAAAATTAAGCAAGTCAAATATTAAGACCCCTCTGAGTCTTCGTAAAGTGAAACAAATAAAACACCCACAGTTCTAGCCCTTCAGGCAAGCAACTCAATGCTGAAAATATCGCGAGGATATTATGAACTACGAATTATACGTAAATCAAATATAATAAAGTATGAGAATATCGATGGTTTACTGCACAAACATTGTATATACATTTATGACCAGTTCGTAGTTAACACCATATTTGGATGTCTCTCAAACATATCTAGCTAATTCAAAATTATACGATATTATAGGTATGTGAACAGATCAGAAACGTAAATGTGTCGTGTGGAAGTTCTGCAGGCATAGTGTGTATGCAGAACAACGGACTGCTCTGTGATAGCTGGTAGTAGCGCAGCGAGGGCAGAGAAATCAGTCAGTTACTGAGTGTCGTGCGAGATGGAAGTAACCAGTGTTGAGCAGCGCGCTTACATCAAAATAGCCGTTCTCTGAGTGAGAAATCCGATGGATGTCACTGTGAATTAGTGGAAGCCCTTGGGAATAATGTTCTACCATACCGTGCAGTAGCACGGTGGGTAGGAAAGTTTCAGTAAGGACCAGTGATGAGCAACGTTCGGGACGACCTGTCAGTGTGCGGACCGACGTGGCACGTGCCTTCATGGAGCAGCTCCTGGATGAAGACAGACTATGGACGCTACTGGAGTTAAAGGAGGGCAAATGGCATCGAGAAACTCACCGTCCACAGGATATTCCGTAATGAGGTGCAACTGTACAAACTCGCATGCACTGACGGAAGTTCAAAGGTGGGTGCGCTATGCAATATGCTCCGACCACCTTGCACGCTGGCAACAGAACGGCGATTCTTGTCACGAATAATCGCCATCGATGAATTTTGGGCCAGAGCATACGAACCAGAACTGAAACGTCAGTCCGCGTAGTGGCGACATGCTGAATCACCAAGGAGGCAGAAGGTCCGTCAGAATCCTTCCCCAGTCAAATTGATGGTGATCGTCGCGTATGACGTCAGGGGTGTATTGTTTGTCACTTTATTCCACATGGCAGAACAGTGACCGCACAGTACTACTGGGACTTCCTGGTGCAACAGTTACGACGTGGCGTTCGGGAGAAACGTCCGGATCTTGTGGACAGTGCAATAATCCTGCACGACAATGCCAAACCACATAAAGCTGAGTGTGTAGGGCAGCTACTGCGACATTAGGAATGGGAAGAATTGGAACACCCACCGTACTCTCCCGACATTTCGCCCTGTGACTTTGATCCCATTCGAAAGATTAAGGAACCACTACGTGGTAGGCGGTTTGCAACACGAGAGGACATTGCTGATGCTGTGCGCCAACAGGTGACCCGATTCACACATGGTGCGGTAAATGCTGAGGCAGGTAGTATTCAACGCAGATGGTATCGTTGGCCGCGTGTGGTGTCAGTAGCAGAGGACTACTTGGAGGGTCTTTATGTGTACTGTGTTGTCATTCTTTTGCACTGGGAAGGCCATATTGCCCTGTATACTACCGTAATAAATTAGTGTGTTACGATATTTCAGTGCTATTCATTGTACACACATGTAGTTAACAGCTTGTCCTTTCGTCTGTATATGTCACATTTTCCAACCGGACTGGTATCTTCAAGAAAAAAATTAGTTGCCATGACTTTTTCCCCAACCCTAGTATGTCCAAATAATAGGGAACATGCTGATTTCCAAGGTGCAAGTATTGCATGTCCTAATTAAATCAACAACTCTACTTTACGAATGTTGTATGTCGACTTAGTTTTCATTTCACTTGAATGTACAGATATTGTATGTGCGGACATATTATTTTGCTGTTAAAATATTATTGCCTTGATGTAGCACTAAAATTTGATGTCCTGGACTTTGTTTTGAAAGATTTGAGACATATTTATAACTGAACAGTGATTATCAACTATATTTAATTACTTATTATTCATACCCTGCTATTTTATTAAGAAAATAAAATTATTTAATATTAAATGATGAAAAATAATGTTGAAATAAATTCCTTTGAGAAATGCAACTTTTGTGCTTTGAAGTTCTCTTTCACATTGTTAGTCCCAAATGTTGTATGTCCCAAAATATAGTGAATAATTCCTTTACTGATGCACAAAAATGTGGTCCAGTTGTTGAAATACAGTTACAAAGAAATAATCTACAGATTAGTAACAGTGGATACAGCTATATTATTTGTCGTAATTGCAACTTCATAAACTTGCAATTTGAGTTTTCTCAGAATCATCATTTTTGGACATACAATGTTTGTTGCACTAAGCCATCGAAATATTCTTTATTTATTCGTAAAAATTACAATCGCTTTCTTAATCATCATTATCCGGTTGATTAGAAGTATATCATTTTCTGCCAATACGAGTCAATGTGGAGTTTCACTAAAGCCGTTATAAGTACATTCCGTGTGGACATTAAAATAAACACCTGAGAGTGTTGAACCAGCAAACACATTCCAGAAAAAATATGTAAATAAGTTAATTTGATAAGGATTTGAATAAAGAAAAGCGATTTTCGGCTGCTTTTCCGGAATTGAATTTAAGCCGGAAGTGATTTTTTAAATTTGTTTTTTTGTTTGGTAGAGCTGTCCAGGACTCACAATTTCAAACCTTCCCGGGCCACTTAGCTCGTAACATTTCGGCAACAATTGAGGAACTAGCTAAATTTTACGTTTTTCGTAGTATGGGAACCCCAGTTATGCATACTAAAAATATTTTCAACATTGTAGTTTTCGTTGGTAAAATTCTCTAATGGACAGAGCATGTAGAATGTATCTGTTCAAGTTTGTATCGATCCCTGATCTATTGCAAGGAACCAATAAACTTCTACCTCTAGTAACAAAAATCAAGCAAGTAAAAAATTAAGACCCCTCTCAATCTGTGTAAAGTAAAACAAATAAAAATAAGTTCCACACATTGACGAGGACTTTAACCCTCTGAGCTATCTGGTCGATGACAGACAAGGAATTTACATCACTTCCAAATGCATGACTGAATCATTTCGCCTGTCTGCATCTTCTGTCATAAAGTCAGGTGTAACTGTTTATCCCACTTCTTTATTCATGGAATGCAGAATAAATGTACTCGTTAGACAGCAATTAGAATCACAATCGCACAAAGAAACTTGTTAATGAATATATAACGAAGTAACACCACGCTAATTGCTTTTCCTGAACAAGAGATTTAATGTTACAAAAGAAATTCATCTTGGAAATGCTCAAGTCATTAAACGCACATTACTCAACATACACTCCGGTATTAATTATAATTAAGACACGAATTGGAGGACGAGATTACGACAGGATATTCTGAAGCTATGAATGAAGGAAATCGCTTAATTATTTTAGCTGCTTGAGACATGATTACAATCCACAGAAGCTAATTATATGTATGTTTATGTACTAATCAAACAAAGTTTTACACATCTTCCCTTACAGTATTCTCATTATAGACTGTTACGCCTTTCAGCATAAGACTACTTGCCTCACTATCTGCAAATAGTTCCGATGTATTATTTAGTTCCCACGTGTCTTATACGTCTTGATCTCCACCTACTTCTCTCACCCTCAATAGTTGAATACATTATTCTCCTCATACATAACTCTCTAGTTAGGATATAATAGAATAGAACATACTCCCATCATTCTAGTTCCGGTTTGCCAGAATCTAGGGAGAGAGAGAAATAATTTATTTCAATCCAAATTATTTTTGATACATGCATGATTTTCTTGTTACAATTATTTTTTTCTATTAGTATCTTAAATATTGTAATTCCATCTAATCATTACTTCCACCCAATCTCTAAATTGTAGTTTCTAATATACTTTTTTGTCCTTGACGTTAACAATGACATACCGGGTGTATGCATAAGATTTTTCTGGTTTTCCGGTAAAGAAAACACGTAATTTCCAAGGGAAATTAGTTTTTTGTTTAATCAAAATATTGGCCATCGTCTTCTACACCCTTCGCCCATCTTTCACATAAGTTATGAATACCAGAAAATACCATGCCAGAAAATATGCTTGTCTTTTGCGGCAAACCATTCGTCCAGCCATTTTCCAACTCTCTCGAAATTGCTGCAGTGCTGCTCTGCGACAGCGTGCCCCATTGATGCGAAGAGGTGATAGTCAGATGGTGCCAGGTCAGGGTAGTACGGCGGGTGCGGAAGGATGTCCCATTCAAACGATTTCAAGGTGTCTTTCACTGGTTTTGCTGTGTGAGACGCTGCATCGTCCTGTAAAATAATCACTTTGCCATGTCTTCTGGCCCATTCTGGTCGCTTTTCGGTTAAGATGTGATTTCAGTTAATCATCTGTTGGCGATAACATTGAGTTTGAGTTGGATCATCATCCAGTAACGCCTGCAATTGCTCGTCTTCGCACTTTTGCGGTCTACCAGAGCGCACTGTCTTCCACATAGAAATCACCCCGTTCAACCTGTCAAAACCATATCTCACATGTTCTAATCGACGGAACGCGTTCACCATATGTTTCTAACATCAAGCGAAGACTTTTTACAGCCTTTTTCTTTTGATTAAACAAGAAAAGCAATGCGTGCCGCAAATGTTCATTGTCAGGCACAAATGTCGACATGATGACTGAACGATGGAACACTAAACTTTTGTGTGTTGTTAGGTCAACGTCAGACGAACAAACTGACGTATGTGTCAAATTCATACGCCGCGTACTGTTCACTGGCGCCATCTGTTAATGAAACCGGAAAGAACTTATGCATACACCTGATGTAGTCTAGCAAAGCATGTACCTTAGCCATATTACTTTGTAGTAGTGCAAGAAATTAATTATATCACGAGTCTGAACAGAGTTATCCTTAGTTTAAAATAGACATTATGATTTAACTGAGTGATTGTGTGGAAGATTGAGTGGCTCAGTGAATGAATGAATGAATGAATTGCCTGCTTGTATTGTATTCATGCTGCACGAGTGGATGAACACTCCCCTGTCACAATCACGGATAGCCACCAACTGGGGAGATAACATTCATTTTGAATAAGTGATTGAATGAATTGAATGCACACGGCCTATAGTACATATACTTGGATTAATGCATGACTGATGATTGAATGACTGGATGAACTTAATTCATGCATGCGTGAATGATTAAACACTGCTCTCCCACAGTCACAGATAGAACTCCCTACCACCTCTCATCCAAACACAATTTCAGAACACGGTCAAGAACCAGTACACTGCTATCGATATCACCTCGTCGCACCATGAGGTACATCAGCTCATTTGTTATTTCTTCATCGGGGCAATAGAAAGCACTTGTTGTGGCTGTCAGATTGGCCTCACCTGTTCATTTCAGGAAACGCTGCTACATACACCTTTTAGATAATAGTTGAAGCTCTAACGCAATAGATAGGCGTCAACTCTATAGCAAAAATTACGGCTTCCGATTGAGGTAGCTAAATAAAATGAAGGACACTCAATTGTAAAATTACTATTGTTTCGCCCAAGTGCGGGAAGAGATCATCAGTTTGATACCGCACCTTTCAAAGACACAGGTCAGCTAGCACGTCAATAGTGACACCGCCACCACTACTCAGTGTTTTCATTCCCCCCGTGAAGGGGGAGGCGGGCATCTTATACGTTGCAGCCGTCTATCAGGCCAGGAGATTTGTATCAGAGAAAGGGATGTGCGGTGAAGGTGAGAGGGCTGGCGGGTGTGGTTTATTCTAAGGGCTTTCCCTGCATTCGCCTTAGAGGAGGAGAGTGTAAAACCACTGAAAACCATTGTTAGGACAGCCGACGTTGGGGACCAGCCGTACCCACCTGCAGGACGAAACCTACTCTGCTTCCGCCTACACGACACAACTTTTTGTTTTGGGGTGCCCCAGAGTACCGCTCTCCCGCGTGGTGATCAACACACTCTACATCGCCTGCGACATGCTGTTAATTCTAAGAAGAGGAAGAGACAGCAGAGGGGAATTGGGAGTGAGTGATATGAAGGAAGTATCTGCTTGTCCCCATGAGGTATCATAGCGGTGTAATCGGGTAATAAGGGTCAGGACAAAACCGCATAGGCAGTAATAGAAATATGTCTACATGTAAAACCTGACAGAACTGCAAGCTATTATGTTATATACATAAATGCAATGCCGACATGCTAGGGTAGATATGTATATCCGCTTGCTGTATATGCCATTACGAAATAGCACGACTAAAATTTATTGACTTCCTACTGAGGTATCTAGGAGCCTCCGTAGCTTAGCCGGCAGCGCGTCGTCCTCTTACCGCTGGGTTCCGTGGTTCAAATCCCGCTCATTCCATGTGAGATTTGTGATGGACAAAGCGGAGGCGGGTCAGGTTTTCTCTGGGTACTCCGGTTTTCTCTGTCATATTCCATTCCAGCAACACACTCCACCATCATTTCATTTCATCTGTCATTCATTATTCATTGCCCCAGAGTAGTGTGACAGGCTTCGGCAGCTGGCACAGTTCCTATCCTCGCTGCTAGATGGGGCTTCATTAATTCCATTCCTGACCCGGTCGAATGATTCGAAACAGGCTATGGATTTTCATTATTGAGGTATCTGAATAAAGTTCAGGGAACTCAATCGTAATTTTACCAATGTTCATTAATGGAGTTTCTTAAGTGTCCAGAAAACATCACATTTTTCGATGTTCCCTTCAGACACGTTTTCTTAGCTTTTGTCTGAAACAGGGAATTGGAAGAAAAATGCCATTTCTGTAATGCAATGAGATTTCAAAATCCTTTCTCGAGGTTCAGAATTTCATAGCCCCTGCTATCTCTTGCGACGGATGAGAAGAGACGGATTGTCTTATAAAACCGAGCTGTTAAAGTTGAGGCACATCGTGGCGGATCAGCGAATCAATAACATTTTTCACAGCTTATACGAATCATAACATCAACTCTCCGAGGAGCGCAATCTAAATCTTTCTCGTGGCACGCGGAATGTTTGACAATAGAAAGCGAACGAAGGATCGGTCTATACTTTGAGTGACAGTTCATCTTGTCTCTGAGAAGTGTGATTCTGTGTTACATGCTTCGTCATTTTACATCCTTATCTGCTGCGTATGAATCACTATAGAGAATAATCACTGCAGATTTATATTTCACAACAATATTGAAGGGAAAGTTTAAAACAACTGAATTTCCTATAGTAAAATATAAAATATAAATTGTGTATTTTGAAGCCATAAGTGCACATTCCCTTCAAACTAATAATTAACGCTTGAAATTCCAAGTAAGTTTCATCGTTTAAGAAGTTGCATGTCACGCTTTCAGGACCTTTTAACAATGATTTTAGCAGGTTAAGACACTGATTGTATTTGCAAATATTTACACATTGCCAAATAATCACGGAAAGGAACATTATCACTAGTTTTTGTACTGGAGGTACACCCGACCCGTACATTTAAATTAAGCGCCTTGCAGAATGCCCTCTGTAATATAAAGCTAACAACAAGAACTAGTACAAGAAGTTTTGAACATTTCTCAACAGATATCGCTACTATAAACTTATGTTGTGCCCTCTGGTGTGAAGATGAACTATTAAAATTCTAGAGTAATTTTGTATGTTGAATTTTTCCTAAAGTGAATTGTTTATAGTTCGTTTTCGGTGTGCTAAAGTTTACAATACTTCTATCTCTTCCCGCCAATTTAGTAGGTTTTGTACATTTATTTCTCGGCCAATCAACCTTTCTGGTATTTATTTGATTATTATCCGATGAGAATTGGGGCTGTGTCGGGGCCTGATCCCAGAGTTTTCTGGAACTTCCCCTCGACTATAAAGGCTGGCACATTTTCGGACCAGGTAGTCTTTGTGATCGCTCCAGTCTACAGTCTAGTGTGTGTATTCGTAACGCAGGCGGGAGGTCCACCAGCTCAAGGTAATGGCAGATCCAGTTTAAAATCTTATAGTCTTTCAAAGCTAGCTCGAGGGGAATGTTTCAAATCTTTAGTAATGTAACATTATTTTCTAAAATGTTAATTTCAACCTCTAAATGTAAATTTCAAACAAGCCGAAAGAACTTAACCGACATCAGGGAATAGAGAGTGAGGTACCCTCTCGTATTCCCTCACAATTTAATTTTGAGGTGGCTATGATTTTGTAACGTTTTCTATCTTGTAATTTCTGTAAATTTAGTTGTTTCTATTAAAATCCTGCACAGACAAAACAGAATGGTTGTCAGTACACAGGGAGTTTGGATTGAAAAACCATTCTTCTGAAACACCTGTTACATTAGGCAACCCAACTTACTGAACTGTATGTATCTGAAACACTTCCCGTTCCTGCGCTTGTACTAAAATATTCCACTGCATTTGGTTTGGCGCAAACAAAGCAGTTCCCTTCTTAGTTTTGTGTGGTTTGCTCCGGCGAACTGGAAGCTACCCGCAGCGTCTCTAATGAAGTAACTCTGGAGGTGGTAAATCTTCAATACCCCCTATTGACAGGTGGGCTAGGAGCTTAACCACTGCCGTCACAAGTGGAACAATATTGACAGATCCTTGTAAAGGGCGTGCAGACAGAGCGCCTACTGATGGATATTATGTGGAGCATTGTGTGGATATAATGTCTTCTCCTATCCATCACACCCGTATAAGAGATCAATACTCCGCAGACCGCGCATCTATAATAGCTCAGACTTAAGTCAATCAGTCGCTGGTATTGATTACCGTGGTAGTTTGCGTTGTCGGGGCCCCACCTCGGTGCACCCTCTCCCATTATCGTTACTTGTACTGCGTGCTGTACAGTAACAGGTGTTTCAGAGTAATAGGTTTTCAATCTAAATTCCCGATGTGTCGGCAACCGCTCTGCCTTTTCTGTTCAGCGGGACGATTGATTTTAAGGGAGAAGCCTCGAGTAACGTAATGAAGAAAAATCCAAATATAGAGTCCAATTTCCATACTATGCATTGCTATTTTATTTTTAACATGTGTTGAAAATACACATCCTTTGTTTCATACAAAGAACGTTTTAACAATACAAAAATCAGATATTAAACAACTGACGTTCATTCTGCGTCACCACTAGATTCTTGACTTTCCGTAGTGCAGCGAACACATGTCACTGGCATTCAAGGCATCTAGTCTTGGTTTTTCTGTTGCAGTGGGTGTATTGCAGAGTGCTGCTCTTCTTCATACAATCCTAACATTTAGCGATTGCTCCTTTTTTTTCCCTGTTAGGAGAGTTTGAATACCGTTCTTGCAAATATCTCACGCATAGCTGTTGGTTTAGTTCTTTCAAATAATTACGCCTTAAATGTTACATTTACCTTTCGCGTAAATGTAAATGATATACCCATTAATTCGAGTAATCTTCAAGAGAGTAAGAAAAACAAAGTCTTTGACCAACGGTTGCTTGTGCGCGAAGCTGAGTAAAGCTCTGTGTGATGCCTTGGACTTCACTATATACGAAGGCACCATTCTACACGAAAATGAAACAAAACTGACACATTCTTGGTATGTTAGCTGAAAAAACAAAGTAAAACTTAACTCATAAATACACATACGTCACGGGGCGTGCCAGCAGTTTTAGACTGGGTCCGTCAAGCAATGCACTCAGGCAGAAACTGAGGAGCATGAGGGTTGAACTGTTTTTGCACACTGATAGTGGATGAGTGCATTGTAGGGTACTGAGGGGATGGAAGCTAGCGGCCTGCTGCGTTAAGAGTTATAAACATTTATCTCTCCAGGGTTAAGGTACAGCCTCAGCATTTTCCTGGTGTAGAAATGGGAAACAACGGAAAACCATCATCATGCTGCTGAAAATGGGGTTGGAAGCCACTATGCCCCGATACTGGATACTGGCTGCAATTAAGCGACTGCAGCTATCGAACTCGGTCGCCAAATTTTAAAAGTGACTTCCGAAAAATCAAGTTTTTGACATATCATGTTCTGCCTTAGTACCACAGAAGTAATGCTGATTAGGGTCCCATGTACTTGAACCATAATATAATTAGGGTCTTACCACAAACATCTACGCCCTCTCCCTTAGTTGCTTACTAGAATGTCTAAATACCCTCATAGCGATAAGAAGCGATCTACGCCCTCTTCTTTAGTTGCTTACTAGAATCCCTAAATACCCTCATAACCATATGAATAGTTCTGTACAACCTCGTCCACGGGATTCCCCATTCTATACAATCCCCCTCCCCCTTTCAATGCTCACGTAGGAGAGACGGTAAAGGAAACCAAAGAGAAATTTGGAAACGGAATCAAAATTCAAGGAGAGGAAACCAAAACCCTGAGATTTGGTGATGATATTGTTATTTCATCTGAGACTGAAGATCTCGAAAAACTGCTGAATGGTATGGACGGAATCTTGGGGAGGAGTACAAGATGAAAATAAATAAGTCCAAAACAAAAGTAATGGAGTGCAGTCGAACGAAAGCAGGTAATGCAGGAAATATCAGATTAGGAAGTGAAGTCTTAAAGGAAGTGGATGAATCTTGTTACTTGGGTAGTAAAATAACTAACGATGGCAGAAGTCGGGAGGACATAAAATGCAGACTAGCACAAGCAAAGAAGAGGTTTCTTAAGAAGAGAAATATGCTCTCTTCAAATATTGATATTGGAACTAGAAATATGGAGCTTGGCATTGTATGGAAGAGAAACATGGAGGATATCTAGCTCAGAAGGAAAGAGCGCAGAAGCTTTAGAAATGTGGTGTTTCCGAAGAATGCTGAAGATGAATGGGTAGATAGAATAACCAATGAAGAGATACTGAATCGAATTGGTGAGAGATCAATTTGGCTAAATTTGACGAGAAGAAGAGATAGAATGATAGGATATATCCTTAATAATAATAATAATAATGTTGTCAAAAAAGGCTTTCACGGCCGCAGATCTTAAAATCACAGCAATAGAACCAGCTTTTGGGTGGTTAGGCCGTGTGCATTATGCAGAGTTTCGTCCAGACGTGCCATTTGGACTCATCAGCTGGAATAGCACGCCCCTCCAGGACTCTGCTTAGCAGTGGCAGACCAAACCGTGTGGCCCGCCGTGTTAGCAAATCAAGTTTGCTAACCTGCTAAAGGAGAAATCATTTCTCCGTTTAAAAAATGCTCCCCCATTGGAGATACAATGTCAAAAAAGGCTTTCACGGCCGCAGATCTTAAAATCACAGCAATAGAACCAGCTTTTGGGTGGTTAGGCCGTGTGCATTATGCAGAGTTTCGTCCAGACGTGCCATTTGGACTCATCAGCTGGAATGGCACGCCCCTCCAGGACTCTGCTTAGCAGTGGCAGACCAAACCGTGTGGCCCGCCGTGTTAGCAAATCAAGTTTGCTAACCTGCTAAAGGAGAAATCATTTCTCCGTTTAAAAAATGCTCCCCCATTGGAGATACAATGTCAAAAAAGGCTTTCACGGCCGCAGATTTTAAAATCACAGCAATAGAACCAGCTTTTGGGTGGTTAGGCCGTGTGCATTATGCAGAGTTTCGTCCAGACGTGCCATTTGGACTCATCAGCTGGAATGGCACGCCCGTCCAGGACTCTGCTTAGCAGTGGCAGACCAAACCGTGTGGCCCGCCGTGTTAGCAAATCAAGTTTGCTAACCTGCTAAAGGAGAAATCATTTCTCCGTTTAAAAAATGCTCCCCCATTGGAGATACAATGTCAAAAAAGGCTTTCACGGCCGCAGATCTTAAAATCACAGCAATAGAACCAGCTTTTGGGTGGTTAGGCCGTGTGCATTATGCAGAGTTTCGTCCAGACGTGCCATTTGGACTCATCAGCTGGAATGGCACGCCCCTCCAGGACTCTGCTTAGCAGTGGCAGACCAAACCGTGTGGCCCGCCGTGTTAGCAAATCAAGTTTGCTAACCTGCTAAAGGAGAAATCATTTCTCCGTTTAAAAAATGCTCCCCCATTGGAGATACAATGTCAAAAAAGGCTTTCACGGCCGCAGATTTTAAAATCACAGCAATAGAACCAGCTTTTGGGTGGTTAGGCCGTGTGCATTATGCAGAGTTTCGTCCAGACGTGCCATTTGGACTCATCAGCTGGAATGGCACGCCCGTCCAGGACTCTGCTTAGCAGTGGCAGACCAAACCGTGTGGCCCGCCGTGTTAGCAAATCAAGTTTGCTAACCTGCTAAAGGAGAAATCATTTCTCCGTTTAAAAAATGCTCCCCCATTGGAGATACAATGTCAAAATGACAATGACATTGTATCTCCAATGTCAAAATGACAATGACATTGTATCTCCAATGGGGGAGCATTTTTTAAACGGAGAAATGATTTCTCCTTTAGCAGGTTAGCAAACTTGATTTGCTAACACGGCGGGCCACACGGTTTGGTCTGCCACTGCTAAGCAGAGTCCTGGAGGGGCGTGCCATTCCAGCTGATGAGTCCAAATGGCACGTCTGGACGAAACTCTGCATAATGCACACGGCCTAACCACCCAAAAGCTGGTTCTATTGCTGTGATTTTAAGATCTGCGGCCGTGAAAGCCTTTTTTGACATTGTATCTCCAATGGGGGAGCATTTTTATCCGGAGAAATGATTTCTCCTTTAGCAGGTTAGCAAACTTGATTTGCTAACACGGCGGGCCACACGGCTTGGTCTGCCACTGCTAAGCAGAGTCCTGGAGGGGCGTGCCATTCCAGCTGATGAGTCCAAATGGCACGTCTGGACGAAACTCTGCATAATGCACACGGCCTAACCACCCAAAAGCTGGTTCTATTGCTGTGATTTTAAGATCTGCGGCCGTGAAAGCCTTTTTTGACATTGTATCTCCAATGGGGGAGAATTTTTTAAACGGAGAAATGATTTCTCCTTTAGCAGGTTAGCAAACTTGATTTGCTAACACGGCGGGCCACACGGTTTGGTCTGCCACTGCTAAGCAGAGTCCTGGAGGGGCGTGCCATTCCAGCTGATGAGTCCAAATGGCACGTCTGGACGAAACTCTGCATAATGCACACGGCCTAACCACCCAAAAGCTGGTTCTATTGCTGTGATTTTAATAATAATAATGTTATTTGCTTTACGTCCCACTAACTACTTTTATGGTTTTCGGAGACGCTGAGGTGCCACAATTTAATCCCTCAACCGCACCATATCATTTTATGGTACGTTTACCTTTTATGAAGTCTTCACGTTCCTAGCGAACTCTTGTATCTATTGTGAACTGTTAATCTTTCCCATCATGTGCTGTTACCACTATGTAATCTTTCCTTATTCCGGTAGATGGCATCTCATGCGTTTGCATAGTTCAAAGAATTTCTTTTCTGCCCCGTTTTGTTTGGGTTATCTTTCTGGAGGCTTGCGAGGGGGGTTTTGACTTGAGAAGATGGAAGGATTGGATGTCCAAGTTGCCTTTGTGGCATATAAAATATATTTTAACAGATTCAAGATGTCTTTGTACACGTCTTGGTCTTTGGAGAATGTTATTTGCTTATGTAATTGAGGTATTTAATTTTCTTTAATCTTCTCTTGGTTTTATTATTGCTTCGTTCTGTGCTCACCATGGTTGGGTTAGAAAGGTTTCCCTCATTACATGTGTTTCTAATTTATTTGTGTGTTAACTTTACTTTTACACGCTTCCTTCGATATTTTTATTTACCGATCCTCTATGTTTGTTTTGAGAACAGAAAGTGACACGGATTCATGTGTGTGTGTGCATGTGATTGTTTGCTGTGAGCCGTCCGAGACCTTTTACTTATGTTGCTTCATTGAGATTCCGCTTGACCTTATGATGTATTATTTTATCGCGTGTTTTGTATAATCCATGTCCACTATATAGACTTGGTATGAATACAAGCTAATAACGCGATTGGCCTGTTTCTGTGTGTTTTGGTCTTGGAGACACTCCGTCTCTTTAAGATGGACCACTTTCTGGTTCATATTGTCTGAGCTCGAGAGCGGTTGTTTATTTTGTTTTGTGCTGTGCATTGACGTTCTTATGCGTCCCTTTATTCGGAGACCTAACCCTTTGGTCTCTGTGTGTGCGTGGGTGGTTCTGACGCTTGATCTGTGATACCTTTTGTGTCTAGTTTACTTCGTTTCACATCGCCGTCTTTGGCTTTCTTTACCTATTTTCTAGTTTAATATGTTTTATTCTTTGCGGGATGGCTTTTAATTTATCAGTTATTTTGCGTGAAACCATGGTAACTTCCCCTTTTTACTTTGCTTTAATTTTATGAGCTCGGTGCACCCTGCCCTCTTCTCCCGTTTTAAGTTCTTTTACTTAATGAATTTGTTTTCTCGGGGGTCGTGGATTTTTATTGTTGAGAGCTTTATGTCTTACCTTATGAAATGAAAGTGAGAATTTAATGATAAGGCACTCTTACTCCCTAAACTTATGGTTGTTTAGACCCGATGTGCATAAAGGAAATACTTCATACCCACCTGAATTCATATTCTTCAATCAATTATGATTGATGCCAAGCCCTTGTACCCAACTTTTCATCACGTCTTTTATCAAGGTAAGCGTGTGTGAAGGTGCTATAATCAATTAATCTTCTGTATTTTGATTATGGGCCACGTATTATTTATATTACCTATTTGATTTTCGGCCCCCTTGTTTTGCCTATGCAAACCTTTTTATCTTCTCTCCATAATAAATGTAAGTTCTTGCCCTTATTAGTGTTATATTTTTATTTCTTTGCGTCTCTTATATGTATGTTATCTGTAAGACGCCCGGGTTCAGTTCCCGGCAGTCTTTGCTAGTTTTGGCCAAATCCACCGCATTGGGTCTTCGTCGTGTTCCTAGTGTCAGTTCATTCCGCAGGAGTTCTTTTACGTGCCAGTAAATATACCGACACGAGGCTGACGGTATTTTGGCACCTTCAAACATCAGGATTCACCCTGCCAAGGTAAGATTAGAGTACATGTAGGATACAGCAGTTACGTAAAAATGAAGGAGGAGGGCGAATGTATACAATGGGGAATCCCGTTGACGAGCTTGTATATAACTGGTACAGATGGTTATGAGGGTATTTAGGAATTCTATTAAGCAACTAAAGGAGAGGGCGTATAAGTTTATGGTAAGACCCCAATTAGAGAATGGTTCCAGTATATGGAAAGCTGCATCAAACCATTCCATGAACTTACGACCCAAACAACAGCATGTATTTCCTTCTGTTAACATTTAGGTTGTTACAGCAGTCTCATGAAGTTCTTCTCTTACCGAGTGAGATCGCTACGCGGTTTGTGTCACCTAAATGTCAGCTTGCATTCGCGGCTAGGGGATTTGAACATCTCTGATGAGGCATTCCGTGGTTTCCCATTTTCACACCATGAAAATATTGAGACTATAAGGTAATTAAAGCCACAGTTGCTCCTGTACGCCAGCATAGCGACTGCCTGTAGTGTGCGACATAAAGCAGATATGAAAGTTCCCGTTCCTCTTCTATATATTTAATATTATCAGCCATAGTCTGCAGGATCAGGCGACGTTTATTCAATCTCCAAAGCTGAAATATTTGAACGTAACCCCAGGCAATAATATTCTGCTATATGCTACACTTTGTAGTTCTTTTTACAAAATACCTTTACGCAGCAATTTCGCATACTAATGGAGAACGACAAAGTTGGCAATCTGTTTAGAAAACCATTTAAGGAGTGCATAAAGTGAAAACATGGCATTTTCTGAGGGTAAATTTAGATAATGCATCATTGGTTTCCATTTTGTCCTGCGGTAGAATTGTGTTCTAAATGCCAAATGCTATGGAAATATAATAATGTTAAAATAGGGACAGCGTAAGTTTGTAAGCAGAAATCAGGTAATATTTTTTACATTTTCATACTGACCTTCATGATGTTATCTGCTCTATTTTCTGGTGATATCCATTACGTTGTACGACATGACTTGATTACTGAATTTGCTAATTATAATTTTCTTGCTAAGTCTGAAGGTATAAATTTCATCGAGGTTAACTCATTAAGTCAGGAACATATTTTGATAAAAATCTTAGTTAATCTTGGATAGCCACGAAAAGCACAATTTCAGCTGCACTGGGTGAGCAACATAAAGTGGAATCGGTCCTGCAATGCGGCGGCGCACCCTGCACACTGGGGTGCGTGCGTGACAGGAAGTCCGCAGTAAATACATTGTCGCCTAAGCTATTTCTAACAAACAAAGAAACTTACAACACAAAACAACACAACAAAGAAGTACATATTGCACCCGTCCCTACGCCTAATGGCTCCGGCATGATATCTACAGGGCGTTAACGGGTTGGAATAAAACAAATAGGCGCTTAACAAGACTAAGCTTAAAGGCATACAGGGTAGGAGACGGATCATACCTAATTACAATGAGAACACATTCGGGTTAAAGTTTAGGTTAATACAAGTGGTTTATTAGGCCTTAATGATGATGATGGTAATGACGCATTTATATACAAATGAATTACATGGATTATTATCAATTGTTGTTGTTTGTTATCGACTTTTAGTCGTATGTGATGGATCCGAGTATTATCTATCGCAGAGCGATCCATTATGACGAGATTCGAACGGGAAAACACTTATCATAGACACTGAGGCTATGTGACATCATTGATCAATAGGATTAACATGCATGCAACGAATCTGAGCAATCCCTATACTAAACACACAACTATTCCCCAACGAAATGCCAAGAACGAACTCATAAAAATGTGGAACAAACGCCCGGGTTTGAACCGACCCTCACTTGTATACAATTCACCACCCCGATGGTCAACACCATCGGCAACTCAATTATAATCACAACAAGATACATAAACCCTTAAAGAACACAAATTATATACAGTAAACACGTGAGACATCCAGCCTTCGATTGAGCATTGGGGTACCAATGCCGCTGTCGGGAACTGAACTAACACCCCTTGGGATGGAAGTGGGACTCTGAAAACCCTAAGCTAGATTATACTCAAGTGTGTAATGACAGTAAGCTGAAAAGTACTGGTAACAATCGCCGTGTCATTTATTAGCGACTACATCATTCTGGCGTGTTGAATATTTCATTATTGGGCGATTCTTCCGCCCTCATTCTCTTCAACTCAAGGCTCCCCCTTACACGAGCGAAAGAGCATACAAAAAAAACAACACTTCTCCTCACTAGGTCAACTGCCCCAGCCCCTTTGCACGGCGGGTGGTCAGTGGCCTCGGCCTTCACAGGCATAACGCCCTTTCTTAACAAAACACCCCATCTCGGGGATCGTTCACTAATAAACTGAACTTCATTGTTCATTAAACAAAATTACATCGGCTCTCAATACTTCACTTCAATTCAACACACACATTCGTTTACAATATCATGATCCCGCGACGCGACACCGGTTTCTATGATACCAATACTTGCATGATTACCATAACTACAATTTATTATTATTATTATTATTCTTCTTCTTCTTCTTCTTATTATTATTATTATTATTGGGTTCATCATTACACCATCTCCCTACACGACTTACCTGGAAATTAGACCATACTGCATGATCATAATTAACTTCCTCGTAATAACGGTGTAATTAATCCATATCTAAATCGTGGTTTCTGATAAATCATCACGCGGTGATACAATTATGAATTAAATATTCCTCAATTTGCACTTAAATTGTGATAAGCCTGCCAATTAAAATCGTACACTTCCTATCTAAATATATGTCAGTGGAGGCCTGGGTGTCAGTTCTGAAGTCACATCTCGTAGTTCTGGGTGCTCACGGAATAAAATTACACTATTTACCAGCCATGCATTATCATCACTGGACTAACTACAACCTAACTTGAATTACTCTGAATTACTAACAATTAGTCTCCTGACGCATCAATAATTACAAGTTTCCCCAAATAAAATGATTAAGTCAATCTACTACTGCATGCAAACTTATCGTATTACCCCTTTATTTACAATTGATTGCTCAGACGTGTTACTAACTAAATAAAGTAAATAGAAGCTACGTGTATCATGGTAGCACATCTACATTACTGAAGTTACAATCTTTAACATTATAGCGTCAGGTAATGATAACTGTTCCCCGCCCAATCTGATTTCGTCATATTAATTATGATTTATACTCATCTCCATCTCGATGACCCGTTGTCAGCTGAGGGAGTCCATGGCTGGTTTAGTGCTGATCCATAGGCACCAAAGCAGTTACTGGAGGCACCATTCTTCTTTCCAACCGGGAGTCCATTGTTCTAAGTTGACGAAACCGCTGGCAGTATTCCTGAAGCACACAACACGTCACTATTTATTCCAAGATTTGTGTAGTTACATTCAGTGTGAACGTCCAGCCACGATATCGGACCTCACTCCGCAATCCACGATTCAGTATCGGATTCCGCGTACCTTTGTTACTACTCGACACAGTAGCGCCGTAGTAATAATAATAATAATATTATTACAAATTATATTTAATGTTCGCGACACGTCCCTGATCTTTAAAGTTTAGACACTAGCATCACGTCTATCCAATCTCTGCAATATTTACGCACAGTACGCGATTTCACTTGTAAATTAAATTGAAATTCACTCAAACAAAAGATCGCTGGAAGCTCGACGGCACGAAGCTTCGCCGTCCGTAAGCCACAAATCCCGACTGACTCTTCTCCCTATCTGCAGTAGTTTTTACTAGGGAGCGATACCCCTTCCACTAATTTGTGTAGCGCCTATTCCCGGCGTACTCGAGGTAAAATAGTACGGATGGTCGGTGACCAGTATCTAGTTGGTGCGATTGAGACATAACCACTCAATTATCCTTCGGTGAATCTCTTTAAATTAATTAAAATATGTTCTGCTTCCCCTACCACACGGGGTGAAGTCCCTCCGTCGAGGACGTGTCATGAGACTAACCAGATGGCCCCAGTACTTTTCCACGCAGAAACAACACAGTATTCTTTCTTCTGCTGAAAGTTATCACGGAAGAGGACATTAAACACTCTAAATAAATGTCCCAGTAACATTTATCCCTTTTAAATCGGGAGATGATCCCCTAATTCGAGTTTTATTAATTTTCTATCTCGTAGGTAATTCAGTTGGCCAGTCCGATTCCAAGATGGCTCCTATATTCCGTTTCGAAAAAGTTAGTTTCCCCTCATTCTGTGAGCCTTGAGGAGGGATGTCTTCTCTCGAGTGATGTCACAGGGAATCCCCATTCGTAACCCCTCCCGGGTCTAAGTTGGCTTGGCTTCATCTGCGGGGCCCCCGCTACACAAAGGATAATACTGCGCAATAAGTCGCAGACAAAGAAATCTCGCAAAATAATTTTAAAATACACAATTTATCTATCTCAATGGTATGAATATTAATTAGTTCCGGTATGACCTCTATTAATGATATGAATATTAATCATTTTCAGCGTTCTTTCCCTATAATAGCATTGCGTGCGTAATTACGGATATCGATATCAACCTAAGGTCCTTGGATCATGCCCCTGTCGGGTTCAATATATCACGCGAGAATATTTTGATACTGCCTCCCTTCATTGTTCAAGCATTTCTGGCACCTGCTTAGAAATGGCAGCAATTTCTTGACGAATGTTATTTCAAAGTTCATCTAAAGTGTGTGGATTTGTTTCGTTCACTTTCTCTTTCAGTGTTCCGCAGAGATAAAAATCTCAGGGGTTTAAATCGGGCGACCGAGGAGGCCATATGTTGTTAGTGATAACCCTATCTTCAAACACTGGATGGATTTCCTATAAGGAGGAGTGGACTCTATGCGCCGTCACAGAGTCCTGCTGGAAAAGTGCGACACTTCTTTTTCTCTCGGTTAATTCTCCAAAAAAAAAAAAAAAAAAAAACGGCCGCAAAATGGTTTGCACATACCTATCTCCTTTTATATTTTCCTAAAATGGGCCTATTATTCTCTCCCCGCTAATAGCGCGCCACGCTCCTATTTTTGCATCATGCAGGGGACTTGGCGAAGCTGATTATGTTATTCAGTACTCAAATAACGATTATTCTGTGTATTAATATACCCACTTAGGTGCAACCAACATTCGTCCGGAGAGAATATTAGACTGGGGATTACTGATGAGCCTATTTAAAGCACATAGGTTTGGAGACTGAACATGTATCGCATTCAAAACCCATTCACGAAATCTCATTCGTAATCCAGGGTCACCTGGTTTAAGTTCTTGCACTGCACTAATTTTATATGGCTTTAACTTCAGTAACTTTGTATCCATTCGAACAGAACCATAGGAAATTTCCATTTGCTGAGAAAATCGTTGAAGTAATTTCCAGAGCGTCACCAATGTTACCTACAGTTTCTTATCAAGAAGACTTCCTGCGTTACGTAATTTACTTAGTAATCTATGAGTTGAAGTCCGACCTGAAACCTGAACGCCAGGAAACTTCTCTTGAAATAGTCTCCTTCCGGCCCTCGCACTTTCTGTACGGATGTATGAATCGTAAATGAATACTCTTTAAGGAACATAATACCGATACCCGACTCGAGCCACTTGAGCCATTCCACAGAATTCACACACTGTACTAATGTCACCAAAGAAACATGTGCCACGTTTGTAAACGTTCAACAAATCTGAAACCTGGCGCGCTAGCCTTGAGCACATCCGGAAATGTATTTCGTCACCGGCCGACTCACTCGCTCAGCAATTCCTGTGCACAAGATGGAACGGTTCCGCTTTATTCTGCTCACCCGGTACTATCGTATGCTTAATAATATGGGACTACAATATTATTTATCACCGTAATAACGAAGTATTCATTTCTTGTATTTATAGTAGTTTCACAGATTGTGAATTTAGTCTTGTATTGATCTCTGCAAGAAGATTCTCAGAGTAGACGATAATGTGTTTCTAATGGAACATAATTTCCGATCAGAATGGCCCGAATTCGCTTCACGTTCAATAAGAGTACGCTTGGTGATTTGATAAGGAAGGCATCAAATAACAGTATAATAATAATAATAATAATAATAATAATAATAATAATAATAATAATAATAATAATAATAATAATAATAAGTTACTGTTATTGGCTTTACGTCTCACTAACTAGGTTTTCGGTGCTGCCGAGGTGTCGGAATTTTGTCCAGAATAAGTTGTGGCTCCTAGAATTCGTGTAAATTGTGGTGACCTTCTACATGATATATTGTGCGTTTTCTGTCTTCTTCTATTGCAAAGCATATGTCGCTGACGGTGTAAATCTCAAAACTTGGTATAGTTCCGGACGTATCATATATGATACAACCAAAAATAACCCTGGAATCCCTCTCCAAAATATTCCCAAAATGCTGTTTCTACAGGCATTTCGCATTTTGCCCCCTAAGATCAAACTGAACAGAAAAGAAATGAAGTCCATGTCAAAATGTTCCCCCACAGAACCCCCAACGGCCGTTGTGGACAAAAGTTTGCCCCTCACTTAAAATATTACTTTGTAGATTTGTCCAATTTTTATATCCAAGAGCACGTCAAATATAAACAATTCTTTTATTCAAATGTCTAAATTTGACCTCGGATATTCCGAAGTCACATATTTCTGCATTTGAAACACTGTTAGACCAATTATATTTCTAAAAATATTGCATAAAATTGTATTACTACACTCCGTAAGAAGTTTTGTAATATTAAGAAGACAGTAACATCCGAGCTTACTTCCTTGGTAGTTGATATTTGGAATAAGGCAAATTTATTGTAAAGAACAATGATCAATTTTTAATTATTTTCACAAGTTGCTTTACGTCGCACCGGCACAAATATGTCTTATGACGACTGTAGGACAGGAACGAGCTACGATAAAGTGTTAAAGAAGAGGCCGTGGCCTTAATTAAGGTACAGTCCGAGTATTTGCCTGGTGTGAAAGTAGGATACTGCCGAAAACCATCTTCAGGACTGTCAACGGTGGGGTTCGAACCCACGATCACCCGAATGCAAGTTCACAGTAGCGTACCCCTAACCACACGGCGAACTCGCTCGGTGAGTGAGTAAAATTGGACAATAATCTATTATAAATAAATATTTTAATTTATATCTGTTGGTCGCCTTATCGTTACGAAAAGATGTTTATTACACATGAAGTTTCCATGAAAATACTGTTTAACTTTTTATCATTACTCTTCGTAATATTATTTGTATTTTTATTCCTAATTGGCTATCTTATTCCTTATTCTTGTACGTATTCGTATTCCTGTGCCTTATTTCTTATTTTTATTCTGATTCCGTCTTATTCTTCTTCTTCTTGCGTTCCGGCCTTCTAAGGACCACGTTACAATTTCAGTTCTTCCTTCTTACTTCTTTCCTTTTTTTCCAGTATTCTTTCATAGTTTCACTGTGCTTCTTTTTCCTGTCTTCAGTCCACTTTCTGCCTGTTTTATTTTCCTTCCTCCCTTGGAATCCTTCCATTTGTAAGACATTCTTCCTAAAAATCTTTCTTTCCAATAATTCTTCTTCTCGTATGTTGTTCCTTTCCAGGTCTTTCTTGACTTCTTAAATCCAGGTGGTAGTTGATTTCTTTTCCCAAAGGTACTTGAAGATTCGTTTAGTTAGTCTATTGTCATCCATTCTGAAAATGTGTCCAAGAAATAGCAATCTCCTTTTTCTTATTGTTTCTGATATGTTTTGTATGTTCTGGCAAATTTCATTGTTACTTCTTAATTTCCAAAACTCTGCAATTCTTAGAGGACCTAATGTTTTCCTTATAATTCTTCTTTCCAATATTTCTAATTTATCGAGCTTGTAGTTCAGTGCTAGACATTCGCTGGCATAAAGGCATTCCGGTTTCACTACTCTGTTAAAGTGCTTTATTTTAAGTTTTCTTGATAAACAGTTTTTGCTATAAGTATTCTTAGTTATACCGTAATCTCTTTCCATCTTTTGTATCCTCTCCTCTGCAGCAGATTTTTCTAAACCATTTTCTTGAATTGTCTCACCCAAATATTTGAATTTCTTTACCTTTTCTATTTGACCAATATCCGTTACTAAAAACTTTGGAGCGCTTTTTATATTCATCAACAATTTTGTTTTCTCGGCATAGATTTTCAAGGAGATTGACTTGCATTGCTGCATCTGTAAGGCTTTCTGAAAGTATGGCAAATTAATCTGCAAATGCTAGGCAATTTATTGCAACACCTCTGTTCTTCTTCCCCAGCATGAGTGATTCTTTATTATTATTATTATTATTATTATTATTATTATTATTATTATTATTATTATTATTATTATTATTATTATTATTACTATCTCCGTTCTTGTTCTAATTCATGTTCCTTATTCTTATGGGTTTGAACTCAGGGGTGTAATTGGCTAAACCTTTTCAATTCGAACCTGGGTGAAGTCAGTACCAAGCTGTGACATTCTGTGCTGTTGAATTCCTGTTTGTAAAATAACTCGCACGTTAAACAAATAACTTGAAAATAGACATGCGTACCTGCATCTTTATTATACATTCAGTCTTTCAATGCAAGCTCACTGTTAGGCGATGATGAAACAAACAAGGGATCTCATTGGTGCCTTTACCTGCAGCTCGGCTTATCGCTACGCTGCTGGCTACTATCCTTGCCACATCGATGGCCTCAAAAACGTTTGTGTTCGAAGCCTGGCATATCCCCAGCTAACCTGTAACTTGGACTGTGATTGGTTCTTTAAAGCTCTCCAGTCCTCCCACTCTTCTTCTCTTCGCACTCTATACGGATGTTCTGTGATAATTAGCTATCTGAACCTTATCCGGTCTTGCCTTGTGCTATTTCCTTTCTGTTATGTGTGATAATTTTAAACAAATGCTGATATCAGCTGTCTACGAACGAAGGAGCCGCTGGTATGCGGATCACCATAACAGGTTTAAACTCGGTAAACTATGGAATGACGAGAAGACGAGCAGTCAGTAGACGTCGCAATCCGGTTTATGAGGGGTAGTGGTCTGCTTTATCGTGTTTAAAGTGAAGTTTTTAATTCATATTTTATTGTTAACTACGCTTTCATTATATTGACAGTGTTTGCATCTATCTTTGTGTATGTTTAATATGGTTTTAGCTTTTAATTTGAATTAAATATATAATTGTAAATGTTCAAAGGGTGAGCTCCATATTTCATTCTCTTCCTTTTTGTCACGTACCACTGATGAATCGAACTATCTCTCTCAGAAGACGAGAACATTTTCATAAGATTAAATTTCCACTACAACTGAGAGTTGCCAGCAGCGTGAGCGCTCCACGGAGAGCAACCATGTGCCAGCAGTGAGGTGCTAGGGCGAGCAACCATGTGCCAGCAGTGAGGTGCTAGGGCGAGCATCCATGTGCCAGCAGTGAGGTGCTAGGGCGAGCATCCATGTGCCAGCAGTGAGGTGCTAGGGCGAGCATCCATGTGCCAGCAGTGAGGTGCTAGGGCGAGCAACCATGTGCCAGCAGTGAGGTGCTAGGGCGAGCAACCATGTGCCAGCAGTGAGGTGCTAGGGCGAGCATCCATGTGCCAGCAGTGAGGTGCTAGGGCGAGCAACCATGTGCCAGCAGTGAGATGCTAGGGCGAGCATCCATGTGCCAGCAGTGAGATGCTAGGGCGATCATCCATGTGCCAGCAGTGAGGTGCTAGGGCGAGCAACCATGTGCCAGCAGTGAGGTGCTAGGGCGAGCATCCATGTGCCAGCAGAGAGGTGCTAGGGCGAGCATCCATGTGCCAGCAGTGAGGTGCTAGGGCGAGCATCCATGTGCCAGCAGTGAGATGCTAGGGCGAGCATCCATGTGCCAGCAGAGAGGTGCTAGGGCGAGCATCCATGTGCCAGCAGTGAGGTGCTAGGGCGAGCATCCATATGCCAGCAGTGAGATGCTAGGGCGAGCATCCATGTGCCAGCAGTGAGATGCTAGGGCGAGCATCCATGTGCCAGCAGTGAGGTGCTAGGGCGAGCAACCATGTGCCAGCAGTGAGGTGCTAGGGCGAGCATCCATGTGCCAGCAGTGAGATGCTAGGGCGAGCATCCATGTGCCAGCAGAGAGGTGCTAGGGCGAGCATCCATGTGCCAGCAGTGAGGTGCTAGGGCGAGCAACCATGTGCCAGCAGTGAGGTGCTAGGGCGAGCATCCATGTGCCAGCAGTGAGGTGCTAGGGCGAGCATCCATGTGCCAGCAGTGAGGTGCTAGGGCGAGCATCCATGTGCCAGCAGAGAGGTGCTAGGGCGAGCATCCATGTGCCAGCAGTGAGGTGCTAGGGCGAGCATCCATGTGCCAGCAGTGAGGTGCTAGGGCGAGCATCCATGTGCCAGCAGTGAGGTGCTAGGGCGAGCATCCATGTGCCATCACTGTGGTGCTAGGGCGAGCATCCATGTGCCAGCAGTGAGGTGCTTGGGCGAGCAACCATGTGCCAGCAGTGAGGTGCTAGGGCGAGCAACCATGTGCCAGCAGTGAGATGCTAGGGCGAGCAACCATGTGCCAGCAGTGAGGTGCTAGGGCGAGCATCCATGTGCCAGCAGTGAGGTGCTAGGGCGAGCATCCATGTGCTAGCAGTGAGGTGCGAGGGCGAGCATCCATGTGCCAGCAGTGAGGTGCTAGGGCGAGCATCCATGTGCCAGCAGTGAGGTGCTAGGGCGAGCAACCATGTGCCAGCAGTGAGGTGCTAGGGCGAGCATCCATGTGCCAGCAGTGAGGTGCTAGGGCGAGCATCCATGTGCCAGCAGTGAGGTGCTAGGGCGAGCATCCATGTGCCAGCAGTGAGGTGCTAGGGCGAGCATCCATGTGCCATCACTGTGGTGCTAGGGCGAGCATCCATGTGCCAGCAGTGAGGTGCTAGGGCGAGCATCCATGTGCCAGCAGTGAGGTGCTAGGGCGAGCAACCATGTGCCAGCAGTGAGGTGCTAGGGTGAGCATCCATGTGCCAGCAGTGAGGTGCTAGGGCGAGCAACCGTATGCCAGCAGTGAGGTACGAGGGCAAGCATCCATGTGCCAGCAGCGAAGCTGCAGCATAAACGTACCTTGAGTCTAATTGTTGTTTGCGTGGCCTTCCTCTACTCATCGTACATCCCACGACCGAATCCATTATTCATGTTAGTAAGTTATCACCCCACTATTCACCTTATATAACCCTACCACCAAAATCTGTTTATATGTACTGCTTGAAACTATAGATTTCATTCATAACTTAGCACTAATACATTTATTTCGGATACACTCCTCCCATTGTTCACACCTGTTTCTACCAATCATCGTTCTCGCTATCTTCGCGTTTGTTACTTCTGACTTATAGATCCAGAGTGCAGTTTTTCACTTCCGTAAAGCAAAATCGGTCTGCAGACAGATCGATATAAATATATTTTCGTCCGAGTATTGATTTCACTGCTTTTCTACACCCTCTTTACAACTGTCTTACTATTTTACCATACTGGAAAAATACACAACCTATATACTTGAAATAACCTTCTTGTTCCAGTTTAATATTTCCTACCTGATTTCCCAACTTATATCACTTTAGTCTCAGAAATGCTGATTCACATATCCTACAGACAGCAACTCTTTCCAAGTGAAAATATATTTTACATTCAAACCTGCTAGGGCGTTCTGCCTTTAAGACTAATTCATTAACAGAACAATACTACTACTACTACTACTATTAATAATAATAATAATAATGATGAGTGAAGATCCACAGCCTATTTCCAGTCATTCGACCGGGTCGGGAATGGAATGAATGAAGCGCCATCTACCGGCGAGGACAGGAATTGTGTCGGCTGCCGGAGCCTGTCGCACTCCTCTACGGCAATGGCCAAAAACTGAGAAATGAAACGAAATTATATTGGAGAGTTTTTCTGGAATGGAAAATGATAGGGAAAACAGGATTATTCGGGGGTAAATCCTGTCCCACCTTCGCCATGTCCGGCACAAATCTCACATGTAATGACCGGGAACTGAATTGTGGAACCCAGAGGCGAAAGGTCAGTTCGCTGCCACCTGAGCCACGTGGGTTCGTATAAACTCAATAAAAATAATAAATTTACCCAATACATGTAGTGCTTATAACAGTTACTGTATGAAGTTGAATCAGTCGAACTATAATTAAAATTGAAGTACATCCTGTAACAAAGTTAAATCACAACACGGTGCATTAATTTTAATTATCGCAATCTGCTTTAATTATGTTCATTATTTAAACGTATGGAGTTAATATGGATTGAATTAATTGCTGAGTTTATCATCATGTGTGGTAGAGCTGACGGTGCGAACATTAAGATAAATGCTTTACTATCATATTATATTAAATAAATTACTGCCCAGTAATCCATAAATGATGAAACTTAAACTGTATCCTTTAATTTCTATCTGGACTAGTTGCAGTGCACGCAGGCAGAGAACTTCAGGAACACACGTAGAATACGCCTTTACTGTGCCCACCGTACAATTTCGAACAATCACCCAAGTCGTGTTGCAAGTTCATAAATTATATCTAAATACTTAATATACGGTTAGGAAGTTAAATGATGAAATTAATGTCAATAGTCGATGACGTTATCACGAGTTGAGGAATCACCCGTCATTATATTAGTATAATCAATAAGTTCGTGTACTGGCACCTACAGTGTAGACAACACACTGTACACCTACGTACGTAGTACAGAACATATGTTGGTGGACTGGCGTTACCAGTTCAAGGTACTTTTTTAAATAACTTTTTATTGAAAAAATACATCCTTACAAGTTTTACAGTTGGTAGGTTTACACAGTTCATCTCTCCTGGTCTACAGTACGTCCTTTGCACTTCCACTACCTTGGTGGTTCTTGTTAGTTCTTGAACATTGCTATGACAATAATTGATTACTATTAACGACCTGCTCTTGGGTAAAAACAATGAATAGTACTTGTGCCTAATCCTTCAGCACAGTTGTTACCGTTGGTACACATACAGAATACAACACCAATAATTACATAGATGATATAACAAAATTAGCAAACAATGTCTTAGTAAAAATATACAGACTGAAAAATTAAAAGGTCTCTTTTCGCCTTGATAACTTGGCACTATTGAAATTTGTTAGGAAGCATTACTATGTAAGCGTTAGGATGAAAATAATGAAAATAAATACAAATAGTAAAAATCAAAATAAATAAAAATAGCAACACACTCTTTTGGGCTATACCGAGCTGGAACAGTAGCATAAGTTTCGGAGAATTACAAAATACATTAAAAAACAAATATGTTTCTTAATTATTCATGTGTATTTCAGTTTAGAAGTGTTCCATTATTGAGTACAATAACGGACTATATTCCCCCACATATTTAGCTTTTGTTGACGACAAAACTTTACCAATACCGTCTTGAATATCTGGACGCGAACTATTGTGTCGAGAGTTCTAAGTTCCATGAGTTTTTAACACTGTATACACGTACACTAACATGAGCACAGATGTAAAATGAGCTAAAGTTCTCCCAAAGGTGGGGCGGACAATCCACTCCGGTGGTACTTCAAAATGTTGGGATCGAGCAGTCCGTTTGATGATGTACGTCACATATCGCCAAGCTTGCGTAACACGGGCACAATCATGCAGACGGTGTAGAAGAGTGTCTTCTCCTCTGCGACACACGGTACATAGTGAACTTTCTGCCATACGAATATTATACAGTTTACTATTTGTCGGCACAATGTCATGAACAACTATATACCACTTTGCTTCAAGTTCAAGAGGAAGAACCCGATGCGTAATATTCCTCCAGATGCGATTCCAGTTGCATACCAGAATAGACTGCTGAATCCTGGGAGCTACATAATGGCTACGCTGCAGAAACGTATAGATGCTTTTAGAGGTCACGTTATTGTTCATAAAAGTTTGTGGTAGATAGCTCATTTCATATTTCAAATATCGCGCATGAGGGGCGAATTTATCTACATCATGGAAAGGGGGAGGGTTAGGCATCTGCTGTAAACTGCACCACTGTTGGAGAAAATTTTGAGAATACGGATGACATTCACCAATAAGGAATTTTATGTGTCGATTGAGGAATAAGGCTGTCACATGATTCTGGATATTCTGGAGTTTTAATCCACCAGTAGATCTTGACAGAGTTAAAGTATCACGGTTCACCCTTAGGATTGAACTTTGCCATATGTACCATCCTACAGCAGGCATTACCTTAATACCGGATACTCGAGGCAGAGGTAGGATTTGACCCATGTATCCCAGTTTACTGATTATGTATGTATTGATATACTGAATTCTTTGCATTAATGTTAGATTCATGTACTTTTCAAGCTGTAACAATCCGCGAATCACATTCACTGTTTTGCCCCAGTTATGCTGGATTATTTGGTGAATACTCTTAAAACAACGAAGTCCTAATATTTTTACCACTTTCTGAACCGTTGCCCAGTTTAACAAAGGTTTTTCACGTATATGGCTTGCTCCTAGTTTTAACAAACACGATTTATTAACGTTCAGCTGTGCACCAGATATATTGCAGTAGTCACTGATAGTTTTTTGAAGATCTTGTGCGTTTTTTCTTCCGTCCTCAATGATGGTGACATCATCAGCAAAGGCAAGGATTTCCATCATATCTCTATCGCGTAACATTGTTCAGTAGTGTTTCAAGAGATGGCACAAATATTAACGTCGATAACGGACATCCTTGTTGTACCCCTGTTTTTATGTTAATTGCCTTAGTAAAAGAACCATTAAACTGGACTTTCGTAGATCCTCCCTGAAGAACATGTTGTAGGATATTAATAAAGAGGTTGTCTAGTCCCATTGCACGTAGAACAGGTATGATTCACTCTGTCAAACGCGTGATCGAAATCTGAAGATATTAGTTGTTTACAGTGCCTTCTTACCCCACAGTCACTGATAATGTCTCTTATTGCACATACTCAGTGTATAATGCTCATACCGAGAGCTCCACACGATTGGTGTGCCCCTAAAGCATCGGACATAAGGAAGGTAACTCGCTGTTTAAGACATCGGGTGAGTAACTTGTAATCGAAATTCAGCAGAGTAATTGGTCTGTAATCATCTATACTTCTAGGATTAGGCTTTTTTGGTACCAGTACAATCAATCCCTCTTTTAGATGACTTATATTTGGTCTTGAATATAACACATCATTTAAAGCTATCGTAAGGTCTTCCTTGATAACTGGCCAAAATGTCAGGTAGAATTCTCGTCCAAGGCCATCTAATCCAGGGGATTTGTTAGGCAGACTGCGCTGTATGTCTTCATAAATGTCTTCCTCCCGCAATTCTTCAATAAGATAGTCTTGTTGCACATGTGTCAGTCTTCCTCGAACAGAATCAAAAAAAGGCGCTGTTGCTGTCAAGAAGAACATCGTGCGTTTGTTCATACAATTGTATAAAGAAATGATCAATGTGTTCTTAATGATATTTACATTCCCGGAAGACTCCCCACTTGACGATGCCAGTTTCGAAATATATTTTTGTTTGCCTCGTTTACTCTCACGAATGAGATGGTACAATGATGACATTTCATCAGTATTATTTCGATGATCTCATGCTCGTATGTTAAGTCCTTCATTCATTTCTCTGTATAACCTGAGGAGAAGCGCTCTTGGTTTTTTGATATAGAGATATGTTGATAGGTTCCTGGGATCTTCCCTATACAGCTGACATAAACACTTGTAAAAGAATTCGGATTTTTGATTTATCTGTCGAGTATACTGAGCACTAAACCGTTTCATGAATTTTATTACATTGTGGTTTGCATAAGATAACCACCACTCTCAAGTCTCGTTGTATAACGTGAAGTACGTTTCCTCCACAGTTGCCACTGCACAGATAACTGTTCCATCAGTTCTTCACTGCTGAGAATATTCGTATTGAGTTTCCTAACTCTCCCCGAGCTACTCCCAGCTCTGATTGCTTTATTTTACATATTGCCCCCATCATGCCGGGCTCAGCTCGCCGGAGAGCGAGGGTCTCAAAGGTAGACCGTTCGCTTATCGGCTGTGCAGAAAATGTTAAAGGTAGGGATAGATGAAGGACTAGCGACAGATGAAAAGAAACTAAAGTAGGTTTATACATTTATTAAAAACTATCACTCTTCCAATAAACAATTACATTTACAAAATCTGGGACTAATTCTTGAAAATCTCTTCTCCTCGTGCTATCGTCTATAAGGAATCTTGATCAAATGAAAGCTCAACGAATGTTCTTGTCTGAAATAATAATAATAGGGATCATTAATTTACTATAAACTGGATTGAAAATCAAAATACTATCTGGTATCACTCTCTTCAATAATGATAATCAAATTGCTTAAATTAAAATATTCCTTCTGGATCTCACTTAATTCTACAAGAAAATGATCATTTTCTTTCCCTTATTAAAATTATCGAAAAATGTTTAATTCAAGACATTGTGGTTAATTAGTCTTCCTTAGACTTTCCCTTCATCAATCAATTCATTTTTATAATTATTAAGTGACTGAACTTCTCATAATTAATTCTTATTTGATCTCATATCAACCTAAACGTTACTCGTTGTTATGCAATAAGTGACTGTACAATAACTAAAAATTCAGCCTCGTGACATCAATCCACGGGCGTTGCCTTCTCTTATTCAATTTATTTTAGTGAATTAGATCCTAATCTACCTTAAATTATAATAAAATCTTCTAAAGATTCATAATTCATCAAATCACGGACACGCGAAAATAACGTAAACCGGTCAAAATTTGACGCGCGCAGTGTAGAACATCATCATAAAACCATTCAAGAAAATATTCACAAAACACAGAATATAATCAAATCACACATCACACATTCACACATAGGTACACGACAAGATTACAATATTATTTACACGAACACTAACCCATTATTATTAAATTTTGGATTTATTCCAAATTAAGGAAATCATTCTCTAGATGACAATATCATGTATATTCCAGGTATCGATCTAGAACGTGATAGAGTTGAGGTTATCACTTTTATGCAGAAATTAATTATACAACGATGTTCAAGGGAATCCTTTAAATAGAAATCATTCAAAATAAGCAAGTAAAATACCTACAGCACAGGTCAAAATATTAGAATACGCGCTTACGGTACATGAGTTGCGGCATTTATTCTTATTCTCCTACTATATCGTGGCTCTCGATTAATCTGCACTCAAGCTCGAAGAAATCATGTCCAGTGACACATTTCTTCGAAAATGACTCTAATGGGTGCATAAATTATCACACGAAATATAATGTCCATCTGCAAGTCATAATCAAATTAATAGCACAGTAAAATATACGTATAATTCATCATTACTCCGTCCGGAGGATGCCATGTTCCAGGCCTACTTTACATAAAGTGAGCACACGATAATTCTTTCCAAGAACAACCCAACATTAAACCCATGACCTTATTCAAATTTTAGCCCGTAATTAGGTTTAATAATTTTTACTCATTATTATTATTTTATTTATTGACCGTGCCTAATCACACTTGCAAAGCTATCGTACGAAATTATTCAGATGACTCTAAACGAACTAAAGTCCACAGAAATATCGTATAATCGTAGAATGAAATTTGACACTTAGAAAAACACTAGAACACTGTCCTAATCTGTCTCAATTAATTTTCAAACTATTTCAAAATCATTCAAGATTAACGCGGAGGTCATTTACTTTTATTTCTCCTGCCGTCTTAAATTTTTAGGACAGTTGGGGTCTCCCCCGATGACATTCACTCTTATCTCTAACTAATAGAACCGAATACACATTCATTCCAGAGCACAAACTACCTCCCACCGAGGAAAGAAGAATGAAAAGTCAAACTACTGCTAAACTAATAGAAAATCTAAATGAATAAGGTAAGGCTACGTTTTACAGACATTTTACAGAAAGATAGAAAGATGAATTCTTAAAGAATACTCATGTGGCTGGTGTTAACTGGTTTCTGGCTGATGACCTAGTACGTGGTCACATCACCTTCCATCGAACAAAGTCTTGCCCATGTCCGACGCCTTACATAATTAGTGACTCATGGAGGAGATGAAGGTGCACAGGAAACAGTAGGATTCATCTCGGAAACGGATAGCCATCTTGAAGCGAGTTCGAACCAACGACCTTCCTTCTTCTGAGTTCTCGTAGAAAAGCTGAAACTAATAAAAGTCTTAGGAATAGTCCAGGATACACACGCGATGTTTAATAATTTGGAGATGGACACTTATCTTATGACAGTCATTAATAAATCGTAGAGAAGTTTTTCAAATGCCTGAATTGCAGTTTATACAGTCCTCAGTGCCTTCTCTAATGTAAAGTCTCCCAGTAAAGCAAACGACGTCCAGTCTCCACCGTAGCTGCATTCAGAGTAACGCTCAAATCAAGTGTTTAGAAGTAAAAACCCTCTATAAAATTTCCTTTGGAATTACCGTAAATTCACTGTCTTAAGATGGAGGTGTGCCTCTTGATTATATCTGATTGGTGGATCTGTTGCATTCCTGTGAAGGTTGTCATTTTTATTGGCTGCCCTAGTTTCACGTCACACGACCTTGCAATTATTGATCGATTATAATCACGCTGCCCGCCCGATCACGTGGTACACACACACATGTGCCTGAAGGACACCTAACAGGAATTTCACCCTGCTTCCTCGTTCTCTTTGTAGGTTGGGAAAACCGGTTCGCAGGCGGCTTGTTCACGCTAGCACGGGAGTGTAAAATCTCACCCTCCTGACGATCGAAATAATGTTTCAACTCACTGATGAAATAAATCATTCTCCCTTAATAAATTATTTCCACTTGTGAAGGGGACAATATATATGTTGCAATGTCCGAAAATTCGACGTGGCACAGATCAGCATTCACAACATGCTCTTGCAGACTTTGACTGAGATATACTCGGTCTAATCTCGATGCTCCTGTAGCGCAAAAATATGTATAGCCTGGGTCGGATGATGCTTTTAATTCCCAGGTGTCTATCAGTTTGAACCCTTTCACTATAGTTGATAAGGCTATACAGTTCTGAAAACTCCCGCTCTGATCTCTGGCATTGATAACTGCATTAAAATCCCCGCCAATAACCATGCGATCTCTATGATTTTTAATTATATGTATGATATCACTGCTATATAAGCCATTTCGTTCGCATCTCGCCTGAGAACCAGAAGGTGCATAAGTATTTACAATTAGAAGTCCTTTTATGTTGAAACTGATACCACGGGAACTGGGATGAAATACGGGAGCTGAATGGGAAATTGTATCTTTTATATATATATAGCTGTACCTAGTCTGGTCTCGTTCATATTCACTATTCTTTCATACCCAAATATATGAATTAAATCATCTGTAGCAACCTCCTGTAACAATGCTATATCAACACCTGGTCACGAATTAATTTCTTAAGAAGCTGCTGCTTGCTGGCTATCTGGATACATGTTTAAGGTCATTATAGTGTACGTCAATAGTATGAGGAATGTAACATTCATCTTGATACCAAACTCAACTGTCGAGCCCTTGGATCTGACAGACATTGCCAAACTACCGTCTCTCACCTATCCTCCCTCATTGTCTTCGAGGATCCTTTGGGCTGATATAACGTTGTACTGACTTATGGACGCCATCTTTGGTAGACTGGGTAGTTTTTAGCTTTCTGATGTTTTTCTCTGGCGGAACAATCTGACTTGAGGGAATTGCGCTAATGTGTATGAGGCGAGGGTTCAAGGTCATCTGATCACAGCTGTTCAGGAGTCTCATTATGACCTGTCAAATTTTCGGTGGTGTTACTATCATCTGTATCTAGTTCCATATCTTCCTTCGGATGACTTCTAGTGTTGGGGTAACTAGAATTATTTAACTTGTCTGCCAACAAACTGATTACGTCAAAGTCTGTATTTGCGAGGTCAGTAATAATAATTTCGTTTTCTGTCGTAAGTTCAATGACATTTGTGTTATGGTGGGGTGAGTGTTCTTCAACCTGAATGTGATCCGTAGATTGTTCCAGTACTACATTTCCGACATGAGCTGGTTGTGGATCTATTTCTGGTCCGTTCACATCGACTGAGTTGCCTTGGCCATGTGTTACAAGGTTTTTCGGAAGGGGATGTATCTCTGCTTGCGTTGTGATAACCTGAACTTCGTGTAGTGTATCCTGTTTATGACCCCGGCTGGCCTGTTCTTGTTGTGACTCAAGACCGATAACCTGTTGTGATTCCAGCTTGTGTTTACAACTGTGTCACTCGCGAGAGATGGGGCAGTGGAGTTCCCTGAAACTACTTGACTCATAAGCCTAGGTCATGTTTCACCTGTCGAAGTTGTTCCCCGCCTTACCGGGCAGTCTTGTCAGAGATAGTCACTACCACTACAATAACAGCATGTTTTTGGTTATCCTTAATAAAGTACCTGAGCTCTATATCCGCCAATTGTCACTATTGTCGGGATAATACTTTGTAATTCGATACGCATAGCTCTAATTGCACTAAATACATTAAATGTGTATGTAGAAGACCATTTTTCATTGCGCATTTCCCTATCTTTCCCATATTTACTGAAATAAGTTGCCACGCGTTCATTGGCCATTTCAATAGGAAGATTCATTATCCGTACTAGTTGCGTGACCACATCAGGACATGTTATAATTACTTCAGAATGTGAACCATCATTTCTTTACCTGAAATTTTCCTGCTGTTGAAGTGAGAATGCGCTCCATCAGAAGTTTTCTGGTTAATTTTATGTATACTGCTGTTTACAAATTGTCCAATTGTATTGCTTCCACTTGAGCAACATTTAATTTTAATAGTATTTCAATCCAATCATGAATTTCTGCCGGTCCGGGTTTGTTTAGTTTATCAGGATATGCACATTTTACTGTATTTTTCCTAATATTTAAGCTTGCCATTTTCTTGCACTTTGTACTAATACCACTCGAAACACTCTACCTCACAGCACACAACAGAACAGCGCGTTCGATGTTTACGCTTGCACGTCTCACAGCGAACTATGTACTGGACATGCATTTTCGTGTCTATTTCCGTCGTGTTGATTCGGGCGATTTCGACGTCTTAAACGTTTCGATAGCGGATTTGCCTGATTTTGTCAGAATTTTAAATTTGCGCGTTGCTCAAGCTACTACATCCTCATGTTCCACCGGTGACATCCAACTACCCTTAGACCGTAGTTCTGCTTACTCTGTGCGCACACAGCTGCCTCTTCTTTGGACTAGCTAAAGACAGTGACGACAACATCCCGTGGTGCAAACTCTCCGCCCTAGTGCAGTCGGCAGCTCCTGACCCCGTGATGCTAGACTGTTCTGAGTGGTATCGTTACATTTATGTCGAAGGAACCTTCACCAGAGCTTCCATACCTTTGTCACCAGGTCACTTGTAATGTAGGAAATTGTGCCTAAATTTGTAAAATGTTTAAATGTCTTCGGTGTAAATAAATCTAAAAGTACCGTATGTGCGTTTAGGAAATTAGTGGGAAATCCGATGAATGGAGAAGTGGAAGAAGTCGGCATAAGGAGATACAAGAGTGTACTTATGGCGCAAGAAAACGATGGCGTCCGCAGAGAGAGAGGTAAGGCCAGGAATTCTACCGCATCTATTGTTGTTACATTTAATTCGGTATACTTAATTTCTGTAAGAGGGAAGTATTCTATACCATGAACTTTGCCTGTGACACCCGATCCGTATTTTGTTTTTTAAATTGGCACCCTGATCACGGTTGTTCCAAATGTTGTGGGCCTTTGTGAACAATATATCACCATGTCAGCCGATCATTCCAGTTGCTCAAGTTGAGGTTTCCCTAATCAACCAGGGGAGGTTCATTTAGAAACGAGGGTAATTTATGAACCTTCAGTTCAATATTTCAAAGAAATTTACCACATCAATAATATTAGAGTAATAGGACTGTTAATTGGCTTTCGGGCACCAATCCCAAGATCCGTTGCAAACTTCTCAAACTCAGTACCAACATCTGTTGGAAACATTACTTATAACAAATGTAACATAAAGAAATACACACTATTAAACAAAGAATTATGTGTTTGTTTCTACAAGAAGATCCTCCAAATCATTTCAACTCGTGCGTTTATATGTACAATATTATTTACGTTGCGTAAATTTGTCGATGATTATTAATTGGTGATGTTATGAGCTAATAGTCTTCAACTGTCTGTTTATTCAATCTTATTATGTTCCTGTGCTTATCTAAGCTGCTAACAAATCGCCCGTTACCTTCAGCAACTGAGTCTGGACTGTGGTCAGTGTCCATACCCAGTTCTGCTTGCTAACCAGAGGGGTGAGTGGAAAATTCTGTAGACAATAAACTCTGTTCAGTTGAGGGTTAGGGGAGCAGGGGGAGTGACGGGAGTGTTGTGACCCATGATTCTGTTCAGTGGAGGTGGGGGGGATGGAATGTTTCTGTTCATAATGTAATATATGTTATAATATAAATATATTGAATTAAAGGTTATCTTGTAAGACATTACTTTTACTGATAAATAATACCCTAAACAACGTCCCGAGTGGCGAACGACGCTGCAAATTATTCACTGGATTTACTATAGATAAGTCCATCGTAAACCACATTCCCCACATTTTAAGTAGCCTTCTGTGAGGATCATTAAGCGCTAATGGAGAAAATGTAAAATTTTGTTCAGCAGGTAACTAAGTACGCTGATGAGGGTGGAGGTGGGGGAAGATATTAAAATGTGTATGGTCATTGGGGTTGGTTTGGTTAGCATTTTTTGCAATAATTTTCTAGTGCTCGTTTAGTATTCAAAGATTTGCCTTTACTTCCGATGTGTACAATTTTCATATCTGTGTTGATGTCTGTGATTCCAGTCTAGAAAGCCAAGAATAATAGCCGAGAGCATTCGTCGTGTTGACCACACGACACCTCGTAATCTGCGGGCTTTCGGGATGAGCAGCGGTCGCTTGGTAGGCCAAGGCATTGATGTACTCAGCGCATCCGGGATTGAGTATGACAGAGGGTTGATGAATGTAACAATGCTAACTGAGGGAATGTGTGCTGAAAATTCGGCCTATGTTATTGTTAGACCCTGTATAGGCCTCTTAAAGGTAACCTGCATCTGCTATGGATGATATATCTTACTACATCACATAATCCGTCACATTATAATGCGTTTCCTTCCCCTGGTGTACAGTTAGATTATTCCGCAGTGTCCAGGTAAGACTTAATTTTTGAATGCAAAACTGTTTATACAAAACTTAATTCTTGTTGCGGGAGCAGACAAAAAAGGAAACCACTTTTCCTTTTGCGAAATTTAAATGATCATAAATATGTCACCCTGTCATGGCCACCCATCAAGGGCTGCTAATTTCACATGGCAACCAGACATAAGACATAGAATACACGGTTGATCGGTAACATGTCTGGTCATCCATCTATGCCCTACATCACAGCCTGCACGGTTGCTAGGTAACATTGTCTGGCCATCCATCTATGCCTTACATCACAGCCTGCACGGTTGCTAGGTAACATTGTCTGGCCATCCATCTATGCCTTACATCACAGCCTGCACGGTTGCTATGGTTACACTTGCATCAGATATTTTGTCGCGTCAAGTTCCACAAATTTCCGAATGACCCTCAGCCATAAGACATATTTATGTCAATAATTTCTGCAGTTTCGGGTAACCAGATTTGAAAATCGCTAGTCCAGATAGGAAGAGGAATGGAAATTAAACTGCCGATCATTCATAGGGAGGGAACATTAATGAAATAGTGATGCCCCTCAGGCTACTCGGACATTGGCATGGGAGACCCTGAACAGGCACAGCCTTCGAGATCAATGAGCACACAGGCCGTCACACCAGCTAAACGTCGAAGGTCACTAGAGAGTCAGTTCCTTAAAGTGCCGGTAAATGTTATTATTGGTCCCATAACGTGTAAGAACTCTTAATTGCAGAAACAACTGCGCTAAGAGCGAAGTGATCTCATTAGTGAGCGTATGTAACAAGCTCTTTAACCAATTTTGACTCATCTACGTGATCGTTAATAAAAGGTTAACTACATAAAATTAGTTACTTGTTGGCATAAAAGTTAAATTATATAATATCACGAGAAGCTGGATTGCAGTGAGTATACCAAGTTTGCGAAAGTTAATAATAAATAATTGCTGGAGGGTTTCCCAACTTCTCCAATTACTGATAAAATAATGCTGTAGTATAAACAGAGAAAGATTTAAAGGATGGGGAACACTGTTGTGGCTACAGGGGAGTACATCTGACATCCCATTCCCAAATAGTTTCATATATTTTTCTTCTCTGCCTTCATCGAATCACCGATCAATATAGTTCTAAATTTGGACGATCAGAAGACGCAATGTGGGAATTTTTTCTGCTGTACACAATTTCGCTCAGCTTTTAGAAAATTTAATGCTGGTGGTGACTATTTCTTAAAGGGGTAACAAACAGGTAACCCTTCCTTATTTATAGTCAGAAGACGAAGCGGGGCAGGTACACAGGTAACAAGTATAGAGATATCACTGAAAAATAAAAAATAAAAAAAATCAATGAAAAGATATGAAGCCAAGCAGAAAGGACATGCTATTTTAAGAGAAAATTAAAAATACCACCTCTATCTTTTTATCATAGGTAAGCAAGATATTCAATACATTAATAAAGGAGGGTGTAAAGCATATTTAGAGGAGCGAAGGAACATGAGATGACATCGAGGAACAAAGGACTGTTGCTTGTAATCTTCGCTACTTGATTTTTACATCGTACCGCCTCATGCAGGTTTTGAGATGACGATGAGATATGAAGGGTCTAGGAAAGGTCTTAAATAAGGTACAGTTCCAGGCTATAGGAAACCAAGGAAAAACCGACCTTAGTGCTGCCGACAGTGGGGTTTGAACTCACTATCTCAAGAATGTAAGCGGACGGTTATGAGACTACGCCGCGTAGGCAGCCCGCACGTCATACGGACACTGCGGACAGGTTTGGGGTTCAACTCGGGCTTTTGGCACGCACATCGGTGATTGTAGACTGTACAGCATTACCTGTCGCACCAAGACATGACGCATTAACGATCTCAGCCACCAGGAAGATATAAATAGTGCTAAAACGCCGTATAGGAGTATCTTACTTTACCTATGTCTTGAAATCAGTTAGAGTAATGCTGGTGGTGTGGTTATGCTTTTAAGGGTAAATGCAGCTGGTAACAGTTCTCTCTGAATTGTGATCAGAAGAGATAGAGAGTGCTCCACCTCTTCCAAGAATGAAGGTATCGGTTAAATAAAGTGTGAGCAGACGGAAAGAGTGGAAATGGAAAATGTAATAGCACGGGGATGAGAAGGAAACAGGAGTAAAACAGGAGAAGGGGAATGTGAGCATCATTCTTTTGAGGAGAAATAAAACTGATGACTATCGCACTTAACCCTTAGTGCCACTCCACGCCTAAATGGTTAGCATGCGGTCTTCGGTCGAAGTGGTCCAGAGCTTCGATTCCCGGTCCAGTCGGGAATTTTCATTTTCATTGTTTAATTCCTCTGGTTTGGGGGCTGAGTGTTGGTGCGCTTTCAGCATTGCGTATGGACAGGCATGTTACTATATTATCGATATGAGAAAATATCGGTATTTTTCTTCCTGTTTTCGATATTTCAGTATCGATATCTTCTTTCCATACTTGTGTGGTATCGATATTATGTGATGACATTACCGATATCGAGAAGATAGTTAGGACAAATGAAGGATTAGTGGTATTAATAGAACAAACCCTACATAGTTATTATTAAGAGTAGCCTTCTTGATTTGTCTATTATCGTAAAAAAACAAGCACAAAATATTTTAATATACAAGAGAAAGTTACTGACCGATAACAATGACTTTGTCCTTTTATTCTTCGTAATTCGCTCAGTTATCTGTGGTCTGTGTGTTTTTAGTTCGCCACTTGCATGTGGTAGACATTTCTACTTTGCGGATAAATCAGAATTACGCATCACAAAAATGTTTTTGCGTTAGTGTTTTCTAGTGAAAGTTAGCTTCAGTTGTGGAAATGGCTCCTCCGACAAGTAAGCTAGATTATGGATGTACTCGCAGTGTGTCAACAGATTTAAAAACATGTCGCATTCATTGGAAATTTAACAAACATTTGATCATGATTTCGCACACAACATTTTAATCGTAATATTCATCATCATCATCATCTGTTTACCCTCCAGGTTCGGTTTTTCCCTCGGACTTAGCGAGGGATCCCACCTCTACCGCCTCAAGGGCAGTGTCCTGGAGCTTCAGACTCTTGGTCGGGGGATACAACTGTGGAGTATGACCAGTACCTCGCCCAGGCGGCCGCACCTGCTATGCTGAACAGGGGCCTTGTGGAGGGATGGGAAGATTGGAAGGGATAGGCAAGGAAGAGGGAAGGAAGCGGCCGTGGCCTAAAGTTAGGTACCATCCCGGCATTCGCCTGGAGGAGAAGTGGGAAACCACGGAAAACCACTTCCAGGATGGCTGAGGTGGGAATCGAACCCGCCTCTACTCAGTTGACCTCCCGAGGCTGAGTGGACCCCGTTCCAGCCCTCGTACCACTTTTCAAATTTCGTGGCAGAGCCGGGAATCGAACCTGGACCTCCGGGGGTGGCAGCTAATCACGCTAACCACTACACCACAGAGGCGGCTATCGTAATATTCGGTTATCTAAATTATATTGTTTCTCATGGAACCATCGTGATCTATTATTTAATGAAATTCCATGTCCAATCCACGCAGGTCATCCGTTCGGCGTCTACTCCAAATACCCGCACAGGCCGCAACGGACCTGTAAAGAATGAAGGTATCAAAAGAACAATGGGAAGGGCAGCAAAAGGCATGGAATGAAAGGAGTGGTTTAAGTGACGGTCGATACCGCGATATCACGACGGGGATGTCACTTCTCATTTATAAATTTCATAGTACATTGCCTGGGTAACAAACTGTAACACTGCACAGTCCTCGCAAAAAGTTCACCAGGCTTCTAAAATATCACACCATAAGAGTCATAACAGAACAAAAGTTGAAGGAATTTGAAAGTGAGGAGCATATGTATGTCACGGTGGGCTCGATTGTTTCCAACCCGCACTCGAGGAGAAAGCCCTTAGGAATTCTCTTCATTCCATCACCTCTTGCTACTGGCTCGAAATATTCCCAGGGGTGACCACAGGAAGTACTGTATGGTGAGTGGAACTTAGATATCTTGTTCATAAGGTAGACGTGACAGACATTCATGTAGCGAGAACGGCTCATACGGAGGCCGGTGCAAATAGCAGAGTGTATTAGTCGAGAAGTCTGGATGGAAGGAATGAACTTGCTCAGAAATTGAGTTCAGGTAAGCCAAATGGAGGCAGGCAGATTACTAGAACTATACCTTATCTGTAAGATATGGAGAGAAATGAAAGGCAGAGGAGGTGGCACTTTGCTGTTGGTATGCGTCACAAATCTGTACGTGGTGTTTGGGAGATAAATAAAAATAATTCTTCTACCCTTTTATCGGTACGGCCCTTAGTAAATACAACGTGAAAATAATGTCCTAATTTTAAAAGAAATGTTTTGTTGTTTTTATCTTAGGTAGTATTATATTGACATTACAGTGTATGTAGAACGTTTTCATATGACTTAAGCCTGCATATTACCTGAAGCTGCAGTGCAATGATGTACTTAGAATTGCCCCTTACAGTTTTTGTATGCAAAGCACGGTAAGGTGGGTGGTAAAATCCTAGGGGAACAGAGCTACTCACATACATAGCACTCTACTTCAAGCTCCTCCAGTGGACAAACCATTGGCTAAATTTAAAAAAAATCATATTTTATGAACTGGGGGCATTTCATACCTTCAATCTTAATTACCATAATATTGGTCAGTGGCTGTAATACATTGAGTTACCTGGAGAGTAAGTATCACTCTCTGTGAGATGAAAGACGTTATCATACTCCCAAGACTTGAAAATCTACGTTGAGTTACCAGCATCAGGAGGGAAAACTATCTACACTACATTCGCAGACAGGTTCAAGACAGAAAAAATGTGGAGGCAGTCAATTTCATCGTTAGCAGTACTTCAAGAATGTATTCAAAAGCAAGTATATCAGACCCGCAATGTCTCAGATGCTTCATACACGAATTCAGTAGTACGTGAGGTTGCAGAACACAGCAGGCTAAATTGTAATAGATAGGAAAGTGCGCATTGTTACACGTCTCAGCTCAATGGATGTTCAAAACAGCCCCATCACTGCTTCGCATGTTAGTAGGCCCTGAGTTATGTGCTGTATAAACGGGTGCCAGAGTGGATTATGTTTTCCATAGTTCTATGTACCTGAATATGATGTGTGAGTTTAAGAAGATGATGTTTTGCAGCCGCAGGTTCTCTCACCATATTCTCATCCTCTTGTTGACAGGAAGGAGAAGTGTGGCACAACGATCTGGACAACGGCGTATCAGAATGCCGTGGGTGGTGTCCTCGAAGGGAGTTCTACAAGTAAGTATATATGTCCAACGCTTGTCTCATTTAACCCCCTGGGAGCGGAAGGATAACACACACGGTATCCCCTGGCTGTCGTCAAAGGCGTCTAACAGGAGTCCCAGGGGCTCTTAGCTGAGTCCTGGCATTGATTCCTCTTTCTTGTGCTACGCTCCTCAATATCATCTATCCTATCCGACCTCCCTTGGTCAACTATTGTTATATTCCAATCCCAACGGTATTAGAGCATTCGAGGCCTAGGGAGTATTTCATTTTCACGCCCATCATGCCTCTTGCCCTTCTTTGGCCGATACCTTCATTTTTCCAAGTATCCCATCCCGTCTATTTTCCTCTCTGTTTAGAGTTATATAGAGGATGGTTCCCTAGTTGTACTTCCTCTTAAAACAATAATCATCAGCACTGCAGTGAATGACGTGATATACGACAGTAGGAAGAGAGAACCCAGTGCCGCCACATAGCCTACTCCTGTCGAGTAGAACGGAGGATGCTCAAGGATTTATTTCCCCAACCGACAGACGAATCACTATCAACTGCATCAAGTGCAGTCAATCCATTTAAGCACTGCGGAGATGTTGAGAAATTGAACTCAGGCTTTTGGCACGCAATCCAGTAACTAGAAATTGTATAATATCACATCTCCTACGCTGCTGGCCAACATTCTGGTGATGGAAGTGTTTCGATCAACGGTACTCGAACTGGCTAAGACCACTTCAATGCCTTAACGAATACGACCACCAGGCGGGATAACGTATTTTGATAACATATTGAAATAAATTCAAACTCCTGCCATCAAGTATTTGCTATCATGCTCATCTTGGAGTAATAAATCTCATGCTGTACAATAGACGGCACAAACACTGATACCGGATCCGCTTAGAATGCGAATACCTCATCCTATTCTGTTCCTCTTTGTTCCATGCACGTGTGAGGCTGTGGATTCCACTGTGTGCCGCTGAATATTGAATATCTATGGAACAGGTAAACTTTATCATCCCTTAGAGCATTCTTGACATTCAGTACAACACGTCGCATTTATCCTGCGCTGATTTTTATAAACATAATGAGCAGTCGTAATAATACATGTTAACTTTAAAGCTAAAAATACCACCGGAAAACAGTGGACAGAAGAATGTAAATAAGTAACACAGGGAATTCATGAAGAATTATGGGAGAAGAAGAAGGAGAAGAAGAAGAATAAGAAGAAGAAGAAGAAGGAGAAACCGTCATGTCAAGCTAACAAGTTGAATCGCGCTCTTTAAATTGGGCACAACGAAGGAGGAAGAATAAACGATAAATTTACTAGAGACGAATTCCATAGCAATTGACATGTTTAATATAATATTCACTTTATAAAGCTCTTCTGCCGATATTATCAATTGACTTTAGTCACGTATGCTTCTGTCGTGGTTTTGTGGAAAACGTTTTGGCAACCATACTTAAGAGTACATATTTCAAACAAAAACTTTCTGCTTTGCATATACCGAACTCGATAGCTGCAGTCGCTTAAGTGCGGCCAGGATCCAGTATTAGGGAGATAGTAGGTTCGAACCCCACTGTCGGCAGATGGTTTTCCGTGGTTCCCCATTTTCACACCAAGAAAATACTGGGCTGTACCTTATTAAGGCCACGGCCGTTTCCTTTCCACTCCTAGCCCTTCCCTGTCCCATCGTCGCCATAAGACCTATCTGTGTCGGTGCGACGTAAAGCAACTAGCAAAAAAAAAAAAAGCTTTGCATATAAGTTATGACACGCATTTGACGATTAATTAAAATTACTAATAGTTTCTTTTTTATACATCATAATAATAATAATAATAATAATAATAATAATAATAATAATAATAATAATAATGACTTATGGGCTCCGGAGAGGCCTGGTGCAGGCCTTTTTTTCTGGTAGACGGTCTACATGTCTTTGAAGATGAGGGCCCGACCTAGGATGATTTCTAATGGTGAATACGCCACACACACCCAGCCCCGGAGCCACTGGAATTAACCAATTAAGGTTAAAATCTCCGACCCGGCCGGAAATCGAACTTCGGACCCTCTGAACCAAAGGCCAGTACGCTGACCATTCAGCCAACGAGTCGAACGTTTTAGACATGATATAGGCTTTTGGGCTTACGCCGTGTTAAGAAAATAAGGTGAAATTCTTTACGTTTCGCAGAGAACTGTGCTCTGCGTCATCAGAAGAAATCTTGACTCTCCACGAGAAAGGCCTGTTTGTTTAAGAATTTCACCTTATTTTCTTGACGCGGCATAAGCCCAAAAACATATACAGCATCATGTCTTTAAGTACGGGCAGTGAAAGCATCAATTGAAACAGTTTCTTCTTTATACACGAGTTCCTCTCTCTATATTTGTATATATAAAGTGGAAAATAATAATCTAGTTCAGTACCTATTTGCTTATTGTAAAACTTGTTGAATAAATATAAAGTGATGGATTACGTAGCGACATAGTCTACAACACTTGGGTATATGGAAAAGTACCACATACATTACACGTCGATTACATTCAGGAAACATCCTTAAATGTACAATAAATTATATTACAAGTCATTTTACTGGCATGAACGTACAAAACGTTTACTGATAGACCATGCGTCGCGAAGGCAAGAATATATTGATTGAGTCAATGTTTAGTGAGCAGGGAGGTTTCCTTGAACATTAATGGTCTCAGGCGTAGACGGAAGGAAAATATTTACTCTTATAATTTAATCCGTGTACAATCAGCAATTATGCTACATGCAACATTAAAAAAACCTGAATAACCAGTTACAACATTAATTCATTGCGCGTCAAAATTTGTAATTAAAAGGAAATATCAAACAGTTACTCAATTAATTTTAGTAATTTTACAAAAATATAATAAAGTGATTTATTTTGAGGATGAAAGATGAATCGAATGGAATGTATTGGAAGAACATAGTTGCCACTTTAAATATTATATGTTATAAATGATTAAGTGTTCCACTAATTATCCTCTTCTTCGGGTTCATCATTTGAGAGCATACGTTTTAATTATGAGATATACACTTGGAGAAAATTAACTTCCTTTAAGGAAGTACTTCATTAAGTGGTGTACTCGCACAATAGGCTACAACTTACGCTAAAGCGACTTGTATTGTTCTACAAGTCCGAACTGGCCAGTTGCCATTACATAAATATGGTTCATGAGTCCACTGCCAAAGTTTATATCGCCATATGGTGTTGCGCTGATGATTCACAGAGCGTTTTAGCCCTTTCAGACCTGAAAGAAAACTGGAGGCGTGAATTTTTGTTTGTATGTCAAAAACTGACTAAAATGCTCTTCAATACACATATTGATAGTTTATTTTACAAAATAAAAACTAACATCCGAAAAAAAGGACCCACACAATTGTGCGTATCAAAATTCAAAACCTCGTTGTATCACATACGATGATGTATCTTCAAAATTTACGTTCACTAACCAATGTACACACTTCATTGAATATATTCCGGTATTCAGTAAAGCTTCTAGATTAATATAAACGCAATAAATAAATACTTACTTTTGGCACTACTGCTTCTCGCCATCTCGCCGATCAACTGTGCTTTTTAAACTCTTCTTCCTTCGCCCTGGCGGTCAAGCGCATACTAAAAATAATTGAAATAGACGCCACGTGTCCCGCACAATCACTGCAGTCCGGTCTAGCGCCGAAAAAACATCAAATACGGTCAGGGATAAACAAAATACGAACCCGCACAATTGTGCGTACTCGGTCTGAAAGGGTTAGGAACATGAGTAGTCATTCATTTGTCTCAAACACGAGCGCTTGTATTAAAAATAATAATAAAAATAGCGTAATATTGTGTTAACCAATTCCCTTTATAAATTGAGGAACCTCAGTGACAGCAGTCTGAATTCTGTTCTCCAAAACATTTGACTGATTGGGTTATGAGTCTTCTGACTTCATGTTGTTTAGAAGATACTTTTCGTACTCCTTTGTGCACGTTCGTATACAGGGTGTAAGAATGATACCGTCCAACAATCTCAAGGAATGAGGACAGAAACGAGCTGCTAGTCTTCTACGTAATAGACTTTTCCAGCAATGATATACCAGCGCCGTACTTTCTACCTACAAGTGTCCAGCACGCAATGGTGATGAATGGGATACCTATTAACTGATTTTCGCAGGGGCATTACTGTCTGCAGGCTATTTACGTTAGAATATGAAGAGACTAACTGCTACCCGCGGCTTCGCCCGCGTGGATTTCTTAATTTGATAAAAGTAATCGTTCCCTGGTATTGCACTAAGGCATTATCTGAAAATAACTAAAGTATAAAAAATCGCCGAAAATTGGGTTTCATTTACCCCATTACCTCTTCATAAACCACGTTTGTGCTTTTGCCTTTAGGGGCTACGATTAGCAGGTTAGTGGCAGAGCTAACTCTGCAATATGCGACACAGAACTATACATGTAATAAAGAGTCGTCTCTCAAATTGAAAAAAACAGTACTTTATTTGTAAATTAGACTTCAAATACCAATTTGAACATTTGTAACATCTTGATATTTTGAGATATAAGTATTTTCACAAAAATAATTGAAGCCTTTTTAGGTCTTTTCCGCTCTTCCGCAAAATGGATTTTCCCCAAAAAACGTGTTTACTTATTTTTAAAAGAGATTCCAAATACCAATTTTTACGCCTGTAGTATTTTAAAGTTTTGAGATATACTCACTTTAAGAATTCACCCTTTTTTCATTTAATTTCACTCCCATTAAATGGAATTTATGAAAACAAAACATGCGTGTTTCTTTGTTTTTGAAGGAGATTCCAAATACTAATTTTCACGTCTATAATATCTTCAGTTTTTGAGATATAAGTATCCTCATAAAAAGGATTCAACGCCATTTCCACATATTTTTACCCGTGTTAATCAGATTTTCCGAAAATAAAATAATGCGTGTTTATTTATTTTTAAAGGAGATTCCAAATAACAATTTTCACATCTTTAAACTGTTAAAATTTTGAGATATATGTACTGTATACTCTTTTTTAAAATTCTCCCTCTTTGAACTCCCTTACGGACGGGATATTCAAAAGTTCTTCCTTACTGAGCATTTACACTATAATATAAAGTTATCCCCAGTAGTTTTGGCTGGAATCTGTCAGTGAGTCGGCCGCGCGTTGCATGTTCCGACTAATGCGCCCCCCTCGTTTTCGAACGCTCAGTACTGGCTGTCAACATATCCACAATGGCAGGTGTGTTCAGCAACGGCGAATGCAGACACATCATTTTAATCTCTGGAGAATCTTGTTGGAATGCAGCCGATGCTCACAGACGGTTTGCGCAGGAGTTTCGAAATAACCACCTTCCTTTTATACACGCATTTCGTCGCACTGAGCTGCAATTAATTATTAAGATCTATTTTTAGCAGAATTTAAGTTGGAGAAACGACCCACTTAGAAGACATTTTTCTCTACTTATTTTACGTTGATATTTCGCAATCCGTGTGTCTGCTCATTTCACAGTATTTGGGGGTGAAATTGCATATAAGTGTTACGATAAACTAATAAGACTTGTGAACGTATCTTAATACCACAGGTGCAATAAATATTCATAATAATCCTCGTCCACGAGTCTAACACAATAGTCATATCACTAGAATTACTACAACCTAGAATTCAAGCCAGGATAATCATCTACCTGTGTCTGCTGTGGCTTACTGTTCCATTTCATCACATCATCCATTCTTGAACGAAGCCCTCGCTTTTCTCCTTCTCTGTTCACGTACAGAACAGCCAGTGGATATCGCTGCTCGCAATAGAAGATCGGAAGTCAAAGAGGATATGGTTCAGGTCAGAAGCCACGGAATATATGATGAGTTGGAGAAACGACTCACACAAAGGGAATCCTCTCTACATATATTACGCTGATATTTCGCATTTCTTGTGGCTGGTCCCTTCAGGAAGTGCCACATTCACTTACTCAATAACAAAAGATGCCGAGTTACAATCGAGAAAGCTCAGGCACGTTTGTTAAGCTCAAGGTTGATATTTTCGTTTATAATCTGAATTTGATAGCACGGACTCGGAGTACTATAAATAGGGAACTTGGAATTTTAAAAATATTTACTCTAGAACAAATTTAACATGTCCTTAGAAATGGGGTGTATCATCTGTTACGAAACTCGTTCAAGGAACAACTTTCTATCACTTCCTATGTTCTAGTTAGAAATTGTTCCTTGTCTTATGATTTTTTTACTAAATATCTTCGTTTTCTAAAGCAACTGATACAGAAGGCTTTGGATTTTTCAGAAAGCTTAATTTTAAGTTGGTAGAATTTTCGTAACCAGAATCCAGATTTTTAGGCATTAATGCAAAATTATGTGAAATGAAATGCCGTGCGGTCTCCGGAGAGGCCTGGTGTAGGCCCGTAGGTGACCTGCGCGACGTGATGAGGATGAAATGATGGTGAAGACGGCGCACACACCTAGCCCCCTTGCCCGGGAATTAACCAATTATGGTTAAAATTCGCGACACTGTCGAGAACCGAACCCGGGACCCCTGTGACCAAAGACCAGCACGCTGAACATTTAGCTATGAAACGAGAAACAAGTATACTCTAGTTTGCACAACAGCTACGCTAAGAGTCTTGCATAAATATTAGGGGTGCAGTCTATCAAATCCCCTAGAGCTTATGTTACTCTCGCTACGTTATGGAAGAGCGGGCAGGATGACACTTCACACTAAGGGGCAGTCAAATGAAAACAGAAAACCCACCATAAGGTGGCAACACTATTGTTACGTATCGATACTGCCATCGCTGTGGCAGGAGAACTGCATAATGACAATTGACAAGTGCACGCAGTTGATGGATTATGATTTTGCTGGTGCGCGGACTGGTCTAGTGTGTTCTGCCAGCTAGGCAAATTACTGTGCTCAGAGCTTCTTACATTTCATATTTTCCCTAATAATATAACAAGACCTCCACAATTTATTTAGAGAAGATATGGAGCTCGATTTGTATATATTTAAAGTATTTCTGGAATAAATTCGAAACTGAATTATCGTGTTCCCATCGAGATGTCCTGTAACATCTCATCGGTGAGAGCGGTACATGAAAGGAGCTTGACAGCCAAGAGATGGAGAACCGGAGACTCCGGATCATATTCTGAGGAAACGATCGGAAGGAGAATTGCTGAAAAGCCGTCACAGACTGCGCACTTCAAAAGCTACATCAGTACAAAAATTGCACTATTTGATGAGGAGGTGCTGAGAGTTTCCTAACTCGCTGACTAATTTTACAAACATATTAAACTGCATTTTAACTTGAAAAATCTGAATATCTGCATTTAAAATGGAAATTATGAAAATTAACATTCATTAAATAAAATACACACTCGTCGAACCTTGTACTCACACTTACTAGTTACCTGCTTACTTACACATACGTTATTTGAAGGGCGCCAGCTGCCACTCAGTGCAGCAATAATAGAATGAGACTCTTGACTATCTCTAGGGTGTGGGGTAATAAGCTTACTTTTGACAACATACCATATAATTCTGGGAAAAGGAGATTGGCGTTCGATTTCCCCATTAATTTTGAGGTTAAAATATTTTACTGTCATTGAAATAAAACTATGAATTCGTTTGATAGAACAACATATATTCTTTAAATAATATATCAAAAAATAGTGAGTCTTGTTGCGATAAAACAGATGAGAATATGAAATTATGACATTGCAACTGAAAGAAACTAGGCATGAATTTGAATTCTTCTTGACCGGACATTTAACAATTTATACGAAATATTTCCCTCACTGATTCACTTGACTGTACCTTCAACACTTTTAGTGTAATTACGACGTATTCCTTTGATCTGGTGTTTACTGTAGATGTGTCACGCCTAACTTGGTGATACATCCTTGTGACTGCTTCTTCTCCATATCATCTGACTTCTTTGTAAGTCAATATGGTTTTACCTCTTGGCAGGTCCAAGGTTGCCCTCTCTGACTTCATGGTAAGCCCTTGCGTCCGTGTCTTCCACTAAGTGACGGACCAACTAACTTTTGGCCTCACTCTCTCAATGACCAATAATTAATGGCTCACTGAGTCTGCTCCATCTCTCGTTCACACTCGTTCACTGACCAACTAAGGCCTCTTGATCTAGTAGACTTCTTCACTGTACTGCATCCGTATAACTAATGACTGACGCTACAATATGCACCCACCTTATATAGACGTTGGTTGACACCGCTACGTAATCTCCAGAAATAACAATGACATACTCCCACAACGCGGCAAATATTACATACAGTGGTGAAATAGCCCTGCGGCGGCCGACTCGCTGAGCGCATATCTAAATAAATACAATGCCGTAGCCATGAAGTGGCGATGACTTGGCAGAATCGCCACTAATCTTGCACAATGTCCCAACGTCACATCCAATCTCTGATATATACAACAATTCTCACTGTACAGGTATTGAGTGTTATCCTACACATATGTATATATGTATACATCTAAGTACAATCTTGCAAGCAACAGGCAATTGCAAAATCGAATTGAATAAAACGGATAATTACAATAATAGTAACAATATCACAGATAAAATAATAATAATACTGACATAATAATAATAATAATAATAATAATAATAATAATAAATAATAATAATAATAATAATAATAATACAGATAAAATAATAAAAATACAGATATCATCTTTTAACGTGATTTGAACCGTTACAATTCGCATCCCTCATAAATAAATCGAAGAACAAAGAATCGACTGATTTATGAACAAAATTATATAACACTGACACATATAAACACTTTAAATGAGTATACAACAATAATTTTCTTTTTTCAACATCCATACATTTTATAAAATATCAAAGGTATGAGAATTTTTCTTGCACATTGTCATCGCCATCGCAGGTAACTGTCCAGTGTCCCATTCTCATACAATACACAAGAGCATAGCCCTTAATTTAACACACACAAATAATTTTCAATCAATATACAACATTCTTCTCCTTTTTTTTAACATATCAAAATATTTTGTGAAAATTCACTTATATGAGAACTTTTCTCTGTTCTCCGTTTTTGTCACACAGTACATGACAATGTAGCACTTATTCTTCCAATACACCAATACGACACTTGGTTCACACGCAAATCGCAGATGTTAATTTTATTTTGCCAGTTTCTCACAAAATTTAATCATCTTACTATTATCTCAACAAATCTCACGTGAAGTACTTCTTTACATTCATTATACTATAAATACCGACAATATCCCCTTCCTGATCTTTATAAGAATATGCACACTCCCCGATACGGTTCACAATAGTGAAATACCCCTGATAAAAATATAACTTCAACATATTTCCCGCCTCTGCATATGATGAAAATGGAACTCTGAGTAGCACCTTGTCACTCAAACTGAATCAACTTTCCCTCATTAACTTACATCTCTCAATAAATCACATCCTCCTTGGCAACAACAATTAAAGGTTCAATACCATAGCTACAAGATGGTTCAATTATTCCGTAATCCAGCATAATGTTTATTTGTTCCTAGACTTCACTAGCATTTTTAAGTTGACCGGGGTACTTACCTCCCACAAATCATGAATGGTCATGTACAACAAATTTGTTCATATACGTGTTCTTCCTCACTTACCACTAAATAAATCTCGATGCTTACCTAACATCGAACACAATTACTCCTCCTGTAATTCACTCAAATTACCTCACGTCACTGCCTCATACCGACTATCCCTCGGATACTGGTCGTTATAGACACGTAACACACCCAACAAAACATTTCCTCTCGCTAGGAACAACTTCACTTACCTCTCATATATTTCAAAGAACACACGTCACCAACACACTTACCTCAGACCATCATAATTAATACGTACTTCTTTGCTAGATTAGTCCCAGAACAAACACACACTACCTAAATTAAAGTCTACTCTACTTCCATGATTTGCAACCAAGTCAGCTCCCATAATAACCGAATACACAAGCTTTGGTACAACAAGGCATAGTTGAAACTTACAATTATCTTCAATTTACTGGTACCGCTACCTTATTTACTCACTGTGACTTACCCAACGGCAGTTATAAGATGTAATAGTACCTTAACTTACCTTCTTCATATCACAATTTCCATCATCGACTACCTCACTACTTACATCATATTCTCAGTATTATACGTACTTACATCACTTACCAGAACACTTCTTACGTCTAACTTACTGCTACCATTAATTACTTCATTATTTATGACTACGTCATTACTTAAATATCTCACTTAACACTACTTAGGTCTCAATCACACTACTCTTAAATCTACTTTCACTACATAACTACTTATACTAAATACCTGTTCAACTACTACCTTCAGCCTGTCTACTTAACTTACCCGATTCCCTGTGAATCTGAAATACTCTGGCTTGATAACGACACCTTGATAACATTCATATTCAGACTATCATAATCCCTCTGATAACTCAAATCCGTACGCCTCCCATCTCCCGATTCTCTCTGATTACTCCTCTGACCTTCTCTCTCTGATAACTCAAATACATACGCCTCCCATCTTCCGATTCTCTCTGATTACTCTTCTGACCTTCTCTCTCATAACTCAAATCCATACGCCTCCCATCTTCCGATTCTCTCTGATTACTCTTCTGACCTTCTCTCTCATAACTCAAATACATACGCCTCCCATCTTCCGATTCTCTCTGGTTACTCCTCTGACCCCTACCACCATCGACACAACTATTAATCCTCTGCTCATCAGGATTACTACTACTCTGATACACGACTAACATTTTTCCCCCTCTCTCTACTATACTACTTTTACCAGACATCATGCGCTCTCTCTCGCGAGCGCGCCCTTGCACACATTCTTCCCAAAGCCTATCAATGAACACTTTAAACTCTCCTAAATTAGACATATTATTCCAGTATACTCGAAACCATATTCTACTTTCACCGATAAAAACATTCGACAAGATTTCCACCACGTATTCCCATTCAATAACATTATTCCTCAACTTACTTGCAAATCTCTTCTCAACTACTTTTACAAATTCTATCGAATTAAACTGTTTTCCAGAAAACTTGGTTAAATCACAATCCCTACTGAACAAACCACTCGCTATTACCACTTCTCTCGCCGTCTCACCTGTACCTTTCTGCCGTATCACTCCCTGGCAGTTCACATCTTCTTCTTCTTCTTCTTCCGCTGCTCTCTCAGAATTCTCTTCCACTATTCTCACGTCTTCCTGCAATTCTTCCTCTCTCTCTCTCACCTGCTGTGATAGCATTTCCTGTTCGTTCCGTAGTTCAGTGACCTCCACAAGTTTGCTTTCAATTTGTTCAATTCTACTAATCTGTTCCCTCGTATCTTCCCTAACTGCATTGTAAATTTTGTCCAATCTTTTCTCGACTACATCATGAATTTCTTCCCGATTACTCGAAATTTTATTACTTAACTCTTTGATATTCTCTGTACAAGTTCCTTTGACATGCTCAATTTGCGTATGAAGATCGCTCCGACTCGACTCCATTTCTTCTCCTAGGTCAACATACTCTTTGTTTAACTTATTTTCTAACTTGCATATTTGACCAGTTACCTCTACTATCTTAGTATCTATTTTAGAATTAAGTGATTCACTTAACCCATCTATTTTATCATTGATCACATTAAAATTTTCTTTATTACTGCCAATTAATTCTTCCATTTGTTTCTTATTATTTTTATTACTAATACCAATCATTTGTACCATTTTATTACTTAGAGAGTTAATCTGTTTATTACAATTTTCATTATTATTACTAATTAATTCTTTCATCTCTTTCTTATTCTTTTCACTACTACTACTAAAGAATTCTTTCATCTCTTTCATCTCTTCCTTACTATTTTCAATCAGTTTCTTACAATTTTCATTATTAGTATTAATTCATTCTTTCATCTCTTCCTTACTATTTTCGTTACTACTAATTATTTGTTGCATTCGTTTATTACTATTTTCGCTACTAATATCAATCTTTTCTCCATTCTTTTCTGACTATTTTCACTGAGCTTCTTATTTTCATTACTGAACTCGGTAAATCTGGCCATCAGCAAATTTAAAATATCTTGGTTCAGTCCCCCCGCGATTTCTTTTTGAGTTTCAGTATGCTTCTCAATTTCTGCACTTTCCTGAATTATCTCAGAACCTTCCATCGTGCTCACCTGCTCCCTATTTTCAATCTCACCTTGGATGTCCGCAGAAGCAATGACCTCGTCGTCACATGACTTGTTATTGTCTTCCTTGTCCATCTTTGGTTCACTAGTGATAGTACGCGATCTCAAATTAATTTCCCTCTTCAAATCCCTTGACATATCCCCAAAATACAAATATATATCATAAAGTTACACTCCTAACATTTACCGGTAATAATTCCGTTGGCTTAAATTTGCATACTCCTCCCAAAATGAACCTACGATATGCTGTCATTCAGAACAAATTCTGAATTTATTCGAGTCCCACGTTGCGTCGACACATTGTTAACTTTTATATTTAATACTAAACTAACAGGGTGTGGGGTAATAAGCTTACTTTTGACAACATACCATATAAGTTCTGGGAAAAGGAGATTGGCGTTCGGTTTCCCCATTAATTTTGAGGTTAAAATATTTTACTGTCATTGAAATAAAACTATGAATTCGTTTGATAGAACAATATATATTCTTTAAATAATATATCAAAAAATAGTGAGTCTTGTTGCGATAAAACAGATGAGAATATGAAATTATGACATTGCAACTGAAAGAAACTAGGCATGAATTTGAATTCTTCTTGACCGGACATTTAACAATTTATACGAAATATTTCCCTCACTGATTCACTTGACTGTACCTTCAACACTTTTAGTGTAATTACGACGTATTCCTTTGATCTGGTGTTTACTGTAGATGTGTCACGCCTAACTTGGTGATACATCCTTGTGACTGCTTCTTCTCCATATCATCTGACTTCTTTGTAAGTCAATATGGTTTTACCTCTTGGCAGGTCCAGGGTTGCCCTCTCTGACTTCATGGTAAGCCCTTGCGTCCGTGTCTTCCACTAAGTGACGGACCAACTAACTTTTGGCCTCACTCTCTCAATGACCAATAATTAATGGCTCACTGAGTCTGCTCCATCTCTCGTTCACACTCGTTCACTGACCAACTAAGGCCTCTTGATCTAGTAGACTTCTTCACTGTACTGCATCCGTATAACTAATGACTGACGCTACAATATGCACCCACCTTATATAGACGTTGGTTGACACCGCTACGTAATCTCCAGAAATAACAATGACATACTCCCACAACGCGGCAAATATTACATACAGTGGTGAAATAGCCCTGCGGCGGCCGACTCGCTGAGCGCATATCTAAATAAATACAATGCCGTAGCCATGAAGTGGCGATGACTTGGCAGAATCTCCACTAATCTTGCACAATGTCCCAACGTCACATCCAATCTCTGATATATACAACAATTCTCACTGTACAGTTATTGAGTGTTATCCTACACATATGTATATATGTATACATCTAAGTACAATCTTGCAAGCAACAGGCAATTGCAAAATCGAATTGAATAAAACGGATAATTACAATAATAGTAACAATATCACAGATAAAATAATAATAATACTGACATAATAATAATAATAATAATAATAATAATAATAATACAGATAAAATAATAAAAATACAGATATCATCTTGTAACGGGATTTGAACCGTTACAGTGCATTGTGTCTCAGTGTATGGCAGTATTCGCAGAGCTGATGTATCAACAGGGAAGGATAACAAGGATTCGTCTTAGATCGAACTGGACGAATGGAACAGGACAACTAGGAAGCAGTTCGCATTGACGAGGAGAAGCACGCTCAATTCAGTGATAGATAAAACCTGAACACAAGGCATACGCGGAAAATGGTCTTCTTCCCTTTGGAGCTCGTGCCACAGCTTTCAGGTTTTCGATAGCCATCATGAAAGATCGATGCAAAACTGAACACGAGATGGTTAACTTATGTAACAGTGTTTTGAATCACGATCTAAATATAATGCTTAGTCATTTATATGGGACTTTGTGTCAGAAGTCCGTAACTTTTTGAAATTTTAAACTTTGTAAGTATGCCAGCTATTTTAAGCCCCCATGTGGTCAACTGGTCATCCCTCATGCCTAACAGGTGATCTATCCCGAAGGGATCAGTAATCACCTCCCGTTATAGGCGATAGTGGCACAAACCCTTTTTATATTGTTGTAAAAAATGACATATCTGTAAATTTTAGACTGCACAATTAGATGAATAATTAACAGAATTAAGTTAAAACTTTAGAAACTTACTCTTCGCTTGAAGGATAGGTCCATAGATCGGTACGTTATTTGTCCTTTGCTGCCTAAAGCATCTAAGTAAATATTATTTAATACCTTTGTGCTGAGATGTTCTCACTCGCTTGATTTTTAAAAGACTCTTCTTTTAAAAAGACTGTATTTTTTCCGCCCTTCAAGTTTGTGGAAATCGTTCAGTGTGAAAAACACAAAAATAATTCCCGATGCTTACATTTGGTTTCAATTTTCTAATCGCCATATTCTGTGATATTTATTCAATATTAAACACTTTTCTTCTGTGACATATTCACAGCGATGCTTGTCTTAATTATTTAACAGACAGACTTATTTGAAATGTACAATAATAAACGTTATATTGTTGTCAGCAATCCCCAAGTACGTAACAAACAAAACTCAACACTGGACGTTATGACCGATGCATTTATCCGAAAATGTGATCAAAATACTCCGTTTTATACGATGTGTCATTATAAGCGATATGTAGTTATAAGCGATGTCGCAATAAACGGTTTCCACTGTCTGTTCAACTTGTACTCCTTCTCCAAGACTTCACCTTACCATTCATCTTCTGCAGACATAGAAGTAATAGCAATAACACCAGGAGTGCAGCGCCATGTTCGGCCTTTGACGCAGAGGGTCCCGCGTTCGATTTCCACTAGAGTCGGGGATTTTAACCTCCACTGGTTAATTCCAATCGCTCTGGATCCCAGTGTGCATGCGGTATTCATCATTATCAGGGCTCCATCCTCGAGAAACCTGCACCAGGTTTTTTTCGAGTCTATACGCCATATTATTACATCAGGAAATCTCAGAGTCTCAATTTAGTTTCCTTTTCAAAAATTTGCCTCCGATTTCCTTTACTTTTTTCTATATAAATATTGAAGGGGTGTAGTGTCCAAAGATGTCGTTACATTCAAATTGCTGGCGAAACGTGTGACCTGCTTACAGAGATATCTTCAGTTTACTATTCCTAAAGCCTCCCGCAATTTGATTGGTCGTAATGAACAGTTGGAGTTTCACAAGCTCTGTCCTCATTAGGCTCATCAGAGCATAGCAGAGCGGTAAACCGCTCCTCAACTCTAACAAGTCGTTCTAATTGGCTGACCTCTGTCTGTCACTGCTCACTCACACACGAACTGCGTACAGAATACCTCAAAAGCGTATTATTTTAGAAGAGCTCGATTATCCAATTATCGTTAGCTTATCAGGCTAATTATTAGAAATGAGATTATTTGTTAAGGTTGGATCATCCGTAAAATAATGGCCAATTTAGGGCCAGATACAAATGGGGTATCCAATGCAGCACCCAGCATTATCCTCTTCGTGATGACGCAAGCTCTTCCAATTCCACTCTGTTCGTAACTTCTAACTCACATCTTACTTTTTAGCTCCCTCTGTCGACCAGTGATAGCGAGTCGGCCTCCGGATTCCAAGATAGCGGGTTCCGGCAGAGACAGTCGTATTTTTAAAGGGTGGAAGAAAATTCCCTTCGACACTCCATGTCGTACGATGTCGGCATGACAAAGATTTCTGGTGACATATTTGGTGTTTACCCGTTAAAATCCATTAAAACTCAGTCGTAGACTCCAAGATAGATTCGCTTTACCTCTACCGCCTGAAGGGCAGCGTCCTGGAGAGTGCGGCTTTCGGTCACGGGATACGACTGCGGAGGAGGACCAGTGCCTCGCCCAGGCGGCCTTACCTGCTATGCTGAATAGGGTCCTGGTAGGGGGATGGGAAGATGGGAAGGCATAGACAAAGAAGACGAAGGAAGCAGCTGTGGTCTTAAGTTAGTTAACATCCTGGCATTTGCCTAGAGGACAAGTGGGAAACCACGGAAAACCACTTTGAGGATGGCTGAGGACGCTGTCGAAACCCCTGTACTCAGTTGACCTCCCGAGGCTGATGGGACCCCGTTCCAGCCCTCGTACTACTTTTAAAATTTCGTGGCAGAGCCAGGAATCGAACCCGGGCCTCCAGGGGAGGTACCTAATCACACCACTACACCACAGATGTGGACATTATTATTATTATTACTATTATCATCATTATTATTATTATTATTATTATTATTATTATTATTATTATTATTATTATTATTATTATTATTATTATTATTATTATTATTATTATTATTATTATTATTATTTAATAATTTGTTTTACGTTACACCGACACAGGTCTTATGGAGACAATGGGACAGGAAAGGGCTGGGAGCTGGAAGGAAGCGGCCGTGGCCTTATGTAAGGTACAGCCCCATTTGCTTGATGTGAAAGTGAAAAACCACGGAAAACCATCTTCATGACAGCCTAGAGTAGGGTTCGAACCCACTATCTCCAGAATGCAAACTCAGAAATGTGCGCTCCTAACCACACGGCCAAGTCGGCCAGAAACACTCGCGGAGGCTTTACATTTGAGAGAGTCGAGCGAAGAACTCAGTATCCTACGAGAATTTGATGTGGATTGGCTTTCAGTTCGGTGACATACTGGACGTGGCGTTAGAGAAAGTGATGAAATTGATTTCAAGCCGCATTTGAATCGCTTTACCAGTCTCTTGGCGTAGGGGTAGCGTGACCGAACGTTTAATACGTCTCTTATATCCATGTATGCTACGCCGAATTGATATTAAGTGACAAATAAATTAAATACGAAAAAAAAAGAACTCTTTCGTTTCTTTAAAATAACTAACACGCCAACGTTTCGACGCGGAAGCACTTGCATGCTCCAGGGACACATCAGGGCATCCGGGACTCAGTGCAATGACGGATTGATGCGCGTATCGCGTAAGAAAGAGTGTCATGTGGTTTCCTATTACTAATGTACTATGCAGAGTTGTAAAAATTGAGTTATAACATGGAAATAAAGAGTTTCTGGACTCGTGCCCACTTCTTCTTCGTGTGAGAAATGTGCCCTGAAAGTTTGACCGCACTCTGCACACTTGCCCGTGACCCCTATGCCACATGACTGTCCTGAATATAGGAATCATATTTCACTCACAAGTTTCCTCATTTTTTTTTACTCGAAAGGGCGTAGTAACTTCACGAGTCAATCTTCTTTAGGTGTCTCTCTAGTCGGACAATTGTTTTGTACCAGGACCACCAGTGTTGACGGGAAGGGTTATGAGTACCTGTATGCGTTTATTAGCCTTCGTGACTCAGGCGGCAGCGCGCTGGCCTCTCATCGTTGGATTTCGTGGTTCAAATCCCGGTCACTCCATGTAAGATTTTTGCTGGACATGGCGGAGGCGGGACAGGGTCTTCTCCGGGTACTTAGGGTTTCCCCGTCATATTTCATTCCAACAACACCCTCCAATATCATTTCATCTATCATTCATTAATAATTGCCCCAGAAGAGTTCGAGAGGCTTCGGCAGCCGCCATCCTTCCTATCATCGCCACTAGATGTGGGCTTCATTCTATTCCTGACCCGATCAATGACTGGGAACAGGCTGTAGATATTTTTATGTTTTAGTATGTGCATCTACTGTGCTGGGGCTAGATAGGCAGGTTTGGTGTGCAGTAGGCTAGGCCTATTGGTGCTTGCCATTAATCATTGCCTGGTTTCGCCGATATCTTTTGCGAGAGTAGTACTCACAACACCTTCATTGGTTCGTCTCGCCGGTGTCTTTTACGAGAGGTATTGCTCCTTGAATTGAGCAACCCGCTCTGTAGAGAATGTATGGCGGGCTAGTGTGACTTGTGCCCCTGTGATACCAGAAGGAGTTCTGTGCTATGAGTGGTTTACAACTGTACTAGGTATAGCAAGTGGGGGTCATGCTGGAAATTATTTTTGTTTTTATTAACAGTCAGTGATAAATTATTTTTCCAATAAATATCGAATGTATCATGAGATATATTTTACGCACCAACAATATATGGTATGGATCTTAGAACAGACCTTTCTTCCAATTTTCAACAGTCTGATTTCTCTGTAGGTGGGGGGGGGGGGTGGTAGAATAACACCCACGATATCCCCTGCCCGTGGTAAGAGGTGACTAGAAGGGGCTCAGGGGCTCTGAACTTTGGTGCGTGGATTGGCGACTGCGGGGCCCTTAGCTGTGTCCTGGGATTGCTTCCACTTACTTGTGCCTGGATTCTCACTTTCATCTATCCTATCCGACCTCCCTTGGTCAACTCTTGCTAGGGAGATTTTCACTTTCTCGCCCTCTGTGTTTCTTGTCTTTCTTTGGCCGATACCTTCATTTTTCGAAGTGTTGGATCCCTTCCATTTTTCTCTCTGATTTGTGTTGTATAGAGGATGGTTGCCCGGTTGTACTTCCTCTCAAAACAATAATCAGCACCACCACCACTTCAAATGTCTGACTTCTACCGGCTTTCAACACGCGATCTTCCTCTCTGTAGGCAAATATTCCATCACTCACCTATAGTGGGAGAGCAGCTCATAAAAGTTCATACCACCTAGTATATAAATGAAATGAATAAAAGGGTAAACGCATATTATCAGAAAAAATAGAACTGACAATGATTTCAATACAGACGGCCAAGTTCAATATACTGTATTGCTTTCAGTAATTCTAACTTTGTGCTCATCTGTATACCTACTACAAAGGCAAAGGTTTAATTTTTATTCACATCGAACATTCCTCGTGCATAAAAAAATTATGTCCAAGTTCTGATAACATTTCAACCAGGCTCACAGTCTGCATTGCCATGTGTATTAACAACAGTTGCCTCACACATTCGATTTGTCGGTCAGTCCAGAATACATAATCGTGGAATGAAAGTAAGCGTAGTGATGGTTTGAATGTCAGAAATATTTCACAATATTGACCACGGTTCTGTGATATACGTCATAAAAGTATCGTTGATTCAACTCTAAAACCAAATAATATGTTTATAAATAATAACTAGGAATATAAGACTAAAATTATATAGACACTTTGTAACGGTTCAAATCTCGTTACAAGATGATATCTGTATTTTTATTATTGTATGATTTTATCTGTATTTTATTATTATTATTATTATTATTATTATTATTATTATTATTATTATTATTATTATTATTATGTCAGTATTATTATTATGTTATCTGTGATATTGTACTATTATTGTAATTATCCGTTTTATTCAATTTTGCAATTGCCTGTTGCTTGCAAGATTGCACTTAGATGTATACATATATACGTATGTGTAGTATAACACTTAATACCTGTACAGTGAGAATTGTTGTATATATCAGAGATTGGAAGTGACGGTGTTATATTGCGACACCACTGGCGATTCTGCCAAGTCAACGCCGCGCCTTGGCTACGTCATCGTATTTATTTAGCAATGCGCGCACGGACTTAATCGCCGCAGGGCTATTTCACCACTGTATGTAATATCTGTCGCGTAGGTGGGAGTATGTCATTGTTATTTCTGGAGATTACGTAGCTGTGTCAACCAACGTCTATATAAGGTAGCTCCATATTGTAGCGTCAGTCATTACTTATACGGATGCAGTACAGTGAAGTAGTCTACTAGATCAAGAGGCCTTAGGTGGTCAGCCAACGAGTGTGAACGAGAGATGGAGAAGACTCAGTGAGCCATTAATTATTGGTCATTGAGAGAGTGAGACCAAATGGTTGGTCCGTCACTTAGTGGAAGACGCGGACGCAAGGCTTACCAAGGAGTCAGAGAGGGCAACCCTGGACCTGCCAAGAGGTCATACCATATTGACTTACAAAGAAGTCAGATGATATGGAGAAGAAGCAGTCGCAAGGATGTATCACCACGTTAGGCGTGACACATCTAAAGTAAACACCAGAGCAATGGATTACGTCGTAATTACACTAAAAGTGTTGAAGGTACAGTCAAGTGAATCAGTGAGGGAAATATTTCGTATAAATTGTTAAATGTCCGGTCAAGAAGAATTCAAATTCATGCCTATTTTCTTTCAGTTGCAATGTCATAATTTCATATTCTCATCTGTTTTATCGCAACAAGACTCACTATTTTTTGATATATTATTTAAAGAATATATATTGTTCTATCAAACGAATTCATAGTTTTATTTCATTTACAGTAAAATATCTTAACCTCAAAATTAATGGGGAAACCGAACGCCAATCTCCTTTTCCCAGAACTTATATGGTATGTTGTCAAAAGTAAGCTTATTACCCCACACCCTGTTAGTTTAGTATTAAATATAAATGTTACAACTTCTTCAGAATGGATGGAAAGCAATCGGCAAAACAAATCTTTCAGATACTCGAGAGAAGACCTAAAGTTTCTCACCAGTGATTCCGGGAGATGAGGAAGGACTTCAACAGGCTAGACAAAGGTGAGAGGACATCTCAAATAGAGCACAATACCGGTTAGATATAAACAACTTTCAAGAGCTTCCATGAAAACTAAAGCAGAATCGTTGTTGTATGGTTGAAAGATGGCAGGCCGCCAAAGAAAGAATGCAGCGATTCTAGGCTGCAAAAAAGACTTCCAAAACTGTGTAACAGTTATTTAGCGTGGTCTTAATTCGCCCTAAACGGATAATAATAATAATAATAATAATAATAATAATAATAATAATAATAATAATAATAATAATAATAATAATAATAATAATTTTTACATTTCTCTACGGGTTTCGGTATGAAATGAGATCGACCTTCCTACCGAGGTTTTACGTGCGGATGCTCTTCCTGACAACAACCTAATCAGAGGAGTTAATGAATGAAGTGATATATTATAGTAGGAAAACGGAGGATGAAACCCAGTGCCGGATTATAGCCTACTCCTATCGAATAGCACCAAAGGTTATGCTCAAGGCTTAACGTCCCCATCACACGGACGAATCACTATCAACAACATCAGCCCTCCCTCGATGTGAACGGTGCGGAGAAGTTTGGAACTGAACCGAGGCTATTGGCAATTACTGTCATAAATATCGCTAAACCACAGACGACTTACCCTCCGCTGACAGGGTAAGCGGAGCTAAATTACTTCGGCGGTTACAGATGTCAGTATCCGTTGTGTTTGGGGCACAGAGCGTGGGCCGCACATCGACTGTGATAGTAAATTTGAAGTCTCCGTCCATTGTTGAATATCGGTTCTCGGGACGTTTGAAAGAGACTGATTGCTGTTTTATATTTTAGCAAGATGATCATAATGTACCTCCGATCTCCCACATTTTCATTTTTTCACAGGTAGGTATTTAAGTAGCACAGTTGGCGGAAAGGTTTTTGAGTATGTTTTTGCTGTGCTGGGGCTAGGTAGGCAAACCTCTGAGCAGGTTTGGTGTGCAGTATGCCTATCGGCGCCTGTCATTTTTCTTGGCTAAGTCCGCCGAAGTCTTTTACGAGACGTTCGCAAACAACAGTGTACAGAGTGTGTGTCGCATGTGCCCCTGCAATTCTTCATGCAAATTTATAAGAGCAATTGTTTAGCTAAGGTTTAGCGTTGAAGATGGTACGTTGATGATGGACTTAATTCTATTTATATAATTAATTCTTTCTTTCTTTCTTAATCTGCTCACCCTCCAGGGTTGGTTTTCCCCTCGGACTCATCGAGCGATCCCACCTCTACTGCCTCAAGGGCAGTGTCCTGGTGCGTGAGACATTGGGTCGGGGGATAGAACCGGGGAGAATGACAAGTACCTCGCCCAGGCGTCCTCACCTGCCATGCCGAACAGGGGCCTTGGTTGGGGATGGGAAGATTCGGAGCGGCGTGGCCTTAAGTTAGGTACCATCCCGGCATTTGTCTGGAGGAGAAGTGGGAAACCAAGGAAAACCACTTCCAGGATGGCTGAGGTGGGAATCGAACCCAGCTCTACTCAGTTGACCTCCCGAGGCTGAGTGGACCCCGTTCCAGCCCTCATACCACTTTTCAAATAACGTGGCGGAGTCGGGAATCGAACCCGGGCCTCCGGGGGGGGGGGCAGCTAATCATACTAACCACTACACCACAGAGGCGGACATATAATGAATTTACTATATACTGTATTTCCTGGTGGACAACTAACTATAGTGATTAGAGTGTGCTGGTTTTGGTTAATTACTTGGTATCGCAAGTGGGAGTTTCGCTGGAAGTTATATTTTTGTTACAAGTTCCTTTACGTCGCACCGACACAGCCAGGCCTTACGGCGACGATGGGATAGCAAATGGCTAGGAACGGGAAGGATTAAGGTACAGCCTGGTGTGAAAATAGGAAACCACGTGAAGCCATTTTCAGGGCTACCGACATTTGGGCTCGAACGCAAGCTGATAGCTACGTGTTCCAAACCATGCAGCCATTCGCTCAGTCTGGACGCTAGTGAGCTACAATAAACGAACGAATTAATAAAATGCTCGAGACATCTAGGTGTCTTTTCTAAGATGGCAAACAGATGTATTGGAATAAAATTAAATAAATTTATGAAATTCACAAACATATCGGTGTTGTAGTATCGTTCTATTTTTATGCGATTTGCTTCATTAAAATTGCATTTAACTGATAAATTCGTATGCGGGGCGTATATAAATTTGATTAAGGCCGCGTGTTGGACACACCTGATCTGGCCGTTTATGTCAGGAGTGCGGTATCTTGTCCGCTTCTGCGCAGAGAGGGGTTACAGTTCTAAAATTAGAATGAGTGAATTAGGAGAAGAATTACGATGCTTGTCCGACAGTTTTCTTAGAAAATGTCGGCTCTGCATAAACGAAAGTATAAGTGATTACAAACAGCTGCTACGGGATTAAGGTAAGGAAAGGAAAATTATTGTCTGCGTTTTATACCTTTACTTTTCCTTTTCCTAACGATTTCCTCTTGAAGGGAACCGTGAAGGGTCGCTATGGTTCTGGGGGAATACAGCGATGAACTCCTCGCTTGTGCTTGGAGTTCACGGTCTGCAGTAAGGTTGAGAAAGATAAATTATGACCATTCAGCCGTGGATTGGGACCTGCATGTTAATTGGCATCTCTCTAATGGTGTATTTATATGACTTTGCCACGACCTGCAGCACCGTTAAAATTGAAAAATCATGCAGAATTCACATTAAACTTAATCTGTGCTTGGCAGTGCATGTTACTGACAACTGTGTTCGCCGTATTGGGAGATCAGTGACACGTAAGATGAGAGCTCTCGTAATAACGAACTCACAACAGCGCTATAATAAACCGTTTTTATTTCCAGTTCCAAGTTCGATGAAAACTCATTCCACATTTTACTCTATATTTATCGTTTCAGCAAGTTCATGCACTATGATATTTATGTCAAACCGTTTAATTTTTATATATAAAGAGAAAATTTAATTATTCATATGCATCCCTTATAAAGTGAGATCAATTTAGTACACATATACGCAGGATTCATGAATGTGTATGTTGCAAATTATATATCAATAGAAAGCTACATTGTTAAAGAAGCGTTCCAGGCACGCTTCAGAGGGCGCTTACATATACAATGCTGAGAATATTGTTTGCATGGAGCGTTGCCTTTGTCTCGCAGAGAAGCAGCGCGAGCTACTATCGGTTGAAATTCGGATCATATTGGAAATAATTCCACTCTTGCGAAGCTATGGGTAAAGGCTCGTCTATATTAGAAATATGACGAAAACTTGTTGCTATAAATGTGGGTTCTGAAAATTACATTCAACTACAGGTTATTGTATTACATGCTGGATGTAGTCCGTGAAGGCACCTCACTACAGTCCCGAGTCCGTAAGTACATGTAATCTAGAACCTGAAAATCCAGGAAATGACTGGATTCTACGAGGCGGAATTAATTTTTATACTTCTGGATCAAGGAAAACGAATATACTGTCGATTCATATTGATGTCAGCAGATTTACTGGCATAAAACTAATTCGTGAGCAAAACACGACAGTGAGATGTTTAACACTGCTGTCAGGAAAGGAACCCAGGTCCTTGAAATAAGAGATGCAGGGCTGGCTAATAATAATAATAATAATAATAATAATAATAATAATAATAATAATAATAATAATAATAATAATAAACAGTATTATATTTACGAAATCAAGAATGTCCTTTATTTTCTCACAATTCATGAACTGTACCATTCTTTCGTGGATACTGGTTTTTATATTTCGATTTATCGGAACAGTTTTGTCTCCCCTTTTGGTGGAGTCAAAGGGTTTATTATCTGACCCCCCTGGATGTCGTGTGAAGTTAGTACCAGGAGAACAACCAAATAAAATGTACTTTCTTTCTCGCGTCTTCTAAGCACAAAACATGTCTATGATTCTAAGTGTTTCTGTGGACCGCAGAATACGTATGGTTGCGAATTAAATCATTATTTCCTTTATGGCCACTAAAATAATGTCCCCCATTAACATTTGACCGCTTGAAAAAATGCACTTTTGTTTTTGGATTAGGTTGTAGAATGTTGCCAACGACTGTCAGTCATTTACCGATATTGTGACCTATGAGATCCTCCAAGAAGTGAACAGCCCCCAGCAATTCAATTTCCGTTCATTAAGTGGCTGTTGCCTAGAGATGTTCATTAGCCTCGCGGAAGTGTCTCTAACGAGGAACTCGATTAACCCACCTGTAGGTCACTCGACAAGTTGCAAGATTTCAAGACTCTGTCTCTTATCAGCAAATAGAGAGATGCATCCTCATGAACATCTCGCAATTTCACATAACGAAACAACAGTGTCATCTACAGAAAGCCAGTATGGTTAGGTGTTCATGGGTCCAAATTTCAAGTAATGAACTTCATTCCGGTTCCCTAGTGACTTTAAACGTCTAAGATAAAATTCTAAAATAATTTCTATTGTATGAAGTCCTATTGTTCAATACACGTTTGCCATTTTATAAATGGTCTGTCTAAAAAGCTCCATAGGACATGTTTCGACCTAGCCTAGAGGTCATCATCAGCTTAAAATAACACAAAGATGAAAGACGTATACAAAATCAGTGATACATAAAAAACTTGAGATAAAACACAATTAACAAATGCAATAAATATCTATTTTTAAAATATTCATAGCTTCAATCTTGAGCGAATCTATTAGTAACAGGTGTGGGTCCAACCGTATTTACCACAACTATTGGTTGGTTGGAGGAATTCTTTTAAATTATGAAGACTGCCATATGCCATGCTTCTCGAACAGAGTGAAGTTTTGAAATATGTAAAAAGAAAAAATCATCAATATTACAAGTATAGGCAGGATTCTTCTTCCCTACAGCCCTGTGCTTTTACCGATCAGATGGCAAACTTGTATCGGACAGGAGTATTTATAAGAATTTTTTCTTAGACATAGGTTAGGATGCAAACTTGGAGAAACAAGTATACTCTAATAGCCCGCACATCAGTTATGATATGAGGTTTGCATATACATTAGGGGAGCGTCATATTAGAAACCCATGAAATTATGTTACTCTCGCTACGTTACACTTCCCACTAGCGAAGTTACTTTGGATTCTAAGTTATTATTTCTTAATCATCCGGGCTTTACTCATCTACAAAGTAAGCTTCACTTTACTCTCTCTTCTCTATGTTTAATTCTAATGATATTCCGTTATTATTTTCAATACGTGTTTTTTGGAATAACTCAGATGGTATCTAATGAATCCAAAAGGAAAGTTGTTGTACTGTTGAATAACACACGGAATAAGAAAGTAAGTTCTCCCATTTCATTCCATTTCTCCATCTAGCCGAGAAACCATGTGAATTCCTAATTCTCTCAAACTCAGGAAAGCAGGCTATTTAGGTCACATTTCACATTTTCCGAGTGGAAAAATACAGCCTAACGCAACCAATCGTAGAAGACAAGGTAGAAGGGTAAAAAGGAAGTGGACGGAAAAGATTAGTCTGGACGTGGATCATACAAACAGCGGTTCCACATCCAACATACGAAAACCCCGATATGAGTAACATGAAATAAGGAAACTTATCTCGTGGTCGTCACCAAACATTTGTGAAGGGATAGAATCAGAAGAAGAAGACGGAATGATGTCATTAGTACCACTGAGCCACTAAAAAGGATGCTGTATTAACGAGACAAATTCCAACGAACTTTTCCTTATTATTTTCAGGTGGACAGGGCTCGTAAAATCGATTGATTTCCTTGCCTATAATTTCTTTCTTTTTCTACCTGATTATAAAGTTCCCTAGTTACGGTCGTATTCTTACGGCACTTATTTCTATGTCGTGCCAATAGTATGTACCGTACTGCTTCTCTGGCTCTGAATGGAATTAATGAACTGTCAGCCTGTCATGCAGGGAACGTTGAATTTTGGAGTTAACCCTTTAATGCATTATTTTTTATTTTCCTGTTTAAAAGTTATTTTTGGACTTTCCATAAGGTTTATAGAACGGGAAAAATATGGAAAAAATATCAATAATGCTGCATATATGCTACATCATGAATAAAATAAAATATATACAAATGTGTAACTAAGGTCAAATATATTCTATAAACAACTCAGAACTCATGTGGAACATGCACTGGTTCATGAAGTGCCCACCAGAGGTGTGCTAAACAGTTTATTAATCTATGTTGCATATATGTTAGACAATGCAACAAAGGTTTAAGTTTGAAACAACGAGACCTCCATAAAAGCGAAACTTTAATCATCAAAATAGACAGCATTACAGCAACAGACCCGTCACAACGAGATGAAAGTGCTAAAATTAAGTTTTTACATGGGGAGAAAAATTTTATCTCACTATCCTTGGTCCCGTTTCTTTGTATGAAGTGAACGATGGAGTGAGATGAATTTATATGAAATATTTTTACGGGTGTATTCCCTTCCTGACGCGCACCTCAGGTGAAGTGCTAATGCACATGCGAGGAATGATAGTGAATGAAACTGAGTGACGAGGTGGAAGGATCTGTCCAGGAATTTACCTGGAAGGGGGATTCGAACTCAGGCGTCTCCCGAGTGCATAGGTTGGCTCCATAACACGCGTGGCAAATCCATTCGGTATAGTTTAATCTAAATAACTGCGAATATTGTATCAAAAATATTGTTCGAAAGTTACACGAGGCGCCAGTGTCTTACAGACGTGTGGCAATCCAACTGATGTATCCACTGCGACAATGGGGGAAAATACAAAATACCGTACAGAACTGGAATACTTTCCATTCTTCCTGATATTGTTTCTCCGATAAATTCAATTAAATTATTGCTCCCTTCTGGAAGTTAAATATTGACATAAAATGCTAAGGCAGACGCAGTGTTGCCAAATTGGTGGAATTTTGATTAAATTTGGTGGATTTTTAATTTTCTCGACAGCCTAAGTATGGGATTAATTAATATCGGATGTTATTGTAATTCAGAAGGTATTTCGACTCTATATTAACAGATTTCGATATTTTACAGAATTACAAATAACTTTATAATATAACTGTTTTGTGTGTGAGAGTGTCTCAGTAAGAGAGAGCGCAGAAAATGAATAGAAGCGGGTTGTATCGCACAATGTTCATGTGATCTACACCTTAGTTAGGGGAACGGAGAAACTGCGAATCCCCTATCTTGGCATGTGCGACACTCGAAAGTTAGGAAGTTATGCCTAATATTTGTGAGAGATAATAAACAACTATATAACAACAATTTACTTACACTTACCAAAATTAACAAGTATTAGGTGTTGAAGGGTAGACGAATACATACTATGGAATTTTGTAATGAGGTGTATCACATATAGAAGCCAGTTAAGCCCTTTCCTAGATCTCTCACATACATAACATTATTATGTAGCTATTGTTTATTCAAGTTTTTACTTACTCTCAAATTGATTTATTATTTGGACCTTCTTCTTTCGAATGATCCCCCTGTGGGTGGGGGCTGTAGAATAACACCCACGGTATCCTCTGCTTGTCGTAAGAGGCGACTAAAAGAGGCTCCAAGGGCTCTGAACTTTGGAGCGTAGGTTGGCGACCACGGGGCCCATAGCTGACTCCTGGCATTGCTTCCACTTACTTGTGCCAGGCTCCTCACTTTGATCTATACTATACGACCTCTTTTGGTCAACTCTTGTTCTCTTCCGACCCCGACGCTATTAGGTTTACGAGGGCTAGGGAGTCTTTCATTTTCACGCCCTTCGTGGCCCTTGACTTCCTTTGGCCGATATCCTCATTTTTCGAAGTGTCGGATCCCTTCCATTTTTCCCTCTGATTAGTGTTATATAGAGGATGGTTGCCCAGTTGTAATTCCTCTTAAAACAATAATCACCACCACCACCACAACCACCTTATTTCGAATGAAACCACATTCCTTTAGATATCACAGTAATTGACAAAAATGTGTAGTCCGAATACGACTACCAAAAATTGTCGTCATGGTTACCCTCTACGTAAGTAAATCCTCTGACAAACGAGCAATGGACAGCTTACCGGAAGAAAAAGAAACAGATTGAGAACCAAAGAACTGAGGGACGAAGAAGATGATGATAAGGTGTTTTCCAAGTGTAGTTTTAGCGGACAAAATAATCGGTGTTACTGACACAGCGCTTGTAGATACATACCTACCACGTGCTAGAAAGGAGGCTCATACTCTTGTTTCGGCAGTGTCTTGTGGACCACTTGATGAGTTCGCTATCACACTCGGGAGAAACACTCGATATTTCACAACTTAAAATGACTACAGACTTTGAATACTTTAAATTATTTTGATACCAAAATGTACATTTAAATCTTTAAAATAGAAATCTACTTTCCTGGAAGTCACTTATGGTTGTGGGGGTTGGGAGGTGTTATTGTGAATGTCAGATGACGAAGAGTCTCACAGTGCAAGGTGAGTAATTTCAGTATTTTTGTTCTTGAGGCATATGGTGTCTCGCTGTCTTGACTCTGTTGACAAATCTAGGCCAGTTTTTCGTACGTTTGTCCCTCACAATCATGTCGCAAGCACATCCTCCTTCACTGCAGCCACCGGTTCATATTGTGGGAGGTGTGCCGTGTCTACCTCGAAACACAATCCACTGCATGAGCACTCAGAGTTTTACACATGTGGTGTGTCATATGTGGATCAGAATATGTATAGCCACTCGCCGAGACAGAGGAATTAATCATGCGCAGATAAATACTTCGGATAAGGTTGGGTTCGAACCATGCGGCCTCTGAACCTATCACCAATAACCTGACCATTGAACTAAGGAAACGGGTATGGAATTCGTTCGAAACGTTCAGAGAAACATCTGAGCTTTACGGGACGTATATTAGGTTTTAGGTGACCTTATAACATAGATGAATACTCTTATTGTACTTCCCCTTAAAGAATTAACCAGCTTTAGCCACACCGATTTACACATTCATTTCTGAATCTCCAAGAGTAATTAACATTCACAGATAGGAGCTATGGATTTTACTTTGGTAGGATCTTCCAATTATCTTTCTTTGTTGTCCCAGAAATAAATAGCCCCTCTTCAATAAATTAAAAACTTTAATCTCCACTGTGATTCATTCATTAATAATTCACTGAGACTGGAAGCAGTTAAAGTATGCACATTTCTGCCCGTTTCTGTTAGCAGAATGCTTTTATCCCTCACTCAGAGCGTAGTGGTGTAGAACAGTAGTCTAAAGCAGCCATGTGGAGCTCTAAGTGCTGTACCAGCTGCTACACACTTCATAGCAAGACCATCCACCACTGTAACACGAGAGGAATAACATGTGCGCCTCGGAGAGATTCTCAGTCCATTGTCAGATACAATAAGTTTGTAGAGTAGTATGGATCCAAGGCATTGAGGAAAAGGTTATTTAATTAAAATTGGTGGTGCAATTTACTCACAATTGTTTGCCACCCTAATTAACTGCGGTTTTGAGAATGAGCGTAACGTCATTGAATTGAATTAGATTACGTCTAAGTAATCAAACAGTGTGAGGATATAGGAATATGACTTAAAATTCTCAATAAATCAACTTTTACTCATCACAAATTCTGTTCCGATATTTTTATTTACACTTTAAATTACATTTGAAATGACTGTAAGTGAAAACATAGAAACAATATTTATGTTCACAAAGTAAAGTAAAACTGAGAATATATTTAAAGTAAATTATGATGTTCAAATGTCTGTCTGTCAGGTCATCAGCCCAGGGGCTGGTTGGATCCTCAAATAGCACCACCAAAGGTTATGCGGTTATAAGGAAACCCCAAAAACCAATGGCAGCACCAAAACGAGGCGTACTAGGCAAGATGAGGAGTGAGGTAGTTTGCCATTGCTTTCCTCACTGGGTCAGAGAGTACTATTGCAGCACGACTGACCCTGTGAGCAACACCTTTCATAACACTCAGATGCACTAGTCGTGCACTGAATGTCATTACTCAGCACCACTCATACCCCAGCAGCTTCCATATTGTCACAGCCATGGATGTTGACTGGGACTTCGGTGGAAGCTACACTTTACTCTGGCCTGTGCCAAGAGATGGATGCAAAAGTACTGTATCCATCAAGAAATGACAGAAGGCAGGATGTTCAAATATATATATATTAATGTCAGTGCTTAGTTTCTTATTCACTTGGAGCTTTGAAGTCGACTAAAAGAAATATGATTTAATGTCTGTTTCCAGTAAACTATTCACTCTGAATTCCCTGATGCAAGATAAAATACCACAGTAAAATTTCTCAACTAAAGAAGACAATACTCGGCCGAAATACGAAGAGGGAAGTACAACTAACAATCAGGGACGATAACGAAACCAGTCGCAATAGCTGTTTGTTTCTACTTGCTTTACGTCGCACCAAAACAAGTAGGTCTTATGGCGACGATGGGATAGGTGAGGGATAGGAGTGGGAAGGAAGCGGCCGTGGCCTTAATTAAGGTACAGCCTCAGCATTTGCTTGGTGTGAAAATGGGAAGCCACGGAAAACCATCTTCAGGGCTCCCGACAGTGGGGCTCGAACCCACTATCTCCCGGATGCAAGTTGACAGCTGCGCGCCCCTTACTGCACGGCCAACTCACCCAGTAGTCGCAATAGTATCCTAAATAAATGTGTCTAACAAATTAAAGTGCATGGGTAGCCAAACACACCGAAGTGTTTCCGTGATATTATTTACATCAATCCTTCATTTAGTCCTTTCATCAGTTTTAGGCTAGGAATTTTGTTAAAATAACAACCACTACCACCACTTATATATTTGCGATTTACAAGGACGTATCGTCTTTCATGATAACTCGACATAATACTGGTGTCACACATTCCTCGTGAGTTGTAACAGAAGTAATTTAAACCTTGTGCCACAAGGTGTCTGTAAAATGTCGCTTTCTTTGCTTCAGGATTTATAGCCCTGCAGTTTTAATAGTCACTGCTGTACCAACATCAAAGTGTTACTACAACGGTCAAAACATCACTTTCCGACTAACGATCCTTTTCAAGTGCTTTACGCTGATGTCACATTGCCATTCATCGAGCCAGTGTCCAGAGCCCCAGCGCCCAGATCTCCGTATTCTGCGTCATTAGGAGCTTCATTCTACATAGTACAATATTCAGAACAGCTTGAGCAATCATTATAACGCTATCAGCTGCTTCTCCTTCCTCTATATTACTTTACATTACTTCCTACCAATTTTATTTCGTTCTTCCCTTCAATAATCAGACCCTAAAATTCAGTAAATGAAATACCTTTTTGTGACTGCTGGCATACATTTTATAACTCTGCCGGTTTGAAATGACCGTGGAAATAAAATAAAAACCAATCATACGATGTCCACATTTTGTAATACATCGTCAATTATTTTGTTTCTGGAGAATAGCGACTTGTGGACGTTAATGAGCTCATTCAGTTCTAATTTCCTCAGTTTTGATGAACAACTTTCTACATCATTGTTATATGGTTCCTTATAAATATTTACAATGGTGTTCTTACGCACGTAAAATGCGCTGGCAGTTCTAGCAACTTTTCCAACATGAATAAGAAGTCCAAAATCAGCCTTTGCCTTTTCAAAGTAATTCCAAACAGCAAAAACCGATTCAAGAGGTTAGCTTGGAAGAAGGGTACCTTTTTCGGGTGCGTCACTCTTCGTTTGTTCCGTAAAGAAGACATTTCTCAGAACTAAGGTCTACCTGAAGAAACCGTAAATGGAAATGTTTTTCTATTAACGGAAAGGCGTCTAATGCACGCTGATCTAACTTATGACTTATTTTACAAAACACAGTATATTGCATTGACCGATCACTGATCGCTTGCGTAAGTATAATGCTACTAGGCCGCAGCCACCTGTTATTGGACAACAGGAGGAATCACTCAAAAACACTTCATTCCCGATGACTAGGCTCTGTGGTAGAGCGTCGTTCTCTGGATCCAAAGATAGCGGATTCAAACCCGGCAGATTTTTGAGGGCGGAAAAAGTCCATTCGACACTCCATGTCGTATGCTGCCAATATGTAAAAGATCTCTCGTGACATATTTCATGTTTACCGGACAAAATTCATTAAATCTCAGCCGTAGATGCCGAAGACATTTTCACTTTACTCGGTCTGCCATCTAGTGGGCCTAGAGTAAATCAGAACGTCAAAATTAACGATCAGGCAGCCAGATGGCGTCCAATTAAAATGTCTGCACACGATAGCTGAGGCCATACGATTATTATTATTATTATTATTATTATTATTATTATTATTATTATTATTATTATTATTATTATTATTACAACTGCGATGGCTCCCTCGAAATTAGGTGGCGGATGGAGATGATGATAGACACATTTCTGAAGCTTAACAACGTAATGAAAGTCCAGACTTCAGCCTGAACCTTTGTTTTGAATTACACGACACAATATTTAATTCATAATCGGTTTTCAGAAGTTACATTCTATCACTAGTGGGTATAAAAATAATTAAACCATGTTGAAATCGACATAGGAATGAAAAGTAGAGTGGCGTCTTTCCATGTTTACAATAGGGTCGTTTTCTTTGCCAGTTCGTATGAGCGTTTTGAGGGAATCTCGGATTCACACCTTTAGTATTTGTCTCTTATTTTTCACGTATTGTGAACTTTGTTTTCTCTAAATTTTAAATTTTTTAATCTCGATTCTTAGTTGGATCTCTAAAATTTTCATATTATTTGTTTGCACGAATTGAATTGTGTTTTGGAAATAATCTTTTTTTATTGTTGACCTAGTCTGCTTTTGTTAGAACTATATTATAATGTTCATTTTTGATGAAAGGTTAGCTATTCATCATTCAGTGTGAATAGTAAGGTACTTACAGTAACATGTTGATGAATTTTCGAAAAATTGTGGCTGCAAGACAATAATGTTGTACGTTAAAAGAAAATCGAATACCGTGTGCTTTCCTGTGGTATGCACTTCCAGGACCATGGCTTCCTTAGAGGGATTGAAAATGCTAATGGGACAGCAACAGTGAATAAATTATGTAAAGTGACAAAGTGGAAGTAAAACAGGTAAAGTGGAAAGTTTGTTGGCCAACTTTCAAAGTCATACAGAGCGACAGCTGTGACATTAAAAGTGATACTGTGCTGTGTGCATAGCAGCGAATAAAAGATAGAAGGATTGCTTTACTTATTATATTTTATTTCTTATTCCTATAGTTTCCGTCAGTATATATGCGGCTAAGGACAAAGTATATAAATCAAACATAAATGTATAGAAATAACTGAAGACTTGACACGGAAAAGGATGCAAGTACCAAAAGGTAAATTGTTCAGGAGAAGGGAGAAACATAGCTGGTATTTCAAAAATGCTTTTTTGGTGTATTTTTCATGCAAAATCAGTATTGTTCCTTGTTTAAAACTAGTATCACTAATTATACTATCAATAATTCGTATTAAACATAGTAAGGATAATTATTATTCTGAACAATTCAAAATTAGGAAGAACATATTTCCTTGCGGAATTCATGATATTGTGTGTCCATGTAATCCAGCATCGCCAGTGAGTCTTTTCGATATTACCTGTGTATCATTTCTTAAGGCCTCTTTAGCCTTTCTTCGCGTCGAGTGCAGCAGATGATTTGGCAACTCCGGCTACAGTAAGCACCGGGCTGCCACTGGAGAGCAGGTGTCAACAGTAAATGTGTTGAGGCATGTCAGCTATTCACTTCTTTAGCCACACGTTAACCCAGAGCCGAAACGAAAGGAGAGAAGTAGTATAATTGGACAGTTCTGCCGCACCTCCGCCGCCGCACGCCTCCGCCCGCCTCCTCCTCCGCCGCCGCCTCCGCCTCCGCCGCCGCCGCCCGCGGGAAATTTGAATTTTGGCGGGAAATTTGAATTTTGGCGCGAGATTTGAATTTGTAAACAAAGCCACGTGCTTTTTGACAGCTGTCATCGACAACAACGCATCGCTAACCTCACTGCTGCCATCTTGACGGGCCTAAACCTTACTAGTGCCAACTTAACCTAACTAGCGTGAGGTAAACAAAGCCACGTGTTTTTTGACAGCCACGTGCTTTTTGGCAGACAACAACGCATCGCTAACCTCAGTACTGCCATCTTGACGGGCCTAAACCTCAGTAGTGCCAACTTAACCTAACTAGCGCGAGGTAAACAAAGCCACGTGCTTTTTGACAGCCACGTGCTTTTTGACAGATTTGTAAACAAAGCCACGTGCTTTTTGACAGACAACAACGCATCGCTAACCTCAGTACTGCCATCTTGACGGGCCTAAACCTTAGTGGTACCAACTTAACCTAACTAGCGCGTGGTAAACAAAGCCACGTGTTTTTTGACAGCCACGTGCTTTTCGACAGATTTGTAAACAAAGCCACGTGCTTTTTGACAGCTGTCATCGACAACAACGCATCGCTAACCTCAGTACTGCCATCTTGACGGACCTAAACCTTAGTGGTACCAACTTAACCTAACTAGCGCGAGGTAAACAAAGCCACGTGCTTTTTGACAGCCACGTGCTTTTTTGACAGCTGTCATCCGCCATCTTTAAACTACAGAGCACCGTGCTGCCCTCTTTCGTCACCTGTCATCGGCAGTGCTGCCATCTTGACGGGCCTAAACCTTAGTGCTACCAACTTAACCTCACTAGCTCGAGATAAACAAATCCACGTGCTTTTTGACAGCCACGTGCTTTTTTGATAGCTGTCATCCGCCATCTTTAATCTATAGAGCACAGTGCTGCCCTCTTTAGCTACTTACCTTTGAAATGTGGTGGCGGATAATTTGAAAAATGCTTTTCGACAAGCAGCCATCTTTAATCCAGAGAGAACAGTGCTGCCCTCTATGTGGTGGCGGAAAATTGAAAAATTCTACGTGCTCTTGTTTGAAAACAAACTCACGTGCTTTTTTGACAGCTGTCATCCGCCATCTTTAATCTATAGAGCACAGTGCTGCCCTCTTTAGCTACTTACCTTTGAAATGTGGTGGCGGATAATTTGAAAAATGCTTTTTGACAGCGGCCATCTTTGTGCACCGTGCTGCCCTCTTTAGCTAGATACCTTTGAAATGTCGTGGCAGACAATTCCACGTGACAGCAGCCATCTTTAATCAAGAGAGCACCGTGCTGCCCTCTATGTGGTGGCGGCAAATTCTACATTCTCTTGTTTGGAAACAAACCCATGCGCTTTTTTTGACAGCTGTCATCCGCCATCTTTAATCACCGTGCTGCCCTCTTTAGCTACTTACCTTTGAAATGTGGTGGCGACAAATTCCACGTGCTCTTGTTTGGAAACAAAGCCATGTGCTTTCTTGACAGCTGACATCCGCCATCTTTAATCTATAGAGCACAGTGCTGCCCTCTTTATCGTAGTAGATGTAAATTCGTCACAGCTGTCATCCGCAGTGCTGCCATCTTAACGGGCTTAAACCTTAGTGCTACCAACTTAACCTTACTAGCGCGAGATAAACAAATCCACGTGCTTTTTTGACAGCTGTCATCCACCATCTTTAATCCATAGAGCACAGTGGTACCCTCTTTAGCTACTTACCTTTGAAATGTGGTGGCGGATAATTTGAAAAATGCTTTTTGATAGCAGCCATCTTTGAGCACCTTGCTGCCCTCTTTGTGGTGGCAGGCAATTCCACGTGACAGCAGCCATCTTTAATCATGAGAGCACCGTGCTGCCCTCTATGTGGTGGCGGCAATTTGAAAAATTCTACATGCTCTTGTTTGGAAACAAACTCACGTGCTTTTTTCTGACAGCTGTCATCCGCCATCTTGCATCACAAACCTCAGTGCTGCGCTCTTTAGCTAGATACCTTTGAAATGTGGTGGCGGCAATTTGAAAAAAATCTATGTGCTCTTGTTTAGTAAACAAAGCCACGTGCTTTTTATGACAGCTGTCATCCACCATCTTTAATCAATAGAGCACTGTGCTGCTATCATGCAGGCAATTTCATCACCTGTCATCCACCATCTTTAATCTACAGAACACCGTGCTGCTCTCTGTAGTAGCGGGCAATTTGAAAAGTTCTGTTAGCTGTCATCCGCCATCTTTAATCAAGAGAGCACCGTGCTGCCATCTATGTGGTGGCGGCAAATTCTACGTGCTCTTGTTTAGTAAACAAACTCACGTGCTTTTTGTCAGCTGTCATCCGCCATCTTTAATCTATAGAGCTCAGTGCTACACTCTTTAGTTGAAATATGGTGGCGGATAATTTAAAAAGAAAAATTCTACATCAGTCCTCTCTCGACGCTAATTGCACAAGATGGTGGCTATACATGACTCCTTAAAGGTGCTTATGCAAGATGGCCGCTATACATAGACTCCCTTGGGATGCTTGCGTAAGATGGCGGTTATACATGGCTCCTTATGAGACACCCTAGAGATGCTTTCGCAAGATGGCGGTTGCTCTTATGAGGCGACTTAAGGGTCCTTGCACAAGATGACTAGAGACGCCCTAAGGATGCTTGCGCAAAATGGCGGACGCAAGATGGCGGCTATACACGACTCCTTATGAGACGCCTTAAGGGTGCTTGCGCAAGATAGCTGCTGCTCTTAGCTTAGAGGCTAACGTGTCGTGCTAGTTCGATTCATTAAATTTGGGGCTTAAATGCAAAATGTTAAATATCTCGAAAACGGTGCATCGTAGAGCAAAACGGACAAAATTTTTCTGACCAATACCTCGGTTCGCAGTACGAGGAACATGATAGCATAAGTCTAATGATGAGATCGACGGTTCGGTTCCTACTTAGGCCCTTTGGCATTCACTCTGTTTTAGCTTGTATTGAAGTAAGTCTTCGTAACATGATCAGGTCTAGCTATGGTAGAGAGTATAATGTGCCGTGCAGGTTCGATTCATTAAATTTAGGGCTTAAATGCAAAATGTTAAATATCTCGAAAACGGATAAAAATTTTCTACCTGATACCTAGGTTTGCAGTATCAGGAACATGAAAAAAAACATAGTCTAATGATGAGATCAACGGTTCGATCCTTACTTAGGCCCTTTGGCATTGGCAGCTATCTAATTCTACAAGATGGCGGCTATACATAGCTTCTTATGAGACAGCTTAAGAGCGCTTGCACAAGATGGCTGCTGCTCTTATGAGACGCCCTAGGTGTGCTTGCGCAAGGTAGCAGCGACAAGACGGTGACTATACACAGCTGCTTATGATACGGCCTAGAGGTGCTCACACAAGATGGTGACTGCTCTGATGAAGAAAGCTAGCTTTGCATCGCGCAGGTATTTTTACAGCACTAAACCTCATACCTTTGAAATTTGGTGGCGGGCAATTTGAAAAATTCGACGTGCTTTTTCTTCACAGCAGCTATCTTTAGACAATAGCGACTATACATAAGCTGTTAAGGCCTCCTCTTATGTCAAGGCATAGCTCTATCGAACAAGTTTAAACCTGCATCGGAATAGCTAGAGTAAGCACGTGCTGCAGTGATGACGTCATTATGCATGTTTAGACTTGCAAATCACTAAAGAAACATAACAAGACTAGAATCGAACACTGCACTCTATACCGTGATCATGTGATCGGAACATTGATTGAAGTGTTTAGAACACTCAATAAGTGATCAAGACTATAATAGAACACTGTACTCGATACAACATGTGTTTAGAACATGTCAGGGGATACCTTTGTTCTAAGAAGATTAGATTACCGCACATTCCTTGTATTGCTAATAGGCTAAAGGGCTACTGGGCTAATGGGCTAATGGGCTAAAGGGCTAATTTGCTTAAGGGCTAAAGGGCTAAAGGTGCAACAACCACATCGATCGCTATCAGCAAGAACGCTTGTACTTTGTTAAGTGTAGAAAATTAATCTTTATTTGTAAATGGTTTCATGTTCAGAACAAGGAATGGAAGGCAAAAGGGCTAATGGGCAAAAGGGCTAAAGGGCTAAAGGGCTAATGGGCTAAAGGGCTAAAGGGCTAAAGGAGCAACAACCTCATCGATCGCTATCAGCAGGAACGCTTGTACTTTGTTAAGTGTAGATAATTAATCTTTATTGGTAAATGGTTTTATGTTCAGAACAAGGAATGGAACCTAGGGGTTACGTCTTACCTAATAAAATCCCCGAGGTGCGATGAGTTACGTTTTTCGAACTAGTGTTTGGAACACTGAACTTTTCAAGATGGCAAGAGTGAGGTTAGCAATGTTCTGTTGTTGGATTTTAAATTCCCCGCTATAACATGCATAAGGTGGCAGCCTTGAGGTTTACCGCTGTAAAGATGGCAGCAGTGAGGTTAGCGACGCTCTATTGTCCTCCAAAGTGAGGTTAGGGTTCGTCAAGGAGACAGCTGTCAATAAAGCACGTGGCTATGTTAACCAAACAAGAGCACGTGGTCGTGACGTCACGGTCACGTAGTATGCTGCTTCAGAATGCAAAGTTCAATGTCTACACCTACGTAGTTAACACTCTGCTATGTTCACTTACACATAACTATTTTTTATGCTTTAAGTTCGTGCACATAGGTTATGTTAAGATAGCAGCACACGTACAAGCGATGGTCGAACGCTCGCGTAGGAGTTGTTTAGTACGATAGTTGATGTATGCATTATCAATAGGTGATATGTACACGCTTTTAAACCTTACTATTCTTACTGCTACTATGTTCGCAAGATTTTTAAACATCGTTATTCTTTATGCTTTAAGTTCGTGCACATAGGTTATGTTAGGATTGCAGCAAACACAAGCGATGATTGCATGCTGTTGTAGAAGAAGTTTAGTACAAGAGTTAGTGCGTGCAAAATTGACAGGTGTTGTGTACACGCTATTCTTTGTGCTTTAAGTTCACGCACATAGGTAGCAGCACACAATTGCGAACGTTGTACACTCTAGCGGTAGACGTTTAGTACGATAGTCGATGCATGCAAAATCGGTAGGTGATGAGTACACGCTTTGGAGTATAGCTATTCTTTGTGCTTTAGCTTTATTCACATACGTTAGCAATACACATATGCGATCGTTGTACACTCTGGCGGTAAAAAATAGTCGATGCATGCAAAATCAATAGGTGATGTGTACACGCTGTTAAACATCGTTATTTTTTGTGCTTTAAGTTCGTGCGTATAGGCTATGCTAAGATAGGAGTACAATCTAGCGGAAGAAGTTCAGGGTGATATGTACACGCTTTGAAACATGGTTATTCTTTGTACTTTAAGTTCATGCACATAGGTTATGCTAAGATAGTAGCACAATCTAGAGGAAGAAGTTTAGTACGAAAGTCGATGCTTGCAAAATCGATAAGTAATATGTACACGCTTTGAAACATGGCTATTCTTTGTACTTTAAGTTCATGGGTATAGGTTATGCTAAGATAGCAGCACAATCTGGCCGAAGAAGTTCAGGGTGATCTGTACACGCTTTGAAACATGGTTATTCTTTGTACTTTAAGTTCATGCACATAGGTTATGCTAAGATAGTAGCACAATCTAGAGGAAGAAGTTTAGTACGAAAGTCGATGCTTGCAAAATCGATAAGTAATATGTACACGCTTTGAAACATGGCTATTCTTTGTACTTTAAGTTCATGTGTATAAGTTATGCTAAGATACCAGCACAATCTACCTGAAGAAGTTCAGTACGAGATTCGATACATGCAAAATCGATAGTTGATGCGTACACGCTTTGAAACATGACTATTCATTGTTCTTTAAGGTCATGCGTATAGGTTATGCTAAGATAGCTGCACGATCTAGCGGAAGATGTTTAGTACGAGAGTCGATGCATGTAAAATCGATAGGTGATGTCTACACGCTTTAAAACATGGCTATTCATACTGCTGCTCTGTTCCTAAGATTTTTTAAACATAGCTAATCCTAATGCTGCTCTTAACGACGTAGAGCTAAGGATTGATTACGTGACCGTGACGTCACGACCACGTGCTCTTGTTTGGTAAACATAGCCACGTGCTTTATTGACAGCTGTCTCCTTGACGAACCCTAACTTCACTTTGGAGGACAATAGAGCGTCGCTAACCTCACTGCTGCCATCTTTACAGCGGTAAACCTCAAGGCTGCCACCTTATGCATGTTATAGCGGGGAATTTAAAATCCAACAACAGAACATTGCTAACCTCACACTTGCCATCTTGAAAAGTTCAGTGTTCCAAACACTAGTTCGAAAAACGTAACTCATCGCACCTCGGGGATTTTATTAGGTAAGACGTAACCCCTAGGTTCCATTCCTTGTTCTGAACATAAAACCATTTACCAATAAAGATTAATTTTCTACACTTAACAAAGTACAAGCGTTCTTGCTGATAGCGATCGATGAGGTTGTTGCTCCTTTAGCCCTTTAGCCCTTTAGCCCATTAGCCCTTTAGCCCTTTAGCCCTTTTTCCCATTAGCCCTTTTGCCTTCCATTCCTTGTTCTGAACATGAAACCATTTACAAATAAAGATTAATTTTCTACACTTAACAAAGTACAAGCGTTCTTGCTGATAGCGATCGATGTGGTTGTTGCACCTTTAGCCCTTTAGCCCTTTAGCCCATTAGCCCTTTAGCCCATTAGCCCATTAGCCCATTAGCCCTTTAGCCTATTAGCCCTACAAGGAATGTGCGGTAATCTAATCTTCTTAGAACAAAGGTATCCCCTGACATGTTCTAAACACATGTTGTAACGAGTACAGTGTTCTATTATAGTCTTGATCACTTATTGAGTGTTCTAAACACTTCAATCAATGTTCCGATCACATGATCACGGTATAGAGTGCAGTGTTCGATTCTAGTCTTGTTATGTTTCTTTAGCGATTTGCAAGTCTAAACATGCATAATGACGTCACCACTGCAGCACGTGCTTACTCTAGCTATTCCGAAGCAGGTTTAAACTTGTTCGATAGAGCTATGCCTTGACATAAGAGGAGGCCTTAACAGCTTATGTATAGTCGCTATTGTCTAAAGATAGCTGCTGTGAAGAAAAAGCACGTCGAATTTTTCAAATTGCCCGCCACCAAATTTCAAAGGTATGAGGTTTAGTGCTGTAAAAATACCTGCGCGATGCAAAGCTAGCTTTCTTCATCAGAGCAGTCACCATCTTGTGTGAGCACCTCTAGGCCGTATCATAAGCAGCTGTGTATAGTCACCGTCTTGTCGCTGCTACCTTGCGCAAGCACACCTAGGGCGTCTCATAAGAGCAGCAGCCATCTTGTGCAAGCGCTCTTAAGCTGTCTCATAAGAAGCTATGTATAGCCGCCATCTTGTAGAATTAGATAGCTGCCAATGCCAAAGGGCCTAAGTAAGGATCGAACCGTTGATCTCATCATTAGACTATGTTTTTTTTTCATGTTCCTGATACTGCAAACCTAGGTATCAGGTAGAAAATTTTTATCCGTTTTCGAGATATTTAACATTTTGCATTTAAGCCCTAAATTTAATGAATCGAACCTGCACGGCACATTATACTCTCTACCATAGCTAGACCTGATCATGTTACGAAGACTTACTTCAATACAAGCTAAAACAGAGTGAATGCCAAAGGGCCTAAGTAGGAACCGAACCGTCGATCTCATCATTAGACTTATGCTATCATGTTCCTCGTACTGCGAACCGAGGTATTGGTCAGAAAAATTTTGTCCGTTTTGCTCTACGATGCACCGTTTTCGAGATATTTAACATTTTGCATTTAAGCCCCAAATTTAATGAATCGAACTAGCACGACACGTTAGCCTCTAAGCTAAGAGCAGCAGCTATCTTGCGCAAGCACCCTTAAGGCGTCTCATAAGGAGTCGTGTATAGCCGCCATCTTGCGTCCGCCATTTTGCGCAAGCATCCTTAGGGCGTCTCTAGTCATCTTGTGCAAGGACCCTTAAGTCGCCTCATAAGAGCAACCGCCATCTTGCGAAAGCATCTCTAGGGTGTCTCATAAGGAGCCATGTATAACCGCCATCTTACGCAAGCATCCCAAGGGAGTCTATGTATAGCGGCCATCTTGCATAAGCACCTTTAAGGAGTCATGTATAGCCACCATCTTGTGCAATTAGCGTCGAGAGAGGACTGATGTAGAATTTTTCTTTTTAAATTATCCGCCACCATATTTCAACTAAAGAGTGTAGCACTGAGCTCTATAGATTAAAGATGGCGGATGACAGCTGACAAAAAGCACGTGAGTTTGTTTACTAAACAAGAGCACGTAGAATTTGCCGCCACCACATAGATGGCAGCACGGTGCTCTCTTGATTAAAGATGGCGGATGACAGCTAACAGAACTTTTCAAATTGCCCGCTACTACAGAGAGCAGCACGGTGTTCTGTAGATTAAAGATGGTGGATGACAGGTGATGAAATTGCCTGCATGATAGCAGCACAGTGCTCTATTGATTAAAGATGGTGGATGACAGCTGTCATAAAAAGCACGTGGCTTTGTTTACTAAACAAGAGCACATAGATTTTTTTCAAATTGCCGCCACCACATTTCAAAGGTATCTAGCTAAAGAGCGCAGCACTGAGGTTTGTGATGCAAGATGGCGGATGACAGCTGTCAGAAAAAAGCACGTGAGTTTGTTTCCAAACAAGAGCATGTAGAATTTTTCAAATTGCCGCCACCACATAGAGGGCAGCACGGTGCTCTCATGATTAAAGATGGCTGCTGTCACGTGGAATTGCCTGCCACCACAAAGAGGGCAGCAAGGTGCTCAAAGATGGCTGCTATCAAAAAGCATTTTTCAAATTATCCGCCACCACATTTCAAAGGTAAGTAGCTAAAGAGGGTACCACTGTGCTCTATGGATTAAAGATGGTGGATGACAGCTGTCAAAAAAGCACGTGGATTTGTTTATCTCGCGCTAGTAAGGTTAAGTTGGTAGCACTAAGGTTTAAGCCCGTTAAGATGGCAGCACTGCGGATGACAGCTGTGACGAATTTACATCTACTACGATAAAGAGGGCAGCACTGTGCTCTATAGATTAAAGATGGCGGATGTCAGCTGTCAAGAAAGCACATGGCTTTGTTTCCAAACAAGAGCACGTGGAATTTGTCGCCACCACATTTCAAAGGTAAGTAGCTAAAGAGGGCAGCACGGTGATTAAAGATGGCGGATGACAGCTGTCAAAAAAAGCGCATGGGTTTGTTTCCAAACAAGAGAATGTAGAATTTGCCGCCACCACATAGAGGGCAGCACGGTGCTCTCTTGATTAAAGATGGCTGCTGTCACGTGGAATTGTCTGCCACGACATTTCAAAGGTATCTAGCTAAAGAGGGCAGCACGGTGCACAAAGATGGCCGCTGTCAAAAAGCATTTTTCAAATTATCCGCCACCACATTTCAAAGGTAAGTAGCTAAAGAGGGCAGCACTGTGCTCTATAGATTAAAGATGGCGGATGACAGCTGTCAAAAAAGCACGTGAGTTTGTTTTCAAACAAGAGCACGTAGAATTTTTCAATTTTCCGCCACCACATAGAGGGCAGCACTGTTCTCTCTGGATTAAAGATGGCTGCTTGTCGAAAAGCATTTTTCAAATTATCCGCCACCACATTTCAAAGGTAAGTAGCTAAAGAGGGCAGCACTGTGCTCTATAGATTAAAGATGGCGGATGACAGCTATCAAAAAAGCACGTGGCTGTCAAAAAGCACGTGGATTTGTTTATCTCGAGCTAGTGAGGTTAAGTTGGTAGCACTAAGGTTTAGGCCCGTCAAGATGGCAGCACTGCCGATGACAGGTGACGAAAGAGGGCAGCACGGTGCTCTGTAGTTTAAAGATGGCGGATGACAGCTGTCAAAAAAGCACGTGGCTGTCAAAAAGCACGTGGCTTTGTTTACCTCGCGCTAGTTAGGTTAAGTTGGTACCACTAAGGTTTAGGTCCGTCAAGATGGCAGTACTGAGGTTAGCGATGCGTTGTTGTCGATGACAGCTGTCAAAAAGCACGTGGCTTTGTTTACAAATCTGTCGAAAAGCACGTGGCTGTCAAAAAACACGTGGCTTTGTTTACCACGCGCTAGTTAGGTTAAGTTGGTACCACTAAGGTTTAGGCCCGTCAAGATGGCAGTACTGAGGTTAGCGATGCGTTGTTGTCTGTCAAAAAGCACGTGGCTTTGTTTACAAATCTGTCAAAAAGCACGTGGCTGTCAAAAAGCACGTGGCTTTGTTTACCTCGCGCTAGTTAGGTTAAGTTGGCACTACTGAGGTTTAGGCCCGTCAAGATGGCAGTACTGAGGTTAGCGATGCGTTGTTGTCTGCCAAAAAGCACGTGGCTGTCAAAAAACACGTGGCTTTGTTTACCTCACGCTAGTTAGGTTAAGTTGGCACTAGTGAGGTTTAGGCCCGTCAAGATGGCAGCAGTGAGGTTAGCGATGCGTTGTTGTCGATGACAGCTGTCAAAAAGCACGTGGCTTTGTTTACAAATTCAAATCTCGCGCCAAAATTCAAATTTCCCGCCAAAATTCAAATTTCCCGCGGGCGGCGGCGGAGGCGGAGGCGGCGGCGGAGGAGGAGGCGGGTGGAGGCGTGCGGCGGCGGAGGTGCGGCAGAACTGTCCAATTATACTACTACTGAGAGATGCACTGCACAATAAAATGAAATGACTTAAATTTATAATCAAAGCATACGGTAAAAGCTTTGAACCGTGGATAACCTGTAGTTCCACGTATTTATGAATCTGTGCGTGCTTAAGCTGATATTTTAGAGCAGCAATTGAACCAATTATTTAGTAATCACTCGATCAGTGAAATCCTCCTTGTTGAATAAACTGGCACGTACATGAAAGAACAAAGCTCCCCAACTAATTACTATACCTGCTAGCCAGGATCTTCACGTCAGAGCACTTGCGATTACCTCACAGCGAGTCTGCATTCCAAGACGCACATTTCGCTCCACGCATACAGAAAGATTAGTACGCACTTTTACGACACATTTCTCACATATAGGCACGAAAACTACTGGGCTGACTCAATTAACATCTGCTAATAATAGGAATTGAAATCCCGAGTGACGCAAGGGAGACTTTGATTTAGACATATTTCTCCATTTCGAACTAGTGGGGTATTTTACAGGACTATGTCCCAAAATTTGGCAACTTTTACCCTGAATTTGTTGATGTTTGATTTATCAGTTCACATACTGATTTGATACAGCTCTCCATGCCACCCTATCCTCTGCTAACATTTTCACTTCTACGTAACTGTTGTATTCTACATCTGCCCTAATCTGCTTATCATATTCATACCTTGCTCTACCCCTACCGTTATTATCGCCTACACTTCCCTTAAAAACCAACTGAACAAGACTTGGGTATCTTAAGATATGCCCTATCATTCCATGTCATCTCCTCAAATTTAGCTACAAAGATCTCCTCTAACCAATTCGATTCAGTATCTCTTCATTCGTGATTGATCTATCCATCTCACTTTCAGCATCCTTCTTTAGCACCACGTTTCAACAGTTTCTATCCTCTTTCTTCCTCAGCTAATTTTCGTCTATGCTTCACTTCCATACAATGCCACATGTTCGCAGTGAGCATATTTATTTTCTTAAGAAAGGCCTTCCTGGCTTGTGATAGTCTGCATTTTATGTGCTTATATCTGCGATCGTTAGTACTTCCTTGAAGACTTCATTTCCTAATCTAATATTTCTTTCTTCACCTGACTTCGTTCGACTGCACTCCATTAGTTTTGTTTTGGACTTATTTAATTTCCTACACTTTACCCAAGTTTCCATCCATACCATTCAGCAATTTCTCGAGATCTTCTGCAGTGTCAGATAAAATAACAATATCATCGGCAAATCTCAGGGTTTTGATTTCCTCTCCTTGGATTGTTATTGCCTTCCAAAATTCCTCCTTGATTTCCATTACTGCCTATTCTATATAAACAATGAAAAGGAGGGGGACAAACTGCAACCTTGGCTCACTCCTTTCTGGATTGCTGCTTCTTCTTACTCTAAATAAACTTAAAATAAGTGTTGAACAGTTGGCCCTGTTGCAAAATGAAGTGCATTGCGTGGTGTTGCAATTAAATTGTCTGCAAGATATGTCATATGCATTTTCTTTGAACGGTTTTCGAAAAATCATCCTTCCTGTGCTTTAGGCTGCGCTCGCCCCCATACATGAGTTACCTACTCATTTCTCGTGTAAGTAAGGGGTCATGTTCGTCATCACTCGTGTAAAGTCGTTGTTCGTTCTTCAACAGCGCTACTGAACTTTGGGTGCGCCATTCCTCGGAAAGCATTCGGAGGCTACAGTTGTACTGTTGAAAGTACTAAGCGTACTGAGTACCGCTGCGGTATGTAGTTTATTTTTATTACCATCGTCATCTCAATATATTTATTTTGCTTGTTTATATGAATTAAAGGTTGTGTACACAAGTTTAGGATTCATATTTAACGAGTTTATAATTCACATTTCTATTTTTGTCATGACCACTTTAATATTTGCTCATGAATCCATGCAAATAACGGGTGCGTTAAGCAGCTTTTAATAAGAATAATTGTTGAGTGTATTCATCGTTTAAGGAAATCCCATTGGCAAGTTTGCCTACTTGTTTAATTTTGTTAAACAACGTCCCTGCCTCCCTGATAAGGTATGGTATTTACATAATAATTTAGAGAAGATAAACTTTCTAATGGTGAAGAAATTGCAGAAATCTGTAGAGTATTTCAAACTTCCACACGTATCAATCAGATGTGCACAAGTTGATTGTCTTAGAGCCTCCCCAATCGGACTATTGGATCAATTGGAATCTTTAATCTTGGACTAGTCGAATACATTTAAGTAAATATGTTAATATGTACGTCAACTGTGTGCAATAATTAATAAGCATATTTAAACTTTTAGGGAATTATTGTTAAATTTATAAACAATTATTTACTAAGATAAAGGATTGTATTTTTAAAATAATAAAATAACATTATTTATTTTACCCATTAATTTTACTTATTCTTACCAGTTCAGTGTGGCACAGTGTAGGCCTATTGATTTGTTGCCGCTAATGTATCAAAGTTTGTGTCGTGTTCAAAGTACGTTTCTTGACCTCTACCTTGATATCACGTAAATGCGAATGCTGTTTGGCTTTGTTTATGTTCATGACCGAAAATACTTGTTCTCAAGGATGCGTTGTCCCCGTAACATTAGTGCTAACAAAAGATCGACGCGATTGTAATAATTTTTCATCAAATATGGCAGCAGGAATAATTCCGAATACAATTTTTGAAGGGAACATTATTTTGACATTATTCGTTTGAGTGTAAACTTGCAGAATTATAGTAAAAATTGCAAGGAATAGTCGTCTAATTTCATATTACTAGGCATGGTTAAATAATTTCAGTCAACAGATGGTCCACAATAAACAGCAATGGAGCCGTATGTTGTGTTCACGCCGGGTATAGGTGAGCGTTTCACCAGCGCCTAAAACTCGAAATAGTAAACACTACCGAGAATATGAAATATTTCTAACTAATTGAAGCTCAATCCAGAAAACTACTTTTAGTGTTCAGGTCTACGTGGTTTGGTTATATTTCGAAAAGTACTATAAATTGAGGAACCTGTTATTTATGTTTAATTCTTTTAATCAAAGTCCAAACAACTCAAAAAACTATCTAATTACTCATCTCATTGCGGAGGATATAAAATCTGTCTAATGTGAAGATGAAGAAAGTTCCTCTTGCAGCTGTGAGCTCTAGCCAGACGGATTACCCTACATATTCCCGACAGCTATCCATTATGCTCAAAGTTTATCTCGCTGCACTCTGGCTTATTATAAAGTGTGTCTAAGATTTGCGTTTAAATGAGAGCACGGGATAGAAGCGAAGCGAAGAGCGACACATGAACTGAGGTCAGGACCTTCTTCGAGGTCGACAGCACATTGATATAGTTAATATTATCATTCGCAGTTTGAGCACAAAATGTTCATTACTCTAAGTACAGATCTGCACACAATTTCATTTTTTAAGCATTACACTTTAATTCTGGTACCTTTTATTTGAATCTCGGAGAACTTTATTGTTACATTCTGCTGGAACTCACGTCGTCCAAAGTAAATTACATTCAAGTCAGTAAATTGTAGGATACAGTTCAGTCGAAAGGGTTGCCTATGCTCAAGAGACTAAGGCGTTCTGATTAATGGTACCTACCAAACCCATTTGAAAGTTAGGTTGCACACCTGTGCTAAAAGTAGCTGTAGGGGATCAGTTTCCGCCACTTGCTGCTGCAGTGTGCTTTCTCTCACACATAACTTCACGTTGATAACAAGGCAGGTTCTTTGATTGGCTGAAGTAAGATACATAATGTGTTCTGTTGCTTGAACCAAGTTTCTTAGGGTGTCAATAGATCGAGCGCACGCATGTTAATATCGATCACGGTATTAAGCACTATCTGATGATCTACATTAAAAATAGCCGTGAAAAGAGACAAAGACAGGAAAAGAGCTTATGAAGAATCAAATAGTGATAGAAAGAAAAGTAACAGCACCTGGAAATCATGTGAAGACCCCGAAAGAAGGAAAGACAGAAACAAAGATAAAGGAAAGAACGAGAGCATTCAGAGAGTAAAATAAAGAAAAGAGAACAGGAAAAGGAAGGAAATAATTAAATAAATGAAGAAAAACTATGAAAGATAGCCAAGAGAAGAAAAATAATTATAGACGGAAGAGGCATAAAATTGCTAGAAAAAAAGAAGAGAAAGGTAGAAAAGAAGTAAGAAAAGGATAAAAATTGGACATTGGGACTAGAATGTGGTGAAGGGTTATAGAAACGAAAAGAGGGAAGAATCAGGAAATCGTAACAAATTGATAAAAGGGGAAGAAGTTAGAAAGAAACCACGAACACCAATGTTTAACCAGTTATATTAGGCGGCATGCAGTGAAGAATTAATGAATTTGGATGAATGGGGTAGCTATTGAGGGAAAGTTTCTCAATGATCAGTTGGGCCGTATCACAATCTAGAAGTTGATCAGCCGCTCACGACATGAAATCACTTGCTGTAGAGAGAGTAATTGATGTTTCACTTGGTGTCTAACAAAACACGGTCTACCCATTCCATGTACTGACCATGTCCATTGATGCTCAGTTGAATAGATGACTTGTAATGTGATGTTGAAGCATGTTAGCTTAAGAATACTACAGTGTAAATTGAGGAACAAGAAACTACCAACAGTGCTAGGATAGCAAAGGAGATACCAGCCATGCACCGAACCACACAAGTTTGATAGGCTGTACTCCTGTACATATTGTTGCACAGAGGCAAAAGTCTATTGTTGAGTATAGCAAGACATAACCGTGCGCACTTAAAAGGAACCACACAGTTAAATGAATTTAATAGGGAGAAATGAGGACGGATAGAACTGTTTGAATACTATATATTGAATAGTATATACTATGATGAAACGGGAATGCCCTGCGAGCATTCACGTTCATACATTTCTTGAGAGGAACTCACTAACACCCTGTTGTATGCATTCGAAACGACAGCCGAACGCGGAGGTATAGTGGGAGACACCATGCAAGCTCGCGTTACCAAGGCACTTCGGCAACAAAAGGCAGTCGCTAGCCTTGAGTAAAGAGTGTGCAGTATGCGGTGAGTGCGTGTGTCACTCAGTGTGTGTATGCAAGCAAGCACGTCGCTATACGGTTCGTCACTCTGTCCGGATGGGTACTTGCGTTCGAAAGTGTTATTGTTGAAAGCCTGCTCCGTGGGCTTGGACTTTGCGCGTGAACGAAAGCTTAATTTCGTTTCTATCAGTCTGTAGAGCTGTGCATTTGTATTTCGTTTGTGGACTGTGAATTTAAGGAGACTGTACGTTTGAAACTGTGCTGTAGTTGTTTCCTCTACCGTGTTAAGTTATCTCGTAAAATTGTGTCCTAGCGACTGAGCAGTTCTGTTACGAATAGTGTTACGTTATTTTATAAAGAACAGTGCCTACTTTTTTTCGCCCTCAAAGACTGTGTCTATCGCTCCGCGTGAAAAGTGTTAATATTTCCCAGCATAAACTGTGCCAACCTTCACTTCATTCGAAGACTATGTCAAATCCCCTCATGAAACTGTCAAAAATTGCTCCTCAGTGATGTCCTTGTCTCTGAAAAATTACGACGTAACAGGACTTGGACTGTCATAAACTATTTTTTAATATTTTCGTCGAAGCTCTAGTTTATTTCAACGAGAATGTGTGTGCTGTACTTATGTATACAGTGCAAAGACTGTATCCAAGGAATTTATTTTTTTGAGATTGAGCGAAGTGTTTAATCATTGCATCTTGGAAGGTTCCAGATCACTTTCATTGTTTATTTCAAGTACGATAGTGTCCACTGTGACTTTGATTTCATCTTCGAAAGTGCGTCCAACACTATTACTGGGGAAACTATTCAAAAGTGCTTCGCCTTAATTCGCGGTGCGGTAGAAAAATGTCGCACCAGATCCGCTTGGCATTCTGTGCGGGAGTTCTTCACTTCTCCGCTCCTTAACAACTGTTTCACGCTGCACGATCTGCCTCAGGTTCGAGTCGTCGTCAACGTCCAGTGCTGAGACAACACGAACGACGCCAACACCGGCGACGAAGGACGACGCCGACGCCGCAGAATAACGTCTCCTCCGCACCTTCAAGGGCAATCTCACAATACATCTGTAAAAGGTGATATAATTCCTTTGCTTATATCTTGAATAGACAGCAAGTTCCCCATTAATCATAAATGTATTGCACTACTCTTCTCTCATACTCTGTAAGCATGGGCCGTACACGCCTTGACGTCATCCATGCTCTCCGAACAATTGAGGTACGGGCGTTCGTGTTTCAATATATATACTAGTATACAGAATAAGCTCCTAAGAAAATGTAATATATGTCATGTATGTACCAATTCAGCCATTCGGCTGCAATAAATTATTTCAATATTGTTGCACAGTGTCATTTATGAGGTCATCAAAGTTTTGAATAGATCTGACCTTGAATATTTGATTGAACCGCTGATTGCACCACGTTGTAGCTCTTTTAATTGAAAATGTTCACCGTTTCTATTGTGAAGGTAAACGCGGTGTTTTCGTGGAAGTAGTGAAAGAATGCGCGGGAAGGCGGTTTCCGTTAAGTCAAATTTCATATTAATTAAAACATATTCCTCCGTATTTTATAATTCCAATGCCTTCCCATGTGAGCTCCCAGATTTCTTCACCTGTACTGCAATAAAATAGTACTTGCTTAATGTATTAGGTATCCAAGCATAAAAACACAACAATTTTAGAATATCACACTTATAAAGGCAGCAAAACGCATTGTGAAGTTCACGAGATAGCAATACACATTAGCCATGCACCTTGGAAGTGTGTTATATTTCTATTTTATTTTCTGGTCTGCTTAAATTACTCCTTGCAATAATTTGTCTTACTGTGAATAGGACACTTTTCTCAATATTTTTGTGTATGAGTATTTTTCATACCGAGAAGAACTCCTTTGTACGTCACAAGAAACAATGCCGTTGGAGTTTCTGAATGACCCTCTAACATGCTACCAATTACTTCACTAGTTTTCTATGTGGATTGCGTTGAAGTGTACTGTTCAGCGTGGCATTTACTAGCACGTGCTTCCTCTAACAGTGTCGGGAGTTTCTGACAAAAGCATGTTACTTGTTTTATGCTTTGTGATCGTGTCTGGAATTCCATAGAAATGGCACTTAATGTACGCCAGGTCGGCATTCAGAGTTTTATGAATTGAAAAGTTGTTGTTGGGTCATCAGCCCTTAGACTGGTCTGAATTAGATCATTCCACCCTATCTATGCTAATATTTTCACTACTATATCCTGCATCTGCTCTAATCTGATTGTCATATTCATAACTTGGTCTACCTCTGCCATTAATACTGACTAATGTCCCTCAAAAACCAACTGAACAAGTCCTGGGTGTCTAAACATCTGTCCTATAATTGTATCTTTCCTTGTCGTCAAAGTTAGCCACATCGATATCCTCTCATCAGTTCGATTCAGTATCTCGATCTATCGATCTCACCTTCAGCATTATTCTGTAACACCACACCTCAAACCTTGTATTCTCTTTCTTTCTGAGCTAGTTATCGTCCATGCTTCACTTCCATACAATGCCACACTCAATACGAAAATCTTTTAAAACATCATTCGAATTCTATATCCATGGGTGAAGTGAGCAAACGGCTCATTCCTAAGAATGGCCTTTCTTGCTTGTCTTAGTCTGCATTTTACTGTATGTCCCCGTACTTATGCAATCATTTGTTATTTTGCTACCCAAGTAACAATAGGTTTCTACTTTCTTCAAGGGTTCATTTCTAATCTAATATTTCCTGCATCGCCTGACTTTATTCGACAACACTCCATTACTTTTGTTTTCGACTTATTTATTTTTATCTCGTACGTCTTACCCAATACTCTGTTTACAATATTCAGAACCTCTCCCCAGCTCCTCTGCAGATACAGATAAAATATCATCGGCAAATCTCAGAATTTTCATTCATTGAATTTCGATTCCTCTTACAAATTCCTTTTTGATTTCTTTTACCACCTGTTGTATACATTCATTGAAAAGGAGAGGAGACAAACTGCTATCTTACCTGAATCCATTCTGGGTTGCTGCTTCTCAATTCTTAACGACTATCGTACGGCAATCAAATGGAACGGCGCTGCGTCGGCTAGACGTCCTAAATTTTGAAGTAATTACGTGCCTCATGTTGCGTATTCTCGAAATAAATGTCAGTATGTGTTTGAAATTTCTTAACTGAAAACAAACTTACACTTACTGTATTCATACTGTTAGTCGAAATTATTTTTCACATGTACTCTAGACGAGCGGAACTCGTTTTAGAACTCTCGGCCGTCTAGAACTCGACTCGCTTCCGATAAACGGTTTGGCCGCCGACATTGGTTACTTCAGCCTTTTCTAGAGTTCTCATAAAGCAGTGAATTCTCGATAATTATATCCGTAAGTCACGACATGCGAATGAAAGTCACCTTTTCCTTCTTACTACGAGTACCACAATTTTTTAAAGGTTAACATCTTTCGCCAGTACTTGTGGAAATCACGGAGACTATACATTATCTCCTATTGTGCCGGAACCCAGAGCTAAACTAAGTTGCTAATCGCGGAAGACGGAGATTTTAGTATCTGAAGATGGCAGCACTATTGCATCACCCAGTGACGTGATGGATACTTTCACCACAGTAGTCAAGGTATGCACCCTATTTTAAAATTCACATATTTCTGTAAGGCTAAAGTAGAGTTTCCCAACTATAGACGTATATCACGTCACGAAGTGGGAAATAGTGTGAAGGAAAACAAACAGAACAGACCTGAAATAGGCATCTTATGCACAATAATATCATTGGTTTTAGTCTTGTGGTAGTTTAAAATAGGATATTAAATTTTTATTTAATATGCTTACCCTCGAGGTTGGTTTCTCCCTCGGACTCAGCGAGCGATCCCACCTCCACCGCCTCAAGGCCGGTATCCGGGAGCATGAGACTTCGGGTCGGGGATAAAACTGGTGAGGAGGACAAGTCTCTCTCAAGGCGGCCTCAACTGCTATACTGAATAGGGGCCTTGTGGGGGGAATGGGAAGGTTGGAAACAATATACAAGGAAGAGGGAAGAAAGTGGCAGTGTTATAATCCAGGCATTTAGCTGGAGGAGAAGTATTAAACCACGGGAAACCACTTCAAGGATGGCTGAGGTGGGAATCGAACCCCCTACTACGTTGATTTCCCGAGGCTGAGTGGATCCCTAACAGCTCTCGTACCATTTTTCAAATTTCGTGGCAAGGTCAGGAATCGAACTCCGGTCTCCGGGGGATGACAGCAAATGACAGTAACCACTATACCACAGAAGCGAACAGAAAATCATACGTACAATAGAATCCTTGCGATAGCAAGAAATGTGTTTATAATTTAGAAGCCTGCGCTAATAAAAAAGGGAATACAATAGTCCAAATGTGCAAAATCCATCCCCTTGAGCTGCTATTTCTGTCAAGTAGACGTGTGATGATAGACTGATCCCTTATCGACCTGCACGTGACTCTTGTACTGCCTCGCTGTCCTCTTCACAAGGTAAGAGAGGCTACCTTAATGACTGACCTACTTGCATCCATTGTCATGTGGAGATGTATCCTTGACACGCATTCTTTCGACAGTTAGTGGGGAGAACTGTGATTCCCTTGTTTCAATATAAGGTGTTAGAGCGATAATTACCAGATATTCCCTATCTGCCATTAGCAGCTATCAAATAAAGCTAACCAGTTCAGATCCTTGGACTGTCCAGCCAGGTGACGTGGTGAGAATTAGCCAACTTGCTTGGTTTTCATTACAGGATACCTTGCTCTGTGGAGGGGTTCGATTCCAGCTAAGGTAGTCGAATCTTGAAGTGTGCTCAAAATACTGTTGTTAAAAATCTCTTTTGACGCACTCAATGTCAATCAACAAAAATTATTTTTTCAGCGTTAGTACCCGTTACAGGAACATTCCACTTTCGTTGCTAAGTAACAGTACTTCAGAAGATTACACTTTGCGAGCTGAGGTGGTGATGGTGGTGATTATTGTTTTAGGAGGAAGTACAACTAGGCAACCATTCTCTATATAACACTTATATGAGGAAAAAATGGAAGGGATACGACACTTCGAAAAATGAAGGTGTCGGCCAACAGAAGACAAGGGCCACGAAGGGCATGAAAATGAAATATTCCCTAGGCCTCCCTATTTAATACCGTCGGGGTCGGAAAAAATCAAGAGTTGACCAAGACGGGTCGAATAGTATAGATGAAAGTAAGGAGCCTGGCACAAGTAAGTGGAAGCAATGCCAGGACTCAGCTGAGGTCGCCGTGATCGCCAGTCCACGCTCCAAAATTCAGACCCCTGGAGCCCCTTTTAGTCGCCTCTTACGACAGGCAGGGGATACCATGGATGTTATTCTACCACCCCCACCCACAGGGGGATCGCGAGCTGAGGCCATACGATTATTATTGTTAACATGGATATATTTTTCTGCTGCGTATCCATCTGCAATTATCGTCATCAATTTCCAGACATCATTGTAACCTTGACAACCAGTGTTGGTCAGTAGCGCCATCTTCTCACTGTGCGCTTTCTTCATGTAACTAAGAGCTCGTATCAAGTGAACCACGTCCTGTTCCTCAATGTAGAATTAAAATCCTTGAACTGCTGGAAAACAAACCTATGGTCTTGGGAAAAGAGACAAGCACTTTGTCTCTACATCACTGGGCTAGTAATAATAATAATAATTAGATTAGTATTTTTTGAGGGATTTAGAACGTCTTTCATTTACTCACAATTCGTGAGCCTTACAATTCTTTTGTGGATTCACTTCTTTCCTACGATTTATCGAAACTTTTTATGTCTTCTGTGGTTGGAGTCAAATGGTACCCCTACAGTGGTAAGAGACTGCTAGGAAAACAACACTAATAAATCTGCTTTTTATTTGTTTCTTGGATATTGCAATCTGTTTTACGTCGCACTGACATGTATCGGTTTTACGGCGACGATTGGGATAGAAAAGGGCTAGAAGTGCTTATCCCAATAAAGATTCTTCTTTATATTAGCACCTAGATATTCTCAGGGATCCCCATGAGGTTCCTTCACTCAATCAACTAAAACCGAGAGGATTTTTCCTCCAAACTTTCCAGCCAGTTTTCCATCATACCATTGTCTGCTACTTCATCTAAACACGTTTTGGAGGACCTTTGTTCAGTACGTACCTTTGCGTGTTCATTAATTGCAGCTCTTAAACGATTCATTCATCATCATTAAGACAACGATGTGGAAAAACAATCCTCAAGTCACGATGCTGCTGTTATATTGCAAATTGTTACCATCTCCAATATTTAAAAGTAGCTTTATAGTAAGTGTAGGAATGTACAGGATACAAGAACACAAGCTTAATTCACACACTTAAGTAGTATAATTGGATGGTTCTGCGGCCACCGCCACCGCAGGCTCCCAGAGGCCACCTCCACCACCACCACAGCCAGAGGCCTCCCAGATGCCTCCTCCACCACCACCACAGCCAGAGGCCTCCCAGATGCCTCCTCCACCACCCGCGGGAAATTTGAATTTGTAAACAAAGCCACGTGCTTTTTGACAGCTGTCATCGACAACAACGCATCGCTAACCTCAGTACTGCCATCTTGACGGGAGTAAACCTCAGTAGTGCCAACTTAACCTAACTAGCGCGAGATAAACAAAGCCACGTATTTTTTGACAGCCACGTGCTTTTTGACAGACAACAACGCTTCGCTAACCTCAGTACTGCCATCTTGACGGGCCTAAACCTCAGTAGTACCAACTTAACCTAACTAGCGCGTGGTAAACAAAGCCACGTGCTTTTTGACAGCCACGTGCTTTTTTGACAGCTGTCATCCGCCATCTTTAAACTACAGAGCACTGTGCTGCCCTCTTTATCGTAGTAGATGTAAAATTCGTCACCTGTCATCGGCAGTGCTGCCATCTTGGCGGGCCTAAATCTTAGTGCTACCAAATTAACCTCACTAGCGTGAGATAAACAAATCCACGTGCAGCTGACATTCGCCATCTTTAATCTATAGAGCACAGTGCTGCCCTCTTTAGCTACTTACCTTCCACGTGCAGCTGTTATCCGCCATCTTTAATCCATAGTGCACAGTGCTGCCCTCTTTAGCAACTTACCTTTGTAATGTGGTGGCAGATAATTTGAAAAATACTTTTTGACAGCAGCCATCTTTGAGCACCGTGCTGCCCTTTTTAGCTAGATACCTGTGGTGGCAGGCAATTCCACATGACAGCAACCATCTTTGAGCACCGTGCTGCCCTCTATGTGGTGGCGGTAAATTCTACATGCTCTTGTTTGGAAACAAACTCACGCGCTTTTTTGACAGCCGTCATCCGCCATCTTTAATCAACAGAGCACAGTGCTGCCCTCTTAGCTACATACCTTTGAAATGTGGTGGCGGCAAATTCCACGTGCTCTTGTTTGGAAACAAAGCCATGTGCTTTCTTGACAGCTGTCATCCGCCATCTTTAATCAACAGAGCACCGTGCTGCTATCATGCGGGTAATTTCGTCAGCTGTCATACGCCATCTTTAATCCACAGAACACCGTGCTGCCTTCTTTATGGCTACTACCTTAAGCACGTAGTAGCGGGCAATTTGAAAATTTCTGTTAGCTATCATCCGCAATCTTTAATCAAGAGAGCACCGTGCTGCTATCATGCGGGTAATTTCGTCAGCTGTCATACGCCATCTTTAATCTACAGAGAACAGTGCTGCACTCTATGTGGTGGTGGTAAATTCCACGTACTCTTGTTTGGAAACAAATTCTATGTGCTCTTCAGCTGTCATCCACCATCTTTAATCAAGAGAGCACCGTGCTGCCCTCTTTGCGGTGGCAGATAATTTGAAAAATTCTTTTCGACAAGCAGCCATCTTTAATCCAGAGAGAACAGTGCTGCCCTCTTTAACTACTTTCCTTTGAGGCGGTTAATTTGAAAAATTCTATTTGAAAAGCTGCCATCTTTAATGAAAAGAGCATCGTGGTGCTATCTTGCGGGTAAATTTTTACGTCACAGCTGTCATCCACCATCTTGCATTACTAACCTTAGTGCTGCCCTCTTCAGCTACTTACCTTTAAAAAAAATCTATTTGACAAGCTGTCACCCGCCATCTTGCATCGCAAACCGCAGTGCTGCACTCTTTAGTTGAAATGTGGTGGCGGATAATTTGAAAAATCTTTATGACAAGCAGCCATCTTTAATCCAGAGAGAACAGTGCTGCTATCTTTAGCTACCGCCATCTTACATCGCTTACCACGATGCTGCACTCTTTAGTTGAAATGTGCTGGCGGTAAATTCGAACAAGTTTAAACATGCATCGGGAAAGCTAGAGTAAGCACGTGCTGTTGTGATGACGTCATTGTGCATGTTTAGACCTGATCGTTTTTCTTAAGAGTAAGTCGGTGTAAAGCAATGCAATAAGTACAACATTTTTTGAATGCGATCAAATATTTATTTACAAATGTACTACAATAGTGTTCGTTTTTGCTGCTGACAAGGTTGGTGTGCTTCTTAACAACGTATGCTTCTGAAATGCCTCCTGCAACATTCAAATTAAACAAAACATTTAGAAATATATTATACTAAGTATGTTATGCTTTACAGAGAAGATCATATACTTCTTACCTTGCTGTTATTCCTTTTCGGAATCATCATCATCATCATCATGAGGTACTAGAGAAAGTTCATTCATACACTGTGCACAGTGTTCAATCCTCGGATTTGGTCCATCCCAATCATCATCACCATTTTCTCCTCGATGCTTGTAATGTCGTTCACAAGTTATGCATAAAGCTACTTCGATCGACATCTTACTGTGTAGAGGAAGGATGTCCCAAAAATTATGTACGTAAGAGGCAGCGTACGTATATAAAAATCCTGGTTGTAAGTATTGAATAAGATGTTTCGGCATCGACGATCTATGTTTATAGAACATCTTAATAGCCTCACTCACTCGTGAAACATAAATAAGATGTTGCGTATGAGCATGCAAACAGCATGCACATTTACAGTTTTGTTCCATAGCGTACGATGTCGAAGCACACACTAATGAAAATGATAAAGATCTATTCTTATTTATAGTCTCGTAACAATATTCGTTAGCGGATGGTAAGTAACATCACTCATATGAATAATAAGACAATAGGCTGCTGTGTTAGCAAGAATGTTTTCAGATGTTTCAAATTCTAAACGAATATCAAATGGAGATTCTTTTATAGATTCTTCATGATAAGAGCAGTCTATAACTACAATCGGTGCTTTATTTTTAAATTCTTGAGGTGTAAATAGCGGACGATCTTCTTTCTGATAATACGATGATTGAAATTTACAAAACATGTCATAGAGCATCCCAAACTTATTTTTCTCAAAGTTAATGTCGATGTTTTCGTAGGGATACGTAATTCCGTTGAGATATAGTCTAACGTGTCTTAATTTACAGTGATCAAACAGTGAGCTATCTTTTTCGTGATTGAATTTACGATTAGTTTGAAATCCAAAAATAATGTACAAGGGCTTCTCAGTAAAACGTGATGTTTTAACAGCCCAGCTATGCTTGTTTGTAGGTGGTAACACAGGATATTCATGCAGCTCCCAACTTCTAAAACGTATAGGTAATGGTGTATCATTTTCTACAATCTTGAGCAATCGAAGTTTTCACGATCAGATAAGGTTACATGTGGAATCCGCCACAGTATACGATGCAGTGTTATTTTCGATTCTACAGGTGTTTCCACTGCTTTAAGAGAATTGTAATCACTTCGATCACGGATTAGAATAAGCTCTTGTTTTGCGTTGATTATAATACGTGTAAAGTCTTCTGCGAATCCAAAAATATGTTTCAGTGATAACATACCCGTAAAAATTCCATCCTCATTAATCATCCAGTTGTTAGTAGCTTTTGGACACCATCCAGCCATCCGCAAAAGATTACTTTCTTCATCACAGAAAGAAGGGTAGAGTTTCATTGCACTTGTAATACCAACATTATTCGTTCGATCTATTTCAACATTATTTACTTCATATCGCGCTTCAGAAAAGAGAAAAGCTAGAGCATGGTTGTTTAGTTGTGAAGTGCTTGGTCCACTTCCATCAGACTTTTCTAATCGTCCTTCAATATAGAGGTAGCTTTCGTGTGGTGAGGTGTAAACATCTTGTTGATTAATAATAAGATGAATTTCATCATTGTTATTTAATCCAAACGCAAAAGGTTGATAGGAATGAAGCTCACTTCGTACTACACCTTCACGACTTTCTACTGTATTCGTAATGTCTAGCATTTCTTCCATTCTGTTGTAGTAGTGTATATCCTAAATCTTGGAGTATCTGCTTATGGGTATCTGTTAACTCGATGAGTCTCTGCACACATGTAGTATGTCTTCGGAATGTACACCGTGTTTTATAGATGGTTTTCATACTGGTTTAAGATGTAGTTTGTAAGCTACGTACGCGTGCTGATCTAAATGAATAAGCTGAATATGTTTATTTAAAAGTCTAAGAGTAATGTTGCTAATGTGTTTTACAGACACAGGATGATAAAGAACTACTGCTGGTTTCTCACAAATAGTATATCCACGTTCCTCTGTAACAATAAAGTCGTGCAGGACGTGCGAAGGTTGTAGATTACTATTCAAGTCTGTAATAATATTACAAGTAATGTTCAAATTATAATCATCGAAGAGTTTTATAGGTTGATCAGACTCGTAACGTACGTTCGGTAGGAGCTCCCTCGATGAAAATCCAAGCAGTGGTCCAATCGAATCAGGTTGTGATTTGAAGTCAATCTTAAATGATGATTCAATAACACATTTATGTGTAATGTTGCTTATAGTGATTGAGAACTTGTTATTATGATTACTAAAACTAGCTTCCCTAAACTGATCAATTAACGTACTTTCAATATAGTCGTGAATATCATCTACTGTATAACTACCTGAGGGTAGTGTTAGAACATACTCATCGTAATAGAACTTGTTTAAACCATCACGCACATTATAGACTTTATTGTAGCTTTCAAACGATACTAGTCCAAGACTATGCGGCTGATAACCAAGTTCGATTGGTGGATTATTTCTTTCTTTTCTTTCTTTTTGCTACTTGCTTTACGTCGCTCCGACACAGACAGGTCTTATGGCGACGAGATTGGTGGATTAAAATAGACGGTTGTTTCAGGTCCTTCTCCACGTACAGCAAACGTTCTTTCACTGTTCGTCATCACGTAGACACTAATGCACTTTCTCTACTGTCTGGGGTTGATATAAGAACATAAGACATAATCGTCCGCACATGCGTGTATTAAAGTTTTGCACACGGTTTTTATTGTAAACAATGTCTGCACTGCTTCCGAAATAACGTATGAGCTCAAAAGGAGGAGGTAAATCTCCATAGCTATCAAAATACCATACTTTAGATTTACGTTTTACATAAGCAACGTAATGAGTTCCAGGTCCACGACTGTCGTCCAAGTTAATTACAGCACTTTCACGTTCACGTGGGCACACTGGTAGTTGATCGCGCATATACACTCCTCGAAAATAATGAATTCCTAGTTGTTTAGCAAACGTAAAAACTTCATCATGCGTTAGAGCTCGATATGGCAGTGCATTCAGTAGACGTTTTTTGGAGAAATGTAGATACCAAGCCCTTTCTTGTATGGCGCTAGCTTCATGTTCACACCTTTGCCTCGTAACGCAATTGCCTCCATCGTCTTGTTATGACGTTCACTCTCTTTCAACTGTTGTTTCGCTTCTTCTACAGCTTTGACAGTTCTCGCTACAGCACTAGCACCACCTAGCAATGACCCTAAAGCTGCTAAGCCATCAAACAGCGCAGGAAGAAATCCTCCTCGTTTGGGCAGGAATAATTCGTGCACGTTTACTAAATATTGCTCTGCACTTTGGAGAAATTCTCGCTCTTGCTGCGCGTAACGCCTTAGTAATAGCTACACGAGGATTGTATTCCCCTCGAATAGCTTTTTGCGCAGCCTTTATAACATCTTTCCATCCAACAGTTTTTACTTTCTTCTTCTTCTTCTTCATGTCGTTTGGATGTCGTTGTTTCACCATGCTGGACACGACTTTACTAGTCAAGAGCAAATCATAAACTAACCGTTGCCTCTTGTTTCGTTTAATATATATATTACTATTACGTACTTTATGATTCAGTTATCATGAAGATTATAAAGCAGCAAGACACGCTACCTGTTACCGACATTGTTCCACATCTCTTACCTAGTTCTAGTACAACTACAAGAAAACGTCATGGAACGTTGTTTCCTTTTACTGTTCGATATATTATATCAGGTCCGTCGGGATGCGGTGAAACAAATCTTTTACTCACACTTATTACTTCTGTAAATGGTGTACGCTTCGAGAATATTTACTTTTTCGCAAAGTCACTCTATCAGCCGCTATATACTATTCTACAAACTGTAATGCACGATCTAGTTAAAGATGGAATAAGATATTTTAAATTTAATTCACATGAGCAAGTACCATCACCAGTCGATGTGCTTCCTAATTCTCTTATGATCTTTGATGATGTTGCAACAGAACAGCAAAACGTTATTCGTGCATTCTTTAGTATGGGTCGTCATGAATATGTTGATTGCATCTATTTGTGCCAAACCTATTCTCGTGTGCCTAAGCAGTTGATACGCGACAACGCAAATGTTATTGTGCTTTTTCGGCAAGATGAGCGCAACATGCGACATGTGTATAACGATCATGTTAACACTGATATGACATTCGATGACTTTAAACGTATGTGTGCTAAATGTTGGTCATTACACCGTTACAGCTTTTTAGTTATTGATAAAGAAAGTGATGTACAGCATGGACGATATCGCATGGGTTTCGATCATTTTGATATGCATTAACACAAAATTACAGAAACTACTTGATTAAAAACCATCATCATGTTAACATTTAGCAAGGAGATCACAAAACATATCATCCAAGCTCGAAACAATATTCGACGGAAATTTAAAGAGCTTAAACGTATTCAAGCAGACACGGATTTATTTTTAAAAACACAACTAAGTACACCACTCAAAGAAATTTTTAATTCTACTTCATTACCGTAGTCTACTTCAAGTTTTGCTTCTATGCAAACATCATATCATAAAGAGAAGCATGAAGAAGAAAAGCATGAAGAAGATACGGAAGAGAAGAAGCAGGATGTAGATCAAGAAGAGGAAGATAAGGAAGAAGGAGAAGAAGAACTTAATGATACATCACCATCTAAGCGTGTTGAGTTTTTAACTACAGATGTTATTGCTGAAACACCTACTAGATCGACGCAAAATCTACCATCTTTGTCTGAGGTTATGATTACACCAGAGTATCGCAATCAGTTTAGAACTTTTATTCAAGATACCTATGGATCTCTCTTTGCACCTTATATAGAAAAACTTTTTACAGGACAAACTGACACTACCTACGGTATTCGCTACGAAGATGACTGTTTCCGGATAGGAAATTCAAATGTTAAGATTAATAGCAACAAACTCATTGTAAAAGGTGTTACCTATAAACCTACGAAAGGACTCTTAGAACTTCTTTTCTCACGAATACCTGACAAGGATATAATTTTACAAGATGACCTTAAAAAATATAAAGCAATACTTTTTGCTACTGACGCAAAACGACGTAATTACAAGAGAACAGAAGCTGTAAATGCGAATAAGAGTTACAAGTATCGTGAGTTTATTTCTAAGCTGTTTCCGACTGCACGTAGTCTAGATGTTATCTACAAGCCTTTGTTGCCGTATGTGCATGTAAGATACTGGAATGACCCAAACTTACTCGTTGAACGATTACAACTTTTAAGAGCATCGCAAGAGGCTGGTCACACTGGTCACGGATCAGAAATTCTAGAAATAGAAAGAGAACTACGTTATGCCGGTATTATTTTGTAATGGCTCGTCAAGAGAAGATCTCACCTGTAAAGGTAAACATCGCACATGAGTTACATAAACCAGCACGTCGCACCTACTGTCGCAGACGCGTTATTACACGAGGAAAAGATGATCTCTGGCAAGCAGACTTAGTAGAAATGATTCCATATGCTTCTAGTAATAAGGGGTATAAGTATCTACTTACTGTTATCGATGTGTACTCGAAGTTTGCTTTTGCACAACCCGTGCGTTCTAAAACAGCAGCTCAAGTTAAAGAAGCATTTAAACATATTGTTGAAGAATCGAAACGCTGCCCAAGGCTTCTTCAAACTGATCAAGGTAAAGAGTTTTACAACAAGGACTTTTCTTCTTACCTCAAGTTACTTGGCATTCAGCACTACACTACGTTCAGCAATCTCAAGGCAAGTGTTGTAGAACGCTTTAATCGTACACTCAAAACAATGATGTGGCGAGAATTTACAGCGCAAGGTTCATATCGTTGGATTGATCTGCTACCTAGACTTTTATCTACCTACAACGATACAACTCATCGCACTATCGGAACAAAGCCACGTCTTGTTACAATGAATACACCTCGTATAAATGCTATTCATCTTGTAATTAAAACAGCTGATCCACGTCGCCATCGCTTTAAAGAAGGTGATTTTGTTCGCATCAGCAAACACAAGTCTATCTTTGCAAAAGGATACACACCTAACTGGAGCACTGAAATTTTTCAAATCAGAAGTGTTAAGCTTACTAATCCAGTTACGTATTTATTTCGCGATCTCAGAGGACAGCCTATTGAAGGAGGATTCTACATCGAAGAACTGCAGAAAACAAAATATCCTGATCACTATTTAGTTGAACGTGTTATTCGACGTCGTGGCAATAAACTGTATGTTAAATGGCTTGGTTTTAATAACAGCTTTAATTCATGGATTAATAAAGAGGATTTACTTTAAATCTTATGTGTGTTTTCTTTTAATCCTCTACGTTTCCTTTCTTCTAAGTCACTAGGACATGCTGTAGGATTAAACAACTCCTGTAATATGTTTTGACAATTCATATTTATTTTAGAATATATATACATTTTTATCCTTTGTTTATTTTACGGTCTTTGTCACTCAGTTTTCGTTTTATTACACCAACAACGACAAGTGCTGCTATATTCTTCTGAGCAGTTAAAGCACTAGGTAATAAAACACACACACACACACAGCATAACTGTACGACGCAGTTTTTAATAGCTACACGACATACTCTATGCAGGCAGCATGTAACTACGTGTCAGGCGAACGTGTTCTAGGGGTGCAGGGGGGGATGAAGCACGAAGAAAAGAAGATCAATCACTCTATTGATGAGTCCACGCCCAACATGCTTCCTCATCTTTCTCCCAGCACGTTTCTTCACCTTTTCCTTGTTTACTCTCTCCACAGCCATGATAAGTGTTTATAAGCGAAGACAACTCGTTAGTTTTAGGTCCGTGATACAGTTTAATTAGTTGACATGTACGGCACTGTCTCACAGAAGGTCTTCTACCTAAACTCACGTGTTCATGATGTAAACTACACGTTTGAAGCTCTGACAAAACAGGATCTTGAGTCCACTCACGAGGCACCTTATCCCAAATCTTCTTTACAGCATTCGCAGCTACATTAACCAAAAATGCCTTTGGTAATACATTTAACTCTTCTTCAGTAAAAGTGTTTAGTTTCTTTTTGCATGCCTAAAACTTTACGATCGCCTTTTCAACTGCGTTACACTTAGTATCTGTTAGAAATGACATGATGTCTTTACTCTACCAATGTTTCTTTTACACTAAGGTTATTTCGACACTGCAGTTTACATATGTTGTTCACTTCCCGACAAGCACTGCGACACAACCAATCAAAGAGCATGCATACATGTTCTAAAGACTGTTTACTTGTTTCTCTGCTATGCTCTTTCGGAAGAGTTTTAAATGATGGGCACCCTAATTCATACATGTCGATAATTTCACATGATGATGGTAGAAAATCACGCAACCATTCTTTCTTTTCACAACCCTCTAAAAGAACAAGATCTGCTCTTGACAAATGTGTATTCATCATTAAAGGTAGAAAACCATAAGGTATTCCTTTTTCTTCCCACTTCAAACCTAAATTGTTTTCAATCCACTGAGTCTGCTTTTTATCTTCATCTGTTTGCAAACAGTAAGGGAACGGTGGACTAAATACTAAACTAACAAGTTTTGGAGCCCACAACACACTGCAATCTAACACAGCCACCTCTTTAAACACAAATTTGTTTCCGTTTACTTTAAAGCCTTGCACATCAACTATTAATGTTTTCGTCATGTTTGCACTCCACACTCTATCACTGTTTCTCGAAGACTGAAGCTTTTAGTCAACGAACGGGTTTAAACATGCATAATGACGTCATCACTGCAGCACGTGCTTACTCTAGCTTTCCCGATGCGTGATTAAACTTATTCGAATTTACCGCCACCACATTTCAACTAAAGAGTGCAGCATCGTGGTAAGCGATGTAAGATGGCGGTAGCTAAATATAACAGCACTGTTTTCTCTGGATTAAAGATGGCTGCTTGTCATAAAGATTTTTTCAAATTATCCGCCACCACATTTCAACTAAATAGTGCAGCACTGAGGTTTGCGATGCAAGATGGCGGGTGACAGCTTGTCAAATAGTTTTTTTCAAAGGTAAGTAGCTGAAGAGGGCAGCACTAAGGTTAGCAATGCAAGATGGTGGATGACAGCTGTGACGTAAAAAATTACCCGCAAGATAGCACCACGATGCTCTTTTCATTAAAGATGGCAGCTTTTCAAATAGAATTTTTCAAATTAACCGCCTCAAAGGTAAGTAGCTAAAGAGGGCAGCACTGTTCTCTCTGGATTAAAGATGGCTGCTTGTCGAAAAGAATTTTTCAAATTATCCGCCACCGCAAAGAGGGCAGCACGGTGCTCTCTTGATTAAAGATGGTGGATGACAGCTGAAGAGCACATAGAATTTGTTTCCAAACAAGAGTACGTGGAATTTACCACCACCACATAGAGTGCAGCACTGTTCTCTGTAGATTAAAGATGGCGTATGACAGCTGACGAAATTACCCGCATGATAGCAGCACGGTGCTCTGTTGATTAAAGATGGCAGATGACACCTGTCAAAAAAAGCACATGGCTTTGTTTCCAAACAAGAGCACGTGGAATTTGCCGCCACCACATTTCAACTGCAGAGGGCAGCACTATGCTCTGTTGATTAAAGATGGCGTATGGTAGCTGTCAAAAAAGCACGTGAGTTTGTTTCCAAACAAGAGCACGTGAAATTTTTCAATTTGCCGCCACCACATTTCAAAGGTATCTAGCTAAAGAGGGCAGCACGGTGCTCTCTTGATTAAAGATGGCGGATGATAGCTAACAGAAATTTTCAAATTGCCCGCTACTACGTGCTTAAGGTAGTAGCCATAAAGAGGGCAGCACGGTGTTCTGTGGATTAAAGATGGCGGATGACAGCTGACGAAATTACCCGCATGATAGCAGCACGGTGCTCTGTTGATTAAAGATGGCGGATGACAGCTGTCAGAAAAGCACATGGCTTTGTTTCCAAACAAGAGCACGTGGAATTTGCCGCCACCACATTTCAAAGGTATGTAGCTAAAGAGGGCAGCACTGTGCTCTGTTGATTAAAGATGGCGGATGACAGCTGTCAAAAATCACGTAGAATTTGCCACCGGCATAAAGAGGGCAGCACGGTGCTCTCTGGCGGTTGACAGCTGTCAGAAAAGCACATGGGTTTGTTTCCAAACAAGAGCGTGTAGAATTTACCACCACCACATAGAGGGCAGCACGGTGCTCTCTAGATTAAAGATGGCGGATGATAGCTGACAAAAAAGCGCATAGGTTTGTTTCCAAACAGGAGCATAAAGAATTTTTCAAATTGCCGCCACTACATTTCAAAGGTATCTAGCTAAAGAGTGCAGCACTGAGGTTTGCGTTGCAGGTCAAATTTTTTTTTCAAATTATCCGCTACTACATAGAGTGCGGCACTGCGCTCTCTTGATTAAAGATGGCGGATGACAAAAAGCACGTGGGTTTGTAAAGCACGTGGAATTTACCACCACCACAAAGAGGGCAGCACCGTGCTCCCTAGATTAAAGATGGCGGATGACAACTGTTAGAAAAAGGCATCTAGATTTTAAATTGCTCGCTACTACGATAAAGATAGCAGCACGGTGCTCAAAGATGGCTGCTTGTCAAAAAAAGATTTTTTTCAAATTATCCGCTACCACATTTCAACTAACGAGTGCAGCACTGAGGTTTGCGATGCAAGATGGCGGGTGACAGCTTGTCAAATAGATTTTTTTCAAATAGTCCGCCTCAAAGGTAAGTAACTAAAGAGGGCAGCACTAAGGTTAGCAATGCAACATGGTGGATGACAGCTGTGACGTAAAAATTATCCGCAAGATAGCAGCACGATGCTCTTTTCATTAAAGATGACAGCTTGTCAAATATAATTTTTCAAATTAACCGCCTCAAAGGTAAGTAGCTAAAGAGGGCGGCACTGCTCTCTCTGGATTAAAGATGGCTGCTTGTCGAAAAGAATTTTTCAAATTATCCGCCACCACAAAGAGGGCAGCACGGTGCTCTCTTGATTAAAGGTGGTAGATGACTGCTGAAGAGCACGTAGAATTTGCTTCCAAACAAGAGTACGTGGAATTTGCCGCCACTACATTTCAACTAAAGAGTGCAGCACGGTGCTCTGTTGATTAAAGATGGCGGATGACAGCTGTCAAAAATGCACGTTGATTTGTTTCCAAACAAGAGCACGTGGAATTTGCTGCCACCACATTTCAACTAAAGAGTGCAGCACTGTTCTCTCTGGATTAAAGATGGCGGTTGACAGCTGTCAGAAAAGCACATGGGTTTGTTTCCAAACAAGAGCGCGTAGAATTTACCGCCACCACATTTCAAAGGTAAGTAGCTAAAGAGGGCAGCACGGTGCTCTCTAGATTAAAGATGGCGGGTGATAGCTGTCAAAAAAGCGCATAGGTTCGTTTCCATACAAGAGAATGTAGAATTTTTCAAATTGCCGCCACCACATTTCAAAGGTATCTAGCTAAAGAGTGCAGCACTGAGGTATGTGATGCAAGATGGCGGATGTCAGCTGTCAGAAAAAAGCACGTGAGTTTGTTTCCAAACAAGAGCACGTGGAATTTACCACCACCACAAAGAGGGCAGCACTGTGCTCAAAGATGGCTGTTGTCACGTGGAATTGTCTGCCACCACATTTCAAAGATATCTAGCTAAAGAGGGCAGCACGGTGCTCAAAGTTGGCTGCTGTCAAAAAGCATTTTTCAAATTATCCGCCACCACATTTCAAAGGTAAGTAGCTAAAGAGGGCAGCACTGTGCTCTATAGATTGAATATGTCTGATGACAGCTGTCAAAAAAGCACGTAGATTTGTTTACCGATAGAAATCTCGCACTAGTGAGGTTAAGTTTGTAGCACAAATGTTTAGGCCCGCCAAGATGGCAGCACTGCGGATGACAGGTGACGAATTTGCAGCTACTGCGATAAAGAGGGCAGCACGGTGCTCTGTAGTTTAAAGATGGCGGATGACAGCTGTCAAAAAGCACGTGGATTTGTTTACCTATTCAAATCTCGCGCTAGGGAGGTTAAGTTGGTACTACTGAGGTTTAGGCCCGTCAAGATGGCAGCATTGAGGTTAGCGATGCGTTGTTGTCTGTCAAAAAGCACGTGGCTGTCAAAAAACACGTGGCTTTGTTTACCTCATGCTAGTTAGGTTAAGATGGTACTACTGAGATTTAGGCCCGTCAAGATGGCAGTACTGAGGTTAGCGATGCGATGTTGTCGTCAAAAAGCACGTGGCTGTCCAAAAACACGTGGATTTGTTTACCTCGCGCTAGTTAGGTTAAGTTGGTACCACTGAGGCTTAGGCCCGTCAAGATGGCAGCAGTGAGGTTAGCGATGCGTTGTTGTCGATGACAGCTGTCAAAAAGCACGTGGCTTTGTTTACAAATTCAAATCTCGCGCCAAAATTCAAATTTCCCGCCAGAATTCAAATTTCCCGCGGGAGGAGGAGGAGGAGGCGGCAGAACTGTCCAATTATACTACTCACTTAAGGAAATTAGGCCTACTAATGCTATTGTTAAGCTGCGTGTTATCCTAGCGGCGCAAATATTACTTCAATGGGTCAATAGTGCATTCCTTCTGAATGCCGTTTTTCATAGCGTATAAACTAAACATTAGATATTTCCGTTGTTTTTACAAGTTCAGAAACCAATTTACCTATCTTAAAAAGCACATTTTCTGATATGGTTGAGAATTTTTTTAACATAGGTCTTAGAATTCTGGATCGTCGTACTTAGAAGGTAACTATTCTAATTTCGTTTTGAATTTTATTCCTATTTTGATTCTCTGGTGCAAAATAATTTACGTTATATCCTTTGCCGTGACAATATGACATAACCGAGAGAGGAAAAAGATATCTTTTTTATTTGGTATAATGTCAGTCAACGTCAGCACACTTGAACGAGATTCAAGTTTCTCTGTCTCCTTGGTGGAGTTGGGATCACTGTGGCTGTTGTATTTTGTGACGTTTGACAGCTTCACAAGTTTGGATGATATTGACTACCATAATTTGCACATTTTGGGGGAAGAACACAAGTGCCCTAGATAGATATGGAAACATATAAAACAGATGAAAATAGGAGTCATATTTGCTCACAATACGCTTGACAACGTGCTAATTTATTCAGATATAGAACGACAGAACATTTATGTCAGATGTAGAAGGTTTACAGAGTTCGGAAGTCCTTTTTGGTCGATTTAAAATTCATATACATGTCCACGCAGAGTGCATTTTAGACAAATAATCCTAAACATGTTAGAACGTGTATTATTTTTCCAATTTAGCATTCTAATATTGTTAAGAAGGAGATCACTCCTCTACTGAGATTTTTTAAAATATGTGCCAATTTTTAGTGCCCTCATGGGGTTATTTTTATTATCGTGTAATATGTACCATATATTCGAAGCAAATCATAGAAAAATTAAAGTATATGTGGAAAAGTCATATAGAGCAGGATGTTCTTCTTCCTCTTATAGCACCTGCATCAACCGAACGAAAGATGCCATTGATATGTTGCTTGGCTCATACATCAAACTGTCCATATGACTGCACCACTAGTCAATATGTTCGAGGACTGGCGCCTACAGTGTAGACAAATCGGCGTACACCGAAGTACTACAGTCAGTAACCTCTTGGACTGGCGCCTGCAGTATAGGCAACACAGTGTACACCTGTGTACGTACCATAGTAAATATGCTCGAGGACTGGCCCTAACAGTCCAAGGATCGTCCTTCGACTTGCCATTTCGCGCCTTTCTTTCCGTCGTGGTGATCCGAGTCATTTGTACTTGATCATCTCAAACGTTTCGATAGCAGATTTGCCTAAATTTTGGCTGAACTTGATATGTATGCACACAACAGCCTCTTGCTGGGACTAACGAAGAACTGTCACGGCAGCATCTTGTGGTGTAAAATCTCCGCTATAGTGCACCACAGCGACACTAGTCCACTATAATATACGAGAGGTAATTCATTCTAGATTTTCCGGATAAAATGTAGGAAAACAAGAATGCTCCGCCAATAGAGTTCTAGACTATCAGGTCTGGTAAAATAAAACGAAACATCTGAACTAACACACAGGACATGAAAGGCGATGCCATTCACTTATTATTATTACTGTTTGCAAATAAACCTATTACAACTACACAGAGCACTTAGAGGAGTCTGTTTGCGTTCTTTTGTGCCCATATTTCTTTCATTCTTTTACAGTGGGTTTCCTTTCTATCTTCAGACTAAGTTGTTCCGGTCTTCTTCTTTTGTCATTTCTCTTGCTCAACTTGCCATTTGTGAATTTTGGATCTGAAGATTACCCGGTTGTGTACATCTGCTGGTGTAATTCCTCCTTGTTTCAAATGAGTACCTATTTCAGCAACCCATTTCATTGTGTCTGTTTTGCTTTACCCCTATTTTAATAGAACTCGATTATTTGCTTTGTAAGTCTGTATGGGTGCATTCTTTTAATGTGGCCCTAGAAACTTCATCTGCATTTTGTAATGTCACTGTGAATATTTGTGCATTGTTCCATTTCCTGTCTGTCTCTAAGTCGGTATTCTGTGTCGGCGAATTTTGAGCATAGAAGATTTCGTATGATTTTGCGTTCCTTCTTCTCAATGTTTTAAATGTCCGTTTTTCTATTCATAATTAGCGTTTCTGATCCATAGTGACATTTTGGTCTAATGAATATGTTGTCATGTATTAGTATTGTGTGCTTGGGGATTACAAATTTTGTAGCTGTTTTGCGTTAATCCACATATATTTTCCATACTTTGGTATCTCATTTCATTGACTTTTGTTTCGAGTCCATTTTCCTGAATCGTTTCACCAACATATTTAAATTTTATATTCGTTTAATTTTGCCATATTTTGTCTTCATTAGTTTTGGTACCTCTTTGTTGCAGGTTATGTATTCTGCCTTTTCAAAATATATCTGGAGGCCGACTTTATCCACAATATTATTATTAATATTATTGTTATTATTATTATTATTTCTGACTTCACCCCTTTTTGGTCTTTTAATAATTAATAATGTACTTACTGTTTGGCATGGTTCATTTAAATTATTCAAATATCACATTAAGGTAATAAATGTCCAAAGGCTACACACCATTATTATTAGATTAGGGAATTCTATATAAATTATTCAGTGTATTGAAATTAATTATATATTACGTAGGTGGATGAAAAGGTTAGTTGCACCAACGCGCCGCAGCAACGCGCTGTGTGTCACAAACGTGGGCACAGCGGAGAAAGGGACAGACACTGCTCACACGTCTGTTAGGCAGGTCGCTGTGGCGTCTCGTCTAGTATTGTGTGAATAGCGGCCAAATGCAATGGCGCGTCAACTGGACGTTCACTCCAAATATGAGGTGCGTGCGACAATCCAATTCCTATGGGCCAAAAGGAAGAATTGCACGGATATTCATCGTGAAATTAGTGCTGTGTATGAGGAGCGGGCAATTTCCCGGCAAGGTATCGTAAAGTGGTGTCAGCAATTCGAAGACGGACGCACGGATATCACGGACAACCATCGCGAAGGTAGGCCCGCACCGTCCAGGACCCGTGCAAACGTCAACTGTGTGAATGCGATCATTAGACAGAACCGGCGCATTAAACTGAGAGAAATCGCGACGCAGCTGAACAAGTCGTTTGGCAGTGTGTTCGCCATTGTTCACGAGGACCTTAGATATCGTAAGCTGTGTCAAAGATGGGTCCCACGTCTTCTCACCGATGAGCACAAAGGACAACGTTTCCAATCCTCCCTGGCTTTTTGCAACGCTATGCCGCAGACGGCAACGGGTTTCTGCGGCGAATCGTCACAGGCGACGAAACGTGGGTCCACCACTTCACGCCAGAAACGAAGCGATTATCAATGAAATGGGTGCACCCCTCATCGCCACAACGAAAGAAGGCCAAGGTTCAACCTTCAGCCGGTAAGGTTATGGCGACAGTGTTCTTTGATATGGAGGGTTTGCTGCACGTGGAATTCATGCCGAAAGGAACGACGATCAACGCGGCGTCGTATTGTCAAACGTTGCACCGGTTGCGTAAAGCGATTAAAGAGAAGCGCCGGGGCAAATAGAACTCCGGTGTGATTTTGTTGCAAGGCCCGCCAAACGAGAGAACTGCTGCAGCGTTTCAAGTGGCAGGTCTGGCAACATCCACCCTACAGTTCCGACCTAGCGCCATGTGACTTTCATCTGTTCGGTAAGCTCAAAACAGAGCTCGGTGGTTGGCGTTTTCTGACCGATGAGGAGGTGAAGGCCGCTGTGAAGGCCGCTGTCTCCAAGTGGTTGCAGAACGCTGGAGGAAATTTCTATGCATCTGGCATCGACAGGTTGGTTCTGCTTTCGCAGAAATGTTTGGAGTCTCTTGGAAACTATGTGGAAAAGTGACGTTACAGTGTATGTCGTTTTAGTCGTGTTGCTGTTGTATAGGTGATGTAATAAATGGCCATAACTGGGAAGTGCAACTTATTTTCTGATCTGCCCTCGTATATGCGGTCAATCGGTGATCTCTAAGGACTTCATACGGGAAGTTTTGTTATTCAAACAATTTATCATTTTCATTACAAGGATGCGAAATGTAACTGTTATACATCGACATACTGCATATTGAACGGCCATCGATCAATGAATCCACGTTTTATTTATTTTCTTGGTTGAAATATTTATTGACTTATTTTATATGGCGTGGCCCAATCTATGAAGCCTGCTGTTATGCCAAACCATCTTATATGCGGTGCATTGTACAAACTGCAGAGTATTAAGGTTCCTAATTGCATATAATTATGAAATTAAACTTAAATAATACTTATAAACAAGAGGTAAATTTCTGAGGGTTACTATAAGAAAACACTAAATACTAATTTTTAAGTCTATGTACCATTTACAACATCTCTTTAAAATACATTTCTACTATGTATATCTCTAATTACAGCCGGAAGGGACTTCCAGCAGCGTGTGGTTGCAGGTTTGTATAAAATGCCGTAACCTGGCGTGCGGTAAATTGGCGTCTCAGCAGTGAAGAGGTATCTGACCTTGTAAGTATACTGTTTGGGGACGACAACTATTTAAGATTCGTGCTCATGTAACTTGGTGTGTCTGTACGGAGAACGTTGTGGACAAGCCAAAAAGAGTGAATGTTCTCTCCGCCAAATATAACCACGACAGCCATATTTATACTTACTTGGTTTCTTGAGTGTTTTTCTGATAACTTGGAGTCCTTTTGTATATGTCCTAGTTTTCCTCTGCGGTCCGGAGCTTTTCCAGCGGGCAACCTCTCCAGCCGGTGGAGTGTAATTATGAGGAAGAAGAGTCCGCCCTTTGAGCACATTGCCCTCTACTTCACAGCCTAATGAAGCGTATCGAGGAGTATATGGCCTACTAAGTACGTTAAGAGTAATGAAGACACCACTTTCAGGGTATTGAATTGCTACTGCGATGAAGAATAAACGTAAATATGTCTTCATTACGGACTGTTGTGCCTTTCAGTTTCCTGTCTGCACGGTTTTGTGAATTAACTGGGTTCCTCTATTTGCAACTAGCCCTGTTTAGTTCTTGACTTCTTAATATCAAAGCATTAAAAACTGACCCGAAGCAACTTCGCTTTGATACCTCTCAACCTCTCCTACTCAGCATGACCGAGGTCATTGTTCCATAGCTATCTGTCTTCAGTTGCCTCAAATGACTCCACCATTGAAGTCAGATTATGCGAACAACTTTATACAATGAGGTCTTTCCTAACATATCCCTTACCTGCTTATCCGAGTAGCCTCCTCCCATTGTTCCCTTCTGCTTTCACCTGTTATAATTCATCTCTGTTTCTTATTCTTTTCCACAGTCTTATCTCGTGTCATACAGGGTCCACGTTACCTTCTCTTGCTCCAGATGTCCCTGTCCTCTCTTTTCTAGCCTTTCTCCCTCTCTTTTATCTTGTCCCTCCATCTCAGCTTTGGCCTTTCTTGCTTTCTTCTATCATACACCACGAAGTCTGACCTCCTTTTCCCCACATACTCCTCTCGTCACCACACATGAACATACCATCGTAGATCCTTTCCTGAATTTTCTTCCCTAGACATCCCATTTCTACTCTTCCTCTAATGTGTTCCTTTCTTATTTTATCCTCCCTGTTGACCTCACACATTTCCTCTACTTTTAGCTTCCTTCTTTGGGACTTAGTGTTTCCGCACTGTACATCATAGCCGGACTCTCTACTTTCCCTTTCATTCTCCAGCTCGATGCCTCATTTTAGGCATGACCTCACGTAACGGAATCTGGAAACAGCTGACAACTGCTCTTCTTGGATTGCAACCCAAAGCTTCTCTCTTTCTTAACAGTAATTATATATTCCGTTTATACTCTCCTAATCATAATATCCCTCTTCTGTGGCATTTATCCACTCCTTCAGCTTCCCTTTTAATAACTGGGTCTATTATTTCCTGTGCAAGCGGAGTGAACGTTAGCTCGCTGTCCGACAGTAAACCGAGATCGTTAATTCCATTAATGAATTGCAGGGCGTTACAACCTAACTTGTAAGTGAAAACGATGGGGTTTATATTTCTCGTGAGCGGCACTGAGACACATTATGCTACATTTAATTGTAGTATGTGTGCCACACCATACTACGTTTACGTTGTACCTTCCGACATCGCGTTCTTTATCGATGCCATAGATTAGTCTGACTGAGAGGCAAAATGGCTTGGACTGAAAAGATGGAGGCAATGGGATATGAGATGATTCTTATTGTTTTAACTGGTGTTTTAAAAAGATTCATTATTTGCCCAGTATGACTCTCTATTTTCTGTCGATGTATATGTTTAAATAGAATCTACGGATTATAGTCCTCATGGTTTCAGATATTTATCCCATTTTCCTTTTCTTGACTTGCCATAGTTATGGTGGTCTTGTATGCTGAGAGATCACGTTCTGTAGATTATTATTTATTTATTTGCTGCAGACTTTTTCAATGTCTTTCATTTTCTTCACGTCTGCTTGTCGTGTATTAATCACTACGTAGGGGCGGAAGATAACATTGATCCATTTGATCCGTGTGGGTGATGAGTTTGTTTGAGATTTTGGTTGGATACCTTTTATTATTCTCTTCGGCTTTGACCTCTTGCTTGAGCTTATGTTCTGTTAAAATGGTTCATGCTCGCCTCTTTGGGGCGATATGAATATGTTATGTAGTGTGGTTTGTTTATGACGTTGATAGGGTGAGCCTGATCTATATTGCAGCGACCCAAATTTCTGATCTTTGTTTTCGGATCAAGCTCACGAGCCTTTTATTAACTCTCGTCATGCTGTTACGAGTCTTATCGCAACGTGTCTTGATACTATATTATTTAATCTACCATGCATATTTGGTCTTTGCTTGTGCGTGTGTATGTGTGTGTGTTGGTATTGCGTGATTGCTGGATCTGTGTTATTTTTCAGTGTCTTACGGATGTTTCTTTATTACTAATATGTATTCATTTTATCTTACTATTATTCTTGGCTGTATTTGCCTGTTTAATTGCCTATTTTCGGGATTTTACTCTCAATTCCATTTTATTTCTTTTAAGACATGTTTGTTTACTTTCGTAACATGGGCAACACCCTTTATCTCCTTGTGTTCCTTCTTTGTTCCTTTTCTGCCAGGTTTGCTTCTCTGACGTTTGATTTTTGAGAGATACAGTCTCCTTGGAGATGTTTGGGATCGGTGATTCTTTGAAAATTAATTGATTTTTAAGCCTTGCCTTATCTGCTGCGAAGATTGTATTCATTTTGTGTGAAGGCTGCTTTTTTCACATGTTATTAACGTCTTTCCCGTGGGAAAGAAATGCTTGGGATCGAATCTTAATATTATCTCTGTCAAATAAAAGAGGAAAGTATTGAATACAGTTGTATCACTTTTCGCCATGCTTTTGTTGCGTCTGTATAAAAGTTCATGAGATTGAATATTTTGACTCAAAAGACTTCATTGTGATTACTAAACACTCAAGGACCATGTATGTGAGTACTCGTTCCCCTTTGTGTTTCCCTATTTTATTTTTGTGTCCACATGTTAATCTATTGCCCTAGTTTATATTAATAAACATTGTTTTATATTTCTAATCAATCTGTTTTTGGAACATGTCTTTTTACTCCATGACTCTAGTTTAAGAGGTCCGAATTAAGATCTTGGTAGTTTCTAGCCAGTTTCGACCGATCAACGAAAGTTAGGTAGCTGGGTGGGTAGGTAGCAGTTAAGGTGGATATGTATTCTGTTGACAATTGCATGACACTATTTAGATCATTTACAAATTAAGTTTAGTCGTATCATAACTGTTCTATATACTTTTAATGACGTCTACAAGGAAATCTTGAAACGCCTATCACTACAGCTCACTAATAAAAGTAATATAAGGAAACATCTACAAACAGTCAATAAATAGACAATACAGTAAAGCTTCACGTAGCACACTGCGTGTTTTTAGATAGGTAGATAGATACATAATTAGATGTTATTTTGGGCTTACACTAAACCAGTGAATACATGAATAACACAAAATAATTAAAAACCTGTAACAAATTACAATGCTAATGTGCTATCTTACTGTACACATCTAGTATACCGCACAAAATAAAATACGTAATTGAACATTTTTCCTAAGTGCAATAATATGCAGTAATACATACGAAGACATTAAAATACAATGCTGTGAATAATAGCAATCAATAATATTAACGCAAAACTCAGACATTTCTGCACTTTCATAAGACTAGCGGCTTTTTTACGCAGCGAAATTCCTTGATATGTACAAGAAATGTCTAATAGAAAATTTGCAAGTTAAAGAAAGAGATATCTTAAAGAAAATTCTTAGCGCAAGTGAAGACAAATTTAAATATAGACTTCGGCTCAACTGTGACTTGTATACTCATGTCCAGAAGATCTCTGATATCATACTGACGAGGAGAATTGTATTTTATGGGCACTTGCTAGGTATGAAACCAACACGGCTATCGAACCAGATGTTTACCCATTTTAAAGATCAGAAGACCCAGCCAAGTTGGTTCAAGGAGGTGGAAAGGGACCTACAGAAGTTGAAGATCACTGATGAAGATACACAAGAACGAAACTCGCTCAGAGGAAACTAAAAACCATCAGGTTTAACAAGAAAGGTCAAAGTTGAAGACGGGAAAGACGTGGATGGAGGAAAGGAAAGAGCAACTCCGGCATGGAATGAAGGAGCACTGAGCAAAGCCCAGAGAAGACAGCTGAAATAACGTGGTCCTTAGTAGGCCGAAACCGAGAAAAAATCTAGTGATTGTATTTGTGGATTTTAAGAAAACCTATGATTCAGTCGACAGAGCAACCTTGATAAGCACTTTATAAGTGTTTGGGATAGATAAAAAAACTAGAAATTTAATCAAGGAAACCATCACTGACACTACATTACAGGTTACGTTTATGGGTATGTTGTCAATACCATTGAAGATCGAAACAGGTGTCCGACAAGGGGACGGGATGTCACCACTCCTGTTTAATGTTATACTTGAAAAAGTGGTCAGAGAGTGGAGGAAGAGACTGACGGAATTAGGGGTGGAAAATGGAATATCACTGGGAAGATCTGGAGTCAAAATTGACTGTCTAGCATTCGCAGATGATATGGCAATACTGGCGGAAGACACTGAAACAGCCAAGGTACAAATTGAAACACTTCAAGAGACTGATGTAAAGACGGGACTTCAGATATCCTTCGAAAAGACGGAACTAATGATTCAGGACAAAAAGGATCCGACACAAAATATTGTCACCAAATATGGAACAATTAAAAGAGTACAGAAGTTTAAATATCTAGGGGAATGGATAACCCCAACAGGACTACCAGGAATAGCATTACAGGAAAGGGCAAGAAAGATGGAAGCAGCATATCAGTTATGTCGAAATGTCTACAATAAGAAAACAGTTTCATTCACTGCAAAAATCAGACATTACAACACTGTCATCAAACCAGAAAGTCTATATGCGATCGAATGTATTCCACTGAACAGGAAGGGCTTACTAGAAAACATTGAAAAGACAGAAAGGAAGATCTTGAGGAAGATACCAGGGCCCAGGAAACTGGGTCAAGAATTTAGACTGTGACCAAAGGAGGAACTATACAAAAGGTCCGAAAAAATCACAACATCCTTCAAGAAGAGAAGACTCTGCTTCTACGGACACATTAAAAGAATGCAACCAGAGAGAACAGCCAAGCGAATTCTGGAATACATGGAGAACAGGAAGACACAAACTAGCTGGCTTAAAAGGGTCAAGGAGGATATGGAGGAAACTAATATATCACAGCAGGTAGTATAAAACAGACAGGAATACAGAAAAAAATCATCAACAAAATTAAGGGATTCCAAGGTCAAAGTAGCAAAAAACGGACCGGCAACAACTGGTCACGAGAACGTAAAGAAGCCCACTCCGAAAGGATGAAGAAGTACTGGGCCGATCGAAAGAGGAAGAACCGTAAATGAATGATGCTTAACGTGGTCCATAGTAAACCCATTCGAAAACAATAATAATAATAATAATAATAATAATAATAATATTAATAATACAGATAGCTGTACTATTATTTACAATTTAACGTTTAATACCTCAATACGTCAATACATTGAGAGAAGTTTCAGTAATCATGTTACGAGTATGGGAGAAAAACATTACTAAACAGGGAACGACAGCTGAGTACTACTCCTGCTCTATTGCTTGTTTTTAATAGCAGTGACCTTGATGATATGATTATTGTTAGAAGAAGAAGAAGAAGAAGAAGAAGAAAGAGACGATGAAGAGAGGAATGATAATAATACGAAACTGACGTTCTACGAGCTCATCCCATAGAGATATTTTGATCACAGTCGTTCAAATCTTCTGCGGTTTGATATCCCGCTGACCTCCTATGGGAGGAAGTTCCAATCACGGCTGGCCACAAACAATGAAGGTATTGTTGTAGGTTGAGGAGTTATGCTTAGGAATAGCTAACAATGTTGTGTCCAGCACCCTGGTGTTTCTCTCAGGCTTTGAAATCGTTCATACAGCTAGGTTGGAGATTGTAAGGTAAGGATTCCGTGCAGGGAGATCAAGGTATGCAGAGTGCGTCTGCCTTCGAGGCGTAGCCACCCGACTTCAACATAAGACTGGAGAGTCGACAATTTTAAAATAGCAATGAATACTTCTGTGGAATTCGCTATTGGAAGCAATATTCTCTATCTATAATAGGTCACAAAGTCATCCCCTTTCATAAAGGTTCAAGAATAGAAAAGAGAGATGAGGAAATTGCTCTGCCAATGCATTCCTTGGGGAAGCCAGCTGTCACGAATTCTCCATTTCGTGACGCTAGACGATACCTACAGTCGTTCTCCACTTTCTCTCCCCTCTAACACAGTGCCTCTCAACCACCGAGCTGCGAGATATTTATTCTTTTGAAATTATTCACGAATGAATTATTTATAGCGGAAATATATTAAGGAGAATAATTATGGAAATAGTGTCGAAAAGCGCAGAAGCAGATCGTTAAGACTGAATTATGAAATCTAACTAAATAACATGCGAAGCAAATATCACTACTCCAGTTACATATTTTGAATAATCAGGAATTCTGAACATTGAAATCTTTCAAAATTCAGGAAAAGAATTTCCGCTGTTTATGACAAGTTACAAGAATTGCCTCAAAGACGATTACAACATTCGGTGGGGAATCCTCGAAAGTTGTTGCGGATGTGAGTGACCCTGTGAGTTCATCTTTTATAAACAGAACTGCCCGGGCCGTGGTCTCTGTACGTCAGTGAGTTGACGTGGAACCCAGTATGTGCTACACCGTTTGATGACTGAGACTGACCTGGTCTACGGACTCGAGACCACTCACGATGTGAGTTTTGGAAGGCCGACCTATGCGCTTACATTCCGATCCGCATGAACCACCGTGCAAGCGACTATGCGGGAATGCATTCTCACGTAATCCTGGATAACATTGTGATGTATTTATTCCACTGGTAACCTCGATTTTAATCCTCGAACGCTGTTCACCTTTAGAGAACATGCTTTAGAACGGTGAAATCGACACTCTTCACTTCAACGCCACACATGAATGACCGGCAAATGTTCACTACACATCGAAAACTGCAACACCTGACTGCTCCCATATCCTATTTGCGCAAGAATCAGGACTACATTGCCATTACTTTACTTATAGCCCTCGTATTACTTTAATCTTTTTTCGCTCGCGCAGATTGGCCGCATTTTTGTATTATGTCACACGTTTATCGCCAGACTGGTGAGAAAAGCCTGAGAGGGTCAGATATTCCATAGTTACTCATATCCTCCCTAGCCACAGTTCGATTTCACCCCGTCCACCCTTCCATACCATCTCAGTACAGTCCGAAACTGTCAGTGACGGTCAAGCTCACGTCTTGCGAGCAGAAGGAACAATTATTTTTCCATCCCTCAACAAAAGATGTCAGTAAATATTTACTTATTCTTGCTAGTATTTCGGAATTATATTCACCTTTTGGCAAACTAGTGTGGCATAAAAATTTTCCTTTTTCATTCAAATATAGCTTCTTTTCTAACCGTGAATTAGCGACCTTTTTACGTACTCTTTTGTGCAGGGCTCAACGATACAGCGATTCTGAAGACATTCTTCGAGTTATGGAGGAACTGGGGAAGGAAGAAGGGGAAATAACAGTTCTCAATATGTGTTTTTAATTTTATATATGTTTTTCTGTAAATAGTTATATATAACTTTAATTCAGCCAAATAGCCGTACAGTGTAAGAGATAAGGTTAGTATACGACATAATTACATTTTTAGTTCGTTTGATTTGCATACTCGCTTATTTATTTTGATCTTTTAACACATAATTCCAGATGATAGAATTCGCACCTTTCCACACAGTTGACATTTACACGTCGCGTTTGGTTCGTGAAATGATGTGGTTTTACAGATGCGGTGATGTAATCCATGCACCGCCATCCTTGTAAAGATATGTCTCATTTCGAAATTGGCGATAGTCCAAGTCCGGTCTATCATATACCCGGTGCCATACAATTCTGGCCAAATTTCTTCTCTTAGTCTTTGTAGAGGTGCCTGTAACTCCTCAGAGACTTTAGTGTTCGGTAAAGGGAAATGTGTCCTGAGATATTCTACGAGGAAGCTGTCTCTACCAATATTCGTTTTATAAGGAGTGCTTTCGCTCTCTCTCAATGTGTACAGATTCTTTATAGTAAAGTGTGTCCTAATCATTCCAGTGCTGACTGTTCTGAATAATGTCATTGCAGTTTCTAGACTAATAGAGACAGTATTGCTTGTGTTGCTACATGTTTTGTGTAACATTCACCACTTGTTTGCAACCTGATCCCTAAATATTTAAAATCTGGCGTCATACTGATTTGCTTCTTCTTGATGAAGATTTCTGCCAACGCAGGAGCTTTTCCTCCATTCCTAAAATCCATCATTTCACTCTTGTTATGTTTATTTCAAATCCATTTTTGACACACCATTATTCCATACCGTTTATGGAGTTTTGAAATTTTTTGATGTCTGTTGATCCCAACACTATATCGTCAGCGTAAGCATATGTATAATATTACACCTGCCTTTTGGGCTATTCTTAAAATTTCTTCAGCTACGAGGATAAAAATTAGTGTTATTTTTGGGGTGAAACAGTAAAGAAAACTAAAATTGAAGGACTGAAAATGTGTTATCGTTTTACTAAAGATAAGGAGAAATTATTAATTTTGAAGATGTCTGCGGTTTCCATAATAAATATTTCTCGGAATTATTTAATAAATATTTTTGGTAAAGTTTTGTAAAGTTTTGTCACAATTGCAGTTCTGATTATTTTGAAGCTGTGCAGTGGAGAAACTTTAATGAAAAATGATCAGACATGATGGACGGACAAGTTGCCATTCACGGGAGCTTGAACGTGAAGCGGGCCGCGCGAGCTTGAACGTGAAGCCAGGCCGTGCTAGCGTGAACGTGAAGCCAGTCCGCGTGGACTTGAACGTGAAGCGAGCGTGCGCGAGCGTGAAAGTGAAGCCGGGCCACGCGAGCGTGAAACTGAACCCAGTCCGCGCGAGCTTCAACGTGAAGCGGGCCGCGCGAGCTTGAACATGAAGCCAGCGTGCGCGAGCGTGAACGTGAAGCCAGGCTGCTCGAGCTCGAACGTGAAGCGGGCCACGCGAGCGTGAACGCGAAGGCAAACTAAGTGAGCGTGAATGTGAAGCCAGGTTACTCGAACGTGAACGTCAAGTCAGTCCGCGCGAGCTTGAACGTGAATCCAGGCTGCTCGAGCTCGAACGTGAAGCGGGCCACGCGAGCGTGAACGCGAAGGCAAACTAAGTGAGCGTGAACGTGAAGCCGGGCAACGCGAGCGTGAACCTGAAGCCAGTCCGCGCGAGCTTGAACGTGAATCCAGGCTGCTCGAGCGTGAACGTGAAGCCGGGCAACGCGAGCGTGAACCTGAAGCCAGTCCGCGCGAGCTTGAATGTGAAGCAAGGCTGCTCGAGCGTGAACCTATTGCCAGTCCGCGCGAGCTTGAACGTGAAACGGGCCACGCAAGCGTGAACGTGAAGCCAGCGTGCGCGAGCGTGAACGTGAAGCCGGGCCACGCGAACGTGAACCTGAAGCCAGCCCGCGCGAGCTTGAACGTGAAGAGGGCCACGCGAGCTTGAACGTGAAGCCAGCGTGCGCGAGCGTGGACGTGAAGCCAGGCTTCTCGAGCGTGAACTTCAAGTCAGTCCGCGCGAGCGTGAACGTGAATCCAGGCTGCTCGTGCGTGAACGTGAAGCCAGTCCGCGCGAGCGTGAACGTGAAGCCAGGCTGCTCGAGCGTGAACGTGAAGCGAGGCCGTTCAAGCGGTTGAAGTTTAATACCACATGGAACATTTCGAATCCTCAGTAACAACACTAATGTTTATATTAAATTATTACTTATCCATATAATTCTCCTATGTCTTTGTAGCATTACAATTGTACGATTTTTCTCAAAGATGGCAAGAGAAATGTCTCAATTGTTTCAGAGATAACCATGGAAACGTATTGTGACTCATACTATGACTGCGTACGCATGTCAAGTAGTTAATTTGTTCTTATGTTAAGAACACACTTATGAAGAGACCTTTTTGTTTCTTAAATCATATTATTATACACATATTTTTGTATATTTCAAGTTTAAACTATTGTTCAACGTTTAATGAAGTATTTCTTACACGCTGATGTGCCTAAAATGTCATATTTAATTTTTTATTTACTGTTTTGATTATACATTGAGCTAATTGTACGTCCTCGTGTTTGAAAAGTACGTCAAAATGTACCGAGGCCAGCCATATATGAATGGGCCTCGCCATACCTACCTGGACATGGCAGTCAAATCTGTCAACCCACGTGTGTTAGGGCGGACCATGGACCGGCTACTGGGAAGACGGTTACTCTACAGAAATATAGATCCTCCATTTCTGACCATAAAATATGCTTTACCCATCTATAACAACGGTCAGGTTGACGTTACAAGAGCCAAACAAGCCTTCGGAAGAAGAGCTATGCCCAAACTACGAAGAGAGTTACATCATCCAGAGGAGGTGATCATGAAACAAGCCCTCAACACCCTTTCGGACATGATGCACGATCCTGAGCGGGTGTATGAGGCTCTAGAACTGAGGATCTTGGATCGCCTCGAGGACAGGTACAACCATGAGGATCCTTTCATTAGAGAAAGGGCAGCCATGATCCTGGCGAGTATAGCAGGGCACGCATTGGGGAGGGAAGAATTTCTGAGGAAACCTAAACGCATGTTGAGCCTGTGTTTTCTCCTGAGAGATAAAGAACCTACCATCAGACTGCAGGCTACTCGAGCTGTGGAGCAGATAGCAATGAACTGCCACCACGGGCTCTGGGATGACTGGCTACTTCCCAGACTTATCAGATTGTTGCAGATAGAGAAGGAGAAAGAACTCCTGGCGATTGATTTACAAAGTCTTGAGTACGTTCTCAACAGGGAGAACAAGGAGGAAGCCTTGAACTTGAATGCGATGGACATACTGGTGGAAATGATCGACGAACCTGATGAAAGTATTCAGGGGCGCGTCTTGGCTTGCATAGCCTTGCTAACGATCCATCCTCTTGGAAGACGTATGGGACAGGATTTGGATTTACTGGCGATGATGCGCCCCAAGCTCTTTGACGACAGGTTCGATATCCACTTCAATGCTGCCACTGTCGTAATGTACAACACAATAACAACTCCGACCAAGTTCCGCGCTTTAGAACTCGACATCATAGACCGCCTGTTGCTGCTGGCAGGCGATGACAAGCACCCACAGTTACAGTTCCACTGCCTCAGGGCGCTCACTAACATCACAGAGGCACCTCAGGGCAGGAAGATTATGTTGACTCATCAAGAAGATATCGAAGCCATCAGGACTAATCGTCATGAATATCTCGAAAGGGCATTAGCTACGTTGTTAAAGGTCACACGCTGGTTACCATAACGCATTACCAGTTATCAGCTGGGGACTTTAACCAAACCTGGAGTTAAAATATTCCAAAATAAATATACTCTCTTCAATGATAATAGTGGCGTAGTAATTGTATAAATCTTACCATACAACGATATGTATTTAACATCTGTCTTTATCTAAATTAACGTGTAAACAAAGCGCGTTCGATTATCGGCCAGATCATGGGTTTACCTACCTGGCGTGAAGGTTCCAGGTCCATTCAGTCTACATGATTACAATTGAGTAGCTATCTGAGATGGCGGAACCGCATAATGGCCAAGAGGATTCGTCGTACTGACCACACTCCACCTCGTAATCTGCAGGACTTCGGGCTGATCCGCGGTCACTTGTTAGGCCGTGACCCTTCGGGGCTTTTGCCCTATAGGATTTTGGTTTGGTATTTAGGAGGTATTTTCCAAGCTGCCAGTGAGGAATGACATTAGTAGACGAGTATGCTCTAAAACTCCATCAAGACATGAAGATAGAATTCAAAATATAAACTGGAGCAAATGTTCATGTTTGTGAAGAGGCATTTAGGTCTGAAGTAATTTACGAAAACGGATGTTCGAAAATTTCTAACGTCTTTGAAATGCGAAGAAAAGACTTCGTAACAATTTATAGGGAATTCGCTTCCTGGGCAAGAAGTTAGTTGTGATTGATTTCGTACAACTATGGACAAGGAATTGGACTTCACTGTACGTTTCGGTATCTTCCTCCTCGTACCTCACAATACCGCCACAAGCGGCAGTAGAAAATGTCATACGTAACGTTAGAATGGCGCGAAGGAACTTCGTATAAATTCAGGGAGAAGAAAGAATGATTGTCAACAATCATTGCCCTGACTTGATATTGGTGTTACTTAGTCTCTTCTGCTACCACTTATCTCCACTGAATACCGTTACCGACAGGGGCGAAAGGTTTTGTACATATGTATCCACCCACGTAGTCGCATTTCCTGATAAGGGGTCGGGAAAGAGGTGAGAAATATGCCGTGATTTACGGTCGGATGCTCTTCCTAACGTTATACACAGTTTAGTCGAAATGAATGTTGATGAATGAAATTGGGTAAGTAGTTGGAAGGAATTGGATATGACCTTTGAAATTAACTGTCCCAGTATTTCCCTAGAAGAGAAAACAAGAAGCTACCGGAAACTAGGCTATTCTCAGGATAGCCGAAGGTGAGAAGAGAACGCCTCTCGGTAGATAGAACCTCACTTATTTTCCTAAAACTCCTATTTTCTTATTTTACAGCCATCATTCACAACTGTCAGTAGCTGACGTCTCGTTTTGTACGTCTGAAGGACGCTAGGAGCCGCCTGGTGTTTCCACGTTTTCGCAGACAGGTTTAAGACCTACGGAAGGTTAATCCACAGACGATTTCGGATTGAGTGGAGATAGGTTTGTTAGAGGCCTGGCTTGCTTTTATACTGAGAACGATTCGCCAAATTTCCTGGCATGGGTACCAACATACTTGCAGAAGAAAGTAAAATAATATCGGGAAAGATTATGTTTCAAGTATACACGGTTGATAGGTAACATTGACTGACCATCCATTCATACATTACGTCATAGCCTGCACAGTTGTTAGGTAACATTGTGTGACCATTCATACATTACTTCATAGCTTGCACTGTTGCTAGGTAACAATATCTGGCTATTCATCCACACCTTACATCATAGCCTGCACTGTTGCTAGGTAACAATATCTGGCTATTCATCCACACCTTACATCATAGCCTGCACTGTTGCTAGGTAACAATATCTGGCTATTCATCCACACCTTACATCATAGCCTGCACTGTTGCTAGGTAACAGTATCCGGCTATTCATCCACACCTTACATCATAGCCTGAACTGTTGCTAGGTAACAATATCTGGCTATTCATCCACACCTTACATCATAGCCTGCACTGTTGCTAGGTAACAATATCTGGCTATTCATCCACACCTTACATCATAGCCTGCACTGTTGCTAGGTAACAATATCTGGCTATTCATCCACACCTTACATCAAAGCTTGCACTTTTTCTAGGTAACAGTATCTGGCTATTCATCCACACCTTACATCATAGCCTGCACTGTTGCTAGGTAACAATATCTGGCTATTCATCCACACCTTACATCAAAGCTTGCACTTTTTCTAGGTAACAGTATCTGGCTATTCATCCACACCTTACATCATAGCCTGCACTGTTGGTAGGTAACAGTACCTGGCTATTCATCCACACCTTACGTCACAGGTCCACTGTTGTTAGGTTACACTACTGTCACACATTTTATGACGCTAACTTCCGTCAAAAGTTTTCAAATAATCCCCAGATATAAGACATCTACAATCTTCTCTTTGTCATAAAAAGGTTACTATTTTAAACTTATTATTAATGAGTGACATAAAAATGCGATACATTTGTTAGAAACATAATGATTAAGAAACGGTATTCTGCGCAAAGAATATCTTAAGAGATTTTCAAGTATTTATTTAGAATAATATTTACGTCGCACCGACACAGACGGGCCTTATGGCGACCATGGGATAGGACAGAGCTGGGAATGGGAAGGAAGTGACTGTGGCCTTAATGAAAGTGCATTCCCAGCATTTGTTTGGCATCAAATTGGGGAAACCACGCAAAGCCATTGTCAGGCCTGCCGACAGAGTCCGATCCCTCTCTCTCTCCCAAATACAAGCGGACACTTCTGATAAGCTTGAAGTGAGAGATTTTGGACTCTTAGAATTTTGACTGGCCACTATAACACTCTCAAGTGCGGTGTCGAGAATTTTGAAGCCATTAATTCTCATACGCCGTTATATTTTACGTAAGAATTTGTGTTGTGCAATTCTTTACACCATAATTTTCATAACTCACTCCGCTGATCATCATGCAGATATCTTCAATTGCTCCTGAATTAGACGTTTAAGGTGTTAATAAAACTCTCCTGCAATTCTATACGTTTTGAATTTTCGAAAGATCTTTTAATTACGCTTATTTCCTTGCTATTATTATTATTATTATTATTATTATTATTATTATTATTATTATTATTACGAGTATTCCGTGGCTCACAGAGGAATACGAAGCGCCTGGGTTGAATGACTGGACAGGGGATTACTTAGAGCAACTTTTAGTACAGCACATTTGGAAATGTATGTCTTTCTCTTCCAAAAATTATGATATAGAAATTTAGTGGTGTAACTAAGAACAGATGAGAAATGTTAACAACGAGCTGGTCAGCTCTAGCAATGCCTTAGAATTTTATGTCGTAGAGAAGGTACAACGTAACTTGGGAGAAAACTCCCAAACGTTAAATTACACACAAAAGAGCAATATTGCTCGTGACGGGTACACCTTATAGGAGCCTCAGCTTCAAAATACAAGAGTCTGCCTCGAAGAGGCAATCCGTAGCTTTTGCCACACTAGGCAACCCGCAGGGAGACGTCACTTCAAAACGTTAATAAGCACTTGCCCCATGGTGGGCTTATCAATTGCACGGATCCACATAAGATTAATTACTGTTCCCAAAGGGAAACAACATGAAGACACAGTTACCCTAAATTAATTAAGAATACACAGGGGGATAATTACCCGTCCTACAAGGCCTTAAGAATAAAAAGAAAATGTTGCACATAGAAGGACATTAGCAAAAGGCAAGTAGGTGCAACGCCAGCCCTCATTATATAAATTTATGGAAGGACGAGAACCTACGTGGGCTTAATAACCAATGACAAACAGGCTAAAACTTTACTCACCCAACTCGAAACTTGAAGGGGAGACCGCAGAGGGTCACCCACCGTGCTCCCTTACATTAAACATTTCCCAGCAGAGAATAGGAATGGAGTCCGGAGGTCCTACATTTCAACCAGCAAATGACAAAATTATATTAAGAACTGGCTGAAACATTCCCCTCGGGCTATCCGCAGGCACGATCATATGTTTAGGTAAATTCTTCCATTACCTTGTATTGCTGCATCTTCCTCAAGCCGGCCGCGCCCCTGCCTCCCTAGCCGTCCGTCAAGTCGCACTCTCAAGCACTGGAGCAATTCAGGCAAGACGGCCCTAAAGTGCCCTCCCCATATAGTTCCGTAGGGGAAAGTTGCAAACTGAATTAAAATACAATAATCTGATCTGCTGAACTTCCACACACACACACACACACCCGGGTTTGATTGCCTATAAAACATAGTTACGAGCATATGACAGGGATATTACAGTAGAAGAAGAACCAGCTGAAATGCTGACAACTCGGAATATTAAAGAAACAATTCTCAGAAAACAAGTTTAACATTAACTATTAAGCTATGCATTTGTTTTTAGTCCACCAGACATCACTACAAACTAGGTGGCAGAGCCATCTCACGATCGAAGAAGAACGTTTTTGAATATATTTCATGTCCACTGGCATGGATGGCCCTAGAGAAGGCCCAGCACTTGAAGTAGTCAGGGAAAGTGTCCCCCTGTTACAGTTATTATTATTATTATTATTATTATTATTATTATTATTATTATTATTATTATTATTATTATTATTATTATTATTATTATTATTATTTAGAATGGTCATATTGAACACGAATAAAGTTTCACTGGACTAGCATAACGAGATTTCCTAAAAATGGTCGTTAATTACAAGAAAATGTTTAAGGGGGGACCTACACCTATAACAACCAAAAGAATGTATATTTCACTTTTTATTCCTCAGCAACAAAAAGTACTAAAGAATTGTAATTTGGTCTGCCAATCACACTATGCTTTGCTAATGTGTTCGTGTATTTGCAAGTCATATGGTGAATTCACTTTTTTAAAATTAGGCATTTAAATTGGCGGCTGCATATTGTGCACTGTTCCACCGTTTCCCTGATATTTTGCACAAATATCATTGTGTATCAAAAATTCTTGTTTTCATTGTATTTACTAACGCAGTAGCTAGAGACTGACTTAGAATCATTGGAATCTATAAAGAAAAATATTTATTTTAAATCATATTAAAGTGTAATATTTTTGCAAGTTTTCACAGAATAATTTTATAAAAACCGAAACTATAATATGTACAGCAGCAGTTCTAGGTCATATTATTATTCCCTATAAGATACACATGTATACTAAATTTCACTTCATAATCTTGAAAACTCTGGAATTTACTAAGGAAACGGATTTGAAAATCCAAAGTTTCGGCAAACGAGCAACGAACTTACCAATGTGTAGGAAAGCGTCGGTGATAGTCCTGCATGTTTTTGGTCATAGCTCCAAAAGTAAGATACATATCAAAGAAATTGTTGCAGTGATTTGAAGAGGAAAGATTAATAAATATAGAAAAAATAAATTTAAAAGTGAAAATTTTTAATCCTTATATGTGTATGTCCCCCCTTAACTGACAAAACTGTGGCTGAAGTAATCTAGAACGCAAAATCAAAATATCGTTATAACAAAAAACTATCACGACATTCAACATCCGTTTAAGAACACAAACAAAATGTCTGGATGTTTTCATGGTTTCCAGAATAATGATTATGCTTTACAGAATTGGATGAACTCCCGTTTCAGATAATCTGTCTAATAGTTCGGATTTTATAGACATAAAATGAACTTCTGTAAAATTACGCATGTTCTTTTAAGGCGCAACATTGTGTTTTCATTCTCACGACATGCTGACTTTTGAGATTAAAAAAATATCAACGCACTTAGGTCTTCTATGTCGAAAATGAACAAAAGCACTTAAAATCTTAATATCGAGTTTTTTCCTTAAGCTTATCTAGATCTTAAGTGCTCCCGGGCACTTTTTCTCTGTGGCTGCCAACAGTTTCCCCGGCCCCGGTCTCGAAAGCCCAGAATAACGGCCGAGAGGATGCGTCGTACTGACCACATGACCCATCGTAATCTGCAGGCCTTCGGGCCTTCGGAGAATTCTACCAGATAACGAGATGCCCACCAACTTGAAGGCGTTCAGATGTGTTAAAAATAGAGCACAGGGTATTAAGTGAATTATAACTACCTTTTGACCCCGGATTTGTATACAGTAGTAGCTTCGAATGCAAACTAATTTGGTTACTAGGAAGTCACATATAAAATAAATACAAAGTTTAATCCACCTACTCAATACTTTACATAAATTGCGATGTTTACAAAAACATTACAGTAAGTTACGAGGTACTAGTTTCGACCCATTATGGGTCATCATCAGCCTATCCGAGATACATATGTATATGCCAAAGTCTTAAAACAGAATTACACGGTGGAATGAAATATAAAAAAATGAACTGAGTATATGATGGAATGATGCACATAAAATGGTGAATCTATGAACTGTTATAGATGTAACAATGTTATGTTTATCAGTGACAAAATCTTTAGAGTTATGTCACGTATAATTAAACTATATGAATATTTATCATACAATTATTGTAAAATTGAATAAAATGAGCTCTGTTGACGAATATTCTAAAATTGAACATTGTAAAGTATTGCGTAGGTGGATTAAACTTTGTATTTATTTTATATGTAATCTTAATTCAATACGGAACCAATAATGAAGTTTATAACCTTGAATTACTAGGAAGTGTTGACTAACACGTTCTTCTGTTGTGTACAGAGAGTAACATATATTTTAGGAGTTCTGATGAGACGTACCCTATACGTTTATACAGAGTTCATAGCACAATCGTTGTGCAGGGTAGGCTACACTCAGTAGGTTTGCGAGAAAATATTATGCTAGCTTTTACAATTATTATCTTTATTAATGTTATTACAACTGAGATATTTTCATAAATGATACCTGATGGTGTTCCGTACCTTGGTTAATATTTAATGAAAGTTCACAGACCAGCTCTCTGAACGTAACGGCGAGAGAAAGAGCATCAGATGAAAGGAAACACCTACAGAAATGTTGTTTTTAGCCTTCTGACAGTAAAAAGGAAGGAGCTTTTAAACAACGACCGCTCCAGAAATAACAGATAGGAGTGAGAGAGGCAGTGAGCTTATCTTGATCCTTAGATGGTACTCAGCACTGTTTCCCTATCGGCTGTCTACAGTTACGAAGATGTAGCTTTGGAAAGCGGAGAATTATGCCAGATAACGAGATGCTCGCCAACTTGGAGGAGTACCACATCAAATATACACGACATGCTTAGCAACAGAAAGGATACTTTAAGAAAGGCCTTCTTTGCTTGTGCTACTATTTATTTCATGTCCTCCTTGTTTCTGCCGTCACTAGCTGTTCTTCTAGCCGTTCATGTACTTCCTGTTTCCTGTTGCAAATCCCTTTACCAGGTTTTTCCCAAACCCATTTTTGAAGTTCTAAATGCTGGATTCAAAGGGTAGCGGTTCAGCAAGCCACGCCCCGTTCACTGACACTATCACTATGTCAGTAAGGCCGCTGGAATATATTTACCTTGCAGTAGTCTAACGCTGTGAGTAAGAGGAGAAACACACCAGAGGGAATTTTAAAGGGACAGTTTTAAAGCAGGTGTTCTTCTTCTTCTTCTTCTTCAAAATTCCAATGGCTTTAATCTACTTTAAAGCCTTTCACATCTTTGCTATGCATAAAATGCTCCTGCGACAGAGTTCTTATGGGATTACCCTGAAATGTTTAGAGAATGTTTCCAGGAATTAAAAGAAGTTCTGCACTTTATTATCAGCTGAATACGACCTCCGTAATGTTACTCCTGAAGGAAGGGATACTAGATTGTTTCCTATGAAATAAATGATGAAAAGTGAAAAAAATATGTCCCCAATAGCTTCCACCTGACTGAAAAACTCCGAGATGTTCTGAAAAGATATGAGTATTTTCGACAAGTATGCCAAATTATAGCCGGAAAACGTGAAACAGTGCCGCAACGAGCATTTTCCACGCAACGTATAAAGATAAAAAAATATTTGTCAACAACTTTACAAGCAATTAACTAATAAACTCCAAATTTTGTGTGGGTATGCATATTATTAACATATTCTCGCATTTAAATTTGGTTTTGATTACTGTAAAAGTTCAAAATTTGAGTCATGACTCACTTTGACACTTCATTTCCCAATCTAATATTTCCTTGTCACCTGATTTCCTTCGAGTGCGCTCCATTACTCTTGCTCTGGACTTAAGTTCTTTCTTCTTGTACTGCTTCTCCAAGAATGTGTCCATACCATTCATCCATTCTTATAGATTCTCTCCACACACAGATAAAATAAAAATATCAGTGTTTCGAATTATTCTCCTTCGTTTTTATCCCCACGTTTTATCTAATTCCTCTTTGATTTCCTTCATCGCCTGTTCTATATAAACATTAAAAAAGAGAGGAAACAAAGTACAGCCTTGCCTCACTCCTTTCTGTATTGCTGATTATGTTTTTCTCATAGCCTTGGATTCTTGTCACATATCAGCATTTAACATTTGATGACAAACGGAAATGTTATCCGCTTGTGGGTGGCCGCGTTGCGATGTAACTACGGTATCACCTGCCTCACAGAGAAGCCGAATTGAACGGTACTAAGGCTACTCAACTGGTGAGCGTGGGTTGGTGACCTAACTGAGTCTGGCATGTTTCAACTTACGTGTGTTCGGCTCTTATTCGGACTTCATCGGCCAAAACTTCTCCTTTCTGTCCACTCTTCTGTTATTTCCGGACTCCTGGTTATTTTAAAACTCCACTCCAGTTTTACCCTCACAAGGATAAATAAATATTTCTGTAGATTTTACCTTTGACATGAATCTCTTGCTGGTAGGTTTAATATTTTATTAAAGCTCACAGAACATAGGAGACATGACAGAGCCCTGGCCTCCTGAGTACAGGCTGGCGTCAGTCCAGTGATACATGAAGATACTAGACTTACTGACACCTAATAGAACTCAACATCACTAGAATTCTGGCATGGCGGTGCCTTTCTACTTCTTATTCCCCTTATTCTTCTCCTCTTCTGTAAATCAGTCTCGAACCGGTAAAAACTGGACGTATTCGGTGATTTTATGTCCTGATAATCTAGTTTCAGTTTTTCATAGCTTCGATCTGTTAACATTCCAAACATTCCTCTTCCACTTCTTCCATCTATGTTTCCCCCCTCTCACTCTCTGTTGAAGGCAATTTCTACATAGTATGTGACTGAACCAGGATATTTTCCTCTTTCTTATCGTTTTCATCAGGTCTCTCTTCTCTCCTACTCATCTTAGCACTTCATCATTTCTCACTTTATCTGGCCACTTCACTTTTCCATTCTTCTCCACAACCGTATTTCAAAACTCTCCACATTCTTTCTTAATGTCCATGTTTTAGCTCTGTATGACAGCACACTCCACGCAAAACACTTGGCTAACCTCTTTCTTAAGTAATTAATAGGGGTTGCCTTAGACGCCAAAAGCCATCTCACCTTTACGAAAGCTTCTTTTCCCCATAGATTTTCTAACACCTTCTGTAGTTAGTGGGAAGTGAATACTATAATATTTGTAGCTTTTTTGTTTTTCCCTTTCTTCGTATTTTCCTTCCCTTTAGGCGTTACCGCCTCTTTTGAATGAAAAGTACACTGTTCTACGTTTTATGGTATGGACTAGAGCGAATTTATTTCCTTGATTGACCTGTCTCAGTCTCATCATACGTTTTGACATGAAAGTGCCTGAGGTATGAGCGATTCTAGTAATGCCATTCCTTATGTAGCGAGTCCCTGCTATGAATTACGTGAAAATGTCGCTCATAAGGCCTGTCTCTGCGTGCATTTTGACGGCTTTGATAGACTGGTATATAACAACACCTTCTGGTTGACCTTTCATTTCCCCTACTCCAATGGTCTGTGTATCCTCCACTGCGCCTGTCCTCCTAGGAGGTTTACAGCAGAGTTGGTTGTCGTCACCGGTGAGTCTAAGCGTTCCTGTAGAGTGTTAGTGATTGAGATAAGTCTTAGACCATCCCAGAACTAATGGGAACCTCGGAGGGAGTGTAAAGTTAGTTAGCCGTGTGAATGCTTTAGTTGCTGACACAGCGCTCATTCAGCCGGAGCTTAGTATGGTTCAGAAAATTTTGAAGTGAAGTTCGATTTATGGACTTATGAAAAGGATTGATGTGTAATTAAGGGTGCCTCTCACTGGTCCCGTGTGTGTGTGTGTGTGTGTGTTTAATTGATCGTCCCGTCTCCCAGTGTGATAAATGTATTAACGTTTTTGGTAATTACTTTTGAATAAAACCATTCCATGGTCACGTTGTAGCGGATGTTCAGTTTTCATTTGACTGTTCCTTATAAATACTCATAAGGGTTGTAACCATCACTGTAGGAGGATGGGGGAAGAGCCGCTTGAAAGAAAATACTCTACAACCCTCCACTCTACAGTTAACGAAATCATCCAGGTTGAGTGAGTTAAATACTAGAGCAGTAATTTACTCCTATCGGGGAAAAGCAGCTACTGTCTTTGTAGACATGCTGGAATTATTGCTCCTACTTATCTCTACGTCACAAAGTAGTCCTAACAGAAGGTGTGACTGTACCAGATAAAGAGACACATAAAACTGTAGGACCGGATAAAACACTCCTAGGAGTTCATTATTTACGCTCACTGGCGATAAGGCAGGCCATTATTTGTAACAGGAATAACGACTTGTAGTTGTTTATTTCTCCGTCAGATGACCTCAGTGTGATATGTCTGCTAGATAATATTCACTCACGTCCTCCAGCTCACTGAGTCTGCTTAAACTGAACCATTCTTCCATAAGTTCAACAGAAAAATACTATTATTTCCAAATATGTCTTCTATTTTACTGTACGTACTTCCTTAGTAACGATAAATTAGACAACAAATCATCATCTCAATCATAACTTCAGAAAAATTCTCGATATGTATGTTTAATTCAATTATGTGCATCTTGGTAAGGAAAGTCTCAGATTGATAAAATAATTATGACCTTTCAGCAAAAGTTCAGCTTTTGACTTAATTGTTAACAATAATATCTCGGGAACTGCGCTAATTAAACTCTTATCACTTTTAGAGCTCAGGGCTATTTTTTATGGCTCTGAGCAGAGAGTTGATTTTCCGTGTCCCTCTGAACACAATCTTACCATCCCTGTCGTACATTTTTACTTTCTAGGCATTTCTATCCTAGATGGCAAAGTAGCCACAGTAAAATGACTTTTAAAAACTGTTTTAAATAAAGATTTTACTGCAGCCAATGGCCATTAAAATTTGTTTACATGACTAATTACATCAAACAGAATTTGATTAGTTCCATCTGTGTTTTAGTACACGTCACAACATGACATATGTCTTCTCGCACAGAACACATATACATTCCTTTCTCGGGGTGTGTTAGCACACACACGATGATGATAACCGTGTGTTGCTAATCTAGTCACTATTTGCCTTCATCCAGTCCGTACTGGTCATAGCCTCTGTGGTGTTAAATGTTTCCCATATATCCCCCTTCTTGGTTTGCAGCTCTGTTTGTGACTGGTTGAATGCATCTGTAGACGGCAATACTAGTTTGTGACGTAGTTCTTCTGTATAGAAGAGTTCTCTTGTCATCTCGTAACATAGTCAGAAGGAGTGAATTTGGACAAACATAATACCTTTTTCATGTAGATTGCTTTTACACTTTCAATGTTTAGAATATTTCCTTTAGTGAGATGTTCCCATATCAACTCTAGTCCGTACGTCATTATCGGAGATATTTCATAGCGACTTTCTAACCTTACCCAACACTTTCCCTATAATGAATTACCGGTACTTGAAAGCCTTTTATGAAAACAGTTTTCTTGGCATTCTTTTAACATAGTCTTTCAGCGTTGCTCGTGGGGTGTTAAGCGCTTTATTCGCCCGTTTGTAACGCGTTATCTTCTCCTTCACAGTCTTAACAGCCGTTTTCATAGCCTCCTTAGCCCATTGATTGCGTTTTCCCACATAAAAATAATAATAAAAACTTTATAAACAAATTAAAATGAAGGGGGACGAAATTACGAACATTCCCTGATTTATTATAAAGGCCGCTAAAGTAACTCGCGCCAACCATCTCGCTGTAGCGATTACACGCCAGGAGCTACTCCACACTACTGAAATTCAGTCCAGTATTTCATACACATATCACTGCTTACACTAGGAGTAACAGGCTCTTAATTTGAATGCTGTATTAACTCAGCTCAGCATGTAAAATGAATCCTCCTTGTACTAAACGTGGTGCACACAGCCAACTCTCCCGAGGGGATGAGGCCACGTGTGTGAGCGCGGTTAAATATTAGGTACCAACCGCGCAAATTGGAAATCCCTAGGGGGACGAAATAGCGTGCGGGGAAGGAATTTCGTCTCGCTAACTTACCTACGTGTTTACGACCTATATCAGATACAGTACATAAATGATATAACTACGGAAACAATTCCCATCAAAATAAACGCCTTAACAATGTTTTTTGGAATAAATATCTGGTGGCCATGCTCAGGCACAGTGGTTAGCCAGTTCGAGTCCCGTTGTTCAAAAATATTTTTACCATCAGAATGCTGGCGGGCAGGGTAGGGGAGGTTCTGCTATATATATATATATATCACTAGATTGCGTGCCAAAAGCCTGGATTAAATTTCAGAACTCTGCGTAGTGTTGATATGGAGTGAGAGCATGTGACGCTTTTGAAGTTGATTCGTCCGTCGGATGGACGCGACGTTTCGTTTCGAACAGATCCCTTGGTGTTATACGACAGGAGTGGGCTAGGTGGCGACCCTACCTCATCACCCCTCATCCAAACACGCAGGTCGCCCACGGGAGTCAAATAAAAAGACATGGGCCAGGCGAACCGAACATATCCTCGGACACTCCCGGCAATAAAAGCCATACTATAATAAAATAAATAATATTCCAAAGAAATCTTTATGTCAAGAAAATTGGAGCTTGATAAAGGATGTGCTATACCTTAGTCTAAAATGGGGTAGACAGAAACACTTGAACTTCTTCAGTCCATCAGAGGAATTCAGAATCATCTTCAGCTATGAACATCAGTCACCATGGAGATGAAAGTTGAATCAAACAAAGCAGGAAAATATCCCGAGAGGACAGCAAAGAGCTGATAAAATATTGCTGCTAACGTTTCGTTTTCCGTAGTGGTGTTATCTTGTTCAAGCAGGAGCATTATTATTCCAGCCTTTTGGCTTCTAGACAGTGATCGGACTGCCAATCATCAGCAGTGCACGATGTTCGAATGTCTTTAAAATATGTGAGGCATAAAACATTAATGGCGGCAGACTCGTACGGTATTTAATGCAGCTTAAAAATGGAATAGTAGCCTTACCGTCTTACTAATAAAAAGTCCTTATTCACTTGTTTAACTCTTGTATAGTTATACAGTGAATAAACTCTGTATAAGCGTTTTATATTTTTCTTACTAATAAACGTGGTATACGCATTGTATTACTATACAGCACGTATACACTCGTTCCAAGGAGTAGGAATCTCTTCCTGCAGTTCACTGACGTATTTCGCAAGTTCACTGCCCACCACAACTGTGCAGGTCTATATGCCTACTAGTTCAGCGGATGATGAAGAAATCGAAAGAATATATGAGGAGATAGAAGATTTAATTCAATATGTAAAAGGTGACGAGAATCTAATTGTGATGGGAGACTGGAATGCAGTGGTAGGCCATGGAAGGGAAGGTAGTACAGTAGGAGAATTCGGATTGGGACAAAGGAACGAAAGAGGAAGTCGGCTGGTTGAATTCTGCACTGATCATAATTTAGTCCTTGCCAATACTTGGTTCAAACACCACAAACGGCGGCTTTATACGTGGACGAGACCTGGAGACACTGGAAGGTATCAAATAGACTTCATTATGATTAGGCAGAGATTCAGTAACCAGGTGTTGGATTGCAAAACTTTCCCAGGAGCAGACGTGGACTCTGACCACAACTTGTTGGTCTTGAAATGCCATCTGAAGTTGAAGAAATTGAAAAAAGGAAATAATGCAAAAAGATGGGATCTAGACAAGTTGAAAGAAAAGGGTGTGAGAGATTGTTTCAAGGAACATGTTGCACAATGACTAAATGAAAAGGCTGAAGGAAACACAATAGAGGAAGAGTGGAGAGTCATGAAAAATGAAGTCAGTAGGGCAGCTGAAGAAATGTTAGGAAGGAAGAAAAGATCAACTAAGAATCAGTGGATAACTCAGGAGATACTAGACCTGATTGATGAACGACGAAAATACAAGAATGCTAGAAATGAAGAGGGCAGAAAAGAATACAGGCGATTAAAGAATGAAGTGGATAGAAAGTGCAAGGTAGCTAAGGAAGAATGGCTGACGGAGAAGTGCAAGGATGTCGAAGACTGTATGGTCTTGGGAAAGGTAGATGCTGCATACAGGAAAATCAAGGAAACCTTTGAAGAAAGGAAATCTAGGTGCATGAATATTAAGAGCGCAGGTGGAAAGCAACTTCTAGGGAAAGAAGACAAAGCAGAAGGATGGCAGGAGCATATCCAACAGTTGTATCAAGGTAACGATGTAGATAATTTGGTTCTGGAACATGAAGAGGCTGTTGATGCTGATGAAATGGGAGACCCAATTTTGAGGTCAGAGTTTGACAGAGCTGTGAGTGACCTAAATAGGAACAAGGCACCTGGAATTGATGATATTCCCGCTGAACTACTGACTGCCTTAGGAGAAACCAGCATGGTAAGGTTATTTCATTTAGTGTGCAGGATGTATGAGACAGGAGAAGTCCCATCCGATTTTCGGCAGAATGTTGTTATACCTATTCCTAAGAAAGCCGGTGCTGACAGGTGTGAAAACTACCGCACCATTAGTTTAGTATCTCATGCCTGCAAAATTTTAACACGTATTATTTACAGAAGAATGGAAAAACAAGTTGAAGCTGAGTTGGGAGAAGATCAATTTGGCTTCAGGAGAAATGTAGGAACACGTGAAGCAATCCTGACTTTACGTCTGATCTTAGAGGATCGAATCAAGAAGGACAAGCCCACGTACATGGCATTCGTAGATCTAGAAAAGGCATTCGATAATGTTGATTGGAACAAGCTATTTATGATTCTGAGGATGATAGGGATCAGATACCGAGAACGAAGAATTATCTACAACCTGTATAAAAATCAGTCTGCAGTGATAAGAATCGAGGGCTTTGAAAAATAAGCAGCAATCCAGAAAGGAGTGAGGCAAGGCTGCAGTTTGTCCCCTCTCCTTTTCAATGTTTACATAGAACAGTCAGTAAAGGAAATCAAAGAGAAATTTGGAAAGGGAATCACAGTCCAAGGAGAGAAATCAAAACCTTGAGATTTGCCGATGATATTGTTATTTTATCTGAGACTGCAGAAGATCTCGACAAGTTGCTGAATGGTATGGATGAAGTCTTGGGTAAGGAGCACAAGATGAAAATAAATAAGTCCAAAACAAAAGTAATGGAGTGCATTCGAACGAAGGCAGGTGATGTAGGAAATATTAGATTAGGAAACGAAGTCTTAATGGAAGTAGATGAATATTGTTACTTGGGTTGTAAAGTAACTAACGATGGCAGAAGCAAGGTGGACATAAAATGCAGACGAGCACAAGCAAGGAAGAGCTTTCTTAAGAAAAGAAATTTACTCACTTCAAACATTGATATCGGAATTAGAAAGATGTTTTTGAAGACTTTTGTGTGGAGCGTGGCATTGTATGGAAGTGAAACATGGACGATAACTAGCTCAGAAAGAAAGAGAATAGAAGCTTTTGAAATGTGGTGTTACAGAAGAATGCTGAAGGTGAGATGGATAGATCGAATCACGAATGAAGAGATACTGAATAGAATTGGTGAGAGGAGATCGATTTGGCTAAATTTGACGAGAAGAAGAGATAAAATTATAGGACACATCTTAAAACACCCAGGAGTTGTTCAGTTGGTTTTTGAAGGAAGTGTAGGTGGTAAGAACGGTAGGGGTAGACCAAGATATGAATATGACAAACAGATTAGAGCAGATGTAGGATGCAATAGTTACGTAGAAATGAAAAGGTTAGCACAGGATAGGGTGGCATGGAGGGCTGCATCAAACCAGTCTATGGACTGATGACTCAAACACAACATGATCGCTTCTGCTGGTTATCTACGAGCAAAACTTTCCGGAAAGTCTCAGAGTGGCACGGCATGTCGAAAAGACAGTGGCAACACTGAGACAGCTGGAAATTGGCTTATACTGATATCAATCTTTCTTCAGCTTGCTTGTGTCATGAACGCCAGACAAAGAAATGGAAAGGCTTAAGAAAAGATCAATAGCTCATAACTGGGGTAGTACGGAAAACGTAAGCAATTGTAATTGAATCGGCGAGTTGAAAAGGGTACACATTCCAAAATCCTTACTTTTCAGGAGAAAGGAAAAACTGCTTTGTAGCTTAAAAGAAAGGTTTGATCAAAAACGTTTCTATTAGGCATTTTTGCATCATACTTCTGCGTATTCAACTACAAAGTATGGAAATCATATTACGTATGGTTTTAAAGTTATGCCATTTTTTATCTCGAGAAATATGTCCCCTTTTATACGGTAGGTACGGTACTCAATTGAGGGGCAGGTAGTGTATAATAAACTCGCAATAACAAAGGTCTATTAAGCTGTAACACATTATTACACAAAAATACGCCCAACCATCATTTCTTTTATAGTTATTCATTGTCATTCCGTCTCTTTAAAGTGTTTTACTTTACGAAGATGTCTAACCTCCATAACCTCTGAATGGTGTATGTTTTCTATGTTAAAAATATCGTGAAGATCATCAACGTTATCGTCCATTCTTTCAACGTGTGTTCAATGTTAAATGGATAAGTCGAATATTTCACAACGATTATATTACTGTGGACAAAAATATACTGCTCACTCGTTTCTTTTTCCGCTACTCGCTGCTATACAATGCTTATACAAGGGTCCTGGACTGTATAAGCAATTCAATGCATAACTATAACAGATGTATACATAGGAGGCTTATGCACCGTTTATCAGTAAGACCGTTAATGTATTATTTTTGTGAACTTTTGTTACCTAGGATAGTAACGGTATTGTAACCTATTGTATCTTTGAATCCTAAACGCCATTTTTCAGTGGTTGAACGGAAATATATTAACTTTAAATATTTATTTCGAGACTGACATCGGACAAGCGAAGGAAGTAAGGATTACGGAGGTTATAAAACAAAACAGTCAACGCTCGAAGACACAGTGTTGAGTGTTACATAAAGTGGGAGTGGATAACAAATACAGAGGCAGATAATTGAAATAATCTTTATTTCGCATCATGAACTAAAGTATACCGTAAAACTCACAACTGTCAAACAGGAAGAAGGCAATATTTTCCAAATCTTCTAACGCTTGAGCTAATGGTCTGTTTCCGTAAACAGGATAGAAAGTGTAATTTCTCGCTGAGGATGCCGCAGCTATGGAGGATTTTATCGTCATGAAAACTAAATGTCTTTGAAGGAAACTCTCCTTCTTCCTACACTTCATGTGAATCTTCCAGTGAAAGGGAAACTGATCAAAGAAACTACGTTCACAACTCTTTAAATTTCAATAATTACGTTAATATTTTTAAGCGCGTAAGTTGGGGGGAGCAAAGTTGAGGTGTTCCGGCCATTTTAAGAGCAGGACGGAATATTATGCAGGAAGGAGGTTAAAGGAGATGGCTGTTCCTGATATGAGGATAAAGGGAACACCAAATATGAGATGTATAAAGGAGGAATCTGGTTGCAGGTGGGAGAAATTTGAGGAAGTTAATCCGCATCAGTGACCCCACATCGTGTGAAAATCCTAAAACTGAGAAAGGAGAAGGTGAAGTAGGAGAAGAAAAATTCTAAAACTGGTACACGCTTGATTTTCTGCTTGACGACTGGCTAGCACATAACAGTGAAAACTGCCTGAGTGGATTGCCACTGAAAAGTTTCTCATCAACATCAGCGACGTCGATGACGGTCGCAGAAAGTACTAGCAACGAACGAGCGTCATGATGCGTCTTACACTTAAAGAGTTACATAATTGGAATGATAAATAAGTAATTACAAATCTTTAAAAATGAACCTATAATAAACTTGAAACAATGTAGATTTACTGAACTACAGCTAAATGTAACTAGTTTTACAATTAAAGTTATAAAAGTCAAATTGTAAATACAAAAGGAGAATTATGAAATAAATTAGAATTATCTGTGAAATGAAAGTTACTCTTGAGCTTCTACTCAAGTTGAGCAAACTGCAGGGAAGGGTATAGTAGACAGCGGGGAAGAGGATTAAAGGAAAAGGGGACAAGGAAATAGGAAAGTGGTTAAGTTTTGATGCCTTCCCATCTGTCTTTCTATAAGATATTTCGTGCGTGCACGTTTAAATGTATTGATATCCTTGTGACGTTTTGTGGCAGATTGTTCCATTCACGTCCAGTAACTATGAGGGATATATACAGACGACTTGTGACGGGGAATGGTAAGAATATGCATGTTCTGTAGAGTAGTCTCGCCGTGCAGTTCCTCTGTAATCTGTGGGAGAAAAGTTGAATATGAGATATGTTCAGGGCTAAATCAGGACCTCATGTGCTTATTGAATTCCCACCCAGTTCTACATTCTCACGTGAGAACTCCATTGCTTCCCCCCTCCGGAAGTAGACTGTTGAATATATCTCTGCATGTAGCAAGTGTTGACTATCTTAGGAGATTTCAAGTTTTATCGGAGAAAGGCATTTATTCCTACTGCCAGGATTTTCTATTTCAATTTTCCCATCCGACATTCCTTGGCAAATGTTGCCTTTGCGAGGCCTTTGGAATTTTTCATCTAGATGCCCTTCGTAACTCTTCCCTTTCTTTGCATATATCTTCATTCTTCGAAGTGTTTAGCTCTTCACATTTTTCCTCTGATAATATCTGTGAGACGACATATGCCCAGTTGCTCGTACGTCCCCCTAAATGTGTAATCACCACCACCGCCGATCTCCATTGTTAGCTCAACAAGTGCAGTGCATGCTTCAGCACATTTCTTCCAGGCACGTAATGAAGTGAGTTGCTGTAATTGCAGGGAAAATATCGAAAATCGAAGTCCCTCTTTCAAGTTACAAGGACCAGGCTGAGAACAGGTAAGAGAATTGATAGAAATTATGTACGTGAGATAATGTCATCAGTTAATCTCACTTATAAACCAGTATATTATTGATAGACGAGAGCTCAGTCTAAAAATGTCTGAGAAACTGAACTCTCTCCCACTGTAGAAGGTGTTCTATGACTTGTTCCACCCATAGCTTTAATCTTTGTTCCGTAAACGTTGTGTTAAAGCTGATGGCCTGAAATCTACAGCAGGCCGTGTTATGGGAGGAAAAATAGAACCATTCCTTCGAGAAGAATGCTCGTCTTTATTTATCCTTAACTCATTATTTAATGAAGGTTAAACGACAATAATTTAATTAGTTTCTGTGCTCTACTGATATGTACGAGGGTTGTGGCACAAGTCACCCAACTACTCTGTTTTTCCCGCACGAACGCGCTATTTACCAGACAAATTGAAATATTCAGATTGAAGCGGAATGAGTAAGACGCTGTGGAATGTATGAATAGTCCCGAGTAGGTTTACCAAGTGTAGGATATAAAACTAGGAAATCCTTGCACTACATAGTGTTTATCCTCAGACAGTACAGCAATCTTTCTTGTAAACAATCCAAGTAGTCCGCTATATTGCCCATAACACGGAGTAGTCGGATATCAGACCTCACCATGTTTCACAGCGTTCGAAATGTTCTCTCGTGTCGCGGACTGTCTCCAATGCATGATTACTTGATTCGGGAACTGGAAAAATACCAAAGAATAGCACCTCGACTGGTTCTGGGCGATTTTCGACAAAAGGGTAGCTTTATGGAAATTTTGCAAAGTTTCAGCTGGGAAGATTTGGGAAAAGAGGGCGAACTGCTCGACTAAGTGGTATGTTCACAGCTGTCAGTGGAGAAATGGCGTGCAATGACATTAGTAGAGAAATATGTTTCAGTCAAGTTTTCTAAAGTAGGCAAGATACAACTGAAATTCAATAGGACAAATTGTGACAAAATTTGATTGGTAGGAAGGGGAGTTAGGGACTGGAGTAATTTATCAAGGAATATCTTCAATAAATTTCCAAATTCTTAGCAATTATTTAAGAAAATGCATGGTAAACAACAGATGGGAAATGTGCCACCTGGATGACTGTCCTAATGCAGATGGGGATGAGGTCAAAATCTCACGGAGACAGGTTTCGGTGTTCCAGTACTTCCCACCCCCAGCGCTGAAGTTGCCTCCGTACAGCCTCTGGTGTTTGGGGCCTGGCGTTGTCATGGAGAAGGATGATATTGTTGAGAGGAATAGGGCGTTTGTCTCTGATGACACGATGTAACTGTCTCTGCAGGAAGGTTCTGTAGTGCGTTGTGTCATGTGGAACAAAGTGACACGCATTCACTCCTCTGACGTCACAATGATCATCAGCTTCCATCCGGGGGCAGGGGTGCCAGAACTTATATCATCGTGGTGATCCTGCACGTCGCAATTCTGCAGACTTGCCTTTAAGCTCAGATTCATACGCCATGGCCCAAAATTCATACGTCACATCCATTCTGTATGGAGCCTGAGTCACTACTGCAGTCCCATCGTCCTGTGCGTGGTAGCTGTCCAACGCACCGCCATCTCGTGATGTGTTCATGTACTACGAGTGTCATGCTTTCAAGGACATACGACTATTGTACGGTAGCGCTATGCAAATTTAAGGAAGAAAAATTATGCTCTGAGTGATGTAATTTACTGTTACCTAGCAACCGTGCAGGCTGTGATGTAAGGTATTGTTACCTAGCGGCCATGCTGGCTGTGATGTAAGGCATTGTTACCTAGTAACCGTGCAGGCTGTGATGTAAGGTATTGTTACCTAGCGACCGTGCAGGCAGTGATGTAAGGTACGTTACTGAGCAACCGTGCTGGCAGTGATGTAAGGTACGTTACATAGCAAACGTGCTGGCAGTGATGTAAGGTACGTTACATAGCAACCGTGCAGGCAGTGATGTAAGGTACATTACATAGCAACCGTGCTGGCAGTGATGTAAGGTATGTTACATAGCAACCGTGCAGGCAGTGATGTAAGGTATGTTACATAGCAACCGTGCAGGCAGTGATGTAAGGTGTGATACATAGCAACCGTGCTGGCAGTGATGTAAGGTACGTTACATAGCAACCGTGCAGGCAGTGATGTAAGGTACGTTACATAGCAAACGTGCAGGCAGTGATGTAAGGTAAGATACATAGCAACCGTGCAGGCAGTGATGTAAGGTATGTTACATAGCAACCGTGCAGGCAGTGATGTAAGGTGTGATACATAGCAACCGTGCTGGCAGTGATGTAAGGTAAGATACATAGCAAACGTGCAGGCAGTGATGTAAGGTACGTTACATAGCAACCGTGCAGGCAGTGATGTAAGGTACGTTACATAGCAAGCGTGCAGGAAGTGATGTAAGGTATGTTACATAGCAAACGTGCAGACAGTGATGTAAGGTGTGATACATAGCAACCGTGCTGGCAGTGATGTAAGGTACGTTGCATAGCAACCGTGCAGGCAGTGATGTAAGGTACGTTACATAGCAACCGTGCAGGCAGTGATGTAAGGTACGTTACATAGCAAACGTGCTGGCAGTGATGTAAGGTAAGATACATAGCAACCGTGCAGGCAGTGATGTGAGGTACGTTACATAGCAACCGTTCTGGCAGTGATGTAAGGTATGTTACATAGCAACCGTGCAGGCAGTGATGTAAGGTACGTTACATAGCAAACGTGCAGGCAGTGATGTAAGGTAAGATACATAGCAACCGTGCTGGCAGTGATGTAAGGTGTGATACACAGCAACCGTGCAGGCAGTGATGTAAGGTATGTTACATAGCAACCGTGCTGGCAGTGAAGGAATTAGCAGCCGTTGAAGGATGGCCATGACGGAGACATATTTATGATAATTTGATTTTTGCAAAGGGAAAATTGGTTCCTTTCTTCTATTTTTCAATGTCATCGATGTCTGTTTCCTGCTTGAAATTAGTGGTTTGGATTCGTAGATACATAGTTGCATAATGATCATTCTGTAATGACTTAATATGGTGTACCTCATGTTCATATCAAATAATAATAATAATAATAATAATAATAATAATAATAATAATAATAATAATAATAATAATAATAATAATTCAAACTGATGCGTTCATTTAATAGGAAATTCTTGTAAATTCTTGTTTTTGAAAATTTATTTCTCTATCCAATTTTTTTTTAAATCGATGTTTAGAGAATATAATCCGGAAGAGGAAATGAAATGGCGTATAGCTTTTACTGCTGGGAGTGGCCAAGGACAAGTTCGGCTCGCCAGACGGAGGTCATTTGATTTGACTCCCGTAGGCGGCCTGCGAGTAGTGATGAGGAGGAAATGATGATGATCTCTCTCTACTTCAATTCGGTTTTGATTTCGCGAATCCAATTCATTGTGTCTGTTTTCATAGAATTCAACTATTTGTTTTGTAAGTCTGTCTGGATGCATTCTTTTAATATGTCCTAGAATTTCTCTTACGATTTTGCTTTCCTTTTTCGCAATGTTTTCAATGTCTGCTTTCCTGTTCACAATTTCCGTTTCTGATCCATAAAGACATTTTGCTTTAATGAGTGTATTGTAATGTCTTAGATTTGTGTGCTTGGAGATACATTTTTTGTTACAGATATCTGAGGTTAGTCGATGTGTATTTTACATCTTTTAGCATCTTATTTTATTGGCTTTTGTTGCGAGTCCATTTTCCTGAATTGTTATACACGTTTAATTTTGCCATGTTTTGTTTCCATGAATTTTGTTGCTTGTTTATTGCGAGTCATGTATTCTATCTTTCCAAAGAAATATGAAGGCCGACTTTCTCCGCAATTTATTTCAGGAGTTCACTCTGATTTTGAGCTGTTGATATGTCTCAGGTTAATATTTCTACGTCGTTCTCAACTGCAAGGCAATCTATCGCTCGATTTCCTCTGCCTAAAGTGATTGTTTTCCGGCCCCGTGGCGTAGGCGTAGGGTGCCTGTCTCATACACGGAGGACCCGGGTTCGATTCCCGACAGGTCAGGGATTTTTACCTGGCTGTGAGGGCTGGTTCGAGGTCCACTGAGTCTTGTGATTAGAACTGAGGAAATATCTGACGGTGAGATAGCGGACCCAGCCTAGAAAGCCAAGAATAAGGGCCGACAGATTTCGTCGTGCTGACCATAGGACACCTTGTAATCTGCAGTCGTTTGGCTGTGCAGTAGTCGCTTGGTAATCCAAGGCCTTTCTGGGCTGTAGTGCCGTTGAGGTGGGGTTAAAGTGATTGTTCAGTGAATTTTGAGGACCAGTTTCTTTTTGATCCGTTCTTGTACCACATTTGCGAGGACGCAGTTGAAGAGTAAAGGTGTGAGTCCATTATTACTCACCTAAGTTCCGATTATTACATCTAGAGGGCACTTTACGAGATCAGTTTCAGATCCAGTTCCTTGATCCATTGTGATATCGACGGCAGTATTGTGCTGGCAGTAAAATAAGTCCTGTCGTCGTGTCCTGTAATATACAGTAGGTCGAACGGATCATTCTGTAGTTTGTTGCAGACTGTTATGGCAGAGTATAATGGACCGTTAGGCCATCTGTGATCATCGCAGTACACAGGACATAAAGGGTAATGTGATCAAATCCGGAGAGTACTGGATGTAACATTCGTCGTTAATAACTTACTGCAGTCAGTCGCTTTAACGCTGACCAAGTGAAAATCTCTGTGTGTTCACAGACGAATTATATTTGACATGTTGTATATGAAAGTCATGTAAATCCATTTTTATTATTGTTTCTTCTTCTAGAAAACAAATCGACCTTTAATTTAGACCGTGTTCCGTGTACGGGTATGTCCATTTGATAAGTGTTTCTTCATCTTGAGGTGCGGTACAAGAAACAGATAAGTCCAGAGTTTCTCTCGCTACTACTGACGGATGTTGAATATGGTGCACCACCTTTTGCTCGTCCGAAAAATTCCCATGTGGGTAGAGGTGCTGCAGTATGTCCACGGTATCCCCTGCTTTCGTAAAATGAGACTAAAGAGGGGCCCACGGTATTTAATCTTTTGTGGTACCCACGGGTCCCCTAGCTGAGTCTCACTTTGCTTCCACGTTTCTCCTCTTCCTGTTTCCTGTTCGACCTCCGTTAGTCAACTCTTGTTTTTCTACGACCCCGACGGTGTTAGATTTGGGAGGCCTAGGGAGTCTTGGTGCTCGTGGCCTTTCGAACTATCGGACCTCTTATGTTGTCAGAGGATGATTGCCCAATTGTGTTCCCCTTGAAACAATAATCACCACGACCACATGTAAATTAAAACCTACAAGAGAGGCTATTCTCGACGTACGTGTTTGGATTACTTATGGATTAATGTCTTCCACTATTTGTTATTCTTCTAGCTTTTAATCCATCCGGCTCTATGTTAGGAGGCTGGCCGTTAGTCCAAGGCGTCCGGGTCCGATTCCCGGCCCGGTCGTAGATTTTAACATTCATTGCTTAATTCCGTTGGCTCGAGGGTCGCCTGTATTCGGCTCCTTCAGTATTAGAATTCATCATAACTTGGGCACCACCCCCACAGACGCGCAGGTCGCTTATCGGGCGTCAACTGGATAGACCTGCACCAGGTCTCCCCGGGACCATACACCATTTATTATATTGGCTACCGCTATGGCGGACGACGTTTTGTTCGTGATTCAGACTATAATAATAATAATAATAATAATAATAATAATAATAATAATAATAATAATAATAATAATAATAATAATAATAATAATAATAATAATGCCGACTGCTTGTTGAGGCCATCCCTTTGGAGGGTCTCCAGTTCGATCCCCGCCGGATTGAAGGATTTTAATCGCGTCTGATTTATTCTTCTGGCTTGGGGAGTGAGTGTTTGTGTTTGTCCCAACACTTTCCTTTTCATGTTCACACAAAGCACCACAGAAATACGCAATCGTGAATGATCCCTCCATACATGGTTGGTGTCAGGAAGGGTATTCGGCCGTAAAATAGGGCAAAAACATGTGTCAAACAGTTCGCACCCATTGTCCCACAGGTGTTGGAAAGGCGATGTAATAATAATAATAATAATAATAATAATAATAATAATAATAATAATAATAATAATAATAATAATAATAATAATAATAATAACAATAATAATAATAATAATAATAATAATAATAATAATAATAATAATAATCATCATCTGATTATCCATGTGTGCACGGATTTTTATTTCCGAGCCATTTACTCTACCTGCCCGTCAATTTCGACGTACTGTTAACTGCTCCGGGTGGGAGAGTCAGCGGTCTATCTATAACTTAGTTATGACGAATCAGGTCTGTAAAACACCAAATACATCACCAGCGATCTTTTACGTACCGACACTGCTGGGTACAAGTCTGGTGTTGTCCAGAAAATGTAGGTTGTCTTCTCAACAATCGATTTTTTAAAATGTTGAGCAAAACAAATTATGCTTATTCTTGGAATAGAATAGTGCCTAAATTAGCACATTTGATATGCAGAAATAAGAAAGTGTTCTACCGCCATTTCAATACAAAGCTGTATGAAGAAGCTAAATGGCTAAAAAGGGTGTAAAAATACAATAGTTTTCCAGTCGAAGCGTATGCATTCATGAAGTTTTATGATAGAAATAGTGTATTCAGTTCTTTAAAATGAAGCTTGTGTATAGAAATATTTTGTAAAACCATTTTTCAAGTCTTGCAGTTAATTCAATTGGGAAAGATATCGCCGTTGGCCGGTAAGATTCTGTCATCTAAGGTGCAGTATTGTGTGATATTGTCAAGGCAGTCTCGCTCTTCATAACGTATGTACTGCGGGTCAGTATATCTCCAAAAATATTATCACATAGGAGGTTTGGTCCCGGCAAGGACGATATGTTAAAACCCATGAAGGGAAACTTATCCTCAGCCTATTGCGGTGCCGTCATTGAAGAAATCATAGAACAGAAAAGTTTGCTGGCTGGATTTCACGTAAATATAATTTGAAAGTACCAAGAGAAGTCAAAGAGGAGGGGAAGCTCTTAAAGAAATGAAATCAAATTCACAGTACATACCGTTAGACATTACACCTTCATTACCAATATATTTGAAGGCGATTTTTAAATTATTCATTCTGACACCGATATCTATGTCTTTGCCAAAGAACACAGAATAGCTCAAAGTTCTTTGAAAAAATAATTGAATTTTTGGTATCGTAAAAGAAAATAATATCAATCTACCCAAGAATATGAATATTATTTTTTCTGTCGACGGGAAATTTCTTACAAATGGTTCCACATTACTGTCACTAAGAAGTTTTATAATCATGTTTAAAATGTTGTCTTGAACATTTCGGTACACTTGCCGCCCCTGAACAAACTTTCTGGGGATGGTCGCTCTAGCAGCCAGAAGCAATCCCCTTGCTCGTAGGCTCTCTGGAAGTATTGTTGGTGCATATACAGTACATCCTATTTTTCTTTATCTACGTCATCTGGCTGGGAAAGAGAGCCTAAAACCGTTATCGTAAGTTCTGCTTTGTTTTGTCTCTGATATCAACACGACAGTCGACTTCCTCATGAGACTGATCGCTAATAAAGATCTTACATGTGTAATAGTAATTTAGATAGATTAAGGGGGACTGTAGTTAAGGAGAAAATGTTGGTAGTATAAAAATTAAGTCTAACAGTTTGAGGTAAGTGTTGCGCTGTAGATTGTGAAGACTGAGTGAACTGATGGACTTTGAATGGAAACTGTCTGTTTGTGTGTAAGTGGAAAAAAATTGTTGATGTTAAAATCTTAAGTTCAAGAAGGTGAGATGTAGTGGGCGGGAATAGTGAGAAGAAGTGGCGTATCAAGGGAAGAGGGAGGGGTTAGGGCTTGACCCAACCCAAAAAAGCTAGGCTTGAGCATGTCTGCACGGCAAGAAAAGAAAAAGAGGAGGGAAGGTAGTGAGCTGACAATGAACAGAGAAGGTGTGACGTATATAGCGGAAGTGTGTGACAAGCCATGTGATGGGTCTGGTTTCCGCCAAGCTGGCTTGTCACACATGGTAGGTAAGGAATACATTGTCAGCAGGTGTAGGGTAATTTGTAGTGCGGTGCTTCCTGCACTTTTGCCGGCTATCCGCGTGCGTGTGGGAGGACACTGAGTAGATTCAGAGGTAAATAATTTAGCTAAGTAGTTTTAGGAGAGATGTAGTGCCTAGTGTTTGTTGGTTTTTGTTTATGTTTTTTTGTTTTTGGGTTTTGCTCTGTCTGTCTTTATTACCTGTAAATCCGATGGTGTATTCTAGGGTGGGTAATAAAGATATGTATGTATCTAATAAAGATCTTACAGTATAATTCTCCCACAGGGCAACTCCCGAGCATATGGGGTAGGGGTTCATACTCATTGCAGTGTCTGAAGTGGCCAGTGAACGTGGAACGTCCAGGTGGAGTACGCACTGAGGTCACCATTGCCATTCCTCCATTCCGAGGATCACAGACCATTGCATTTGATCATCCATGCGTTGGCTGCTGGTATTTAGGCTAATGATGGAACTCCTCTCCCTTTGTGCGGGCAGTTACTCCAAACATGAAATTCCTTTAGTCGCAGAGTTTCTCGGACCTTCTAAAAAATATTTCGAAGAGATCAAGGGAAGAATGGGTCTCAGAAACTGCGTAACGATGATAAGATCGGCGAAAGGAAGAAACGAATGATTTTACAGACAAGTAGAAAATGAATGAATGAATTTCAAGAACTGTGGATGCGTTATAAGAGGAGGGTATTTGTGGTTGTAGAGCAGCTATCATAACGTTATGTCAGTGGAGTGGCCGCTCCATGGTGAGAACGTGAGTGGCTTACAGAGTCCCTCTCCCCGCGAGCTAATGACTGGCTGGCTTTTTATTGCTCGTATTATGAGTTCAACTCCATTACGACCACGACTTCAGTACTCACAGCTCCCTGGTCAAGTAGCAAGATAAAGAAATGCCGACCTAAAAACTGCGTTCTTCCTTCTGTCTGGAATATTTTGAGAAATGGGCAGAATATGGGGATTTGACATGCTCGAAATTACAAGCAAAATGATATGAAGAAGTATCAAACATACATCGACAACTGGAAGGAGTTCAATCATATAAGCTTCAGATTTAAAATCTTTAACTGAAATAAAAATAAATGTTTATACATTTATAAATATTTGAGTGTCATTTGATAGAACTTGATGATGTCCCTTAAAGAACGAAACCTGTCATTCTATTTTAATTAAGTTGTTTATTTTTCAGATAGTTTATAAGTGTATTTACTCAAATTTAGTTTCAGCAGACTGAGTCGAAACTTAAAAGAAATTGCTTCAGATATTCTTTCCGTGGTTTCCCATTTCCACACCAGGAAAATGCTGGGGCTGTATCCTTTTTTAACGCCACGGCCGCTTCTTTATAACTCCTACGCCTTCCCTATCGCATCGTCGCCACAAGACCTACCTGTACCGGTGCGAATTAAAGCTCATTGTAAATATATATTCTTTCTTCCTTTCTTAAACTGCTCACCTTCCAGGGTTGGTTTTTCCCTCCGACTCAGTGAGGAATTACACCTCTACTGCCACAAGGGCAGTGTCCTGGAGCGTGAGACTTTTGGTCTGGGGGATACAACTGCAGAGGACGACCAGTACCTCACCCAGGCAGCCTCATCTGCTATGCTGAAGAGGGGCCTTGAGGGGGGATGGGATGATTGGAAGGGATAGACAAGCAAGAGGGTATAAAGCGGCCTTGGCTTTAAGTTAGGCACCATCCCAGCATTTGCCTGGAGGAGAAGTGGGAAATCACTTTGAGGATGGCTGAGGAGGAACTCGAACCCATCTCTACTCAGTTGAACTCCTGAGGATGAGTGAACCCCGTTCCAACCCTCGTACCACTTTTCAAATTTCGTAGCAGAGCCGGGAATCGAACCCCAATCTCCGGAGGTGGCAGCTAATCACACTAACCACTACACCACAGATGCGGGCCGCGTCAGATATTACAAAAAGAAAACTAGGACGGACCATTCTATTTCTGGCTGCGAAGAAATTTCACGCTTCCAGGCAGCGGAACTGAATGATCTTCGGTCCTTAGCATCGAAGACCACCGGGCGAGTTGGCCGTGCGCGTAGAGGCGCGCGGCTGTGACCTTGCATCCGGGAGATAGTAGGTTCGAATTCCACTATCGGCAGCCCTGAAAATGGTTTTCCGTGGTTTCCCATTTTCACACCAGGCAAATGCTGGGGCTGTACCTTAATTAAGGCCACGGCCGCTTCCTTCCAACTCCTAGGCCTTTCCCATCCCATCGTCGCCATAAGACCTATCTGTGTCGGTGCGACGTAAAGCCCCCAGCAAAAAAAAAAGCATCGAAGACCAGGTGTAAGTTACGTCTTGAACACATTCAGTCACAGAAAGTTATCACTCTGGAAGTAATACCAGTTTCCATGGTGGTTGTTGGAAGCTCGAGAGTGGAATGTGGAACAGCAGGTGATTTCTAGATAACAGTTACAACAACGAAGAGAGCAGCAACAGCTTTAATATTGTTATTTAGCTCTTCTTGCCTTTTTAATCGTGTTGTTGATTTTTGTACATTTTGTAGAGTTTTCCGATGTTTCGAATTCCGATGTAATCAGTCTCCCAGGTGCCAATCAACGTCTCGATTTCGTGCGAATGTTCTATCCAATCGAGCTAGGGTAGCCTATGTCATATTTGTTCTGTTAAAAAGGATATATGGTAGAGTTCTGGGACGTTGTGGATTCGGATCCGCCTGGTGTTCGTTTAGCCATTTTTGTTCTGTACTTAACATGTTATAATAAGTTGAAGGTTCATTTCGAGTAGAATGTGATTGTAAAAATTAAATATCCATGATCTAGGCTGTTACGAGCATATGTGCTCATCTCCGTGGCTAAGGGGTCCGTTCCAATCCAGACTTTGAATTCGTCAAACTTATATAAAACGCATTGTGATGGAAATGCAAAAGACGTACAATTTGACCTCACTTTGTCGCATATATCTTCATTTAAGTATGCACCTGTCACTTCTTGTGACGTAGAAAGATCATTTTTCGTGTTTAAGAATGTGCTGACAGATAAACGGGTGAGCTTAAATCAAGACAATTTGGAGAAATTACGGTAGTTGTTGTACAATGTTTCAAAAGGAACTGAATTTTGATAGTTAATATTTTCCAGTATTTCGTGCATGTTTTTCTAGTGCATGCATATTTTGAGATTTGATTGTGCATGAAATCCGGGCTCTATATAACAACCAGGGCTCGGGTTTCTTTGACCTAAATACTCTAGAAATAAGCTTGCTATTATGCTCTAATAAATACCTAAATATGACATAAGAACTTGGAAATATGACAAAAGAAAATTATATTATCTAAGAATGGTTTACAATAATAAAATAATAATAATAATAATCGTATGGCCTCAGCTGCCGTTTTGCAGACATTTCGATTTGACGCCATCTGGCTGTCTGCTCGTCAATTTCGACGTTCCGGTTTACTCTGTCTGCCATCTAGCGGACCTAGAGTAAACCGGATCTCTCTTGGGCGTCTATGGCTGAGATTGAATTAATTTTGTCGGGTAAATACCAAATGTATCACCAGAGATCTTTTACATGCCGACATCGTACGACATGGAGTGTCGAATGGACTTTTTTCCGCCCTTCAAAAATCCGACTACCTCTGCCGGGTTCGAACCCGCTATCTTTGGATCCGGAGGCCGACACTCTACCACGGATCCACAGAACACAAACCGCACACTGATCACTTATTTATACCCTTTTGTCCTTTCTAATTTAGCAACTAATTGCTCGTAAAACCCATTACCTTCAAACAACATTGCCTTCTTCATCCGGGCGTTTTCTCAATTAGCTGCGGTTGGTATTTTGTGTGGATTTATCTCAGATTTCCTGACGCCAATCAAGTGTGGAGGGTTGTATTCACTATTGCATGCTTATGTTGTGGTTTGTAGTGCGATGTGTTGTATTTAGATGTGTGTTGATACGAACGCAAAGCACTCAGTCTCCAGGATGGAGGAATTAAATATAAGAAGATTAAATGCCCAGCCCTGCCGAGAATCAAACCCGGGGCCTATGAACCGAAAGAAACTCCACGGACCATTTATTTAAGGATCCGAACATCTTCAAAATACACTTAACCAAAATATTCCTAAAGACAGGAAATACAAATTATTCAAACACAAGCAAAGACACATGGGACTCTCGGCACAAACCATGAAAATGATACTTGGACACTCTATCACCAAGCATATGCTTTCATACTATTTTCGTGTAAAAATACTGGTTAAGGATAAAAAATAGTTAAATAAACATGTACATGAAAAACAAAAATCGTATCATATTTTCAAAAAGTAAGTGTGTAAGATAGACCACAATAAAAATGGCAAGCCAAAGAAATTCGTGCCCTGCTACAAATTCACTGAGAGGCAAAATGGAATGGAGCAGCCCAGAATATCATTTTTGTCTCGAAATAACTGACAACTTTAACTCGAACGAGTACAGAGTGCCAGGTTTTCAGGGCGTCTGCACCACTCTGCACTGGAGTGAAATCCTACCTCTCTGTGGACCACTTGTTGCGTGTTTCACGCGTACAGCAGTCTCAGTTCACAACTGTATCATATTTCCAATCAATAGCGAGAGCGACACTTGTGCTGAGTGTAATCCACATCTCGACCGATGATAGGGATTAATAACGCAATTAGACGCGAGATTGTGGCCGCCAGTGGAACACAATTCGATGTTCTTTGAAACGAATTGGTTGAAAGTCGATTTCGAAAGCAGCACGATTTGTTCTGGATGATATCAAGCAAACAAGTAGTGTTAAGAAAATATCACAAAATTTATGCTGCGAAGACTTGAGAGTAAGGAGACGAGCTGCCCGACTAAGCGGTATGTTCCGAGCTGTCGGTGGAGAGTTGGCGTAGAATGACATTAGTAGATGAATTATCTTGAGTGGAGATTTTAAAACAAGGAAAATTCACAATAAGATAAAGTTGGAATTCAAGAGGACAAATGGGGGAAATATTCGTTTATAGGATGAGTTAGGGATTGGAATAGTTTATCAACTAAGTTGTCTTCAACTTCCTTGATATAATTTAAGAACGGACTGAATAAAGGGACGATATGAAATCTGCCACAGTGACGACTGCCCTAAATACAGATCAGTGGTGGTTTATTTATTTATTTATTTATTTATTTATTTATTTATTGGCGGTAGAGGTGGGATCCCTCGCTAAGTCCGAGGGAAAAACCGAACCTGGAGGGTAAACAGATGATGATGATGATGATTTATTTATTTATTTATTTATTTATTTATTTATTAATTATTTATTTACTTCGGTTAGGGAAAGTCACCTCTGTGTCCATAATTTTCGTTTCCGGGTTATTTTTTATTATTTTTATTTAATCAGTTTAGCATCTGTCTGGAGCTACCTGGCAGAGAACTGCTCGAGACCGTTCCACCTTGAGAGTTCTGCTAAAGACGTACCTGAGTTCGCGACTTATAGAGGCCACATCATGTAATGATAGAATTGGCTGATGGTGAAGATGAATAAGTTTACCGTACGGGTTTGGTTTCTTCACCAGACTCAGCAAGTAATCCCACCCCTATCACGTCAAGGGTCCCGGAATATGAGGCACTTGGTAGAGATTACAACTGGAAAGAAGGACCAGAACCTCTCCCAGGGGCCTCGTGCGGGATGACAGAATAGGAAAGGACGGGCAAGGAAGGAAAAAAAGAGTACGGCCGTGCCCTTAAGTTAGGTACCATCCAGCGTTTTCTTGCAGAAGAAGTGGGAAACCACGGAAAAACCCCTTCGAGGATGGCTGAGGCGGGAATCGAACTCCTCCACTCAGTTGATCTTCCGAGGCTGAGTGAAACCTGTTGCAGTCCCCGTACAACGTTTCAAATTTAGTGGCAGAGCCTGGGCCTCCGGTGGTGGTTGCCTGGCCGAGGCGGTAAAGGCGAGCTTGGTTCGCCCGGAAGGACGTGGGTTCGAAACCCCGTCAGGAGGTCGTAAAATTTAAGAAACGAGGTTACCACTTCCGGAGGTGCACATGGCCCTGAGGTTCATTCAGCCTACACCAGAAATGAGTTCCACGTTAATTCCTGGGGATAAAGGCGGCCGGGCGTACAGCTAACCACTCTACCCCATCAAGTGCCGAGGTTGTGGATAGTGGAAGCCTTTACCTTCCACCCCTCCAAGGGCCTTCATGGCCTGTACGGAGATGACTTTGCTTTGCTTTTTCCTCAGGTGGTGGCAGCTAATCACACTAACCACTACACCACACAGGTGAATGTCCGTGTTATTAAACGATTGTTACTGGCAGGGATGGAACCTCATGAAATCAGAAATAACTTACATAAATGAGCCGGGAGACGTGTAACTTCGTGAGCTACTCTGTGAAAACAGAATAGAAATTCGGCATTGAATGTAGCAACCGTTAATGATATTTTCCCCTATTTATTGCATTGAGTACTTCATATAGATTTGACTCAGTTTTACGGTCGGATGTCCTTCGTGACACCAACCATTTGTGGGGTGATGTGTTCAGTATGCTGACTTCTAGAGTGATGTGTTGTGTTTAACTGAAGATAATGTATTATGAGGAACATGAACACCCCGTCACCCTGTCAGAGGAATGAACCGTAGGCATTAAGAAGGATAGCCCGACCGGGAATCAAGTCCGGAGTCCTGTAAATCGGAGCAGGTTCACCCACCATTCAGCGAAAGAGCTGAACATTTTAATAATAATAATAATAATAATAATAATAATAATAATAATAATAATAATAATAATAATAATAATAATAATAATAATAATAATAACAATAATAATAATAATAATAATAATAATAATTCCGTGCGGGTCTTACTAGCCTGGTACAGCTCTTGTAAGGTAAACCCTCTGACGACAGAGGTGTTTTTGTGGTGTCTGCCAGGCTGAGAAGTTCAGAGGGTAGAGAACTAACCTTCTGAATCTAAGCTGGCAGGTTCTATCGTGATTCAGTCCGGTGGTATCAGTCCGGTGGTACCTGAAGATGCTCAAATACGCTAGCCTCGTATCTGTAGATATTCTGGTGCGGAAAAGGACCCATATGGGATAAAATTCCTGCACCTAGGCTTCTCTGGAAACCGTAACAGTAGTTGGTGGGACACAAAATCATTATTATTATTATTATTATTATTATTATTATTATTATTATTATTATTATTATTATTATTATTATTATTATTATTATTATTATTATTATTATTATTATTATTATTATTATTATTATTATACCGGAGGTACAACTTCTCCATGCGTTTCAACTGAACACCTTTCAGAAGGCCACCTGTGATGCAAACCCTGAACTGTGTATTGGGAGAAGTTTTGAACTTCAATCATCAGATGTCTCTATTTCCGACTTAGCTGCCCCCTCTGGTGGGAGGACGGACAATTAATTATCAAAGGAATTTCTCATTTTCGATGTTTGTTAACCTGAAGTACTTGTAAAATTTTTATGTGCTGAAGTTGTCAGCACTACATAGCCCCCTTCCTTCTGAAATTATTAGTCAATCAGAAATTTTAGTATTTATTTTGTTAGCCTACCAAAAGTGAGGCTGTGTAGAGGCCATTGGCCTAGAGATTGCTGGAACTTTTCCTTCGGCTATAAAAGCTGCGAGCTTTTGGGCCATGTTGTATTCTTCATCGCTCCAGTCCAGATTGCATACGTTAGTGGAGACATGGATAAGCCTTGCCCATCAGCTCAAGGTAATGGCAGACATCTTTTAAATATGTGATAGTTCCAGAAATCTGACTTGAGAAGAAGCTTCCAAAATTCTTTCTTAATGTAATTTCTAACGTTTAACATCACCGTTTAAATGTAATTTTTAGGCAAGTCTCGGGACGCTATTCAAATCCCTCTTGGGAAAGATGTAACTTAGGTAATAAAGAGTGTTCACCCTCTATTAATTCCCATTCAACTCGGTATGGGGGTGACGATGGTTTTCTAAAACATTAAATGCTAAGTCTACTTTTGGAACTTAATATTTGTCACCCGTGCAGTATAGGCATAGTCTATGTAACTTCGGGCCGTAAGCCCATATGGGGCTTTAAGTGTTTTCAAGTGTATTTCAAAAGGAGTGCAAAGGTTTCGCCTGCTAGCATTTTGTTTATGGCCGATTTCTTAAACCTTTTCCTTTTGACCACTAAGGTCATGCAGAATGGGCACTTATTGCCTCTGTTTAAAGTGTCATTAGTTATGGACAACTGTGAATCAGACTGGCGAGCAGAAGAGATAGTAAGAACTGTTTTAAAATTAATCTAATGTAAAATTTGGATTAGAAACTTGTCATTTGAGAGTCTGGAATGTTATAAATTTTGCAGCTCAGTCTTTTAGAGGGTAATTGATTGGAGCCAAAGGGCTCTCCCGAATACGGTAGTGTAACTTCGGAGCTGCAAGCTTATTTGTAAATTATTGTGTAACTAAATTTTGATCTTAAGTCAATGTGTGATCACACCTGTCGAGCTCATCGTTTTCCTATTGAACTGTCATTTGTTGTTATTGATCAAATTTCAAAGTTGAAAAGGGAAAGAAATAAAATTTCAAAATATTAGTTTTAAAAATTATGCTCTTATCTTTTCTCTGTCTACCCATTCAAGCCTGCACCTTCTTACACCTCTGCAACCTGTGATATACAATTATTATTATTATTATTATTATTATTATTATTATTATTATTATTATTATTATTATTATTATTATTATTATTATTATTATTCGATCGCGTGGTGTAGAGGCAGTTTGCCTCCCTCTTACAAGAGGTGCCAGGTTCGATTTCCGGTGATGTCAGATATACTGGATGTGTTTGTGTGATGGCAATCCTGAAGGTGTAATGGAGTTGACAAACTTGTCCACCCAGGACATCTTGAGCATTCTACGATAATACCACATCTTGAATGCCCTCATTTCTGCTTCTGCATTTGTCCAAGATCGCTTTCATATAATTTAACACGTAAAACATAAGATTCCATCTGCTAACGAAAATTCTTTCGAGTTACAGAAGTTTGACTGTATTACATTCGACTAACAAATGCCATTCTACAATCACCCTCCACAGAGTCTTCATGGAAACTCATCTCAGATTGAATTTATAGAGCTGATGGCTGCGATGTACCAAACCTCTTCAAAAATCAACATTTAACAGCAGCATAAGCATCACAATATTCCTGATCACGAGGAGCAGTGTAGAGCCAATCTGGCATGAACTGTTCATTACTTCCATATTCACCGCTCTGGCTTGCTGGTGTAATCACCTGTTCCCAACACGTCACGGATGAGTAGCGCCGTGACGTACGTTGGTTAGAGGGCCCGTCAAACACAGCTATCTTGCGGGCAGTGTACAACCATACATCCAATTTTGTGAGTGCTCGTATTACACACTCACGCGATGCGTAGTTACACACGATACAATATATAGTCCCTCTTCCACATTAAGGACACCTGCCGACGTAGAAATAGAGAATTTTTACCCTTTTTATTTGCATATCACAAGGCAATGTACAATTTTCTCAGTAAATTAGCGTTTTATATTAGTTGAAATGTAATATCTGTGAAACTATGGAACGGAGAACATACGAAGGTACAAGTTAGCCAGAATGTTAATTTATCGCGTTACTTTTAGTTGAATGGGTTCAAGAAAATTATGTTCTATTGGGACCTCTGTTTTGTTTTGTTTTCTGACATAATCACCAGATTGTCAATCACCTTGAATTAATGGTCAGCCTAGTAGACCTCGGTTCAGATGGCCACTGGTTCCATTCTCGCCCCGCTCTGGTATTTATGACCATGTTCATTTACATTTGTGTATGTTCAAGTGATATCAGACCGAAAAAGTGACAATTTTTAAATTTTGGAACAATAATATCTTAAAACATTAAAGTAGTTGGAGATATTAATTTTTTCAATATCTTTTTCCTTTATTAACAGCGGTCAGTATCTCAAATGATAATAATAGTATTTTTTTTGGTCATGTAGTACTTTGCATAATTCTTGTGAAAAAACTATTCAAGATACTACCTTAATTTCTTCCATCACAAATTAATTAACATTTTCTGGAAACATATTTTATAATTTTCACTGATTTTTAACTAAAATATCTTACTAGTACAACTACGTAACGTAGCATTAGCATTATTGCAAAAATCAGGTCTGAAAATTTCGCTGAGAGTTGTAGAAAAATTTTAGAATCATTCATACTTGGTTCCATTAAGTACATTTCATTAGATTTTTACAGAACTGATTTCATAATAAATTCGCGGAAAAGTCACTTTATGTACTGAGATAATTTATTTATATTCATTTTTAATTATTATCTAAATAATATTGTTAACAAACCACAGTGACATTTTAACTGTCGTTGAGCCAGAGTTCCTTTTCAGTGACTTGGGAAACTGTGCGTCATAAAACGTTGGAACTACAAACTAAGAGATACACACGTTTCACAAGTTTTCTCATCGAGGCTTTAAAACGAGTTGGAAGGACCCAAGTACTTGAATTAGACTCTCTTGTGTAATATCCATTCATCTGAGAAATTTCTGCAATGAAGTGTTTATTCCTTTGCTGTTACAAAGATAAATTAAATCTTAAAATATTTTAGCCCTTTAGACCTTTCCGTTCGTGAAGTTACCAGCAGTTCGCCCCAGTGTAGCAGTGGGCTCATCAGTTGGATAGCTACATTCCCAAGACGCTGGTGGCTACTGCACTACAAACCTCCTGTGTACGACAAGTCTGTTTCATAGAACGTAATAAGCACCTACTGGGATTGTTCCTTATATCTCTCTGAACGTCACGGTGGTTATTCCAAGGAGTGAGGGAGAAGACGAATTCATTACACTCTGCGTGACGGTCTACTCAATTCTAACACTCATAATTACAATATATACTAACACAACCATCAGGAAACCAAAGATTATCAGGCACTATTTGACACACTTCAAATCTCAGACGTAATGGTATTCAATTTCCTTAGCCTCAAAAGTCGACATTCTTACGTATTTAGCCCAGTTTCACGATCGGATGCTTTTCGTAATCCCAACCCTGTGTAGAAGGTTGTGCGTATGTGGTGAGACTCTCACTCTTGTGGACGCTAGTATAGTGGTAAAGGTATTATGAAGATATTGTTGAATGAAATTTAATTAATTAACGCCAGGTACAATATTTTAATTACTCCAAACACGCATCACTCATCGATTTATATTAAAAGTTAACTGGATTTCCCGTTTATACGAACAGCTGGAGAACGGCTGCATTGCATGTGGTAAGAAATGTGTTATCTATTTTTTTATTAATGCAAGATGTAATGTTTGTGTAACTGTACTTACATTTATTGTTATATCGTGGCTAACGAGAAAATAATATGACCCATTCACTAGCGTTAATCATGTAAACTGGTGTTAATGAGTTAACGGTTAGCATTTGTAACAGGTGCACATATAATACTCAGAAGATCCCAATTAGTTTATTTTGAGATATAGAGGTAGTTATTTCCCCTTCGTGTATACAAATGTACAAATGAAAGTAGCACAGTAACGTTCTACCGCAGATAACGTGGCATCGATCACATTAATCATAAACAAGTTTTATACGCAAAACTTTCACGAATGTGAAAATTCACGCCGTAGTATTTTTTAATTTAGTAAATAACGAAATATATTACATATCCACGTCCTCTCCTCATCGCTGTGTGATGAATTTCAGGGTGGGTGGTGGGATTTTAATCGTGAACAATTAATTCCCTAAACTCGGGAACTGTGCGAACCTACTGTCCCCTACATTCTTATAACGTATGCAACACACACAACGCTCCGATTCACCATAATAATACACACTTCTATACACGGCAGCAGACATCCACTCTAATGGCAAGACTGCATCCAGCTTTATTAACCACGAAATCATTATGATGAAAGTCATTCCACTGACTAAATAAATTAAATTTTAAAAGTTTTCCTTAAGTATTCAGATGATAAGCCCCAGAGCATTACTGCTAAACTAACGATAACTTGATATTAAAGATGTATAAGTATTCACTTTCTCGTGTTAAACGTACGTTCCTTCAATTATTATTTCTTTGTTATTATTAATGACTGTTTGACAGCTGCCTTGAAGGAACAGGCAAGCACAGCGATCTTTTTGTTGCCATGGTGGTCACATTTCAGTGAGGACGATCAGAAAATTCTATGCGCACAAGGTATATTTTATGCCATCTTTACAGCAAAGAATGAATATCTAGTGAATGTTCATATGAAGAGCCGTCTAACCCGGAGAGACAAATATTCAGGCAGTGCTGAACCTCACTCTATGAGATGAAGTGGTAGAATGTTCGTAGAAGTCTCAGTTACTCTCATTGTTATTCCTGTCGCCTCTTGAGAACTTTACTGACAAGGCGAGTGATTAGAGTGAGTAAACGTGACGCGGTGAAGAATAAGAAGGTGAAGGTGTGTTATTGATTGTGATACTTGTACATTCAGATCAGGGGCGTTAATTTTAAACTCTCACGCCTTAAGGAATTTCTCTACCGTCACCTTGTCTCCGCAAACCGTGTTCTAATACATTTAGAAGTTTGTTCTTCTACTTCGCCAATAAATTGTCAACGAAACTTTGGAAATGTTCAACGAGATTTGACCTTCCTGGAGTCACTGTCTCTGTCCGTAATCTTATCTTAATACAAATGAGCAGAAAAGAAGTAATTTCCAAGATGACGTGACACTGAATGACTTACATTTCAAATTGAATATGTTGAAATAATATGCCACAACAATCAGAACCACTGACTAACTTTTAATGAAATTATTTCTTATTCTCCACTGAAGGTAGCTCCGTTTTATCTAAACGTATGCTAGAACTATCGTTTATAACAATACATTATTAAAGGTCATTAATACGTTAGTTGAACAAAATATTGCAGACTAATATTACAAAAAGAGTTAAAACCACTGTCCACGAGATGGACGAAAGCTGGAGTGAAACATATCAGAAACTTGGAAGAAATTTCACATTACAGTAACCGACATGTCCTCACGAATTCTTTCTTTGACAATAGAAAATTAAATGAGCTACTGTTTGTTCTGATGGACACCTATAAATGTATCCTTCTGGTAATGGTATTATAAAATATTGGATATAACTTCTAAATTTACCATGTCAAGTCATAAACTGTGTAGGTATAAAAGTGGGTTCAAAGAATTTTGAGACTAAACGTAGATAAACCCCCGCGTGGTATGTCCCTTCCAGCTGTCTTTCACTTCAGTTCTCTTCCCTTGACATAAGGGACACGTGGAGAAATCGAAATCCATATTCCATCAATCTGAGGATCATATTAACATGTCCTCCCTCTCATTTACAACAGCTCCAGCACGATCTTTTAAACTAAAACAGATGTGAAAGTTAATGGTTAAGATTGAATTCCTTAAGTCTGAGGCCAGTGGGTGTAGATTCTATTTGTCTCTTACGGCGGTAATGGAAGATTGAGAGTCACTGGATATGTGAGCCCTATAATTATTCTTTAAGCACCATTTTACTGCCTGGTTTATGGAATAGAGTTCTGCTTGAATTTGTTATAAAAACGTATTCATTTAGGTATGCTGAGAGAAAACATGCCGAATTCCTACGCCATAAATATTCAATAAAACACTATTAAAGTAGGAGATTTCGAACTAGGAACACGCAGAGACGAACGCACGCGTTACAACCCAACGATGCATACTTGGTCTTTTTTCCAATTCTTCCATCAACTTTTGGAAATCTTTGTCGAGAGGAAATTCTGAGATATTTTCCTTCTGTTCTATAAACGGTACTACAGTTCACCACATTAATGCACAGCACTCTATCCGATAAACGTACTAACAATATCCAAGATGGTTGATAGAGTAGCTTTTCAGTAATTATAAGTTATATTATGGAAATAAAACTTACGGGAATTTTAACAAATTAACTTAATTATCCTTAATGGTTTCCACAAAAAATGTATTATTATACAAAACTAAGGGCCGATGACTTGGCATGAATTCGCTGCGTACGTGATTTTTTGCGATATTCCTTATCCCCACTTAAGTTAATAACACTTTAATTAATTAGTTTGGTGAAATCGTAGATATATCTGGGAAATATATCGCAAATCAAGCAGAGGAAATCAAAACACTGAGATTTTCCCATCGTGTTATCATTTTGTCTGAGTCCGTAGAAAACCGAGAAAATTTACTGAATTGCATGTAAATAAATACATCTGAGAGGAAAGAAATGGAATACAGTCAAATAAAGCCAGGTGAAAAATGAAATATTGGATAAAGAAAAGAAATTTTAACATTTCATTGGGCAAAAAATTAGGAGTTAAAAATATTAATCTGCTTTCGTGGAACATTGTTGACTGAGCATGCACAATGGATCGAGTTCTAACATTTAGTGGGATTTGACATTTTTGTGCATCGGAAGTAAAGGGCACAATGTTAAAAATGACATTTTACAGGAGAGCGAGAAGAATTTGTTTTATATATTTCCTTCGCTTGCATGCTTTTTATTCAAATGGTACATTTATGTTTATATAATAATATTTTTATGTCTTCTTAACACCTGGTTCTAAAACATAGAATTTTGTAATTTTTTTGTATATATAGTCGACATGCTGTCTATTTTGTCCAATATGAAAAATGGAAACCAAAATTAGCCAACCACTGTGTTCTTATTCGGCAACGTGTGGTCATAATAGTAGTTGTTACCTGAAAATTAATAATAATGCTGATGTACTCAAATAAATTCGTAAGTAAAAATCAACCAATTCCATTGCAACCATTACTGTTACTGTACAGCTATTATTATTGTTATTTTTATTAGTTCAAAAGATTGAAAAATACTTTATATCAGTGGACAATGGAATACAAAAATACTTTACAATGAAACGTTAATATCTTTGCCATTTTATTATTTCTGTTTTGAATGCTCTGTATGGCATTACATAAAAGGGAACAATTCAAAATTCGTCATACTCAATTGGGAAGACTACCCAGAATTTGTTTTGTGTCGTAGGCTTCTATAAAACGGGTGGTGAACTATTGGAATGGGTTACAAGGTCCACCTGGAGTTATTCGCCCCCATAGTTCCGTTTTCTAATGACTAAATGGATTATTTATTACGTGTAAAATATAATTATTTGAACCCCGAAAGACAAAGAAAAATAAAAACAATATGAAAAACTCAGTTTTGTAAAACTTTGATATACTACACCTTTACTTGCAATCCACAGATATGTACTACTGATCATTAAAGCGAGATTTAATCTTGAGTATGCAGTGGTACACTATTCATGTACCAAAGTTTATCTCTTAAAAATCAACTATTGTGAATACCTAAGCATCTTGAAGTAGCCACTGCTAATAATATCAGCAATTATTATACTGAATGAAACAATATTGCAACATATTGGGACCGCTTCACACTCAAAATGTAGGAAATGAGAGACGAAAGTGAGGAGCTTCTCGTTAGGGAAATCTTGGCCACTGACCCATGCTCTAAATTGAGAACTCCTTATCACCCATTTCTTCGCGTCTTGGTACAGTCAGGGAACACCGTGGATGTATTCTATCAGCCAAACTCACAGGGTGATAGGTATCATGTGTAAGTATCATTAATGTTGAGGACAGCCAAAGAAAATGAATGCAAACACCATTTACGTCTTCATTCATTGATTCAGGTTTCTTGCCTTATGGCACGTCTTGTCATGGGATTAACCTTTTACACTTTTTCCTGCCCATAGCCAAATTCTTCGTATCCGAATATTTCTTTCCTCTGATGTTGTCCGGCATTTGATATCTTTTCCTTCCACTTCTTCTTTTGCATTTCACCGTTCCTTCTATTATTTCTTTCAGTAACAGTCCCTCTTCAAACAATGTCCGATCGAGTTCATCTTTCTCATTTTAAATATTTGCAAGAGAGTTCATTCCTCTCCAACTCTTCATAATACCTCTTTATTCCTTACCCGGTCTTCCCAATTCACTTGTTCTATTCTCCTTCATATCCACACCTCTAGTGCCTCCAATCTTCTTTAGTCTTTGTTTCGCACTGTCCACGTCTCTGCACCATACAGCGCAATGCTCCACTTGGTAAGTCTTTTACTCAAATCTCTGTTTAATGGCCCTCAAAGTAATTTCAATTTTTCTTGAAACCTTCTTCTGCCATGGCAATTTTTTCTTAATTTTTGTCGTGCAGTATATTTCATCTCTGATCATACTTCCCAAATATTTAAAGTTATTGACTTGCTCTATTTCTTCACCCCCTACATTAGTACGACATTTTCTACCTCTTCTTCTAATTTACGTCTGACGTACACACTTTGACGTGATCGTTTTTACTAATTTAATAATATTTACTGATAGCGAAAACTTTAAAATATTAATTTCTGGGAATTGAGTAAAAATGTGTGTGTTAAGTTCTTCTCTGACAGAAAGTGCGAACGCTGACCGTATCAAGTAACGTAAACCTGTTTGCGACATTTTAGTCAATCAAAACGATGCGTTTGCAACATCAACGCTATTTTACCCGGATGATAGTGCTTTACATGTAATATCGAGTGATTCTTGCCGGGATGAGTGGCGCCGACTGTTAAGGCGCTGGGCTTTTGACCCGAACTTGGCAGGTTCGATCCTGGCTCAGACGGGTGTTATTTGAAGGTGCTCAAATGACGTTACCCTTGTGTCGGTAGATTTACACGGACGTAAAAGAACTCCTGCGGAACTGAATTCCGGCAACTCGGCTTCTTCGAAAACCGTACAAATATAGATAGTGGGACGTAAAAGGAAATAGAATTATTATTAGTTATTATTTGACTCCAGATATTGATTGAAAGTGAGCACACTTTTAAATACGGTTTCGTCATTTTACGATGTCGGTGGATCCATGACGGTTGCCAACTTTCTGTGAAAATATGGTGCCAGAAGAATACGATCTGAATACTGCGCTTTTATTTATTTGGTGGGGACATACGTCCATCCGTTTTGTAATCCATAAAGCAGGGATATTCAGCCTGAGAAAGCGACAACCCGCACTACATCGACGATAACGCAGGTGTCCTTGCACTGGAATGGTTAGGAGTTAAGTCGGCAACTTGTCCATCCACGCCGTTAAGTGGCTATGCATACTTTCAAGGCGTTCTAAATGGCGATGTATAATAAAATTAGGCAGTGTATATATTGAGAAATTTTTTTTTTTGCTATTGGCTTTACGTCGCACAGACACAGGTATGTCTTACGGCGACGATGGGACAGGAAAGGCCTAGGATTGGGAAGGAAGCGGCCGTGGCCTTAATTAAGGTACAGCCCCAGCATTTGCCTGGTGTGAAAATTGGAAACCACGGAAAACCATCTTCAGGGCTGCCGACAGTGGGGTTCGAACGCACTATCTCCCGAATACTGGATACTGGCCGCACTTAAGCGACTGCAGCTATCGAGCTCGGTTGGGAAATGTCGTGGTGTTCACTGCACGTGCCGGGGAAGGAAGACAGTATAATTTTCGTCTCTGCTCGTTAATACTCCACCTGGAAGAGCGCAGTGTAAATTTATCTCCTTCCCTTACAGCAGCAGAGCCCACTTTGTATGCGGCTCCCAGCAGAAACTACTTGTGTTAATTGATGTCACTGGGCTATCTATTGTCCGGAGATGTTATCGTCCGCTACTTAATGAAAGATAAGGGAAGGCGGCGTTAATGACTTTGCCTCGGCGAGAGCTTAATGTTTAAGTGGCAAGCACACAGTGTTCACATTCATTCTGGACGTGAGTTAAGTGATGTATTTCAGCATGTTTCTTGCTTTTTGAAATTGCACATATGTAAGGACTGTGCCTTTCAGCGTTCAGTATGAAATTCTCTGAGAATGGAGTACGCGCTTCCACAATTCTCTATTAATAACAAGCCTCGCTTTGTTCTACATCACATATCTTTAAATCATTCAAAAGGTAAGGTTTGAATCTAGTATTGTCGGCATTTGGATCTCAGGATCCCGGGTTCAAACTCGGTAAATGTAGTCGTATTTTTGGAAGGCTGAAAAATATTTTATCGAGACCTTGTACCGTACGTTGGCGGTTTACACTGCCCTCTGGTGCAGTAAAAGAGAATGTCAAAATTGGCACACATGCAGGCGAAATGCCATCAAATTAAAATTCTTGTCCAAGGCAGTTGAGACTATATTATTATTATTATTATTATTATTATTATTATTATTATTATTATTATTATTATTATTATTATTATTATTATTATTTAATTTCGGTCAGGTTTGGATCAAGCTATTCTACCGTTGTCTGTCTTGAGCCCATTACTCCTGCATCCTTCTTCGCTCCACGTCCGTGGTACTTGTCCGCATTTTAGGTTTTGTTCGAAAACTCTGTAGACCTTCAAGTTTCTTCCTTAAAGGGTTACGTTGCAAGATGTCGTCACGTAAGTTCCCCAATTCTTGCAAATCCTTTTCTACCTCGGTGAACCCCTTTAGTTTCCTTATTCAGAAAGTAGACAAAGTATCGAATGGACAGTCTTTCTGGCCTCATTCGTGTTAAGTGGCCATAGGAGGAGTCCGGCTTCGATTCCTGGCAAAGTCGGAAATTTTTACCATACTTGTTTAATAACGTTGGCACGAGACTGGGTGGATGTGTCGTCTTTATCATCATTTCAGCCTCATCACGACGCTCAGGTCGCCTACGGGTGTCAACTCAAAAGACATGCACCTGGCAAGCCGAAATTGTCCTCGGACACCCCCGGCACTAACATCCATACGCCATTCCATTTGTTACCATAGAAGGAAATCCTTCCTTTCCTAATATTGTCTGTTATTTTCTCCATAATGCAGATGTAATTTATGATTGAATTATTATTATTATTATTATTATTATTATTATTATTATTATTATTATTATTATTATTATTATTATTGTATATACTGTATAACATACGGAATGCTTCAGGTTTGACCACCTGTTATACAGTTTTATCACTCTACATGAACTGAAAAGCTGCCCTCATTATCCTCTTGATAATATGTGCCACTCACCAGAACAACGTGTCACGCCGTCAGCTAAACCAATACCGTAATTACTAACGTCAGTTTCTGATGGTATCTCCTCGCAAATTGCTCTGCCCTGTTCCAAGGCCAGTTTACAAGTCTCTGCAAGAGTGTATGCCGCGTTGACTACACTGTAGGCCCCAGTCTACGATTGTATTTACTGTAGTAGTATATCGCAACACTGGGACAACAATGTGAACGAAAGCTCTCCCAACTCTATTCTGAAAGCCTCAGATTGGATTTCCGGCTCGTCAAAGGTTTCATTCCTCGGCTGAGAGTTTGAATAAAGAACTCACTAAGGTTCACAAGGGTCAACTGTGTGGTATGAGAGACAGTGAACACGGTCGTGATAGTCAAGCAGCATGGGTCACGTTACAAGTGTCCTTTCGTAACTCATCCTGGTCTTTGTAGTCGCCAATGTATTTTAAACACATAAAATAATCTGCAGTAATATATATTCATTTACGACCATTAGAGACCACGTTAGGTAACAGTTACATATTTCTGGAAGCCTTCTTCACAGCCAAAAACTTTAGCATCCTTTCTCTGGCAGCCTGTCTTCTTTCTTCCGTCCACCCACGATTAGTTTTGGTTCGTCATGGAATCCGTGGAATAATAATATTAATAAGAATATTAATATATGCAAACATTCGACATCATCAAACTGTAATTAGACCTGAAGCATTATATGCAGCAGAACGTTTAAAACTTGGAACGCACAGCTTGCTTGAAGAACTGGATTATCCGAAAAAATCATCCCATTTTCAAAGATGGTGTTTACAGACTTCAGAGCAATGAAGTAATATACACCCACACTGAAAAGATATCAAGCGTAATCCGGAAAAAGAAAGGATTACATTTTACGCTCACCTCTTCAGATTGCCAGCTGAAAGAATCTGTAAACATCTGCTATCCTACTTCAAAAGTCTCGAAACGATTCCTCCTCGGTTGGTGGAGATCCATAAAGATATTTTAAAGCATGGAATCCCAGAAACAGACATTCAACTCCGATCACCATTCAAACAGTCCGCCTCCATAGCGTAACGGTTAGTGTTGTTAGCTGCCGTCCTCGGAGGCCCGGGTTCGATTCCCGGTACTGCCAGAAATTTAAGAATGGCAGGAGGGCTGGTCTGTGGTTCAAATGGTACACGCAGCTCACCTCCAATAGGGGTGTGCCTGAAAAGAGCTGCACCACCTCTGGATGAGGACACGAGTTAAAGTTCACCAAGAAGAAGTTCTAATTCGACTGAAGCATGTCCATTCTGATGTATGGAAGAAAACACACTCCGAAATGATGAAAACCTGGTGTTCCCGTAACAAGACCAGCAGTTGAGATCTCGTGGTCTTTGGTGGTTCAAAGGAATAATAATAATAATAATAATAATAATAATAATAATAATAATAATAAAATATAGTGGCCGACGACCTAGAAGTTACACCTCTTCAAACGACAATCGTCATCATTATCATATTTAATAATAAAATACAGTTAAATTGTCCATTTTACTCTTGATGATATTCTTGGAAAATACCAGTTTCGCTTTTTAAGATCTTAAACGATCAATTGTTGTAAATAGCACACTTGATTTGTATCTCTTGATGAAAGATTTGTTAAAACTGTAATATGCATTCCTTAGATAGTATATTAAAGTTTTAACAAATCAAGAGTAAAATGGACAATTTAACTGTTTTATCTATCATATGACTTACAATTTTAACAAAATTTCTAAGATCTTATTTTGAATGTCGTAACCACACATCAATATTTTAATGTGTCTTTCCAATTTTAATAATATCTATTTTGTATTTCTGATATATTTAATATATATTAATGTTAATATATTAATATATATTAATGTAAATTTATTATTAGCTGATGATGTCCCTTAGGGGACGAAACATGTACTAAATATAATAAATTATATATTGTATTGAATAGGCGGACCACTTAGTTACAATATTTAAGTTTATCTTGAATATTCACTAATTGATTGTAGTCAATACGGGATTAGTATTACTTGAAATGAAGCTGTTAAAGCTTATTACTTGTAATATAAGGTAATGCAATCACAAATTCAGCAGGATAGTATTAAATGGTCTCTCAGTATTATGTACCCCTGTGTGCGAGCTATTTCCTTAGGGAGTGATGGCCGGTGCTCAACGAGCTGAAATCAATTGATGCACTGGGGAATATCAGCAGTGCCACCCCTAG